>NW_022681460.1:61339830-62539830 GCF_009764315.1 Trachypithecus francoisi
CTTTAAATTAGCCTTAACTATTTATTTTCTTGATGAAATTTTATTAAGTAATGTTTTAAAATTACATATCAAAATTAATACTGAATTACTTGTTCTTGAAACTTATTCACAGCGTCTGGAAGAAAACACATATTAAAAACAGAATAGTTAAAAAACCTCTGGAATGGTAGAATGAGAACTTCTTTAAATATACTCCTTCATAAAATCAATAAAAACAGCAGCCAACAAAATGGTAAAATCAAGTTTTACAGAACTCTGAAAATTAACTGAATGTTTGCAACATTCTGGGAGCAATTATTCAAGAAATAATGCTGAATCTCAGTAAGAATAGTGGGCTTTGTCACCTTTTAACTTGATCTACTGCCACTGCCCTCTGACAAAGCCCTCAGCAGACTTGAAAATAAGCAGCTCACAACCACAGTAGCTGAGAAAACTTGCAGTCTTGCAACCAATAGAGGAGGTAGACTGATGTTGAAGCTCCTCACAAAGTCTAATTTCCAGAACATTGTCATCTTTTGAAATGTCTGGCAGCTCAAAAGATGACAGTGTTCTGGAAGAGGCCAATTGTAAGGATACTGATACTATTTGAAGTTATTTAGAATTCATACTGTAAGAAATTCCCACATGCAAGGTGTTTGCTAAAAACAATCAGTAACAATTGTTTAGCACCATAGCTGCCTGAGATTATAATAGCAGATAAGGCAAACAAAAGCCCAATAAAAACCTGAAAAATATCCAAGGAAAAGATGTCCATAGGAGGCTCTGAAAAGCCCTGTCATATTCCTGGGAATCTAAAAGGCTACATGCATCTGCAGGGCTGTGTGTAATCACAGAAAGGATCTAAACGGGCCCTAATCTGTCACCTCTGAATGTTCTTAAAGCCCTGCATAGGCAGAAAGTGAAGTCAAAGACAGAGTTTAAAGCTACCTGAGCATTTGAGGATCTGTCTCAACTTTCTGATTTGGATGCCTTCAGTGAGAGAAAGAGATAAAGGACATCCACATTGGAAATGACACACACACAAAAGATCTCTACTTGTAGATGCTGTAGTCTTGCATATAGAAAATCTTAAGAAATCCATCAAATTTATTATAATGAGTAAACAAGTTTGGCAAGGTTACAGGATACAAGATCAATGTAAAATATTAATTATATTTATATATACTATCAATAAAACTTTGTAAATAAAATCAAGAATGCAATTTTATTTACAATATGAAAAAACTGAAATCCTTTATAAATTTAATAAAAGTAGTTGAAGACTGTTAAACTGAAAGTTACAAAACAATTGTTAAAAACAATTAAAGACCAAATTAAATAGAAAGGCACCCCATGCTTATGGATAGAAAGGATTAATATTTTTAAGATCGCAGTACTCCTTAAATTGATCAACAGGGTTAACATAATCTATATAAAATCCCAAATAAGCTTTTTAATAGGTGTTAATAAAGTGATTCTACAGTTTATATGAAAAGGCAAAAACTTAGAATACCCAACACAATACTGAAGAAAAAAACCAAGATTGGAGAACTCATGCTATCTAATTTCAAAACTTATTATACAGCCAGAGTAATCGAGACAGCCTGGTATTGGTGAAAGAATAATGATCCATATGATAACAGATTTGAGTTGTAGACATCAGTATGAAGTCATATTTAGCTTAAGATAGATACAGATGATTATATATAGAAATATTTACAGATAGGTGTATATATACTGGTTAATATACACACATATATTTCCTTGTTTTGTCAGATGAGAGGACCTATATGAAAGAACACCCCAGTAGAAATGAGCACACCTTATATTCAGATCGTAGCTTGGTTTCTAATACCATTCTCTAGAAAAAGAAACCAAGGTTCCTTGGAGAAGTGGCCGATTCTTGGGCCGGTTGAAAATACGTAAGATGAGCCTGTCACATCTTGTAGTGACAGAATAGAACATGCTCAAACACATGCACACACACACCACACACACACACACACACACACACACACACAGTGATAGGTGTATATCAAAGGGACACAATAGTCAAATGAGAGGGCTCCTAATAAACAAAGTGGAAACAATTTGAGCCACAAAATAAATAAACAATGTCACAATGAATTAAAATACAAACTGTAACAAAATTCAGTGGCCCATATTATTCTAAGTAAGTGAATAAAAATATAAACGAGTGACAAAGACAAATGTCACATGCAGAAGAATTCCATGTAATTTAAATAGTATTTCACCCCCAAGGAGGTGGTACATGACTCATAACTCCTTTAGTGTGAGTTTTTCTTTTTCTTTTTTTTTTTTTTTTTTGAGACGGAGTCTCGCTCTGTCGCCCAGGCTGAAGTGCAGTGGCCGGATCTCAGCTCACTGCAAGCTCTGTCTTCCGGGTTCACGCCATTCTCCTGCCTCAGCCTCCTGAGTAGCTGGGACTACAGGCACCCGCTACCTCGCCCGGCTAGTTTTTTGTACTTTTTAGTAGAGACGGGGTTTCACCATGTTAGCCAGGATGGTCTCGATCTCCTGACCTCGTGATCCGCCCGTTTCGGCCTCCCAAAGTGCTGGGATTACAGACTTGAGCCACCGTGCCCGGCCTAGTGTGAGTTTTTCATACTGACTTCCTTTCAAATACTATAATACAGAAAGGGGGAAAAAGAGTAACTTCACAATAGATAAATCTGACAAATACTACTTCAGCCACGTGGTCAAGGTTAACATTAACAATGATGTTATGTTGATAGTATGTATCTTTGATATGATGGGATGAAAAAGTCACTTAATCTCTGTGGTTTTCTTCCATAAACCTTATAGCCCCAGTCAAATCAGGAGGAAAATATAAGACAAATCCCAACTGAGGGACATTCTACAAAATGCCTGACTAGTTTTTCTCAAAACTATCAAAGTCATCAAAAACAAAGAAAGTTTGAGAAATTGTCACAGCTAGGAAGAATCTAAGGAGAAATGACAGATAAATGTAACATGGTATCCTGGATAGAGTCCTTGACAGGAAATGGACATTAGGTAAAAACCAAGCAAAACTCATTAAAGTACAAACTTGAGTTAATAATGATGTAACACAGTTAATTAGTGATAGCAAATTAACACGCTAATCCAAGATATTCATAAAATGGAAAACCAGATGCAAGGTATTAAAAACTCATTTTTTTCCTCAAAATCTAAAACTGTTTCAAACTAAAAAGATTATTTTTAAAAAGCACTACTAGAGACAATTTCTGCTTAACATAATGGATCCCTGTAGAGACTCAGGAGCCATACTACTCAGGTTTCAATTTAGGTTACCACTTAGCATTTGTGGTTTTAGATAAGTTGCTTATCTTCTTTGGCCTCATTTTCCTTCTCTGTAATATGAAAATGGTAATAACACCTAACTCATAGTATTTTTATAAAAAATCACATATGTTTAAAAGTTAAGTACAGCATGTATCACATAGTAAGCACCATGAAAATGTTTATTAAATGAAAAATATGCTAGAAATCCTTTAGGGAGAAGACTGAATTAAAGAAAAAGATCTTTGATAAGCCCCACAAGATACAATGAAATAGCAAATGGTTAGACTTAAAAACAGAGGCTGCGAAACTGCTTTCCAAGCAGGGGAGAGTTTTATTTTGCATTTAAGAATAGAAGACTCAATGCCCACACAAAAACTTGCACATAAATGTTTATAGCAGTATTATTCATAATAGCTACAATGTCAAAACAACCCAAATGTTGATCAACAGACAAATGGATAAACAAATATGATTCACTGGAATATTTGGCCATAAAAAGGAAAGACAGTGATAAATGCTAAAACTTGGATAAAGCTTGGAAATAGTCACAAAACTCCACATACGAAATGATTCCTTTCATATGAAAATACAGAATATAGGAATCTGTAGAAATGGAAAGTAATTAATGGCTGCTTAGTGATGGAAGGGGAGGGTGGTGATAGCAAAATGGTACATGAGTTTTTATAGCTGATAGAACTGACTGTGGCAATGGTTGAACGTACATGTGAATACTCTAAAAACCACTGACTAGAATACTTTAAATGAGCAAATTGTATGGTATGTGAATTATGCTTTAATAAAACTGTTTAAAAATAAATAAAAGCAAAGTGAAAATATTTTCTGGTAAAGAACAAAAACCAAAGGCACTCAAATTATTATTATTATTATTATTATTTATTTTATTTTATTTTTTTTGAGACGGAGTCTCGCTCTGCAAGCTCCGCCTCCTGGGTTTACGCCATTTTCCTGCCTCAGCCTCCGGAGTAGCTGGGACTACAGGCGCCCGCCACCTCGCCCGGCTAGTTTTTTGTATTTTTTTAGTAGAGACGGGGTTTCACCATGTTAGCCAGGATGGTCTCGATCTCCTGACCTCGTGATCCGCCCGTCTCGGCCTCCCAAAGTGCTGGGATTACAGGCTTGAGCCACCGCGCCCGGCCGCACTCAAATTATTAACTTGTCTTGCTTTTCTACATTTCTTATAGTCTAGAAGTGGTCTAGATATTTGAAATATAAATAAAAAGTGACATGCAGAAAGAATTTAGTATCTTGCCTCGTAACATAGCCCAAATCTGCTTCTTCAGTCTAAGGATATGCATGTTTACTTTTAGAAGAGAGAACATGAACTATCCTCAGTGTAGGCAGAAGGTCTACTTTTAATCCCTGATCTCACATAACTGCATAAATTACTGTCCTCGTTTGCAGTCAGGATTGGGTGATCTGATAGCAGTCGAATGCTAAGCCGTAGACACTATTAGTAATTCAATTCTTTTTTTTTTTTTTTATTCAAGAATGGAAGAAGCCAATTCTAGGAATACCAAACAAAATCTCTCTGAACTCTGAGAGAAGAACATGGCAAAATATAAACAGCTGCATGAGACACTTAAGCACACTATTATACAATCTGTGTTCACTGCTTGATGTGTCTGCCTTTCCTCTTCTATGTCCACATCTCCTCATCCACTTACTCATCTGCTTGTAGACCCAACTTGCCTTTTCCAAGCATTGCTTATGCTCTTCCAGGCTTATGTGTGGCTAAGGCTATATGCTTCCACTATGCTATATCAAGGTGCTGCCTCTAGTTATCTACCGACTTTGACATTTCTTTATTAAATAGCCTCTCTGAAAAACAGAATGAGTCCTCTCATTACCTCAGGATCCAGATCAGTGTATTGGAGATAATAAGAAGTAAATAACTCTTCAAAGTTGATATATTCATGATTCGAAGTTGATATATCTTCCTTTCTGATATGAAGAACAAAATGCCCATAGGCATTCCCTTATATGAATCGATGATTTCTTTGGTTGAAATGTGAACTTCTAAAATGTAGGAAACAGTGAAGTAGACTTGAGACATCAGAGATAATGAGTAAAAAGTAGCTGATAAAAAGCTGTACAAAATTAAGCAATGGAAGAATAAAAAATTGAAAAAAAATAATAACCCATTGCCTTTATTCCACATCCCTTACTAAAACATATTACCAGATCATAACACAGGCATCAAAACTATTGAGGCTTCATCACCTACAAGGCAAAAAGTCTTCACACTTTTCTCCTCTGCCACGTCCCATCAACCTGGAAACATCAGCAATGAGAAAATGATTGTACATCCCTGAATTATACGCTTTTCACAGTCCTTGCCTTTCCACCAATGTTTTTGTGTCTCCTGTCTCCTGGGAAAATATCTTTTTATTTCAAATTCCAGCTCAGAATTAGCTTTTCCAGAAAATTTTCCTTGGCCATCCCCTTCCCACTAAAATAGTTAAGTACATTTTGTTGTTGTTGTTGTTTATGCTGAGTATTTTACCTACTTCTGTTTTTGCATTTATCCCACTGAATTTCAACCACAGTTAGTTTTTCTAATTCAATGGAGAGATCACTATGACCAGGAATTCTATTGCTCTTCTTTCGCACAGTATGTTGCAAATAGTAAGTAATCAGTAAGTGTTCGATTTTGGTAATTGAATGATGAATAAACAAATTAATGCTTAGACACTTTTTGTTTCTTAACATAATGCATCATATCATATATTTTTATGTCCACACTGAATTAGGCATTTTAAGTATCAGAGTCCTTTTAAAACCAAGAAAACCAAGAATCTGAAAAATGTAGTAACAACCAAGAGTAGAAATCTAGCTTTTCTGGCTTCTGAATCCCATGATGAAAGGACATCCAAATTTGAGACAACAATTCGGTCAGCATGGGAGCTACACAAGCAATAAAAATGAGAAAGAAATGAAAGTAACTCAAGGAAATATATGTTGTTGCCATCTAGATTGTAATATTTCACTGTTCACGGGAAAGCAGTCTTATAGAAAGATTTTCTTGGAGAGTCACATTTCCTCCAATCACTATTAAACTCATTTCCATCAAATGGAACTACTTATTACTAATGAATTAATGCTGCTTTGGGAACATTTACTTCCTAGGTCAATTTTTATTCAAGAATTGCAGTCTCTTGATTAAATCAGTATAGATTTACCATTGATTAGATCAGCAGTCTCATGTCACTAGGTATCTACACATCCTAAAAAATGTATGACAATCTTCTATCTAAAACACTAATTTTAAAAAGTTAGAAGATTATGTATTATTTAAAGTGAAAGAAATCATCACCAGCTCTTATTTTAATGTTAAAAAGAACAAAGACCCTAGGAGGTGAAATAATTTGCTTAAAGTGACTAAGTGGCAATATGCCCGGGAATTGACCCCGATCAACTGACCTTAATATGGGCTTTTGTTTTACTCTTTGTAGACACTTTTTGAGATGGAGTCTCGCTCTATCACCAGGCTGGAGTGGAATGGCAAGATCTCAGCTCACTGCAACCTCCATGTCCTGGGTTCAAGCCATTCTCCTGCCTCAGCCTCCCAAGTAGCTGGGACTACAGGTGCGCACCACCACACCCAGCTAATTTTTGTATTTTTAGTAGACACAGGGTTTCACCATTTTGGAAAGAATGGTTTCAATCTCTTGATCTCATGATCCACCAGCTTTGACCTCCCAAACTGCTGGGATTACAGGCATGAGCCACTGTGCCCGGCCAATCATCATATCCTTTTCATCAATTGAGTTACCCCAAATTTTGTTATCATCTAAGAGTGGCTATCTCTACTGTAGGAAAATTCCTGAATTTTTTTAAAAGGCTCCCCATTTTCATCATGTTACCATTGTAAAAGGACCCATACAGTATAACCTTTACATGTAATTATTTGGACAATTACTACCTATGACTATGCCTAGAGATTGTATTGTTAAAAGCAAGTGTGCATTTCTGAGTAACTTGCAAGATTCATTTGAAAGGCATTGGCTTGGTCCTTGAAAAGCAGCTTTCAGCAAACACACAAGTGAGCGTAAATTCAGTTGTTTGACCTTATAATGCTGCCTTCAGTTACCTTCTTGGCTTTGGCCATTTTCTGGTTGTAGCTCTGGATTTTAAAACTTTTTCCACTTATTTGTTGGCTTCTAACATGGATTTAGTTTTCTTCCTAATTCTGTAGAATTCATAGACATAGACTCTCTGATACTAAGTAGCTGTGAAAAGTTTGGGGAAAAAGTCTCTGAGATTATTTTCCATCTCATAAATGTTGACAATATTAGTACCTACCTCATTATATGAACTATTTTATATAAAATATGAATTATTTTATTTAAAACAAGTAGCAGATTACACAGTATTTTAACTCATTAATAAATGTTAACTATTAGTATCATTATTACACAAATCTCTATAAATATAGAAAATGACAAATGTGATTTTACCCTAAGAAACATCATATATGTGAACATATGATATATGTCAATTTTTCTTGCATCCCTTTGGTAAACATTTGTTTAAGAATAAATAACATTAAAATGCAATCTTGAACCAGAATCACTGCTAAATACTGCCTCTGGAAAAATATTACAACAAGATTATCAAGGTAAAATTGTTAGAAATTCCCCAAAGATTAGATTAAAAACAAGAATATAATGATTTATCATATTCATAAAGAAGACAAATGGTTTCATTTTAAGGAGAATCTGACACATCATTATTCTACAGTAATGTGATCAACTTGCATTCCTCAATTGTGCAAACATACAGGCTAGATTGATGAATGGATTTTTTTAATGCAAATGCTTCATAAGTATTGCCACTTGTATGGCAAAAGAAAAGCTGAGTATGATTCAGAGTAATGACAGAGGAACGGCTCGAAATAATTTTTACATGTTCTAACAAGTTAAATATGCTGTTCTCTGCAAGGATCTTTACTGTTGTACTATAACTGCAACTTGAATGCATAATCAATGAAAGTATCCCTTCCTTATAAAATACACAATTCCTATTCAAGTATTTTAATACAAAATCTCATCTGTGCCTAGAGCCCTACTGTTCAGGACTGGAGAGAAGCTCTGTGATAAGACAATGAAAACCTTTCCCTGGCGCTCCTGGTATTTTGGTAATAGAGAGGTGAAAAAAAGCCTCCTGGTGTTTTTGAGCACCTCTTCTCTAAAGCCAATGCAAGAGAATAGGAACTGCTTCCTCTGCCATCTGAGAGGGGACAAAGGGGTGGAGATTGGCTGGGACAGGAGGTATAGAAAGATACTTTCTTCTCTGGAGTATTTCTCTCTAAATTTTGATTGTTATCCTAGACATTGCAACTCCGTTCACCTTTCCCTTGGCAAGCAAATCAGTGTTCTTTTCCTTGAACGCTCTGCAGACTACAGTCACAGGGACAAGAAGAAAGATGAGTCACTGCAAACTTGACATTAAAGATGTGACTTTTTTAGCATTTGGATGCTTCCTTTTTTTATTTCCATTAAGTGCCTCCTTGGAAAGAGTTACTTAGGACATGGCATTTAATTATTAATGATCAATACAGCAGAACAGCTATAGGTTAAGAGCCAAGTGTTTTTTATTTTTAATTATGCTTCAAAGTTTCAACTCATTAAATGTCCATTGAAACAACCTGAAAATTGTGATAGCTAACTTTACACTGTATAAAAAGAATATTTGCTAACTTTCAATCTAAAATATTATGGACATTCCTTAAATATTGTTTAGTTATCCAGGCAAATAATAGTGACACTTTGAGTAGTGATGTTCACCACCATATTATGTTCAGGTCATACTGTTATGAAACCACAGCAAAAATAATTTTATTTTCAATCCATAGTTAATCTATTTCTGGTTCCACTTGCATTTAGGCATAGACACCTTCTTAAACTAAGAAACAACAAAGCTACAACCAACAATAATAGACAACAATCAATCAGACAACTGATGCTTTCTGGACAGAGCCAAGTTATTTCCTTGTGTTGTGAACCCATTGTTGATTCAATGTCGATATCAGAAGAAACAAGGCAAACATAAGCCAGAGGTCAGAGAAGGAGTTGTTATCGCACTGGAGAAAATAAAATAAAATAAATAAATAAAGTAAAATAAAATAAAATTACTTCTCTTGTTGATCAAGGAAACTTTGGGTATAGGTATGACTTGCAGAGATATGAGATATTTATGCAAGGTGAGGATGAGTTTAAATGGATGAAATTTAGGTGGTTAGATACAATATGGACCCCCCTGTAAAATTCCTCATAGAAGAATTTCAGAATGTGGGACATTTACTCTAGTTATCTTGGCTCCCAGCTGCATTCCCACCATTCTGGATTCTCCTTTGCATATCAGGGGCCTCTAGCAGCGTTGGCAGCAGTTTGTAAAAAGCAGAAGCAGGAGTGCAAATTCCAGCCCCTTAGCTGAGATGCAGCTCAGTGGCAGTGGATGCCCGAGAGTGCAGGCAGAAACATGGGAGAGCACTCCAGGCTCAGACAGAGAACTGGGATGCCAGTAATTCTGTCCCATTGTCTAAAGGCAGGTAATACGACTGGACCCAAAGTCAAGGACTGGGAAAATCTATTGTGATCCTTTCATGCAGGGTGTCAAATCTTTTGGCTTCCCTAGGGCATAATTGGAAGAAGAATTGTCTTGGGCCACACATAAAATACGCTAACACTAACAATAGCTGATGAGCTTTTTAAAAATTGCAAAAGAGATCTCATAATGTATTAAGAAAGTTTACAAACTTGTGTTGGGCTGCATTCGAAGTCATCCCGGGTTGCATGCTGCCCATGAGCCGTGGGTTGGACAAGCTTGCTTTAATGAAAGTAACTGCAAAATCACATACGAAAGACATCAAGGATTAGAGCAAATAATGCAATCTGTCGCTTGTGCTTACTATGTTCCTAATTAGACAAGAACTAACATTAAATGCAAATGTTGGAAACATATCATAATTGTTTGGCTTGAGAAACATAGTCTGCAATTATTCATCTTTACTGTTTCTTTAGAAAACAGGGTCATAGGAAGAAGGTGAAGATTCTGAAAGAAGAAATTTTTACCAGAACAGATTTAAATGTTACATTTGGTCAGAAAACAGCAGATAAATAATCTGAAACCTAATTTATTACTGAGGATTGTTTTTGCTGCTAAATATAATCTGAGTCAAAAAAACCCCTGATTTCTATAAATATTATAAATTAGTGATGATCTGTCAGAAGTTGTTTTCATTTCTATACATGGAGACATTAAAAAATCCTTATATCAGTATATAAATATTTTCCATCATATTATTTTGTATAATGCTATTTTTTCTGTTTTTATTTTCCATAAAGCGATACAAAACCACAGAGATTATAGCATTTTTTAAAAAACCATCCTCAGATGATGCTAATTTGGGGCATACGCAAAGACTCTAAATAGAACAAAAAATGAAATAAATTCTCTAAAAAAGATATAAAAGGGCTATGAAAATCCTCAAAAAGACAGAATTCTATCTTATGCCCAAAGGCATGCTATAGAGAAGGCATAATTAGTTTCAGGATTTAAGTTTGCCTTTTTTAGTCAATAAAAATTATGACTGCATTTCAGCTTTCTGACATTTTAACTACGTAATAAATTACACAAAGGTTCTTGAAACTCTGCAGTATAATTAAGAAGCTTTAAGAGGGAACTAGGAACAACTACAAAGAGAAGAAGCAGAAAAGCCTAGAAGGCATTTTTATAATTTCATATCTTAACTAGAGTGTTTACTGGTGAGCTAAAAAGTACTTGACACATGTGAATATAGCCCAAAATGCAGTAGCATTCAAGAACGTGGGAACAAATCAGTTGATTATCAATATTCCAGTAACAATCTGACAAATATGTACATTTAACATCATTTATTCCAGTATCCAAAGACAAAATGCAATTTTCTATGAAAGTTGAGGTTTACACATTAAGAAAATTGTCACTTTTCATGACAAAAAATGGAACTAAAAGATTGGGAGATGCCAAGTCAATGCTCTCCTACTGAGATGAACATACCTCTCTGTGTTTTTAATTAAGCTTTCTGTAAGGAGTCCTTTCATCTCAATTACTGACCCTATTATGGAGAGGTCATTTCACCATGGCAAATGGTAGTCAGAGACAATGCATTTGTATGCCATGATCAATTTTTAGGCATGATAAAAGTCCTATAATTTAGAAATGACCTCTAGTTTTACATGTGTGTGTTAGTATTAGTTTTCTTTGTTTTTAAAAGGAGATTTTTGCTTTTTGCCATGGTGGAGTAACAGAAACTGGATTTACCTTTGTGTTGTGAAAGAAAAATAAGAAATCTGGGCAAGATATATGAAATCATAGGTGTAGATAGTGGAAAATAAGCATGGCATGACTGATTCTTGAGGAAAGAGAAAAATAAAAATACTAGGTGAACCTTCAATAGCCCCTGACTTTATTCATGAAAGCACACTCCAGAGAGATGGCCAGGCCAAGTGGACTAGGGTGGTCCCACTGAATCCAGGACACAGAGATTGGAGTTAGTGACACTCAAGTGAATGGAAATAGCAGCCTGAGGTTCCAGACATGAAATGACTCTACAGATAAGTTCCGGAACTTTGTGTTGGGGTCTTTGAAGAGCTTTGCATCTTTGTTAAATACGAAGTATGCATGTATAGGTTAACATGCTTTGAAATTGGGCAAAGAGTGATTGTTGAGGTTTTGCTGAATACAAAGATGTGCATCTAACCCCAAGACGGGTTAGATCTCAAAAAGGCCTGACACAAAAGCAACTGGGGAGCTATGCGTTGAATAGTCCTCAGAGCTGGCATGCTTTGGAGTTCTAACTAGTCATTGTGGGGAGCCTCATCTGTCACTCACTGAACTCAGTAGAGATGCCAGAATAACAAACTCTAATAGTAGGGCTAAGTCCTCCCTAGAGTAAGGCTACCAACTGTTCACCCCAACGAAGATCGTTCACAAACCCTGAAAGGATTAAAATGAACCATGAGTAACTTAACTGGCTACCCAAATAAATCCTTCCATTTTTGAAAAGGAAAACAAAATCCAAACACTCAATAATGTAAAATCAGGATATCTATCATAGCAGCCATCAAAATGTATTAGATATATTTGGTACTGGGAAATATGAGCCTTAATCATGAGAAATATCAGTCAAGGGAGAGAGTTTGATTTACATAGAAATCAAACTACTAGATCCCAAGAAGGAAAACCAGAAACTTTCTCAGGTAAGTATAGTTCTTTTCCTTCTTAGGAACGCTCACTTCTCCCCCTGCCACTTGCTTTATTTTTCCCCTAGCATCTGTTTTTATTATTTTATGAGACAGAGCCTTGCTCTGTCACCCAGGCTGAAGTGAAGTGGTGTGACCTCAGCTCACTGCAACCTCCGCCTCTAAAGTTCAAGTGATTCTTGTGCCTCAACCTCCCAAGTAGCTGGGATTACAGGCACCCACCACCACGCCCAGCTAATTTTTGGATTATTAGAGATGGGTTTCACCATGTTGGCCAGGCTGGTCTCAAACTCCTGGCCTCAAGTGATCCACTTGCCTCTGCCTTCCAAAGTGCTGGGATTACAGGTGTGAGCCATCACACCTGACCTATTTTTCCCCCAACGTCTGATATTCTAGTAGTTGCATTTTTTGCTCCTCTTTCCCAGTCTGCAAACTGTATTATAAATTCTATTATATCAGGAAGTTTGTATATTTTGTTCACAATTGAATCTTTGCTTTCTAGGATACTGCCTGGCATAAAATGTTGACACTCAATTGTGTATGTGGGATAAACAAAGAGTGAATTATTTATTTGAGAATAAACCTGTTACATTTCTCAAAAGAAAACATTTATGCAACCAACAGACATATGGAAAAATGCTCATCATCACTGGTCATTAAAGAAATGCAAATCAAAACCACAATGAGATACCATGTCATGCCAGTTAGAATGGCAGTCATTAAAGAGTCAGGAAACGACAGATGCTGGAGAGGTTGTGAAAAAATAGGAATGCTTTTACACTGTTGGTGGGAGGGTAAATTAGTTCAACCATTGTGGAAGACAGTGTCGCAATTCCTCAAGGGTCTAGAACTAGAAATACCAGTTGACCCAGCCATCCCATTACTGGGTATATACCCAAAGGATTATAGAACATTCTATGATAAAGACACATGCACACGTATGTTTATTGCGGTACTATTCACAATAGCAAAGACTTGGAACCAACCCAGCTGTTCATCAGTGACAGACTGGATTAAGAAAATGTGGCACGTATAGACCAAGGAATACTACGCAGACATAAAAAAGTATGAGTTTGGCCAGGCGCAGTGGCTATGACTGTAATTCCAGCACTTTGGGAGGCTGAGGTAAGCAGATCACGAGGTCAGGATATCAAGACCATCCTAGTTACAATGGTGAAACCCTGTATCTACTAAAAATACAAATAATTAGCCAGTCGTGTGGGTGGGTGCCTGTAGTCCCAGCTACTCGGGAGGATGAGGTAGGAGAATGGCATGAACCTGGGAGGCAGAGCCTGCAGTGAGAGGAGATTGCGCCTCTCCACTCAGGCCTGGGTGACAGAACAAAACTCCGTATCAAAAAAAAAAAAAAAAAAGGATGAGTTCATGTCCTTTGCAGGGACATGGATGAAGCTGCAAACCATCATTCTCAGCAAACTATCCGGATTCACCAAGCAGACCTAATAGACATCTACAGAACTCTCCACCCCAAATCAACAGAATATACATTCTTCTCAGCACCACTTTGCACTTATTCCAAAATTGATCACATAGTTGGAAGTAAAGCACTCCTCAGCAAATGTAAAATAACAGAAATTATAACAAACTGTCTCTCAGACCACAGTGCAATCAAACTAGAATGCAGGATTAAGAAACTCAATCAAACCTGCTCAACTACATGGAAACTGAACAACCTGCTTCTGAATGACTACTGGGTACATAATGAAATGAAAGCAGAAATAAAGATGTTCTTTGAAACCAATGAAAACAAAGACACAGCACACCAGAATCTCTGGGACACATTTAAAGAAATATGTAGAGGGAAATTTATAGCACTAAATGCCCACAAGAGAAAACAGGAGAGATCTAAAATTGACACCCTAACATTATAATTAAAAGAACTAGAGAAGCAAGAGCAAACACATTCAAAAGCCAGCAGAAGGCAAGAAATAAGTAAGATCAGAGCAGAACTAAAGGAGATAGAGATACAAAAACCCTTCAAAATATCAATGAATCCAGGAGTTGGTTTTTTGAAAAGATCAACAAAATTGATAGACAGCTAGCAAGACTAAAAAAGAAGAAAAGAGAGAAGAATCTAATAGATGCAATAAAAAATGATAAAGTAAATATCACCACTGATCCCACAGAAATACAAACTACCATCAGAGAATACTATAAACGCCCCTATGCAAACACACTAGAAAATCTAGAAGAAATGGATAAATTCCTGGACACATAACACCCTCCCAAGACTAAACCAGGAAGAAGTTGAATCCCTGAATAGACCAATAACAGGCTCTGAAATTGAGGCAATAATTAATAGCCTACCAACCAAAAAAAGTCCAGGACCAGACCGATCCACAGCCGAATTCCACCAGAGGTACAAGTAGGAGTAGGTACCATTCCTTCTGAAACTATTCCAATCAACAGAAAAAGAGGGAATCCTTCCTAACTCATTTTATGAGGCCAACATCATCCTGATACCAAAGCCTGGCAGAGACACAACAGAAAAAGAGAATTTTAAACCAATATCCCTGATAAACATCTATGCAAAATCATCAATAAAATACTGGCAAACCGAATCCAGCAGCACATCAAAAAGCTTATTCACCATGATCAAGTGAGATTTATCCCCGTGATGCAAGGCTGGTTCAACATGTGCAAATCAATAAACGTAATCCATCATATAAACAGAACCAAAGACAAAAACTACACGATTATCTCAATAGATGCAGAAAAGGCCTTTGACAAAATTCAACAGCTCTTCATGCTAAAAACTCTCAATAAATTGGGTATTGATAGGACGTATCTCAGAATAATAAAAGCTCTTTATGACAAACCTACAGCCAATATCATACTGAATGGGCAAAAGCTGGAAGCATTCCCCTTGAAAACTGGCACAAGACAAGGATGCTCTCTCTCACCACTCCTATTTAACACAGTGTTGGAAGTTCTGGCTAGGGCAATCAGGCAGAGGAAAGAAATAAAGGGTATTCAATTAGGAAAAGAGGAAGTCAAATTGTCCCTGTTTGCAGATGACATGATTGTATGTTTAGAAAACTCCATTGTCTCAGCCCAAAATCTCCTGAAGCTGATAAGCAACTTCAGCAAAGTCTCAGCATACAAAATCAATGTGCAAAAATCACAAGCATTCCTATACACCAATAACAAACAAACAGAGAGCCAAATCATGAGTGAAATCCCATTCACAATTGCTTCAAAGAGAATAAAATATCTAGGAATCCAACTTACAAGGGATGTGAAGGACCTCTTCAAGGAGAACTACAAACCACTGCTCAACGAAATAAAAGAGGACACAAACAAATGGAAGAACATACCATGCTCATGGATAGGAAGAATCAATATCGTGAAAATGGCCATACTGCCCAAAGTAATTTATAGATTCAATGCCATCTCCATCAAGCTACCAATGACTTCCTTCACAGAATTGGAAAAAACTAATTTAAATTTCATATGGAACCAAAAAAGAGCCCACATAGCCAAGACAATCCTAAGCCAAAAGAACAAAGCTGGAGGCATCATGCTACCTGACTTCAAACTATACTACACGGCTGCAGTAACCAAAACAGCATGGTACTGGTACCAAAACAGAGATATAGACCGATGGAACAGAACAGAGCTCTCAGAAATAATACCACACATCTACAAAAATCTGATCTTTGACAAATCTGACAAGAACAAGAAATGGGGAAGGGATTCCCTATTTAATAAATGGTGCTGGGAAAACTGGCTAGCCATAAGTAGAAAGCTGAAACTGGATCCCTTCCTTACACCTTATATAAAATTAATTCAAGATGGATTAGGCACTGAAATGTTAGACCAAAAACCATAAAAACCCTAAAAGAAAACCTAGGCAATACCATTCAGGACGTAGGCATTGGCAAGGAATTCATGTCTAAAACACCAAAAGCAATGGCAACAAAAGCCAAAATTGAAAAATGGGATCTAATTAAACTAAATAGCTTTTGCACAGCAAAAGAAACTACCATCAGGGTGAACAGGCAACCTAGAGAATGGGACAGAATTTTTGCAATCTACTCATCTGACAAAGGGCTAATATCCAGAATCTACAAAGAACTTAAACAAATTAACAAGAAAAAATCAAGCAACCTCATCAAAAAGTGGGCAACGGATATGAACAGACACTTCTCAAAAGAAGACATTTATGCAGCCAACAGACACATGAAAAGATGCTCATTATCACTGGCCATCACAGAAATGCAAATCAAAACCACAATGAGATACCATCTCACACCAGTTAGAGTGGCGATCATTAAAAAGTCAGAAAACAACAGGTGCTGGAGAGGATATGGAGAAATAGGAACACTTCTACATTGTTGGTGGGATTGTAAACTAGTTCAACCATTGTGGAAGACAGTGTAACAATTCCTCAAGGATCTAGAACTGGAAATACTGTATGACCCAGCCATCCCATTACTGGGTATATACCCAAAGGATTATAAATCATGCTGCTATAAAGACACATACACACATATGTTTATTGTGGCACTATTCACAATAGCAAAGACTTGGAACCAACTCAAATGCCCATCAATGATAGGCTGGATTAAGAAAATGTGGCACATATACACCATGGAATACTATGCAACCATAAAAAGGATGAGTTCATGTCCTTTGTAGAGACATGGATGAAGCTGGAAACCATCATTCTCAGTAAACTATTGCAAGGACAGAAAACCAAACACCACATGTTCTCACTCATAGGTGGGAATTGAATAATGAGAACACTTGGACACCGGAAGGGGAACATCACACACTGGGGCCTGTTGTGGGGTGGAGGGGGAGGGGAGTGGGGAGGGATAGCATTAGGAGATATACCTAATGTAAATGATGGGTTAATGGGTGCAGGACACTATCATGGCACACGTATACATTTGTAACAAATCTGCATGTTGTACATATGTACCCTAGAACTTAAAGTATGATAACAATAAAAAAAAAGAAAATGTGGCACATATATACCATGGAATACTATGCAGCCATAAAAAAGGATGAGTTCATGTCCTTTGCAGGGACATAGATGAAGCTGGAAACTATCATTCTCAGCAAACTATCACAAGATCAGAAAACCAAACACCGCATGTTCTCACTCATAAGTGGGAGTTGAACAGTGAGAACACATGGACACAGGGAGAGGACCATCACACACCAGGGCCTGTGGGGGAGGAGGGGGGCGGTGCTAGGGGAGGGATTAAAAAATAAAAGTGCATGCAACAGTAAGAAAGACATTTTCCTGATACATATAAAACATGCAAAAACAGAGAGAGTCTCACAAACATAATTATGAGCAAAAGAAGCTAGACACAAAAGATTACATATTGCTTGAATTAATCTATGAATCTTAATGACAGTCAAAGCTTATTTATGCTAGGAGAGTGGTAACTCTGGAGGAGTTATTGGCATAGAGGGGCATATGGGACAATTCTTAGATAATAGAAATGTTTTGTATCCTAACTTAGGTAGTGTTTATTTAGGAGTACAAATATGTGTATTTGAACTGTACAATTTTCTTACTGTATATCTACTGTGACTTATATATTAGCAAAAACAAGTTTTGCCTGTCAATAAGATTCATAAATTCATTCAAATAATATGTAATGTTTTGTGTCTAGTTTGTTTCTTTTGCTCATATTTATGTTCGTGAGATTCTCTTTGCATGTTTTACATGTATCAGTAAAATGTTTATTTAGGAATACAAATATATGTATTTGAACAGCACAGTTTTCTTACTGTACTATGTACTTATTATATCCCAATAAAGTAATAAACAACAACAACAACAAAAAGAAAACAAGCTTGTTAATTTATGCAGAACTGTTGTTTTTGTAGGGGGTTAGATTTTTTATTAAATTATTGGCAGGCTCTAATAAGATTGTGAATATACAAAAAAGTTTATGTGTTATGCCATTCTGCATATAAGTTAAAATTAATGCTTATTTTAAAATATCGGACACAATCTATTAATTGACTAACAAAATGTTCTCTTGGACATGGAAGTGTTAAGCCTAGGGTCTGCTTGTTCCTTTAAACATGCAAAAGGCCCGAGTTCCTCAAAGACAACAGTGTGTGTTGTTTTCTAAAATGTCCCCTATAAAGCTTTACTTTAATTTTTTTAAATGTTTTACTTTTACCCATAAAACTTTCTGGAGAAATTGAAGGTCCTCATCTCCATCCCATTATCTTCCTTCATTTCTCTTCAGCACAAGCAATATCATGGACCACATGTTTAGTTACATTCTTGGAGAATGAAAAAGCCTTAGGTGGAAGTCAGATTCTGGCATTTCTGTGCTTTGTAGGTTAATAACTGGTCTGGGACAGGCCTGATGAATTACAGATATTCTAAAACAGTTTAGCCAATGAGTGAAATTTTGCCAGAATGTTTGAATAATTTCTCCCCTTGAAAATCAATCACTTGCTACTGAAGTTAATGTCTAACCAAATAGATTAGAACACTGTCTATAAGCCAAGAGAAATTAATTTGTTTTTCATTATATGTGGACAAACTAATCTCATTAAAATTAATTGAAAATAGAATATATTAATGAGGGCTATGATTTTTAACTGCTTTAAAAAAGCAAGATTTTAATACTGATTCCACTGGTTATGAACTGTGAGCACAAATGAGTATATTAATTTCTCCCTGCTTCTGTTTTACTCACATACAAAATAGGGCTAACATGAAGACTGATTTGAAGATTGATATTTTTTTGCCATCGTTTTAAATATTTCATCCAGTCATCAACAAAATTACCTTATCTTTATTCATTCCCACTCAAAAAAAAAAAAAAAAAAGCTGTCATGATAATTAATGTATGTCTTGACTGCCACATCCAATGATCTCTTCTCAGTCTTCCCTCTCTTGAGATGTCTTCACTATTTCAGTTTAATCTTCTTTTAATCACGAAATTATTTTGCCATGGTTTCTTTGATAATATTAACTTCTATCTTTTTTTCTGACTCCATGAGAGCTCTTTTCTCTCTTTAAATGCAATCAATGTCAATGCTTCCTGGTCATTTATTCTGTCTCATTTAACACCCTTGTCTTGGGTAAGAATGCCAGATATTACCTGTTCAGTGATGACCCAGAAATTTTATCACTTAGGATAATCTCTTCTAGATTAATCCAGATATCCTACAGACATTAAAGTTATCATATATCCCAAATTCCAGATTAGCTTTATCCCCTTATATCACAAAGTGCCCTAAACTGAAGAGTTTCCGTTGTTTTCTAATTGGCACGACAACTACCATCACCATCAGCATCACTGTCAGAAAAGCAGTATCTACCTATTATTGAATGTTCACTGTAATCCAGGGATCATTAAATGATTTGGGAACATTATCTTATTTAATCATCCCCAAACTGCATGTAACAGTATAAGATAATGAGGGTAAGTGAGGTTAAACCAATTGTCTATAGTGTTATCGTTATCAGGTGGCAAAGCTGAAATTATATCATCATTTCATTTGACAGCCAAGGCTACGATTTTAACTGCTACTCTCTATTACCTCGCTCACTGTAATTCATCATTTTCAGTCACTTCCTAAGGACATCTATTTATGTCTCAAATGTGCCTCAAACTTGTCTCATCTGGTTGTTATCCTACTTTAGGTTTTTATTTCTCACTTCTAAACAAACCAATTTAAGACTAATTTTACTTCCACTCATATTTAAATTAAAAATTCCTTGCTTTTCAGGAAGGCAACTTTTTTTTTATCTTCATTTTTATTCTCTTAAGATATTCCTTAGTTTCAAGGGTACATGTGCATGTTTGTTATTTAGGGAAACTGCATGTTGTGGAGGTTTGGCTACATAATATTTTGTCATTCACATAATAAGCATAGTACCCAATAGGCAGTTCTTTTTTATCTCAGCCTCCTTTCACCTTCCCACTTTGAATTGGCTCTGATGCCTATGCTTCCCTTTGTTGTGTCTATCTCTACTCAATGTTTAGCTCCCACTTGATTTTCTATTCCTGCATTAGTTCACTTAGGATAATGTCCTCCAGCTCCATCCATGTTGCTGCAAAACACATAATCTCATTATTTTATTTTATGACTGTGTGGTATTCCATGGTGTACATGTACCACATTTTCTTTATCCAGTCTACTGTTTTTTTTTAACATGTATTATTTTATTTAATTAAATATGCATAAAATCATTTACTTTCAAAGTGAAGAGGTAGGTTAATGATTTCTGCAACTTACCAAAACTACCAAACACAGATGTTCTTACTCAAAGCAGTTCACTTTCCAATTCATGTGCTCAGTCCTCTCTGGATTTTTATCTCTCTTAACCCAGAATAAAACCATATTTCATCAACAGTCCTTCCAAAATGTCCATTTCTGTTTTCTTACTTTCCATTTAAGTTTTATCTTGCAATCAAATATGTAGGAAAAATGAGTACGAATAAATTAATAACATCACAAGTAAAGGAATGCATTCGAGGCCCTTTGTGTGCATCATTACCGAATACTGTCCAGATTCAGCTATATTATGGTATAAATCACAACCATTCAACACATAACTCCATATGGTAACAGCTCAATATAATAAGATTAATTTATAAGGCAGGTATTAAATATGTTCCCAGAACATAATGGCCAAGAGTATTGTCAATAGAATTCATTGAAAAGGTCCTTGTTTCTGATAATCCACCATTTATTTCACAAGACAAAGGTTCATTTTCTCTTCCTTCCTTTTATGTCCATCATCATTTACCACAAATTAATCTCCCAAGCAAAGCACGAATACCTGCAAATATGTTGGCATTTCCTTCTTATTAGAAAAGCAACAAAGCAGATAAAAATCTGCTTTCCTCAATTTCAGAGAGCCACTATTGTTGATGTACTATTTAAAACCTCTAATGTTCTCTTTGGAGGTCAGCAAACTACCACCCGTAAGCTAAATCTGACTTCTCATCTGTTTTTTTTTTTTTTATATTTAAAAACATATCTTTATTTTTTTATTTTTTATTTTTATTTTATTTTTTATTTTTTATTTTTTTTATTATACTTTAAGTTCTAGGGTACATGTGCATGACGTTTATATCATGTATAACTCCCCAATGCAATCCCTCCCTCCTCCCCCCTCCCCATGATAGGCCCCAGTGTGTGATGTTCCCCTTCCCGAGTCCAAGTGATCTCATTGTTCAGTTCCCACCTATAAGTGAGAACATGCGGTGTTTGGTTTTCTCTTCTTGTGATAGTTTGCTAAGAATGATGGTTTCCAGCTGCATCCATGTCCCTACAAAGGACGCAAACTCATACATTTTATGGCTGCATAGTATTCCATGGTGTATATGTGTCACATTTTCTTAATCCAGTCTGTCACAGATGGACATTTGGGTTGATTCCAGGTCTTTGCTATTGTGAATAGTGCCGCAATAAACATACGTGTGCATGTGTCTTTGTAGTAGAGTAATTTATAATCCTTTGGGTATATACCCAGTAGTGGGATGGCTGGGTCATATGGTACATCTAGTTCTAGATCCTTGAGGAATCGCCATACTGTTTTCCATAATGGTTGAACTAGTTTACAATCCCACCAACAGTGTAAAAGTGTTCCTATTTCTCCACATCCTCTCCAACATCTGTTGTTTCCTGACTTCTTAATGATTGCCATTCTAACTGGTGTGAGATGGTATCTCATTGTGGTTTTGATTTGCATTTCTCTGATGGCCAGTGATGATGAGCATTTTTTCATGTGTCTGTTGGCTGTATGGATGTCTTCTTTTGAGAAATGTCTGTTCATATCCTTTCCCCACTTTTTGATGGGGTTGTTTGTTTTTTTCTTGTATATTTGTTTGAGTTCTTTGTAGATTCTGGATATTAGCCCTTTGTCAGATGAGTAGGTTGCAAAAATTTTCTCCCATTCTGTAGGTTGCCTGTTCACTCTGATGGTAGTTTCTTTTGCTGTGCAAAAGCTCTTTAGTTTAATGAGATCCCATTTGTCAATTTTGGCTTTTGCTGCTGTTGCTTTTGGTGTTTTAGACATGAAGTCCTTGCCCATGCCTATGTCCTGAATGGTACTACCTAGATTTTCTTCTAGGGTTTTTCTGGAATTAGGTCTAACATTTAAGTCTCTAATCCATCTTGAATTAATTTTCGTATAAGGGGTAAGGAAAGGATCCAGTTTCAGCTTTCTACTTATGGCTAGCCAATTTTTCCAGCACCATTTATTAAATAGGGAATCCTTTCCCCATTTCTTGTTTCTCTCAGGTTTGTCAAAGATCAGATGGCTGTAGATGTGTGGTATTATTTCTGAGGACTCTGTTCTGTTCCATTGGTCTATTTCTCTGTTTTGGTACCAGTACCATGCTGTTTTGGTTACTGTAGCCTTGTAGTATAGTGTGAAATCAGGTAGCGTGACGCCTCCAGCTTTGTCCTTTTGACCTAGGATTGTCTTGGCAATGCGGGCTCTTTTTTGCTTCCATATGAACTTTAAAGCAGTTTTTTCCAATTCTGTGAAGAAAGTCATTGGTAGCTTGATGGGGATGGCATTGAATCTATAAATAACCTTGGGCAGTATGGCCATTTTCACGATATTGATTCTTCCTATCCATGAGCATGGTATGTTCTTCCATTTGTTTGTGTCCTCTTTTATTTCACTGAGCAGTGGTTTGTAGTTCTCCTTGAAGAGGTCCTTGACATCCCTTGTAAGCTGGATTCCCAGGTATTTTATTCTCTTTGAAGCAATTGTGAATGGAAGTTCATTCCTGATTTGGCTCTCTGCTTGTCTGTTACTGGTGTATAAGAATGCTTGTGATTTTTGCACATTAATTTTGTATCCTGAGACTTTGCTGAAGTTGCTTATCAGCTTCAGGAGATTTTGGCTGAGACAATGGGGTTTTCTAAATATACAATCATGTCATCTGCAAACAGGGACAATTTGACTTCTTCTTTTCCTAACTGGATACCCTTGATTTCTTTCTCTTGCCTGATTGCCCTAGCCAGAACTTCCAACACTATGTTGAATAGGAGTGGTGAGAGAGGGCATCCCTATCTTGTGCCAGTTTTCAAAGGGATTTTTCCAGTTTTTGCCCATTCAGTATGATATTAGCTGTGGGTTTGTCGTAAATAGCTCTTATTATTTTGAGGTACGTTCCATCAATACCGAATTTATTGAGCGTTTTTGCATAAAGGGCTGTTGAATTTTGTCAAAAGCCTTTTCTGCATCTATTGAGATAATCATGTGGTTCTTGTCTTTGGTTCTGTTTCTATGCTGGATTACGTTTATTGATTTGCGAATGTTGAACCAGCCTTGCATCCCAGGGATGAAGCCCACTTGATCATGGTGGATAAGCTTTTTGATGTGCTCCTGAATCCGGTTTGCAAGTATTTTATTGAGAATTTTTGCATCGATGTTCATCAGGGATATTGGTCTAAAATTCTCTTTTTTTGTTGTGTCTCTGCCAGGCTTTGGTATCAGGAATGTTGGCCTCATTAAATGAGTTAGGGAGGATTCCCTCTTTTTCTATTGATTGGAATAGTTTCAGAAGGAATGGTACCAGCTCCTCCTTGTACCTCTGGTAGAATTCAGCTGTGAATCCATCTGGTCCTGGACTTTTTTTCATGGGTAGGCTATTAATTGTTGCCTCAATTTCAGAGCCTGCTATTGGTCTATTCAGGGATTCAACTTCTTCCTGGTTCAGTCTTGGGAGAGTGTAAGTGTCCAGGAATTATCCATTTCTTCTAGATTTTCTAGTTGATTTGCGTAGAGGCATTTATAGTATTCTCTGATGGTTGTTTGTATTTCTGTGGGGTCGGTGGTGATATCCCCTTTATCATTTTTTATTGCGTCTATTTGATTACTCTCCCTTTTCTTCTTTAGTAGTCTTGCTAGCGGTCTGTCAATTTTGTTGATCTTTTCAAAAAACCAACTCCTGGATTCATTGATTTTTTGGAGGGTTTTTTGTGTCTCTATCTCCTTCAGTTCTGCTCTGATCTTAGTTATTTCTTGCCTTCTACTAGCTTTTGAATGTGTTTGCTCTTGCCTCTCTAGTTCTTTTAATTGTGATGTTAGAGTGTCCATTTTAGATCTTTCCTGCTTTCTCTTGTGGGCATTTAGTGCTATAAATTTCCCTCTACACACTGCTTTCAATGTGTCCCAGAGATTCTGGTATGTTGTATCTTTGTTCTCATTGGTTTCAAAGAACATCTTTATTTCTGCTTTCATTTCATTATGTACCCAGTAGTCATTCAGGAGGAGGTTGTTCAGTTTCCATGTAGTTGAGCGGTTTTGATTGAGTTTCTTAGTCCTGAGTTCTAGTTTGATTGCACTGTGGTCTGAGAGACAGTTTGATATAATTTCTGTTCTTTGGCATTTGCTGAGGAGTGCTTTACTTCCAATTATGTGGTCAATTTTGGAATAAGTGCGATGTGGTGCTGAGAAGAATGTATATTCTGTTGATTTGGGGTGCAGAGCTCTATAGATGTCTATTAGGTCCGCTTGGTGCAGAGCTGAGTTCAATTCCTGGATATCCTTGTTAACTTTCTGTCTCGTTGATCTGTCTAATGTTGACAGTGGAGTGTTGAAGTCTCCCATTATTATTGTATGGGAGTCTAAGTCTCTTTGTAGGTCTCTAAGGACTTGCTTTATGAATCTGGGTGCTCCTGTATTGGGTGCATAGATATTTAGGAGAGTTAGCTCTTCCTGTTGAATTGATCCCTTTACCATTATGTAATGGCCTTCTTTGTCTCTTTTGATCTTTGATGGTTTAAAGTCTGTTTTATCAGAGACTAGGATTGCAACCCCTGCTTTTTTTTGTTCTCCATTTGCTTGTTAGATCTTCCTCCATCCCTTTATTTTGAGCCTATGTATGTCTCTGCATGTGAGATGGGTCGCCTGAATACAGCAGACTGATGGGTCTTGACTCTTTATCCAGTTTGCCAGTCTGTGTCTTTTAATTGGAGCATTTAGTCCATTTACATTTAAGGTTAATATTGTTATGTGTGAACTTGATCCTGTCATTATGATATTAACTGGTTATTTTGCTCATTAGTTGATGCAGTTTCTTCCTAGCCTCGATGGTCTTTACATTTTGGCATGTTTTTGCAATGGCTCTTACCGGTTGTTCCTTTCCATGTTTAGGGCTTCCTTCAGGGTCTCTTGTAAGGCAGGCCTGGTGGTGACAAAATCTCTAAGCATTTGCTTATCTGTAAAGGATTTTATTTCTCCTTCACTGATGAAACTTAGTTTGGCTGGATATGAAATTCTGGATTGAAAATTCTTTTCTTTAAGAACGTTGAATATTGGCCCCCACTCTCTTCTGGCTTGTAGAGTTTCTGCCGAGAGATCTGCTGTTAGTCTGATGGGCTTCCCTTTGTGGGTAACCCGCCCTTACTCTCTGGCTGCCCTTAAGATTTTTTCCTTCATTTCCACTTTGGTGAATCTGGCAATTATGTGCCTTGGAGTTGCTCTTCTGGAGGAGTATCTTTGTGGCGTTCTCTGTATTTCCTGAATTTGAATGTTGGCCTGCCCTACTAGGTTGAGGGAGTTCTCCTGGATGATATCCTGAAGAGTGTTTTCCAAGTTGGTTCCATTTTCCCCCTCACTTTCAGGCACCCCAATCAGACGTAGATTTGGTCTTTTTACATAATCCCATACTTCTTGCAGGCTTTGTTCATTTCTTTTTCTTCTTTTTGCTTTGGTTTCTCTTCTCGCTTCATTTCATTCATTTGATCCTCAATCGCTGATACTCTTTCTTCCAGTTGATCGAGTCGGTTACTGAAGCTTGTGGATTTGTCACGTATTTCTCGTGTCATGGTTTTCATCTCTGTCATTTCATTTATGACCTTTTCTGCATTAGTTATTCTAGCTGTCAATTATTCCACTCTTTTTTCAAGATTGTTAGTTTCTTTGTGCTGGGTACGTAATTCCTCCTTTAGCTCTGAGAAGTTTGATGGACTGAAGCCTTCTTCTCTCATCTCGTCAAAGTCATTCTCTGACCAGCTTCGATCCGCTGCTGGCGATGGGCTGCGCTCCTTTGCAGGGGGAGATGCGCTCTTGTTTTTTGAATTTCCAGCTTTTCTGCCCTGCTTCTTCCCCATCTTTGTGGTTTTATCTGTCTCTAGTCTTTGATGACGGTGACGTACTGATGGGGTTTTGGTATAGGTGTCCTTCCTGTTTGATAGTTTTCCTTCTGACAGTCAGAAGGACTGTCTTTTGGTCTGTTGGAGATTGCTTGAGGTCCACTCCAGACCCTGTTTGCCTTGGTATCAGCAGCAGAGTTTGCCAACAATAGAATATTGCTGAACAGCGAGTGTACCTGTCTGATTCTTCCTTTGGAAGTTTCCTCTCAGGGATGACTCCACCCTGTGAGGTGTGGGGTGTCAGACTGCCCCTAGTGGGGGATATCTCCCAGCTAGGCTACTCAGGGGTCAGGGACCCACCTGAGCAGGCAGTCTGTCCATTCTCAGATCTCAACCTCCACGTTGGGAGATCCACGGCTCTCCCCAAAGCTGTCAGACAGAGTCGTTTGCGTCTGCACCGCCCCCGCTGCTTCCCCTATTGGACCTCAGCTGTGGGCTGTCCCCAGAGGTGGAGTCTACAGAGACAGGCAGGCTTCCTTGAGCTGCTGTGAGCTCCACCCAGTTCGAGCTTCCCAGTGGCTTTGTTTACCTACTTAATCCTCAGCAATGGCGGGCGCCCCTCCCCCAGCCTCGCTGCTGCCTTGTGGATAGATCGCCGCAGACTGCTGTGTTAGCAGTGAGGGAGGCTCCGTAGGCGTGGGACCCTCCCGGCCAGGTGTGGGATATATTCTCCTGGTGTGCCTGTTTCCTTAAAGCGCAGTATTGGGGTGGGAGTTACCCGATTTTCCAGGTGTTGTGTGTCTCAGTTCCCCTGGCTAGGAAAACGGATTTCCTTCCCCCTTGCGCTTCCAGGTGAGGCGATGCCTCGCCCTGCTTCAGCTCACGCTGGTCAGGCTGCAGCAGCTGACCAGCACCGATTGTCCAGCACTCCCTAGGGAGATGACCCCAGTACCTCAGTTGAAAATGCAGAAATCACCGGTCTTCTGTGTCACTCGCGCTGGGAGTTGGAGACTGGAGCTGTTCCTATTCGGCCATCTTGTTCCGCCCTCCAGTCTACTGTTGATGGACGTTTAAGTTAATTTCATGTATTTGCTATTGTTAATAGTGCTGTGATGAACATACAAGTGCATGTTTCTTTATGGTAGAATGGTGTATTAGTCTATTTTCACACTGCTGATAAAGACATACCCAAGACTGGACAATTAACAAAAGAAAGAGGTTTATTGGACTTACAGTTTCACATGCCTGAGGAGGCCTCACAATCATGGTGGAAGGCAAGGAGGAGCAAGTCACATCTTACATGGATGGCAGCAGGCAAAGAAAGAGAGCTTGTGCAGGGAAACGCTCATTTTCAAAACCATCAGATCTTATGAAACGTATTCATTATCATGAGAACAGCATGGGAAAGACCCATCCCCAAGATTCAATGATGTCTCACTGGGTCCCTCCCACAACACATGGAAAATGGGAGCTACAAGATGAGATTTGGGTGGGGACACAGAACCAAACCATATCAAATGGTTTATATCCCTTTGAGTATATGCATCCAATGATGGGATTGCTGGGTTGAATGGTAATTCTGTTTTAAGTTCTTTGAGAGATGAACAAACTGTTTTCCACAATGGCTGTACTAATTTACATTCCCACTAGTAGTGTTTAAGCATTCCCTTTCCTCCACAACTCCACCAGCACCTGTTATTTTTTGACTGGTGTGAGATGGTATCTCCTTGCCATTTTGGTTTGCATTTCTCAAATGAATAGTGATGTTGAACATTTTTTCATACACTTGTTGATCCTGTGCATATCTTCTTTTTAAAAGTGTGTTCATGTCTTTTGTCCACTTTTTAGTGGGGTTATTTCTTTTTTGGCTTGTAAAATTGTTTAAGTTCCTTATAGAGTCTAGATATCAGACTTTTCTCTGATTTATAGTTTGCAAATATTTTCTCCCATTCTGTGAGTTATCTCTTTATCCTGCTGATGATTTCTTTTGCTATGCAGAAGATCTCTAGTTTAATTAGGTTCCATTGTCAAGCTTTTTGTTGCAATTACTTTAGGTATCTTTGTCATTGTCATAAGATGTTTGCTTATTCTTATATCCAAAATGTATTTCCTAGGTTTTCTTCCAGAGTTTTCACAGTCTTAAGCTTTACATTTAAGTCTTTTTTTTTTTTTTTTTTTTTTGAAATGGGGGGTCTCGCTTTGTCACCCAGGCTGAAGTGCAGTGGCATGATCTCAGCTCACTGCAACCTCTGCCTCCCAGGTTCCAGCAATTCTCCTGCCTCAGCTTCCTGAGTAGCTGGGATGACAGGCATGCACCACCATGTCCGGCTAATTTTTGTACTTTTAGTAGAGACAAGGTTTCACTATGTTGGCCAGGCTGGTCTTGAACTCCTGACCTCAGGAGATCCACCCATCTCGGCCTCCCAATGTGATGGGATTACAGGCATGAGCCACCACATCCAGCCTACATTTAAGTCTTTAATCCATCTTGAGTTGATTTGTATATGGTTTAAGGAATGGATTCAGTTTCAGTCTTCTGCATATGGTTAGATAGTTATCCCAGTGTCATTTATTGAATAGGGAATCCTTTCTTCATTGCTTGTTGTTGTTGAATTTGTTAAAGAACAGATGGTTGTAGGTGTATGGCTGTATTTCTGGGCTCTCTATTCTATTCCATTGGTCTATGTGTTTGTTATTGCACAGTATCATATTGTTTTGGTTACTGTGGTCTTGTAAGATAGTTTAAAGTTGGGTTATATGATGCTTCCAGCATTGTTCACTTTGCTTATAATTGCATTAACTCTTCAGGCTCTTTTTTGGTTCCATAGAATTTTAGAATAATTTTTTTCTAATTCTGTGGAAAATGTCATTTATAGTTTGATAGGAATAGCATTGAATCTGTAAATTGCTTTGGAAAGCATGGTCATTTTAACAATATTGATTCTTCTTATTCCTGAGCATGAAATGTTTTTCCATCCGTTT
This sequence comes from Trachypithecus francoisi, assembly GCF_009764315.1. Lineage (NCBI taxonomy): Eukaryota > Metazoa > Chordata > Mammalia > Primates > Cercopithecidae > Trachypithecus > Trachypithecus francoisi. The sequence goes on from NW_022681460.1 coordinate 61,369,437, forward strand.
GTGTTTTCTCTGATTTCCTTCAGCAGTATTTTGTAATTCTTGTTGTAGAGATCTTTTTTCATGTTAACATTGAAAAGTCTGATGCATATGTGTCTTAAAGATGTTCATGTTATCTTGCAGGGACTCTCTGCATTTTCTGAATTTAAATGTTGGCCTTTATAGCAAGGTCAGGAAACTTTCATGAACAGTATCCTCAAATATACTTTCCAAGTTTCTTGCTCTCTCTCTCTCTCACACTTATAAATTGTAGCTAAATAATGTGTACATGTGGACACCAGAGAGTGGGATAATATACATCAGAGACTCAGAAACATGGGAGGTTGATTAGGGATAAGAAATTATCTAATGAGTTCAATGTTACACTAAAAGCTCAGACATCACAACTATGTCATATATCCATGTAACAAAAGTGTGGTTGTAGCTTCTATTGGCAGGGATGCCAGTGAATTTTAGATTTGGTCTCTTTATATAATCTCATTTTTCTTGGAGGTTTTATTCATTCTTTTTTCTTCTTTGTTTTTGTCTGACTGAAATAATTTGAAGAAATGGTCTTCAAGCTCTGAAATTCTTTCCTCAGCTTGGTCTATTCAGCTGTTAATACTTAAAATTGTATTATGAAATTATTTTGGTGAGTTTCCCAACTTTATCAAATCAGTTTGGTTTTTTTCTTGAAATGGTTATTTCATCTTTCAGCTCCTCTATTTTTTTTTACTGGATTCCTTAGATTCCCTGCATTAGGTTTCGACTTTCTGCTGAATCATGATGATCTTCATTTCTATCAGGATTCTGAATTTTATGTCTGTCATTTCAGCCATTTTAGTTAAGGACTATTGCTGGAGAACTAGTGTGGCCATTTGGGGGTAAAAAGATGCTCTGGCTCTTTGAGTTTCCAGAGTTCTTGCACTGGTTCTTTCTCATCTGTATGGGCTGATGTTCCTTTAAACTTTGAAGTTGCTATCCTTTGGATGGATTTTTTACTTTTATATTAAAAATATGAATGCTTCACAAATTTGCATGTCATCCTTGCACAGGGACCATGCCGATCTTGTCTTCTTGTCTGTGTCATTCCAATTTTAGTATAGGTGTTGCTGAAGTGAGTGCAAACATTTTTTAAATTTTAGTTTTACTTTATGTTTGTGATGCATGTGGCTCATTATATTGAGAGAAATAAGAGGCAATAATATAATTTGTCAAAAATGGAAAATAGACTCAATCATGGTTTGCTATTATCATGTCAATGTTAAAAATGTGGCATACACCTTTTATTAAATTAATTTGATTCTTAGATTAGTAAAACAGGTAAAATATTTAAATCTAATTGGGATGCAAGCATTTGTACTTCTAATGAAGAAAAATGTACTGAATATAACCCAGGGTAAACCATTAACTTTTCATATTACTCCATTACAATTTTATATTATTTTATTGTCATAGATTTAGAAGCTACAACCACAGTTTTGTTACATGGATATATGACATAGTGTGATGTCTGAGCTTTTAGTGTAACATGGAACTCATTAGATAATTTCTTATCCCTAATCAACCTCCCATGTTTCTGAGTTTCTGATGTGTATTATCCCACTCTCTGGTGTCCACATGTACACATTATTTAGCTCCGATTTATAAGTAGAATACCTGGTGTTTGACTTTCTGTTTCTAAGTTATCTGACTAAAGATAATGGCCTTCAGTTCCATTCATGTTGCTGCAGAAGACATGATTTCGTATTTTTATGACTGAGTAGTATTCCATGGGGTGCGTGTGTGTGTGTGTCCATGTGTGTGTCTGTGTGTCTATTATAGTTTCTTCTTTTAGTCATTCATTGATGGATACTTAGGTTGATTCCATATCTTTGCTATTTTTAATATTGCTGCAATAAATATATGAGGACAGATATCTTTTGGATATAATGATTTCTTTTCCTTTGGATATATATTCAGCAGTGGGATTGCTGGAATGAATGGTAGTTCTGTTTTTAGTTCTTTGAGAAATTTCCATACCGTTTTTAATAAAGATTATATTAATGTACATTCCCAGCAATGGTGTATGTTCTGCTTTCTTTGCATCCTCGCCATTTTTTTTTTACACTTTATTAATAGCCATTCTCAGTAATATAAAATGGTACTTCTTTGTGGTTTTAAGTTACATTTCTCTGATGGTAAGTGATGTGGAACATTTTTTCCATGTGCTTGTTGGTTTCTTATGTATCTTCCTTTGGTAATTGACTGTTCATGTCCTTTGCCCAACTTTTAAGGGGTTATTGGCTTTTTCCTGTTGAGAAGTTCAAGTTCCTTGAAGATTCTGGATATTAGCCTTTTGCTGGACGTGTAGTTTGTAAATATTTTCTCCTATGCTGTAGGCTCTCTGTTGACTCTGTTGATTATTTCTTTCACTGTGAAGAAGCTTTTTAGTTTAAAAATCCCATTTGTTTATTTTTGTTTTTGTTATATTTGCTTTTGAGACCTTGGTTATGAATTCTTTGCCTGGGCCAATGCCCAAAAGAGTTTTTCTTAGGTTTTCTTCTAGAATTTTTATAGTTTCAGGCCTTATGTTTAAATCTTTACTCCATTTTGAGTTAATTTTTGTATATGGTGAGTGATATGGGTCCAGGTTCATTTCTCTGCACGGGGCTGTCAAATTTTCCCAGCACCATTTATTATATAGGGTATCCTTTCCTCAGTGTATGTTTTTGTTGACTTTGTCAAAGATCAGTTGGCTGTAGATATGTGGCTTTTTTCTTAATAATTTTTTATACTAAAGACGTTGACTAAATCACATGCAAAAAAAAATCAGTTTATAGAATGAGTTACATGCAGTTCATATGTAACAGATCTTTTCCATTCAAAGTAATGCTTTTTAAAACTATCTGATAAATCAAGTTCATGATAACTAGTATTTGTTGAGGGCTGAAATAGTATCAAACATTGTTCTAAGTACTTTACATGAATCAGACTATTTAACTGTCATACCCACCCCAATTTGCCAACGAGAAATTAAGGCACACAGTGGTGAAGTGATTTGCTCACAAAACCAACATTTAACACCTGACAGTCTAGCTCCAAAGCCAAAGTCTTAAATTATCTAGTCCATAAACACATTTTTATTAGAAACAATCAAGAAACATCTAACATATCCTTAATAATTACTATTGCACATTGTTTTTGTATTTATCATTATAGTTGATATGGTTTAAAAGACAAGGTGGGTAGTGTGCAATTTTAGCAATCATATAACTGGATCTTATGCTAAAAGAACACATTAGTAATAGAGACCTCTTATATTACAAATTTAATGACAAAGAAAAAAATGTGTGCTGATTTAAATGTAGGTGGAATTCACATACCAGAGCCTCTATCAAGAAGTGCTGTTAACACTATTTCAGCAAAACAGTGGAGAACAGACCAACAAACAAATTTATTTAAACGTGATACTTTCCAATATTGTAATCACTGCATCACAAGATGATTTCCCCCAAATCTTGCTGCTATAAAGACACATGCACATGTATGTTTATTGAAGCACTATTCACAATAGCAAAGACTTGGAACCAACCCAAATGTCGATCAATGATAGACTGGATTCAGAAAATGTGGCACATATACACTATGGAATGCTATGCAGCCATAAAAAAGGATGAGTTCATGTCCTTTGTAGGGACATGGATGAAGCTGGAAACCATCATTCTCAGCAAACTATCACAAAGACAGAAAACCAAACACCGCATGTTCTCACTCATAGGTGAGAAATGAACAATGAGAACACTTGGACACAGGAAGGGGAACATCATACACCGGGGCCTGTCGTGGTGTGGGGGGAGGGGGGAGGGATAACATTAGGAGAAACACTTAATGTAAATGACAAGTTAATTGGTGCAGCACACCAACAAGGAACATGTATACATATGTAACAAACCTGCACGTTGTGCACATGTACTCTAGAACTTAAAGTATAATTTAAAAAATACAATGCAAATCTAATGAACAATGGAATTTGCACTACAATTTTGGCATACATTCATCTTGTTGGAATGAATGATTTTTCTATTTTTCGAAATATGTACAGTCATGTGTCACTTAACAACCAAGATCTGTTCTGAGAAATGTGTCATTAGGCAATTTTGTCATGTGAATGACGTAGAATGTAGTTACACAAACCTAGATGGTATAGTCTACTACACATCTAGGCTAAATGTTGTAGCCTATTGCCCTTAGGCTACAAACCTCTTCAGCATACTGCTATACTGAATACTGAACTTCCATTCACAATTGCTTCAAAGAGAATAAAATACCTAGGAATCCAACTTACAAGGGATGTCAAGGACCTCTTCAAGGAGAACTACAAACCACTGCTCAGTGAAATAAAAGAGGACACTAACAAATGGAAGAACATACCATGCTCATGGATAGAAAGAATCAATATCGTGAAAATGGCCATCATGCCCAAGGTTATTTATAGATTCAATGCCATCCCCATCAAGCTACCAATGAGTTTCTTCACAGAATTGGAAAAAACGGCTTTAAAGTTCATATGGAACAAAAAAAGAGCCTGCATTGCCAAGACAATCCTAAGTCAAAAGGACAAAGCTGGAGGCGTCACGCTACCTGACTTCAAACTATACTACAAGGCTACAGTAACCAAAACAGCATGGTACTGGTACCACAACAGAGATATAGACCAATGGAACAGAACAGAGTCCTCAGAAATAATACCACACATCTACAGCCATCTGATCTTTGACAAACCTGAGAGAAACAAGAAATGGGGAAAGGATTCCCTATTTAATAAATGGTGCTGGGAAAACTGGCTAGCCAGAAGTAGAAAGCTGAAATTGGATCCTTTCCTTACCCCTTTTACGAAGATTAATTCAAGATGGATTAGAGACTTAAATGTTAGACCTAATTCCAGAAAAACCCTAGAAGAAAATCTAGGTAGTACCATTCAGGACATAGGCATGGGCAAGGACTTCATGTCTAAAACACCAAAAGCAACAGCAGCAAAAGCCAAAATTGACAAATGGGATCTCATTAAACTAAAGAGCTTCTGCACAGCAAAAGAAACTACCATCAGAGTGAACAGGCAACCTACAGAATGGGAGAAAATTTTTGCAACCTACTCATCTGACAAAGGGCTAATATCCAGAATCTACAAAGAACTCAAACAAATATACAAGAAAAAAACAAACAACCCCATCAAAAAGTGGGGAAAGGATATGAACAGACATTTCTCAAAAGAAGACATTCATACAGCCAACAGACACATGAAAAAATGCTCATCATCACTGGCCATCAGAGAAATGCAAATCAAAACCACAATGAGATACCATCTCACACCAGTTAGAATGGCAATCATTAAGAAGTCAGGAAACAACAGGTGTTGGAGAGGATGTGGAGAAATAGGAACACTTTTACACTGTTGGTGGGATTGTAAACTAGTTCAACCATTATGGAAAACAGTATGGCAATTCCTCAAGGATCTAGAACTAAATGTACCATATGACCCAGCCATCCCACTACTGGGTATATACCCAAAGGATTATAAATTATTCTACTATAAAGACACATGCACACGTATGTTTATGGTGGCACTATTCACAATAGCAAAGACCTGGAATCAACCCAAATGTCCATCTGTGACAGACTGGATTAAGAAAATGTGGCACATATACACCATGGAATACTATGCAGCCATAAAAAAGGATGAGTTTGTGTCCTTTGTAGGGACATGGATGCAGCTGGAAACCATCATTCTTAGCAAACTATCACAAGAAGAGAAAACCAAACACCGCATGTTCTCACTCATAGATGGGAACTGAACAATGAGATCACTTGGACTCGGGAAGGGAAACATCACACACTGGGGCCTATCATGGGGGGGGGGGGGGAGGGATTGCATTGGGGAGTTATACATGTTATGAATGATGAATTGATGGGTGCTGGCGAGTTGATGGGTGCAGCACACCAACATGGCATAAGTATATATATGTAACAAACCTGCACATTATGCACATGTACCCTAGAACTTAAAGTATAATAAAAAAAAAAAAGAAAATTGTAACAAGGTGATGAACATTTGTATATCTAAACATATAAAAGGCATAATAAAAATACAGTATTAAAAGAAAAGAAGAAAAGAAAGTGTTAATTTTTCCCCAGGGGAATACCGTTCATGAGATATTACCTGGGAAAACGGGTTAAAACTGTGGCATTCAGGCTTCTGAGATTACCAGGCAGTAAGGTGAACTGGTATACCCGCCCTCCACAAATGGTTTCAACCTCCTAGTCCCTTAACCAATTTTGTTGTTAAGTGTAGCGTAGTAATAGTCAGTGCAGATGGTTTTTTCAAGGAAAATGGGCAAAGTAACTGGAAATTCAGACAAATTAATACAGCTTGACTTAATTTATTGCATTTTAATTAGTTTGGTACAGTGTTTCTTGTTTCTTTTTCGTTTTTCAAAGTTTATTTTTTTCTACCTTATAGGGAATGTTTTGTTAGAGACCTACTTATTTTTCCTTCTTTAAATTTGTGGGGCATACTTAGAATTCCTCTTGTAGTTCTAGTTCTTAATCTTAAAGAGAAAAAGATAGTCCAGAAGCTAGATGGTCTATACACATCACGTGATTCCTTGCGTGCCTTCTTTATTCCTCACTTTAATAAAATCTAAGTTGTTTTACATGATCTCATTTGCATTCTGCAGTCTTATTAACATTCATCATAATCACCGAGAGAAATCATCAAGGTAAATCATCCCTTATTTCTTAGGTGCTTCATCAGTTTCTTGCTTCATCTCGCAGAGCTTTCACAGAACAAGAAAGCTTGTAAAAAGATTATTTTTCTTCTGTGAAATCTCATTCTATCTGAAATATTGTGAGCCTATTTTTTTTTTAAGTTTTCGGGTTTCAAAGAAATGAAGAAATGTCTTTTCCTCTTATTATGGGTAGTCTCATGACATATCATTTTTAGATGATCTGAATAATCTTAAAGTAAATGTTTATACTATAGCAAACATTTCTAAAATGAAAACAATCTTAAAATTCATATCCTCAAAGCAGTGGCATCAACTGTTACAAATATTGTAATAGCAACATATGCAATGCAATGTAATACATTATCTGCTTGTGATATTTCCTCAGTGGCTTTATGAAAGAACCACTTTAAAATGGCATTGTTTTGATTCTCATCTAAGTGGCTGTGGGTTCTAACCTAATTTTTTACCCAATTGACTCTATAGGAAAATGGAGACAGTTCAAATTCAGACCTCTGAACAGGAGTGCTGATGAGAGCCAGTAAATCAAAACAGTGCTTAGGCAAAACTGTACACAGAAAACACAGCAAACAATTTCATGTTTTCATTATTTTCATTGTTTTAAATTTTAAGCAAGATAAGATAGAGATAAATGGACTAAGTGAAAATCAAGAGATTACAAGGAACTGCAAATAGAATTACCCAGCATTATCTCATAATGTTATCTCATTACTGGGTATATACCCACAGGAAAATAAATCATTTTACCAAAAAGACACCTGCTCTTGAACGTTTATTGCAGCACTATTCACAATAGAAAAGATATGGGATCCACCTAGGTGTCCATCAGTGGTGGACTGGATAAAGAAAATGTGGTCACCGTGGGACACTACCCAGCCATAAAAACGGAAATCATGTCCTTTTCAGCAACATGGATGCAGCTGGAGCCCATTAGCCTTAGTGAATTAACACAGAAACAGAACATCAAATACTGCATATTCCCACTTATAAGTGGGAGCTAAATATTGGGTACACATGAACACAAAGATAGGAACAATAGACACGGGGACTTCAAAGACGGGGAGGAAGGGAGGAGAGAAAGGGCTGAAAACCTACCTATTGGGTGTATCTATTGCGTGTTGAAAAGACATCTATTTGGGTGATAGGCTCAACTGAAGTCCAAATCTCAGCTTCACGTAATGTATCCATGTAACAAACCTGCACATGTACCCCCAAATCTAAAATTAAAAATAATAATGTTAAAAACAAAGATGCAAAACCAAAAAAAAAGTTTTAAAAATTCCAAAAAATTAAGCTTGTATAAATCAACTTAAAGGAATCATGCTAAATCTTTATAATACTTATTTCCAGTCTGCTAGTCTTCTTCTACTTCTTTTAAAAAAATCTTAATCTTAGTAAAACACACATAGATTATTTAGCATTTTTATGCATTGTTTACCGACAATGATGACATACTTTTTCTAGAGTGGATCTATAATACTGTAATTATCTATAACATATCATTAAGTCACAGAACCATTTTTAGAAAGGTTACATCTTCAGTGTTTGATAAGTGCATCAAATAATCTTAGTTAGCATTCGGTTCTCTATATATACAGTGGGGATGCACATTCATATCACTCAAAGGCAGTATCCTTCTTTATCTGCACTAGACAACTGTAGATCACCTATGTGAGCGTTTTTCATCTGTGCTGATTCTTAGTGTCATTATTATTTTATATGTGGTTCAAGATGTGGGAAAGGCAAATCACTAGAACTGTGTATAAGGCGAAGTTAATGTATTCAGGAGCAAGGCAGGAAGTTCAAGGTCAGAGAAATCCTGATATCAAAGGTGCTTTGTTTCTGAATCCAGATCTGTTATGTCACTAGAGTGTCAATAAAATTTGGAAATATCAAAATATATTTGCAGGTATGACATATTGCAGAATGAATCATACAAGTAAGCAAAAATAAGTAAATGAGACAAAAGATAGAGGTTTTCATTAGCTTTCACATTTTGTAATTCTCAAGTCCAAATAGAAAGATATTACAGTCAGTTTTGCCTTAATTGCCATTTTGAAAACAAATTTGTTCCAATGTGACTAATACATTAGGGAACCATTTGAGCATAACTTGAATTTCATGTTTACTTATGCTTGATTTTATCTGCAAGAAATACTCTGAACCAAAAAACCGTATCTGGATGAATCCAAGGGATAGAAACACATAAGAAACATACATGTACTCACCTCAAACACCTACCAGATACCTCAGTTCATCATGCATATTTTGAGCCACGCCCATCCATATCTGGTGCTGGAAATTTCCATCTGATTTCCTGATTTCAGATAACCCTCCTCCATCACAAAACTCCGTAACCCGTAATCCCTCAGATACCCACTTCCAATCTTTCACCAAGTAAAATGTTATATTTACTATAGTAGTTATGTATTCTTTTTTTTTTTTTTTTTTTTTTTTTTTTTTTTTTTTGAGACGGAGTCTTGCTCTGCCACCCAGGCTGGAGTGCAGTGGCCGGATCTCAGCTCACTGCAAGCTCCGCCTCCCGGGTTTACGCCATTCTCCTGTCTCAGCCTCCGGAGTAGCTGGGACTACAGGCGCCCGCCACCTCGCCCGGCTAGTTTTTTGTATTTTTAGTAGAGACGGGGTTTCACCGTGTTAGCCAGGATGGTCTCGATCTCCTGACCTCGTGATCCGCCCGTCTCGGCCTCCCAAAGTGCTGGGATTACAGGCTTGAGCCACCGCGCCCGGCCAGTAGTTATGTATTCTTAAACAATCAAATATGTAAAATTATGCTAAAGTTTTTATTACTTTCTTTTCTTATTTTTTATATATCACAATGTTGTTTGGTGTTATGCTCCGAAGCCCATTTTTCCTTATTCTCTCTAAAATTTTATTATTGATTTCGCCTAGAGCAGAAATTTTTAGGAGTTGATGTCAGGTTGCAGCAGAACTGTTTGGATTTTATGCTGAAGATCTCAATTAATGTATAAAATCTTGTTTTCTTAGTTGTTAAATGTAAATAGATATTAAAAATAAATTTTAAACTACATAAAAATTGGGATGGGTTAATTATAAAAACTTTCACTTGTTAAATTTAGAAACATATTAAAATAAATTTTAGACAAACAATTGGAAAAAATCTCACTAGATAACTCATCTCAATTTTATTTTGTAAATGCTTAGGAAAAAAAGTGAAAAATTATTGCCTTTAGAGTAAACTATTATGAAGACACATTAAAGTCTAGAATAATCATGGCTACGCTACTATCATGAACTGTACCATAATATCTGAGTCCTATATATAATTTACTTAATACAAATCTTTAAACTTAAGAAAAAGAAATTAACATGAATAAATAGGGACAAATGCCATGTCATTTTATTCTGTTGGTGAAATTTTGTAGAGGGACAGAAAATGTTGAATGAGAAAAGAGAATGCAAGGTACATTGAACCTGCAAGCTTCCAGCAACTTCCAAAATTAGCTGATTTAAACTGAATTAATGCTGATGTCTTAAAATATGTTTTGCAAAATTTTAGAAATGGTAGCATTTTTATTATTCATCAAGAAACTGGTTAATGGTGATCAAGTTTAAACTTATTAAGTCCTAAAGCATGTATTAGCACCTCATCAACATTTTCTTTATGCAAGGGCTGAAGGTTTGATAGGCAACTTTTATTAGAAAGCTCAGATGCCACAATTTACATTAATTATCATTTTTGTTTTTTCTACTTTTGAAAGCTTTTCTACTTTTAAAGGTACCTTGCTTACTGATGTTAAATTGCTTAAAAATAGATCGTGGATATTATTGTCAGCGTTAAGTGTTAAATATCGAAAGATATTGTTGATATCCTACATCCAAAGACTACCAGGAACAAATCAATAGTCAAATAGATTTGGGCTTATTGACTCATTTCAATGAGACAGACAACATACTACGGGGAATAATGTGTTATCTCAGTAATAGGATGTTAGGAGGGGTGTGGTACAGAATTTGAACTTGTGTTAATGATTTGTAGAACAATTCAAACAATAGTGGTTTTTCTCAGGATTGCATCATTAAAAGTGGAGGCAGTTCCATCATTGAACTCCTATATTTTTTATCTAGGAGGCAGGATAAATGAACAGGAACTAAATACTAATTAGCAAAGACACAAAAGTTTTTCACACTAGCCGAGAGAGGCACGTTTGATCAGTTTTGTGATTGGTGCATTGCAATCTTGTCTGGTGTGGGTATTCTGTGAAATTGTTTATAATCAACAGGAAAACACTGTGGTCCAGCTGTTAGTGCCAGACTAGCTCCCATCTAATAGCTTTCATCTCCCACATGCCATATTTATTAATTTTTGCTTTATATACTTTGTACATAATGTTATTTTCTTGCCTATTTTTAGTTTTCAGCAGATTTTTCCTTTTATTATTATTTAGGGTTTATCTTGAAATAAATATTTTGTATAATATAATACCTGATATGAATATCATATGTAGTTTTTTGTGGCTTAGTGTTTTCTAGGTATAATAGTTGCTATGATTTTTTCCATTGTTTTATTTTCAACATGTATATTTTTTCCCCAAAACATGACTTCCGTAAGCTTCATATAACTGGATTCCAATCTGTCTCTCGCATCCTCTCTCAATCTCTTTTGCTCAGTAAATTAGCTTACTCCAGTAACATTTACTGTGATTGATGATCTATTTGTATTTTTTTGCCATCTATTTGTATTTTTAATTACCATGATAGTATTAGTTATCCACTGGCTGTACAGCAAATTATGACAAATTTAACAACTTAAAACAATACATATTTATTATATTTTGCTATGATATAAATGTTTATATCCCCCCAAATTCAGATGTTGCAATATTAACCCCTAAGCTGGCAATATTAAGAGGTGGGCTCTTTGGGAGGTAATTAGTTCATGATAGTAGAACCTTCAAGAATGGAATTAGTATCCTTATAAAAGAGACCTCAGAGAGCTAGCTAACTCCTCCAACTGTGTATGGACATGGTACATGGTACATGGTACGAAGGCAGTGTCCATGAGGAAGCAGTTCCTCCTCCTGAGTCACCAAATCTGCTGCTGCCTTGATCTGGGACTTCCTAGTTCCAGAACTACGAAAAATAAATTTATGTTTTTTAATAAACTACTTAGTTTATGGCAGTTTTCATAGCAGCGTGAATTAACTAAGATGTATTACAGTCTGTAGATCATAAATCCAGGCATATCTTAGTTGAATAAATCTTCTGCTTCAAAAGAATGAATCTAAGTGGTGGCTGCAGCTGTCTGAATACTTGACTGGGGAAGACTTCACTTCCAAGATTACTCATCTGGTTTTTGGTAGTTCCTTAATGGTTGTTAGAGTGGGGGGCCTCACTACTTATCTGTCTGTTGGTAAGAAGCCCTCCTTCAGTTTCTTGCTATGTGGACTTCTTCATACGGCAGCTCACATCACATCTTGCTTCATCAGAGTAAGCATGAAAGAAGAGCCACAGAGAGAGACAGACAGACAGACTGAGACAGAGACAGAGACTGGAGAGAGGGAACATGCAAGCCAGGTGGAAACTACCATCTTTTATTACCTAATCTTGAATGAAACATCCCATCACTTTGCATGTTAGTAGCAAATCACCAAGTGTCAGATAGCTGGCAAATCAGTAACAAGATCTTCAGCTGAGTTGAATCTGCCTGATAGCATTTAAAATTGTATGTTTAATTTTTGCTATGGCTTGAATGTTTGTGTTTCCCCAAATTTATATTCTGAAACCTTAATCTTCAATGTGGTGGTATTTGGAGATGGGGCCGTTGGAAGGCAATTAGGTCATGAGAGTTGAGCTCTCATGATGGGATTAGTGCCCTCATAAAGAAAAGTCACAAGAGAATTCACTTCCCTCCAATCTCTTCCATGTGAGGACAACAAGGCTTCCATCTGTAAACTAGGAAGAGGGCCTTCACTAGGAATATAATCAGTATTCACCTTGATCTTGAAAGCCTTGAACTTCCCAGCCTCCAGAACTGTGAGAAATAAACATTTGTGGTTTATACCACTAAGTCTATGGTATTTTTGTTATAGCAGCCTGAACTGAATAAGGCGGTTTTAAATAAGATATTTTGAACGATTGTTATTTAAAATATACTTTTAAAAATTGATGTATTATGTTATAATTAAAACAATAAATATTTTTTCAGAGTGAAAAAGAAACTTAAATATTGATTCGTGATTCAAATATTAAGATTTATTTTAACTAAAAGAATATTTGATAGTCCAAGATATTATTTTAAAATATCAGGTCTATTTTTCCAGATCACTGTGACAACTTGAACTTTATTAATCATAGTAGTTGACATTGACATTATATGAAATTTGATTAATAAGAATAAGCTAGCATTGTCTGACTCATAGTTCACCAAGAAGATATGCTTGAAAAATGTGGGCACTGCTGAAATAATTTCTTTTGTTGGTAGAAATATCAGTCGTAAAATAAGAGTGGCAAGCCATCATCTTGATCATTTGTCTTGGATAAACAACTCTTTCCTATTCATATTATTTATTGAAAGCCTTTCAAATTGTTTAACTACTCAAATCATTGCTAGAAACATGTGCATTATTTTTAGCTGATAAGCAGTATAAAATAAACTGATTTTCATTTTATCTGGACTTCCTTTAATTGAATGCCTTTAAAATGAATGAGACAATTGTTCATATAATTATGAAAAAAATTTTACTTTCCATGGTACTTTCTGTTTATAAGTCTTCTTTAATTTTTGAAATACGAGTCAGATGTTGTCTTAATTGATTCTTTCAATAATCTTTTGAAGTGGATGAGGTAGCTATTGTATTTAAACCTCAGTTCTTCCTGTGAAATTAAATTAAAATGAAGTCATTCTTTCTGAAGAAAAATAATTCACATTGCACCATGTATAACATTTTAAAGTTTTCTGTCTTGCAGTTAAGATGATTCATTTTAAATTAGTAACCTTTACTGTTCAATCATCCCTGGAGAATTAAGAGCATTAATATACAATATCATCCCTCTGCAGAGCTCCTATTTGTATCTAGACTTCTTGGTGTTGATGATTGCCAGTGTTTCTTTCACATTCTCTAACAACATACACTTGTGAAGGAAAATAAATCTTGGGACCCCAGACTTATTAAGCCAAAGGGAAAAGTCAAGCTGGGAACTGGGTCACGCAAACCTGTCTCTCCCTTTTCGTTCCTAAATAAGATGGTTACAAGATGAAAAGCTACACACCTTCCTCATATTTTGCCAAGGAAATTCTTAGTGAGCTCTAAGATATTTACCCTAAAGTATTTCTGTTAAAATTCACCATGGCAATGTAAATGCCATGGATAGCTTATCCTTACAGATGCAGTCACCCCTCTGCCCACCTGGCACAAAGGTATATCTGATTGTTCCCCTGCTCCATTTATCTTTGTTGGCTTACGTAAAAACACAGATTCCCTGCATTTTCCCCTATTTGTCTATGCTACCTTATGTAAAAATGCAGATTCACTGAGCCAGACAAAAGCATGAATATGTTCCTTCTAGTCCCCTCTTACATGAAAATTGTGTACTTCTCCACATCTAACCCTTTATATAGACTGTTGTGCCTATAAAACTTCAGGGCATTTGATTAAGAATAGCTACCATAACGAGTGCCATGTGGCTTATGGAGGAGTAAGCAATGAGTGACTTTAGATTGGTTTGGCATAGACAAATGGAGCCTGCCATGATTATTCCCCATAGGGATAGTATGAGGAAAGGGTAGGCTATGTATTCTGTCATGGAATTAAGGATTAGCGTGAACCATATCGTTCCATAGCTTCCTAATTTTAGGAGTACTGCTCTAAGTACTATTAAGCTGGCAATGGGGGCTTCTACCTGGGCTTCAGGGAGTCACAGGTGGAGTCCAGAGAGAGACATTTTTACCAAAAATGCCATGATGTATGCTAGTTATAGAAGTTTACTGGATCAGGAGGTTGCCAATTCTTGGGAAGTGTATGTTGTTATTAATATGTTTAGTAAGCTGAACGCATTTTGAGTATAGATAAGTGCTACGAGCAAAGGTAAGGATCCTACCGGTGTATAAAATAAGAAATATAAGTCTGTGTTAAGGCTTTCTGTTTGATCACCTCAACGAGTAATAATAATTACGGTGGTGACTAGCATGGCTTCAAAGAGAATATAAAATATGATTAGTTCTGTGGCTGTGAATGTTATAATTAAAGATATCTGTAGAGAAATTAACATTAAGGTATAAAGCTTTTTTTTGCAGGAATGATTCTTTGGATAGATGATATTGGCTTGCTAAAATTATAAGGAGCAGTAACCAGTATTAGAATTCAGTAACCAGAATTAGAAGGGGTGATGACAGTGGATCAGGAAAGAAAGTTAATGAGAAGTTGGATGAATCATCATTAACCTGGTTGAAGAAAAGCAGGCTGATGAGACTGATGAGTCAACTGCGGGAGGCTGTATTAATTCAGACCATAGAGTTCTTAGAGCATCATGTTATTGGGAGTAGTACAATTGTTCAGGATGATTGAAAATGTTTGTCTAAAAGTAAAACTATAATCCACTTATCTAAAATAATATTCATGAGAAAAGTAAATTTCAATTAAAGGCCTATTGGTTTAGAGAAGAAAAAAATACATGTGTATTTTTAAAAATAGGCACTGACTGATTTAAGCTTGAAAACTGTACTTCTAAAATGGATTTAGACACAGAATGATATGTTCTCAATTTACATATGAGAAGCATTTTGATGCCTAGTTATCCATGAAGTGTTTTTGGAAAAGAAATTTATACTCTCATGAAATGTACTTAAACTTGTACAATTGGGGCTTTTGGAAAGAGCCAATTTCCAAAATTGGGGAAGGGGGGGAAGTAGTACACTTAATGTGAACTGAGACTTTCAGAAGAATGGATATGTCTCTAGTGAAAATTGGCTAAAAACATAAATTTCATGGAAGTTGGGGAGTATGATGGTGCGATTAATTATTTAAATCAGTAGACATAGAGTAAAGCAGATTACCCTCCATAAATGTGGCTGAACTTCATTTTATGAGTTAAAGGCCTTAAGAGAAAAAAACTGAGGTCCATTTAGGAAGATGGATCTCTGCATCCAGACTTTCAGACTGAGACTGCAACATTAACTCTTCCCTGCTCTCATTGAAGATTTGCCAGCTCCCCCCACAATCATGTGAGCCAACTGTTTAAAATAAATCTCTCTCCGCTCTCCTTCTCTTTTTCTCTCGATAGATAGATAGAAGATAGATGGATAGATAGATGATAGATAGATAGATAGATAGATAGATAGATAGATAATAGATAGATAACCTTCTATGGGTTCTGTTTCCCTGGAGAACCTGGATTAATACAGGGAGTTAAGAAAGGACACACTACACTACCCATGGATGCAATAATATTTTCAGAGTCTCAGGGTCACCATCTTATAGAAGTAATACTAATTTGCATGAGTTGTTATATATACATTGTTTATCATTTAATTTATAGGAGTGATTCTAATTTGCATAACTATTTAGTGAGTACATCCTGCTTTTCATTATCTTTTAAAATTAAATTTACTATTTATTCCTTCCCTAGAAGAACCATTATATATGGTTGTACATATTTTTTGCTATACAAGAGTGTCTAGCTGAAGGGGCAAATGGGGTGGGAATAAAATCTCCACTCTACATGTAAATTGATTACTCTGGGAGTAGGATGCATTCACCTACAGAGATCCCTTTTCACTATAAAATAACTTTCACTTGCTAAACTATGATTAAATGACACTTTGTTTACCTACAGGAGGTGGTTTTTTTGAATTTGCTCCAAGATACTTTATGTGGTAGAAACAATCTTCTCCCTCCCTAATTATTGAGACTGGATGCCATTTGTATTCTTACATTCTATGATGATAAAGCTTCCTCATGTTGTTTCGTGCAAAAACAATAGATGTGTTTTAAGCCAAACTTAAAAGCTATGTTTTCCTAAATGAATAAATATGGACCCAGATGCAAAGGCTTATTTATTAGCTAAAATATTGGTTTGTGCATTTGCAAAAAGTTAAGTAGGGTTTACTCAGGTTTGGATTAAAACAATTATTTTAAATGAAATTTTCAGTAGAGTTAATACAAGGTGATTTGTTTCAATAAAATGAAATCAAATCATTGCATAAGTCAGGTTATTATCTTGCCGTAATTGATTAACGTTGATATTTTTAACTCAAAGAAAAAAATAAAATTAAGTGTATTATGTTCTAAGCCTCAAACTTGTCATTTAATTTAAGCAGTTCCATTCTTTTAATGATCTGGTTACATTATATGGAGCTTATGCTGTGCTGGCAAAATGAAATGACATTTTAATCATTTTTCAAATTATGTTGAGCCAAGCGTATGATCAGGTCGACATAAATTTTTATCTAGTACAAGGCTTCGATGTTTCCTCATAGTATTTAAATGCTTCTTTACCTTATTTTCCCATGGCTTTAAAATCACTACTGTAGTCATTCCTATGAACATATTCAAAACTAAATAGTCATTTTCTTATTGACTTTGCGCATAACTTTTTAGTTCTGTTAAAAATGTTAAGAGCATTGACCCAGTCACCAACACGTTTCATCCTCTCCACCTCCCTTTCTAATTTAATCATGATTCCTTTCAATTCTGTCTCCCATCTGCTTCCTTGATCTTTCTCCAACTTCCCCATCCTATTGCCACTTCATTTTCATAAGAACTATTGGAATACTTTCCTAAATGATCTTTCTGCTGTCTAACCCTAATACTTCAGTGAACAACAGCCAAGCAATAAATAAGTGGTGTGGCGTGTGTGCGTGCGTGTGTGTGTGTGTGTGTGTGTTTGCATGCATGTGCACACACTGGCATTTGTTTATATGAACAAAGGTGTGGATGCAGAATAATACTGTTTATACCAGTCTGTTAGCATTGGATACCTCCAGAGGATGGCACTGAGAGAAATAGTAATATTTTATTTCATAAATATTTGTAACATTTGACTACTAAAAAAGAGAAAAAAACCTAAACTTTTGAAGATGCTCTATTAATTACCTTTACTGTGACCATTTTTAATACTGTATCAAAACCAGTGTATGGTGCCAATATTTTAAAAGCCCTCTTTGTGGCAAGGTTAACAGATAATTGCCAATTGAAAGTCAGGCAAAGTCAATTCAGACTGGAGCTTTTTCTATCAGCAAAAATAGGTCCAATGACTGGGAAATTTGGCTTATAATCTGGAAGAACAAATAAATAACCCAGGTGATTATGTAATGATTATGTTGAAAAATGTGGGTAGATGCAGTGTCTAAATAACACAATACCTACAAATATATGTGCATACTTCTATTAAAACCAGAGTTCACCATTTTACTCCAGTTTGGCCTAAACATTTCTAAAGGAAGGCTCACTCTAATTAGCAGATGGGGATACCTGATTTGGCACTATTATCATATAGATTTTTTCAGTGGAAGAATTCGGATTGTGCACAAGGGAAGGAAAAGGAGCATGAGTTCTGTTAACGACTCATCTGGATGTAGACCTACTGAGGTGGTATTTTCTAGTGTACTTAAACACATTTAATTTATTCAGAATAAAATTACATTTCTGAGTTCAACCTGAAATGTTTAGGGAAAGGTCATGAAATGTGTAGTTGGGCATTTATGCATGAACACACATATATTTGTGAGTATTGTTAAAAATGAGTTGCTCAGAAATTTGCCAGTTTCCCCTTCTGTTTTACCCTGCAGAATATTTAGTGATGACTGATCAGTCTCACAGGCATCATCGAATCTTCTACAGCCTCAATAACATGTTCCAACCAAATATGACACAGTTATTTAAGAAATCAGTTTAAGGAGGGTTATAGTGATTCATAAAAGTGTTGATTTCTGCAAACTGAAGCAAAGTTCCCAGTTTATTAGAAAGAAAAAAATCAATACCAATACGAAACATTACAGGATGTGAAGTGTCTTTTCATTTCAAAGTACAGAGAATGCTTGGGTATTCAGAAGATAATCAAATTTGATGTCTATTAGCTAACTTTGGCAATGCAAAAGAATTGCTGAAGTCTTGAATCTGACCAAATAGAACTCAAAATCAGCAGAACAGAGTTTTGCTTATTGACTCTGGTTTTCCCTTTGTGACTCAAATTTAACTCTGGCAACAACCGCTGAGTTCATTTAGAACAATCTTCTTGTTTTACAAATGAGGAAACTTAGCCTCATCAAGCTTAATTGTCAAGGTTAGGTCATGGCTCATCATAGATTAGAACCCTGGGCTTCAGTAATGCTTCAATTTCAGTGTAAAAAAGTGGATGGGGGAAATGAGGGTGGGATGAATGGGAGGGGCAGGATTATTCCTGACATCCTGCCTGGAAAATATATAGTGTGGCTGAAGCCATATCTTTGGAAAACCACTGACAGAGACAGACCATGGACCTGCCTTCCTCCTGTGAAGCTTCAGCAATCTACATTCATTCCTGGATATTTGCAGAACATTGGTTCCAGGACAAATCAGTGGATACCAAAATGTATGGATACTCTAGTTCCTGATGTAAAATGGTATAGTATTTGTTTATAGCCTACATATATTCTCCCATGTACTTTAAATCACCTCTAGATTACTTACAAGGCCTGAGAATATGTAAATGAGGTATAGTTAGGGGTTATTGTCTTTTTGTTTGTATTACTATTATTATTATTTTGAGACAGGGTCTCACTCTGTCATCCAGGCTGGAGTGCAATGGCATAATTTGCACTCACTGCAGCCTTGACCTTCTGGATTCAGATGATCCTCCCACCTCAGCCTCCCAAGTAGCTGGGACTATAGCTGTGTGTCACCGCACCCAGCTAATTTTTTGTAGAGAGAGAGTTGCACCATGTTGCCCAGGATGGTTTCTGACTCCTGGGCTCAAGCAATCCTCCCACCTCAGCCTTTCAAAAATGCTAAGATTACAGATGTGAGCCACTGTGCCCGGCCTTGTTTGCATTATTTTTTATTGTTGCATTATTATTTGCTATTATTTTCCCAAATATTTTGTATCAGTAGAATCTGCAGATGGGAGCCTGTGGATCCAGAGGGCTAACTATAAATTGACTATAGGCACTCACCATGGGAGTACTTTTCCTTACAGAGAAAGCTGGTAAGAGCTCCCTACTTAGTTGGTTAGAATATATTCTGAAACATAATCTGACTCTTGGTAAAATCTTATGGGTTTGTTAAGAAATTATCAAATAAATATTAAATATTTCTTTCTATTCTAAACTTTATAAACTGCTGTTTTACAGAATAACTTTCAGAGTTTCTCAAAAATATTTTTCTTAAAAAATCAAGGATATGACAAAGATTACTAGCGGTCCATCAAATATTCATGTTCTTCCTTCCATAGCAGATAGCTATTTCTTAAATGATTTTTCTCCAAGAACGTCATATCCCAGGTATCTCCAGTTCAGTGTGAGCATGTGGCTTAAATCTAGCCAATGGAGTGTACTTAGGATACTAGGCATCACTTCTAAGCCTGTTTCATAAAATCTTCCCCGAGATGTTTCTCCTGATCTTTTGTCCAGCTGGTTGCTAATCACGGACAACTTCTCAGGATCACCTGCGAACCCCCAAGTAGATCACACAGCCTTGCGCAGCCTGAATCTGTGGAATATTGCATGGAAGTACACCCCCAGCCTACCAACCCCCAACCCCTTAGATGTGCTTAGCAGTTGGTACCATCTATTCCACGATCAGGAAGTAAACTTACACTGTGTTTGAATCAATATATACCATGAATTCATAGTATACACAGCAATCAGGCAGCCTGCAAAGTAAAATTCAAGATGGACACAGTTGTATCGGATTAAATATTGTTTTTAAGGATAAAATTTAATGATTCTTTTAACACCTACTGTTCATAATTACAAATATATGTACCAACAACTTAATTACCTTCTTACATCTGTGATCATTTCAAAATTTCTTTAATGTGTTGTATATTTACTCTACCCCCACCATTATAAAAATAGAAAATGTAAAAGCACTAGAGATTATTTAGTTTAACCTTCCAATTTTATCAATGAAGGAATTAAGTTGTTAAGATATGTAATAAATTATGGAATGTCATACTAATGAAATGATGAAATCAGAATTCTTTCCCTGATTCCTAGAGTGTTTATTACAATAGACTGATCTTCTTCCAGAGTAATAATTGCAACTACATTTCCTTCTTAACAATGGTTTGTACATTGCTCTTAGCACAATGGGTATTCAAAAAATGTCAACTAGATGAATCAATGAGCTTAGGAATTAAATAAAAATTAACTTAAACTAGTTTTATATAAATTTATTTTAGCAATGTATTGGGTTACTAAAATGATATTCTTTAAGCAAACAGGCTATTTCATGACAAAATGAAAATTAAATTTTTGTAACCACATGAGGCATTTTAGGGCAAAACATATTAAATGTTAGACATTATTCCTTTTAATGAAAGTTCAATGAAAATTACGTATCTTGCTCATTATTATAAGTTGATTTAAATATCATTTATTTTCTGAGTTGAAATGTGGACTGTCTTTTTTGAACTTGGCACATCTAAGCAGTAAAAAATTTGAAAGTAGCTCTAATGATTACATTTTATCATTTGTCAGATTTTTGAATTTATGTTTTCTGTATATATGTTTAAAACCTGTTTACCAGTTAAACATGTCAATTATATAAATATAATTCCTGAATTGTACATCTCTGTATAAAAGAACATACTTAGAAAGTAGTAAACATTAAGTCTGGTTTTCAGTTGTCTAATTCATGATAAACGATTTGGTTGGTAAAGGATAAAGTTATGGCAAATTTCCAAAAAACTTGGAAAATGTTTGGTTAGAAGGAATGCTTACATGATAGCTACTTTTAAAAGTAAAATCTACATCTAACCACGTATACATTTAAAGTTATATTTTTGTTTTAGAATATTTTAATAGTGTTATCTTTTAGAAAGATTTTTTATGGATAGAAAATTGCTTTTTATACAATTAATTTAGGTGTTATGTATTTAAATATCATGTGAAATAACCTACCTGTGTCTTTAATAGTATTGACTCTTTCAGTATAAGCCTTGTTTCTTTAATGGTCTTATTCATTTTTATGGTAGAAAATATATTTTACTATACATAATATCTCACAGTACCACCATACTGTTGAAACATTTGTATGGCAAAAGTTTTGAGAAAGCTAAAATGTACTTGCCACTTCTACTCATTGTTTATCACAAAAATTGCCTGACATGAGATAGTTTGAAAATCAGTGGCAAAATCTAAACCCTTTCCAATAACAAAAATAAATTAACACCCTGAAATTATGTTTCTCCTTTTCATGTGTATTTTCCCTGTCTTCAAGATACTAAAAGGGGAAACTCCTTCAAGAGCCTTTACAACTTCTGTTATGCTTGAAAACAGTCACCTGAAAGATGAGCCTACTCTTTCAGGTGCTTATTTTTAGGAAAGGATTTACTTCCAGGGACCAACAGATGGATGACAGACGAGCCTTCTTAGGTGACATGAGGGTGTGATCATAAAGATACTAAATGAGATACAGTCTCATTAGTCATTGGAAGAAAACTGGACATATCTTATAATATATTCACATGTTAAAATACTATTTGGTAGTGAAAATGAATAAACTACCACTTCAAAAGGATAAATGCCACAAATATAATGTTGAGCAAAAGCAATGTCACTCTGTTCAAGAAATAGTTATTTTTAAATGTAAAGCCAAATATGTAGAATGTTGCATATTTAAACATAAAATACATACATGAATGTATGTGTATATAGTAAAGCTAATATTTAAGTGAATGACAAACACACAGCTCTTCATGATAGTCGTATATGTGGGGGTGGAGAGGTTGGTGTTAATGACAAAAGAGATGAATTCACGAATTGACTGCATAATCATCTATATCTTAATCTCTGTGATGGGCACTATGGGGTCCTTTTATTGTTACTAATTTTATGAATAACAGTATGCATTATTTTATCTGTATGAAGTATTTTATTAAGAGCAATAAGACAGATTGAAAAATTAATGGAAAGTTGATTCCTCAGGAAAAATGTAAAGAAGCCACTAATGAATAAAATATCAGATGCAGCTTTCCTTGAAGTCTTTCTTTTTCCTAAAGAGAAAAATGAGCAGTTTACTACCTGTTAAACATGGCATTTAAATTAGTGGGTTTGTCTGTTAGTAAGATAACCATTGAGAAAAATATATAAACCTAGATCCCTTTTTTACTACTTCTATGTCCCAGGGTTCCAGATGCCCTTAGATAACTAAATGTAAAAACATAAAAGCTATTTAAAAACCTGTAAGTAATTAATTTTATAATTTTGAGAGGGGAGATCTTCCAAATCCAGGGCTGGGGTAAGATGAACTGAATGAGGCAAGTGCCTCACTGACCTCTTGTGCACAATTAGAGGGGATGCCAAAAAGCTCAGTCATAAAGATAATATTTAAAACATTATGCTGAAATATTTTTAAATTCTTAAATATTCTAAAAATCAAAGCTATCTATCATGAACAAAATTTTAACTAAGGATAGGATTATTATTATTGATGCTTGAATTAAATCATTGCCCTAATCAAATTGAATTAAATCATGCCCAGAAGCCATGAAGAAACAAAGAACAAGCATGATAACATGAAAAGCAAATGATGAATGGTGATGATAAACTATTTATGCCCACATTTTTACAAAAAAATCAAAGGACAAGACAGAAGTGGGTATAAATTGACTATAACATATCTTACAAATGTTATAACATATCTTACAATTCCATATAAAGAATTGGAAAATGATATAAAAGTTTTTAAAAAAGAATAATAAATGTTCAACTAATATATAAACATGTTTAACTCCAAACATAATTAAGTAAACACATATCAAATCAATAAATTATAATTTATCATGTAATCAGATAATTTATAAACTGTTATAATAGGTAATATATAACTAATACATTCTGATAAATAATGAAGATATGTATGTACATGTATATAAAACAAAGTTGATATCTTAAAATATGGTCATCACTTATAAACTGCCATGCAAACTTGAACAAATAAAAATGAAATTTAATTCACCTGGACACAAATAATGGTTTAACCATTTGATTCTAGAAATCAAAGAATGCAAATTATTACAATAATGAGAAACTAATCTCATACTCTAGATGAGAAAAGAACAATAATTAATGATACTTACTCTTGGAAAACCCTGATTTAAGGAAAGTCTGAGATACTTCTGCTCAGTGTATGGTAATTTCAATTCTGGAACTTTCCCCAAGAAATAATCAAAAGACAAATGTAATGGAGATTCATTTCAGTGTAAATTATATTTGTGAAAAATAGAAAGAGGTAGTGATAAAATAAAAATTATAAACCTGCACATTAAGACATAGGTTTTATTCCTACTGACTAATTTGGAAAGATATTTGTAATATAATCTTGTCTGAAAAGTCAAGTTACAAAATAGAATGTATAAAATGATCTCATACATTTTATGAATATATATATATGTGTTCATGTGTTCCTAGACATTTTGAGAACATGCTCACCAAAATGTTATTGTAAGACATCTGTTTGATAGATTAAAGGTGGTTTTCACTTTCTTGTTACTATCTTGCATTATTTCCTGTACGATTAGTTTTGTAACTTGACAACATTACATTAATTAAAATGTAATTTAGAAATGTAAGGGTAGACTTTTACTAAAATACTTGTCAAAAGTAAAGCTAGCCATCCAAAGTAATTAATTTAACCAAAGTTTGGTGACACCTTACCTGTGCTTCAAGCAGTAACAACTGAAGAATATCATTTCACCTGTTGAAAAGGGATGATTTAGCCTGAATTCCTTTCTCCTGTATTTTTTTCCTGTAGTGGAAAGCTTGAGGGTGCTCTGCTTAACTTGGGGCAGGTTGGACTTATGATATAATATATGTCGGGCAATAGTACCAATTGATGTGCTTAGGATAAGTGAAAATGAATAAATGCAAATGTGACACATTTCTTGATAAGTAAGAGGACAAGAACAGTTAAGCAACATGTCTTAATATCCCAAGTGAGCAGGCATACTCACGAAATCCAGCATCTAGATCGTAGGACTGAGCAAAGAAGCTCTATTTGCTTTCATGGGTAAGGTCTGGAAAACCAAGGGCACTGGGACTCTAAAAATATAATAAGATATATTCCATAAAGCAGTTCTCATGATGGTAATAAAAATCCTTTATTCTGAAGAATAAGGAAATGCTGGCGCACTGGAAAGACAGCTCAGCCAAGTCGCATTATTGGGTGTTTAAATTGTTATTATTGTTGCTGCTGTTGCCATTATTGTTGCTGCTGTTGCCATTATTGTTGCATTGTTGTTGTTATTTTAAATATTTAGGGCATTCACATTGTGAACATTGAAGATTGCAGAAAAGATAAACAACCACGTTCGTACTATGCCCCCAAGAATTCCAAGAATTCTAGTTCCCTGGCTCATAGGCCAGAACCCTTATAGAGTCACATAATGGACAAGGTAAGGAGGTAAATCTCTCCATGATACTTCATAATTATCACATACGCCTTCTTTGATGTTTATATATTTGAGGTTAATGATCTTATTTGCCACCTTTATCATTTTCTGAAACTCTTCTGAAGACAGAAGAGATTTTTAAATGAAATTAACTGTCATTTCCTAAAACTGACTTAAAGATGAACTCCAGTTTATTATTATTATTATCATTATTTTACTTTTTTTTTTTTTTTTTGAGATGGAATCTTGCTCTGTCACCCAGGCTGGAGTGCGGTGGCGCAGTCTTGGCTCAATGCAACCTCTGTCTCCTGGGTTCAAGCGATTCTCCTGCCTCAGTCTCTCAAACAGCTGAGATTACAGTTGTATGCCACTACCATGCCTGGCTAACTTTTTGTACTTTTGTAAAGATGGGGTTTCACCATGTTGACCAGGCTGGTCTCAAACTCCTGACCTCAGGTGATCTGCCTGCTTCAGCCTCCCAAAGTGCTGGGATTACAGGCATGAGCCACTACGCCTGGCCAAGTTAAGCGTTTTTTTACCACAATAAAAACAAAAACAAAAACAGTAATCAGGTCCATATTCTTAATTAGCCATCATTCTAAATAACAGGCTATAAACAAAAAGTAATCAAAATTGATAATGAGATAGAAGTAAAGTCAAGGAATTATTCATTTTAATGCAACCAGAAAACTTAGTTACCAGATTCATGAAATTGGCCATATAAGCTCCTCCTACATTATGACATTTCAAATTATGAATTTTCATAGCTATGAAGGAAGATTCTTTCCTGAGGATAAATGTCACCTCTGCCTGCCATCAAATGCCTTATAATTTGCATGCTGTCATTTTTGTCTCCTCTATAACACTGTTTCTAATCATACTTTGTGTTCATTTTGTCCTTAGTGTAGAGGTGCTTTATGAATAATTTAAACCCATCATGTCCAATGAATATGAAAAACCATGAGAAGGTTGAAAGTGCTAATAAGATCGGTAGTGCAGTTAAAAAGAAAATGGAAGTACAGCTCATTTAAAAGCCCAAAGGAATTAGAAAAATCACACATGTTGCCTGTGCTTATGGGAGAAATTATCAGAGTAAGAACTATTTTGAAAAACAGAGCAAATGATGTAACATGTAAATAATTTAATCAACAATAATCAGCGAAGGGTGAGGAAAGCAATTAATTAAATAACAACATTGAGTGTGTGCGGAAGGGATTATGGCCAAAGTTAGAAACTTATTTGTACAATGTTAATTCTCAGGAAGTTCAAGAAGTTAAAAGATAGGCACGCTGAAAATGCTGCCAATTGCAAATTTTACTCAAGAACAAATGATTGCGCATGCTCAAGGTTCTATTCTGCCAATGAAAATGAGTGGCAAAGCAGTAAGGTATTAAGCAGTTCTTTGGAACACCTATGAGATGATAAAGAGAGAGTGCCACTACTCTCATTAGATACTTTAGCACAGCACACATTGTTCTATTTTGGGGAGGTTCAACAAGGAAATGTGCATCTGTGAATAAGGGAAGGGCATTCTATTTGAATGACTTGAAGGGCAGGTCTGTTTCTATTTGGCCTACAAAGTTAGAGCAGCCTTTGGAACCCAACCTTTCTCCAACATAGGCATACATCACTCAATGACAGGAATACTTTAATTTTATTTAAATTTATTTAAATTTATTTTTAAGTAACTATAATTTATAGATAATATAATGTGAGACAAAAAGGCAAACCGCATATGTAGTTTCTTTCTTTTATGAGATCATTATAAATCAACATGAAGTTACAAGAAATAGTACTGAGCAATATTGTTGTTCCCTTTACCCAGCTTCCTGCATTGGCAACATCTTGCAAATATATACTGCAGTATACAATTGAGATAGTGACATTACATGGAACATTGTTCATGACAAGCATTCTCATGTGGTCCTTTTATAGCCACACCCAATCCCCACTCACCTTCACTGACTTCTTAACCTTAACCCCTAGCAACCACTAATGTGTTCTCCATTTCTATAATTTTGTCATCTAAAAAATGTCATGTAAAAGGAGTCATATAGCATGTAACCTTTTGGTTTGACTTTTCTTTTTTCGTTCACCATAATTCTCTGGAGATTCATCCAGGTTGCTGCATGGATTAGTATTTTGTCCTTTATATGGCTGAATGTACTACAGCTGTGTTAACCTCTTGAAGGACCTTTGGGTTGTCCTCAATTTGGGCCTATTATAAATAAAAAGTAAATTAGGTACAGGTTTTAGTGTTAATATACATTTTCATATTCCTGGGATAAATGCGCAGATGTTTAAATGCTGGGTCTTATGACAGTTGCATGGTTAGTTTTTAAAGAAACTGCCAGGTGGTTTTCCAGAGTGACAATGTTGTTTTCCATTTCCACCAGCAATGTATGAGTGATCTAATTTCTGCAAATCTTTGCCAGCATTTGGTAATTGTCACTACTTTTCTTTAATTTTAGCCATTCTGATAAGAGTGTAAAAATCCTGCATTGTGCTGTTCATTTGCACACTTTAATAGCTGATGATGTTGAACATGTTTTCATGCTTATTTGTTATTTGCATTTCTTCTTTGGTGAACTCTTTCTTTGTATTTTTTGCCTATTTTCTAGTTGGATTTATTATTTTTACTGTTAAATTTAGAAATACATACATGTATGTATACATATATATGTCCTAGGTATTTGTCCTTTGCCATATTCACAAATACTCTTGCTCTGTAGTTCGTTTTCTAAAATCTTTTCAACTAAGTACTTTGCAGAAAAAAAGGTTTTGATTTTGATAATGCCAAATTGATCATTTTTTTTTCTTTTATGGACTGTATTTTTGGTGTTATGCCTAAGAATTCATTGCTAAGTTTTAGATTTCAAAAATGTTATCCTAAATTTTTCTAAATGTTTTATGTTTTCATTTAAGTCCATGATCCATTTTAATTAAGTCTTTTTTTTTTTTTTTTTTTTTTTTTTTGAGCAGGAGTTCCGCTCTTGTTGCCCAGGCTGGAGTGCAGCGGCTCGATCTCGGCTCACTGCAACCTCCGCCTCCAGGGTTCAAGCTATTCTGCCTCAGCCTCCCAAGTAGCTGGAATTACAGGTGCCTGCTACCACATCTGCTTTTTTTTTTCTTTTTTTGTATCTTTAGTAGAGACAGGGTTTCATCATGTTGGCCAGGCTGGTCTCAAACTCCTGACCTCAGGTGATCCACTCGCCTCAGCCTCCCAAAGCGCCGGGACTACAGGCGTGAGCCACCGCGCTCGGCCCATTTTAATTAACTTTTAAGTCTTAGTGGAGTTTCATTTTTTGCCTATGAATGTTTAATTGTTCCAGCAGCATTTGTTGAAATGGCTATTATTTTCCCCGTGTAGAATTGCTTTTGCACCATCTTTGTCAGAAATCAGTTGGACATATTTAGGAGAGTCTACTTCTGGTGTTCTGTTCTATTGCTTTATGTGTCTATGCCTTCAGCACTTAAAATCAGGTAAACCAATTCCTTCTACTTTATTCTTATT
Organism: Trachypithecus francoisi; assembly: GCF_009764315.1. Lineage (NCBI taxonomy): Eukaryota > Metazoa > Chordata > Mammalia > Primates > Cercopithecidae > Trachypithecus > Trachypithecus francoisi. The sequence goes on from NW_022681460.1 coordinate 61,398,282, forward strand.
TTTCAAAATTGTTTAATTTATTCTAATTTCCCTGTCTTTCTATATCTATTTTAGAATATTCTAGTCTATAACTACAAAAAAATCTTGCAGGGATTTGGTAGGAATTGTATTAAACCAGTATATGTTTGAGAAATTAACATCTTTACTGTGTTGGATCTTTCAATCCATGAACAAAGTAAGTTTCTTCATTTATGTAGATCTTCTTTCATGTCTTTCATCACTGTTGTGTAGTTTCCAGTGTATGAGTCCTATACATGCTGGTGTGATTTGGATATCTGTCTCCTCCAAATCTCATGTTAAAATTTTAACTCGAATGCTGGAGGTGGTGCCTGGTGGGAGGTGTTTGGATCACGGGGGCAGATCCCTCATAAATGACTGGAAACACTCGCCATGGTAATGAGTGGGTTCTCACTTTATAGTTCACATGAGAGCTGGTTGTTTAAAAAAAGGCTGGCACCTCCTCCCCTCTCTCTTGCTCACTCTCTCACCATGTGACATGTCTGCTCCCCCTGTGCCTGATGCCATAAGTAAAAGCTTCCTGCGACCTCACCAAAAGCCTAGTAGATGCTGGTGCCATGCTTGCACAGCCTGAAGAACCATGAGCCATAAAAAACCTCTTTACATAATAAATTACCCAATCGCAGGTATTCCTTTGTAGCAATGCAAAATGGGCTAACACAAATGCCTTATTACATTTACACACAAGCAGTTCATTTTGTGAAGTAGTTGTTTCTAGTGAATTTTAATTTCGATGTCTGCCCATATGTTCACTGCTAGTATATTGAAATGGAATTCATTTTTGTGTTGGACTTGCATCTTGCATGTGACCTTGCTGAATTCACTAATTAGTCCTAAGGAGGGTTTTGTTTAAAAAAAAATAGGTAGTTATAATGTATGCAAATAGAAATAGTTTTATGTCCTCCTTTCTGATTCGTATGTTTTTTTTTTTTTTTTTTTTTAAGAGGGGGGCTTATTCCGATAGAATTCCAAAGAAGTGTTTCATACTCTTCTGTTATCTGAAAGAAATTGTATAGAATTGGAATTAATTCTTTAAAAGTTTGGTAAAATTTTTCAGAAAAACCATCTGGGGCTGACTATTTATTTTATTGGGTGTTTTCAACTTTTGAATTCAATTTTGTTAATAGTTATGGGGCTATTCAATTCAAATTTTTAATTTCATATTAGTTGACTTGTGATAAATTGTGTTTTTCAAAGAGTTGGTCCATTTAGTTTAAGTTGCCAAATTTATGAGTGTAGTCATTTTTGTAGTATTTTCTTACTTATCTTCTTGATGTCTGCAGGATCTGTAGAGGTATCTCCTGTTTCATTTTGGCTATTGTTAATTTTTCTCTTCTCTCTTTTATTCTTTATCAGTATTGCTAGAGTTTGTCAATTTTATTGATCTTTTTAATGAACCAGCTCTCTGTTTAATTGATTTTCCAGATTTTTCTCTTTTAAATTTCAGTATTTACATAGTTATAAATTTTCTAACAGCCACATTGAAAAAGTAAAAAGATGTGGGTGAATTTAATTTAATACCATATTTTATTTATTCCACCATAGAATCAATGTAAAATGTATTACTGAGCTATTTTAAACCATTGTTTTTATTCTATGTCTTTAAAATCTGATGTATAATTTTAAATTGTCACATATTTTAATTTAGATCAGTACATTTCAAGGCCACAGGCTACCATATTGAATAGTGAAGATCTACAAGCCTTTTTGCCATAACAAAATATCAAAATATAGTGCATTTCTGTGCATCCTTTTAGAATTTGGGAGTAGCAACGGGAAAAAGAATGGATAAATAACATTGAGATTGAAATAATAACTGTCAATTGCCCTGCCACTTAAAAGTGTTTCCTGGGGGATAGATTTACTGTGATGTCACAGTTTCATTTATTCACTTATTCATTCTTTCATTTCTGATTATTTATTACGTAACAACATGTGCCAGGTAAATGGAACAAAGTGGGGGACAGGTGAATCAAAATATTTGATTGCTTGCACTTTCATTTTATTGGAGAAGCACAAACAATGAACAAAATAAATTCTAGTATGTTGAATTGACTTGGTGGTCCTAAGAGTGATGAAGGAACATTGGGGAAGGTGGAGTTAGTGTTGAGACTTTTCATTTGAGTTAGTTATAAAGGGCCTCACTGAGAATATGATACTTGAGGAATGACTTTAAAAAGCCAAGTCCTAATCTAACCCTCAGGCCCTTATGTTCCCTTTACACTATGTATGTATGTCCCAACTATAACCTAAAATTCAGAACACCTAAAACAGAAGTATACTTTCCTTTTAGTTTCCCATATCTTAATGAATGTTACCTATCAACCATCTAGTTGTTTAACCCAGATGTCTGATATTAAGCCTCCCATCTTACCATCATTTCCCACTGGGCTTAACAAAGTAGTCTCCTGCATCCACACTTGCCCCACCTGCAATGAGAAATCAAATTATGTTAATCAGCTCCTGACTGCCTTGTGAGTGCACACCATCATGCACACACATATACTCATCACAATCATTTACAAACAAAAGATTTCCAATCCTTCTTAAGATAAAGAACAAAACTGTCCTAACACATATAACAACCCTTTACATTGTTTGTCTCCTTCTACTTCCCCACCTTCAACTAAAATTTGTTCCCTCTAACACTGTTTTGTGGACATGTTATGACTACATTACAATCAATAATTTTGTTTTATTGTTTTGGTGGTTAAACTTTTTGTTGTTGTCAATTATTTGCTATAAAAAACAATTCTATTCAAAACACTACTTTATATGTGTCCTTGAAAATACTTGTGATATTCCACAAAAGAGGGTCTTTCAGATTTTTTTACCTCAACTCAGGGTAAGAAACACAATTGATATCAAGATTCAGCACAAAAGAACATGCATGCACATAAATAGGTGAACTATAACTTTACAAACCAATACTTTACTTTCTTAGTCACAATACATTCTGATTTCTGTATTTTAATTTTATATTATTACAATCGATTACATGAATTTCATAATACACTAATTTGTGAAGACTTGTGGTTTGGAAAATACTCCTCTAGGATACAGATGGAATAAAATTGTTAGGTGAGTGAGCATGCACAATCTTAAATACACTATGTACTGTCAACATATTCTACCAATCTACATTTCTACTGATAAGCATATATAAGCATTCTGATTGCATCATATACATATCAAAACAATATTCTGACACACAAGATTTATGCCAGCTTGATATATGAAATACCATCTTATTTTTGCTTTAGTTTGCAGTTTTCCACCCGAGGCTGAGAAACTTCTCATATGTACATTGGATATTCTAGCATCCTCTTCTATTAATTTCCTATTGATAGATTTTGCCCACCTTTTTTAACAGTTACTTGTCTTTTTTTGCATTTGGAAGATTTTTATATATTTAGGACATTAACTTTTATGAGGTAATTCTATTGCAAATGCTTGCATTTATTTGTGATTTATTTTTATTTCAAATACGCATTTTATCTGTGGCTTTTCGGTTCAATTGCTTTATAAAGTCTTTTGATTCATGATTTAAAATTTTTTTTATATAATCAAATTATCTGTATCATTATTGTTTGTGGTTCATTTTGTGGATTTGTCTTATAATACTCCTTTGTTATAGGATGTATTTTTACCTAATGCCTTTAAAGAATGTTTAAAAATATTTACTTTTTAATTCATAAAGAATTTTTTGTTACATAGGATTGGAGATAGAGATCATACTACAAACATATTTTTTCCTATGAGTAATTAATTGTTTCAGCAGCCTTTACTGAAAAAACATATATACTTCTACTCTAAAACACAATGCAACTCTTCCACATATTAAATTTGCAGTTATAAATGGAATTATTTCCAGATGTTTTTGCTCATTAGTCTGTTTTTATCACGATAGACTTTTTCCTGAATACATAATAAAGTGCTTCCTCTATTACCGTGCTATATAAATATAAAATTTTGAATCTATATTGATTTAGTAAGCATTAGAAAAGCAACAACTGACCGGGCACGGTAGCTCATGCTTGCGATCCCAGTGCTTTGAGAGGCCACGGTAGGAAGATCACTTGAGCCCAGCAGTTTGAGACCAGCCTTGGAAACATAGTGAGATCTTGTCTCTACAAAAACAAGTGAAAAAAACTAAAAAAAATTAGTCAGGTGGCCGGGCGCGGTGGCTCAAGCCTGTAATCCCAGCACTTTGGGTGGCCGAGACGGGCGGATCACAAGGTCAGGAGATCGAGACCATCCTGGCTAACATGGTGAAACCCCGTCTCTACTAAAAATACAAAAAACTAGCCGGGAGACGTGGCGGGCGCCTGTAGTCCCAGCTACTCGGAAGGCTGAGGCAGGAGAATGGCGTGAACCCGGGAGGCGGAGCCTGCAGTGAGCTGAGATCTGGCCACTGCACTCCAGCCTGGGCGGCAGAGCGAGACTCCGTCTCAAAAAAAAAAAAAAAATGAGTCAGGCATGGTGGCATGCGTCTGTAGTTCCAGCTATTCGGGAAGCTGAGGCGAGAGGATCAATTGAGGCCAGGAGGCTGAGGTTGCAGTGAGCCGTGTTGGTGCCACCACACTCCAGCCTGGGCCGCAGAGTGAGACCCTGTCTCAAAAAAAGAAAAACAACAACAACAAAAAAAGAAAGAAAGAAAGAAAGAAAGAAAGAAAGAAAGAAAGAAAGAAAGAAAGAGAAAAGAAAGGAAAAGAAAAACAAAGAAAGAAAGCAACAACTATCTCTTCTTGGAAGTTTAGGAGTTTTTAGGGGAGGTACCTGTCATTATGATACTGGAACTTATTCAGGAGTCCAGCATGTCTTGTCATACATATAGGTATTCTTTAAACGATTTTGAAGAAGTTTATCATCTGCTCCATGTAGTCTATTTATTTCTATTATTAGATTTCTTCCTAATTGACATTTTATTATTATAAACAATGCCTTCTGTAAATATCACATTATGCATATATTTGTTACTTCTGTGCGAGTATGCTGTTGATTTTTGAATATTGCTGAACAATATAAAGGAATGTTGTTGAACTCTATTATTAATTTGAATTAATTTTTCTACATTAGATGCAGTCTCTTATACTGAAAATCTTGTCCTTGGTAAATAATATCATATTCATTCAAATTTATGGGGTTTTTGTTATTTTCCTCCTTTTACTGCTCTGGTTAGCACCTCAGGTTCCATGTTTAGATATCTAGTGAGAGTGGAAATACTTGTCTCACTTTAAGGAGATCATTCCAGCAATTCACTGCAGAAGGCCATGTTTATTTGCTTTCTGAAACCAACTTAATTTAGATTTAATTTACATGTGATAAAGCAAAAGTGCCTATTTTAAGTGTCAGTGAGTTTTGTCAAATATAATTAGCTGTGTAACAGCCATCCAAGCCATGGTATACAAAATTTTCATCATCCCTCAAAATTATCTAGTGCTCTTTTCCAGTCAAATCACTCACAATAACTGGCTTAGGCTAACACTGGTCTAATAGCGCCTGACTGTAAATCAACCAAGTGTGTATTCTTTTATGTCTGGCTTCTTTTACTCAGCTTAGTATTTGAGAGGTTTGTCCATGATGTTATATACTATCATCTGCATTGCTGCATAGTATCTCTTTCTAAGAGTATACCATTTATATGTGCCACATTTCATGGATGGATATCCATTCACCTGTTGAAGGATGTACTTCATTGGGATTTTAAAAAACATTTAATGCAATATTTTTAAAAATTAAAATTAATGCCAAAAAATCAATGATGAACAAATATGAACATTTTAATAATGACAAGACCAGTCACAGTGCTGTGCAGAGCCATAGCGAAGTTGGAGGCAAAAGGAAACATCAGTAATATAAAGTCCCTTTTATTTAAACTTCTTATATGTTTTTCCTCTTTGGAATTTTAATTTTCATTTCCTTATGACTGACTAAAAGCTCTTAAAATTACACATGAATATTAAATTGAATTAAATGGCTATTCTTCCTCAATAGAGATTATTATAAAATATTATGTGAGTTACAGCAAATTTTCTAAAGTTAAACTACCTTTTAATCTCTCATGTGATAATATTTGCTTATGATATATAATTTTTAGAATTGCTGGATTTAGTGTGGCAGATTTTTGATTTTATATTTTGCATCTATGTGAAAGACAGCACTTTTAATTTCTCAAATTGTGCTCATCTTTTTTTTTCTGAAACAGACAGTTTTCTTGAAGATGTTGTATGAGGCTGTGATCATCCATTAGTTAAATGTTTAGTAAAATTTGCTTATATTCATATACACATCTTTGCGTAGTATTTTTTTCCTATTTTTATATCTGTTTTTTATATGTTTTAAAATGACTCATATTTTGTGGCTATGGTCTGTTTAGATTTCCCATATATTTTAAAATTCATCTTAGTAAGTTAAACTTTTAGGGAAAATTGTCTATTTATTCTACCTCTCAATTATATTTGAATAAAGTAGTTCATATAGTTATAATTTTGTTTCATTTGCAACTTGTCTACAACTGTTTGCCTTTTAATTTCTTATTTTTTTATGTGAGCTTTCTTTTTTACTTTAACAATATTGCCAGAAATTTACCTAATTCATTGATCTGTTCAAATAATCAAATTTTGGTTTTGGCAATATTCTATATTAAATATTTATTTTTCCTTAATTTTGGTATACATTTTCTGTTTTATATTATTCCTTCTACTTTCTCAGGCATATTTTACTTTCTAAAGTTGGATGCTAATAACATTAACTTTGTCTTTCTTACTAATACATGCATTTGAGTTGGTAAATATCTAAATACCACTTTACCTGCTTCCCACAAGTTTTGATATATATTTACTTTTGTCCTATTTTGATTATTTCCCAATTTTAGTGATTGCTTTTTCATTGACCAATTAGTTATTTAGAAATAGACTATGAGCGGCAAACAAATAGTGTTTTTGTATTCATATATTTTTAAATACTTGCTAATTTAGTTGCATTTAAGTAAAAGAATGTGCTCAGGATGATGCTCTTTGAAATTTGTTGAGACTGGAATTCACAGCACTACACATGATCAGATTTTACATATATTTCATGTGAGCTTGGGGAAAAAGTATTTTTAGGTCATTCATTATATATTCCTCTAGATATGATTTTCAGATAAAACTTTATTTATGTGTTGTTCAAATATTCCATAACCATACTATTTATCTATCAGTTACTGAATGAGGAAATACATAATAGTTTTCTGCATAGATTAATAAATTACCTCTTATAATTTTGTCAATTTTTGCTTCTAATACTTTGAGGCTATTTTAGTAAGTGAATGCTAGTTTTGAATCATTATATATATGCATATATATATGTATATATCCTAGTATATTGAATTTTTCCCTAATACTGCCTTTTGGCTTATAAACTCTATTTTTGAGACATGCTTCCTCTTATTTGGTATTCATCTGTGATATAATTTTCCAACCTTAAAATTCAAACCTTTCATGTCCTTACGTAGTAAATTTGTGCAATATAAATACAAACACTGTAATTATAACAGATATGGATAGCTGTTACATTAATTGACAAGTTCAATCCATTTACATTTATTGAGATTGTACATATTTGTAAATTTTTTCTTATCATTTTATATTGTGCTTTTTATTTATCTGTTGCAAAGCATCTTGTTTTTCTCCTACCTGTTTTTTTTTTCCTTAAATTGAGTTTTTAAAAAAATTGCTTACCTCTAGTAATTTAAAACTGTATGCAATTGCTAGTTTGGATCATTATGATTAAAAATAATAGTTACATTTAACCACACTCTAATTTTAATCAATATCTTTATTTTCTTTCCAAATATCATAGGAACTTAGCATGCTTAGCACTAATTATATCTGTCCAAAAAGGAAATTATTGTATTCTGGCATTTTGTTTCCAGATTATTTTTTCTTATTGAATTTAATATTACTGTTACCATTTTATGCAGTTGATATCTGTTTAGATCTACTTACCTGTTTACCAACATTTTTGTTGCTAACCATGGTTCAAGAGGAACCATTCCTTCTCCTGCTGCTAATGCTCATTTTGACATTATTATCCTTATTCCAGAAGTTCATCCTTTACAGAAGATTTGTTGGTAGAAAACACTAAATTTAGTTTCTCTGAAAATGTCTTGCTTTGGAAACATAGCTTTGCTAGGCATACAATTCTAAGTTGATAATTATTTTCCATTAGCACTTTTTAGGTGTTATCCATTGTTTCTGCCATTCCCTTTTACAATTGTAGCTATTGTAATTGTAATAAAATTTCTATTTTGTGTTGTATGTTATTCTGCTAAATCTCACTCAAGGTGGCATTTTCCATTTTCTAAGTTTATTTATAAGAATAGGCTGAGCTCACATGCAGTAACCAGGGAAAGCTTACAGCAGGCCATGGCCAAGACGCAGTGCTGCATTGGCTTCAGGTCTGACCAAGTGCAGTCATAGTGATGGTGCTACAGGTGTGTTTGTGTCACTCCACCCCCAGATTTAGGTGGCTGAGAATAGAGAAAGAGACTTTGTTTGCTTGGTATAAAGTAAGAGAAGACAGCAAGAGTCTCCACCTGGTAATTCAGATAATTGTCTTAGATCTTGTCCAAGACCATCAAGGTAGTACTCTACAAGTATGCAAGAATCACAGCATTGCTGGGCTTGGGGTGACCCTAAAGCAGATACAGCTTGGATTACAACACCCAAGTTATTTCAAATATCTGGAAAATCTTCCCAAATAGAATGGGTACAAACAAGGCCAGACAATAAAGACTACAACAATTACATCACTCTTCAATGCCCAGACACCAAAGAATATCTACAAGCCTCAACACCAAGCAGGAAAATATAACCTCACCAAATAAATTAAATAAGACACAAAGGACCAAATCTGGAGAAACAGAGATAGGTGACCTTTCAGACAGAGAATTCAAAACAGCTTTGTTGAGGAAACTCAAAAAAAAAAAAAAAAATCAAGATAACACAGAGAAAGAATTCAAAATCATATCAAATAGATTTAACAAAGAAATTGAAATAATCAAAAGGAATCAAGCAGAAATTCTGGAGCTGAAAAAATGCAAGTGGTATACTGAAAAAAGCATGAGTCCTTTGCTAGCAGAATTGATCAAACAGAAGAATTTGTGAGCTTGAAGATAGGCTATTTGAAAATATATAGTCACTGAAGGCCGGGTGAGGTGGCTTACACCTGTAATCCCAGCAGTTTGGGAGGCCGAGGCCGGCAGATCACAAGGTCAGGAGATGGAGACCATCCTGGCTAACATGGTGAAACCTCGTCTCTACTAAAAATACAAAAAATTAGCTGGGCATGGTGGTGGGTGCCTGTAGTCCCAGCTACTAGGGAGGCTGAGGCAGGAAAATGGCATAAACCCAGGAGGTGGAGCTTGCAGTGAGCCGAGATCGTGCCACTGCACTCCAGCCTGGGCAACAGAGCAAGACTTCGTCTCAAAAAAATACCACAAAAAACAAAAAACAAAACAAAACAAAAAAACAATGAAACATGCCTATAGGATCTAGAAAGTAGCCTCAAAAGGACAAATCTAGGAGTTATTGGCCTTAACATAGAGATAAAGAGATGGGGTAGAAAGTTTACTTAAAGAGATAATAAGATAAAATTTCCCAAACCTGGAGAAAGATATCAATTCCAAGTACAAGAAGATTATGGAACACCAAGCAGATTTAACCCAAAGAACACTACCTTAAGGCATTTAATAATCAAACTCCCAAAGATCTAGAATAAAGACAAGATCCTAAAAGCAGCAAGATAAAATAAATGAATACCATTCAATGGAGCTCCAATCTGCCTGGCAGCAGACTTTTCAGTGGAAACCTCACGGGCCAGGAGAGAGTGGCATGACATATTTAAGTGCTAAAGGAAGAAAAATACTTTTAACCTAGAATAGCGTATTTATTGAAAATAACCATCCAACATGAAGGAGAAATGAAGAAATTCATAGACAAACAAAAGTTGAGAGATTTCATCAACACCAGATCTGTCCTACCAGAAATGCTAAAGGGAGTACTTCAACAGAAAGAAAAGGATTTTAATGCACACTAAGCAATCACCTGAAAGTTAAAAACTCACTGGTAATAGTAAGTACACAGAAAAACACAGAATGTTATAACGCTGTAACTGAAACTACTCTTATCCTAAGTAGAAACATAAAAGATTAATGAATTAAAAATTAAATCTGCAACTTTTCAAGACATAGACAGTACAATAAGATATGAATAGAAACAAGAAAAAGTTAAAGCTTAATATTTCAGTAAAAAATACGAAGTTAAGGTGTAGCATTTTTATTAGTTTTATTTTTGCTTGTTTGTTTATGCAAACAATGTTGAGTTATCAGGTTAAAATAATGATTTATAAGATAGTATTTTCAAGCTTCATGGTAACCTCAAACCAAAAAATATACAATGGATACACAAAAAATAAAAAGCCAGAAACTAAATCATATCACCACAGGTAATCACCTTCACTAAAAGAAAGATAGGTCGGAAAAAAAGAATGAAGACAAGATGGTAAAACAACCAGAAAACAAATAACAAAATGGTAGGAGTAAGTCCTTACTTATTAATGATAGCATTGAATGTAAACAGACTAAACTGTCTAATCAAAAGATATAGAGAGGCTGAATGGATAAAAAAAACAAGACCCATTGATCTGTTGCCTATAAGAAACACATTTCTATCAAGACACACATAGACTGAAACTAAAAGAATGGAAAAAAGATATTCTATGCTAATGGAAACCAAAAATGAGCAGGAGTAGCTATATTTATATCAGACAAAAAAAATTACAAGGCAAAGCCTATCAGAAGAGATAATAAAGGTCACTATATAATGATAAACAAGTATATTCAGCAAGGGGATATGCAACAGGCATATGTTGCATGTACATAATTTTAAATATATGTACACCCAACACTTGGGCACCCAGATATATAAAGCAACTATTATTAGAGTTAAACAGAGAGATAGGCTCCAATACAGTTTTAACTGGACAGTTCCACACCCCGCTTTCAGCATTTGACAGATATTCCAGACAGAAAATCAACAAAGAAATAAGGGACTGAATCTGCACTAAAGACCAAATGGATCTAATAGATATTTACAGCACATTTTTTTCAAGAACTGCAGAATACATACTCTTTTCCTTAGCACATTGATCATTCTCAAGGATAGATCATGTAATAGGTGACAAAACAAGTCTTAAATCATTCCAAGAATTGAAATAATATCAAGCATTTTCTCTGACCACATGGAATAAAACCAGAAATTAATAACCAGGGAAATTTTTGGAAACTATACAAACATATGGAAATTAAATAATATGCTCCCAAATGACTAATGGATCAATGAAGAAATTAAGATGAAAATTGAAAAATTTCTTGAAACAAATGATAATGGAAACACATATGCCAAAACCTATGGGATACAGCAAAAAGAGTGTTCAGATGGAAGTTGAAGTTTATAGCTATAAGTGCCTACATCAAAAAAGTAGAAAAACTTCAAATAAACTTCAAATAAACAATGTAATTATGCATCCTGAGGAAGTGGAAAAGCAAGAGCAAACCAATCCCAGAAATAGCAGAAGAAAAGAAGTAATAAAAATGAGAGCAGAAATAAATGAAATTGAAAGAAAAAACAACACAAAGATCAATGAAACAAAGTTGATTTTTAGAAAAGTTAAACAAAGTTGAGAAACCTTTAACCAGACTAAGAAAAAGAGAAGATACAAATAAATAAAATCAGAAATAAAAAAGGAAACATTACAACAGATACTGCAGAAATTCAAATAATCACTAATGGCTACTATGGGCAACTATATGACAATAAATTGGAAAATCCAGGAAAAAAAAATAGACAAATTCCTAGACACATACAACCTACCAAGATTTAACCAGGAAAAAAAACCCCAAAACTTGAACATATAAATAACAAGTAATGAGATCGAAGCTATAATAAGTCTCCCAGCAAAGAAAAGCCTGGGACCTGATGGCTTAATTGCTGAATTCTATCAAACATTTAAAGAAGAACTAATACCAACACTACTCAAACTATTCCAAAAAATAGATGAGGAGGGGTAACTTCCAAACTCATTTTACAAGGCCAGTATTGCCTTGATATCAAAACCAGACAAATGCACATCAAAGAAAGAAAACTACAGACCAGTATCTCTGAAGAATATTGATGCAAAAATCCTGAACATAATACTAGCAAACCAAGTTCAATAACACATTAGAAAAGTCATTTATTATGACGAAGTGATTTATGCCTGGGATGCATGGATGGTTCAACATTCAATTCAATCAATGTAATAAATCAAATCAACAGAATGAAGGATAGAAATCATATATCATTTCAATTGATGCTGAAGAAACATTTGATAAAATTCAACATCCCTTCATGATAAAAGCTCTTTAAAAACTGGGTACAGAAGAAACATACTTCAACATAATAAAAACCTATATCGACAAACCCATAGCTAGCATACGAATGGAAAAATATTGAAAGTCTTTTCTCTAAGATCTTAAAAACAACAAGGGGGCCCACTGTCATGACTGTTATTCAGCATAGAACTGAAGTCCTAGCTAGAGCCATCAGAAAAGGAAAATAAATAAAGTTCATTCAAATTTCAAAGGAAAAAGTCAAATTATCTTTGTTTGCAGATGATATGATCTTATATTTGAAAAAAACTAAATAACCCACACATTAAAACTATTAGAACTGATAAACTAATTCAGCAAATTTGCATGATACAAAATCAACATACAAAAATTAGTAAAATTTTTATTTGCCAACAGTGAACAATCTGAAACAGGAATAAAAAGGTGTGAATAGCCACACATAAAATTACACACCCAGGAATTAACTTAACCAAAGAAGTGAAAGTTCTCTATAATGAAAACTTCAAAATAGACATAAAATGGCATAAAAATAGACACATAGATCAATGGAACGGAATAGAGAATCCAGAAATAAATCCACACTGGTGAATCCACACTGGTGAAAAGAAAAATCCACACTGGTGAAAATCCACACTGGTGAATCCACACTGGTGAAATAAATCCACACTGGTGAAAAGACAATCTCTTCAATAATTGGTGCTGTGAAAACTGGATATCCACATGCAGAAGAATGAAAATAGACCCCTATCTCTCACCAAATACAACAATCAAATCAAAATGAATTACAGACTTAAATCTAAGTCCTCACACTATGAACCTATTATAAGAAAATATTGGCAGGGCACGGTGGCTTACGCCTGTAATCCCAACACTTTGGGAGGCTGAGGTAAGCAAATCATGAGGTCAAGACATCAAGACCATCCTGGCCAACATGGTGAAAATCTGTCTCTACTAAAAATACAAAAATTAGCATTTGTAATTTTTGTGGCGCACACCTGTAGTCCCAGCTACTCGGGAGGCTGAGGCAGGAGAATCGCTTGAACCCGGGAGGCGAAGGTTGCAGTGAGCTGAGATCGCACCAATGCACTCCAGCCTCCAGGACATTGCTCTGGGCAAACATTTCCTGAGCAATATCCCCATAAGTACAGGCAGCCAAAGCAAAAATGGATAAATAGGATCACATCAAGTTAAAAAGCTTCTGCACAGCAAAAGAAACTATCAATAAATTGAAGAGTCAACTAACAGAATGGGAGAAAATATTGACAAATTACCCATCTGATAAGCGATTGATAACTGGAATAAATAAGGAGCTCAGACAACTCTATAGGAAAAAGTCTAATAATCTGATTTTTTAAATGGGCAAATATCTGAATAGACATTTCTCAAAAGAAGGCATGCAAATGGCCAAAGGGCATATGAAAAGGTTCTGAACATCACTAGATTATCGGAGAAATGCAAATCAAAGCTACAATGAAACGTCATCTCACCTCAGAATGGCTTATATCCAAAAGACAAGCAATAACAAATTCTGGCGAGGATGTGGAAAAAACGAAACCCTTGTATACTGTTGGTGGAAATGTAAATTAGTACAACCAATGTGGAGAACCATTTGGAGCTACCATATGATCCTGCAATGTCATTGCTGGGTATGTACCCAAAAGGAAGGAAAGCGGTATATCAAAGAACTATCTGCATGCCTATGTTCATTGTAGCAATGTTCACAGTAGGTAAGCACTGGAAGCAACCTAAGTGTCCATCAACTTATGAATGAATAAAGAAAACGTGGTACATATACATAATGGAGTAGTGTTCATCCATAAAAAAAGAATGAGATCCTGTCATTTGCAACAACATGGATGAAACCAGAGATCATTATGTTAAGTGAAATAAGCCAAGCACAGAAAGACAAACATCACTTTGTCTCACTTACTTGTGGGATCTAAAAATTAAAACAACTGAACTAATGAACATAGAGAGTAGAAGAATGGTTACCGGAGGCTGGGAATGGTAGTTGGGGGTTGGGGAGGGAGAGGGAATGGATAATGGGTACAAAAAATGATTAGAAATAATGAATAAGACCTACTATTTGATAGCACAGCAGGATGACATATAGTCAAAATAACTTATTTGTACATTTTTAAATAACTAAAGGAGTATAATTGGATTGCTTGTAATACAAAGGATAAGTACTTAAGGGGATGAATACCCCATTCAAAAAATAAAATAAAATAAAGCTAATAAGCATGTCAAAAAGTTTAAAAAGCGGCCGGGCGCGGTGGCTCAAGCCTGTAATCCCAGCACTTTGGGAGGCCGAGACGGGCGGATCACAAGGTCAGGAGATCGAGACCATTCTGGCGAACACAGTGAAACCCCGTCTCTACTAAAAATACAAAAAACTAGCCGGGCGAGGTGGCGGGCGCCTGTAGTCCCAGCTACTCGGGAGGCTGAGGCAGGAGAATGGCGGGAACCCGGGAGGCGGAGCTTGCCGTGAGCTGAGATCTGGCCACTGCACTCCAGCCTGGGCGACAGAGCAAGACTCAGCCTCAAAAAAAAAAAAAAAAAAAAAAAAAATTTAAAAAGCAAAAAAATAAAAATAAAAACTACGCAATGCAAGCCTTTTGCTTATACATATCCAAAAATGCCATCATGAAACTGCATTTTTTGTATAAGTTTACCACTCTGGTTGCATGTGTTTTATTTTGTTTGCTTTGCTTGTTTCTAATTTGTTTTGTTTTGCTTTTGCTCTGCGGAATTTATTTACTTTCTTTGGAACCCTGTTTTGCATTTAAACATGTTTATAGTAATTCATCCAACATTTCTAAATGTTCCGTACACAATTGCCTTTTGCTGGATATATCTGACTATTGTATTATCAGCTATCGAAGTACAAAATCTGCTTGTTCACCCAACAGTACATGTTATTTATCTTTTCTATTTTGGTACATAAGAAATGTGCTTCCGTTTTTCTCTTGTGACTATAATACCATAATATGAACATTAACAATTTTTGTCATTTCTCCAGCGACAGGCATCCAAATTATTTTATTATGTATTACTACATTACATGACCAAAATCAACACCCATATATATTTGGGTGTTGATTTTCCTTCCTGTGGAAACGTGGAAAGCTTTTTCTAGTGGAGAAGAAGGAACTTTGAAATCATAAAGTGTGCTCACTTTAATTGTAATGAATTTTTATGTTGCCTTCCAAAGTGGCTTTGCCCAATTACATTGACGGCAGGATCTGTTTCCTGAAGCCTCTTCAATACTCTCAAAGATAAATTGTGTGGTTTCTTAAATGGGTAAAATATTTTTCTTTTAAATTTGTCTGACTGCTATTAGACCGAATGCTTACACATACAGATTAGCCATTTATATTTTCTTTTCTTTTGAATTACCTATTTTCATCATATGTCCACTGAGCTGTGTTTTCTTGATGATTTGAAATCACATGAGTCTTATGTTTGTAACATGTTGCAAGTTTTCTTTCCCAGTCATGTACTTAATTTGCCTCAGTTCACTATGTTAAGAACAAGCAGAACAGTAAAGATTACTTTGGGCTGAGTTCACAATGGTTTCGGATTTCTTTGCTCTGTTGAACTGATTCTTCAAAGCAAAACAAAACAAAATATTGAATAGAATTTAATGGCTAGTGATGAGTATTTCTCTGCAATTTCTGAAAAACTGTTAGTGCTTCCAGCATTTCTTTAAACATTTCTGATGGTGTTCATACATTATAATTAGGCAGTCTGTTCAGAGAAAAAGATGAAGGAGAGTTTTCTTATTTGTTGTTTCTCTTTGTTTTTGTTCACTGTCCCTTTATGATAATATTACACTCTTTAAGTCACTCCACTACCAGGATCTGGGGAAATATACAAAATGACACATCAATCTTATAACTACAATCTATTTGTGCATTCTTGACAGTCCATGAGATATTCTTTTTTTCTCTTTCTTTTCTTTCGTAAAATATTTAATAGTGAAAAGTTCTCCTGGAGCTTTAAATCTTTTCCACAAATGAAAAAACAAAAGTAAAACACTACAGACTTCTATTTCTATCTATCAGAACTGTAAACTGTTTTAACTGTAGACTATCTGAACTGTAGACTATCTGAAGCTGTAATCCTAAAGGCATGCAGAAAGTCTTGTCATAGAAATACACTGGTTACCCATTTAATATCACAAAAAATTAGGACCATAATAAATTGTCTTAGACCTTTTCAAATAAAACTGTAAATAATAGTGATGCTTAGGAAATGAATAATTATTTAGATAATTTAACACTTAAAAACAAATTGCTCTAAGAGAATAGTAGCTTATTAAGACTTTGCCATTCCCACCGTGCCATTTCAGAATTTAGTAAAACCTCAGAGATATTGCACGTTTGGTTCTAGACCATTGCAATAAAGTGAAAATTGCAATAAAGTGAGTCACACAGATTTATCGGTTTCCCAGTGCATATAAAAGTTATGTTTACACTGTACTTGCTACCGTCTAGTAAGTGTTCAATGATATTAGATCTTAGAAAAAACAATGTACATACCTAAAAAATACTTTATACCTATCCCAAATAACCAAGGTCAAGAGTATTGGCATAAATTATGTGGAAACTTAATAATAATTATGAAGCAATTCCTTTTTCTTAAAAGCAATGAAAAAAACAGAGTAAATGTATCAATTATATATCCCTTCAGTAATGCTGCATAACAAACCACGTGAAAAATTAGTTGTTTACAATGGCCGATGTGTATTATTTCTCATAACTTTATGGGTTAGCAGACTTGCTCTGCTCATCTGAGCCAGGACTGACTGAGACTGGCTGGGTTCTCTCATGCATCTGCAGATAGGTGGTTTGGTATGCTGGGGGCATGCTGTTTTAAGACGGCCTTTGCTGTGCAATTGAGCGCTCTTCCACACATCTCTCATAGTACTCTAGGAGGCTAGCTGAGCACATTCTTGTGATAGTGGCAGGGGTCCAGAAGAGAAGGCAGAAATGCACAAGTCAGATTCAAGTCTCTGCTGTCATCATATGTGCTAACGTTAATTGCCGAAGCAAGCTCATGGACCAGTCATGTGTCAGCATGACAAGGAACTATAGAGCCACTAGGCAAAGGACTTTGATTCATGAAGAAATAGCATCATAGTGAGTAATGTGAATAACAATGGTTTTTGCAGTTTATGTCATACTTTGTAAGAGGTGTTAGGTTTCAGTTTTATTGATTTTGGGTTTTGTGAAAGAAATAGAAAACAGTCTTTTTACACAAGACTTAACACAGAGGACAAATAATGTGGCAATTTATGGCTGAATTGAGAAAATTAATGCCAATTAGAATAGAGATTGTAATAAAAATAGGAGAGGTAGGATAAAAATGATGAATATGGTATTTATTTTAAGAACCATTTTTCCATTCAGCTACCATTGACTTTCTTCACAGAATTGGAAAAAAAAAACTACTGTAAATTTCATATGGAACCAAAAAAGAGCCCACATAGCCAAGACAATCCTAAGCAAAAAGAACAAAGTTGGAGACATCACGCTACCTGACTTCAAACTATGCTACAAGGCTACAGTCACCAAAAGAGCATGGTACTGGTACCGAAGCGGATATATAAACCAGTGGAATAGAACAGAGGCCTCAGAAATAACACCACACATCTACAACCATCTGATCTTTGACAAACCTGACCAAAACAAGCAATGGGGAAAGCATTCCCTATTTAATAAATGGTGTTGGGAAAACTGGTTAGCCATACACAGAAAACTGAAACTGGACCCCTTTCTTACACCTTATACAAAAATTAACTCAAGATGGATTAAAGACTTAACTGTAAGACCTAAAACCATAAAAACCCTAAAAGAAAACCTAAGCAGTTCCATTCAGGACATAGACATAAGCAAAGACTTCATGATGAAAACACTGAAAGCATTGGCAAAAAAAAAAGCCAAAATTGACAAATGGGAATGGGATCTAATTAAATGAAAGAGCTTCTGCACAGGAAAAAAAAAAAAAAACTATCTTCAGAGTAAACAGGCAACCTACAGAATGGGAGAAAATTGTTGCAATCTATCCATCTGACAAAGGGTTCATATCCAGAATCTACAAAAAATTTAAACAAATTTAAAAGAAAAAAAATCAAAAAGTGGCTAAAGATATGAACAGACACTTTTCAAAAGAAGACACTTAAGTGGCCAAAGAGCGCATCATCACTGGTCATTAGAGAACTGCAAATCAAAATCACAATGAGATACCATTTCATGCCAGTTAGAATGGCGATCATTAAAAAATCAGGAAACAATAGATGGTGGAGAAGATGTGGAGAAATAGGAATGCTTTTACACTGTTGGTGGGAGTGTAAATTAGTTCATCCATTGTGGAAGACAGTGTGGCAATTCCTTAAGGATCTAGAACCAGAAATGCTATTTGACCCAGCAATTCTATTACTGGGTATATAATTCAAAGGATTATAAATTATTCTACTATAAAGACACATGCACACCTGTGTTTATTGCAGCACTGTTCACAATAGCAAAGACATGGAACCAACCCAAATGCCCATCAATGATAGACTGGATAAAGAAAATGTGGCACATGTACACCATGGAATACTATGCAGCCATAAAAAAAGGATAAGTTCATGTCCTTTGCCAGGGACATGGATGAAGCTAGAAACCATCATTCTCAGCAAACTAACAGAAGAACAGAAAACCAAACACGACATGTTCTCACTCATAAGTGGGAGTTGAACAATAAGAATACATGGATACAGGGAGAGGAACATCATACACCAGGGCCTATTGGGGGTGGGGGGATAGAGGAGGGATAGCATTAGGAGAAATACCTAGTGTAGATGATGGGTTGATGAGTACAGCAAACCACCACAGCACGTGCATACCTATGCAACAAACCTGCGTGTTCTGCACATGTACCCCAGAACTTAAAGTATAATAAAAATAAAAGAACCATCTTTCAGAAGTTTTATCATCAAGCCAGGAATGATAATCTTAACTGGTCACACTGAAAACAATAATTTTATTTTGGAATGATATCTTTTGAGATTAGAATTATCAATGTTTCTAGTTTAACCTGAAAATTGTATTACATACCTTTTTAAAATATAATATTATAGACAATAATAAATAATATCATTATCAATTGCTATTCTATTTTTAACTTAGCAAGATAAATTTAGAATTTTAAAATTCAGTATCTTGTTCTGTATCTATTTTACATAAACAATTTTGCTAAAAAAAAAAAAAAAAAAAAAACCTTTCTGGAATATAGAAGCCTGGCTCCCTGATGCTAAGATCAATATCAACACAGGCTGAGGAAAAGGTCTATCTAAGATAGAATCATATTTTCTTAAATGTATGTAGAGCTGATTAAATGAGAATTTTGAGAAAAAGAAATCAGTGTTAAACTCAAGATATTACATCAAATTTGTAAATGTTAGAGGCTAGACTGTATTAACAATAAGGAGACTCTATCAAGCTTATAATGGAGGCATTGGTAATACTCATTCTGAGAAAAATACATTTTATATGAATTGAATATGAACTTTTGCTTCAGGGAATATTTTGTGAATTCAGTTTAGTTAATTACATAATTACTTAACTTACTAAAATGGATTTGAGACAGACTTCTTGATATTGTGTGAATTTGAACGCATAGAACACCTAGCCATGCTATAACGGATACTCATCAACGATGGCACAGTTATTTTTGGATAGGGTCAGCACTACTTTATCAAACCTAGAGTGCATGATATGCCTCTATGATTCAATTTCAAGAATACTGTTTTTCCACTAAGAAAATATCTCCTACTCTAAGAATAAAATGCCTAAATTTAGAATTTGTACATGCTCCTTTTATTGAGGATGTAGTTAACTCATTATAATTTAAAAGCTCTTGGAAAAGGCCAGGCATTGCATTAGTATTTCTTGGCTTATATTTAAATTATGTTATTAGATCTTCCAGAAGCAGATGTCAAAGTGTGTTCAGTAACAACAAAAATTAGGTGCTGTAAAGAAAGGAAAGAGGCAGCATTGCAAGACTGAAGGCACTGGAAAACAAACTTTCTTCTCAGAACTGTCTTTTCTCAAAGTTTATATCATATTTGGACAGTAGGAGCATTGGTTCTGTAGTTCTACAGCTTAAATCTAATTGCAGTTGCTATAATTTATAAACAGTGGTCGGTCTTGGGTCCAATAATTTTTCTAAGCCTGTATCCTTTTGACAAAATAATGGACATTATTGACTCTCAGAGTAATGCAAGGATTACATAAAAGTTTCTCTCTAAAGCATCTGATGTACAAGAAGTACTTGATAACACCAGTTCCTTTTCTCTGATGTAAGATATGTAGAAATTATTATGCAAACACAAAGTCTTCAATTTCTTGAAGATCATGTCAGAGGCTGGATGTCTAACCCAGATTGGGTTCAGTGATGGATTAAGCTGGCATTGAATCTATGAGGATTGATCTGAAGATCATTTTTTAGGCACCCTTCAGGGAGAAACTAAAAATTAAACCCAAGTCAGAGAGTAAAGCCACATATCAGTTGGCAATGGCCTCAAAGAAGCAGAACCCAGAAAGATCACAGAATACTGTGGCAGAGTAAGAATTTTCCAACAGAAGGTAGGAGTCAGTGAAAGAGATATCCTGTGTCCTTCAGCAGAACTGTGAATTTCTGGAATTCCCTTTAGGGTACTCACAGACTAAGCTCTGTGTTGGTAGAGCAATATTAAGAACACCAAGCTAGCTGAGTTATATTCAATTAAATTATAATGTGAACTGGATTTGTTCTGGCAGGATCACTATTATTGAAGTCCAGTAGAAATAAAATGGAAAGTACTCATGTCATCTTACTTACAAGTTGTGCATCTTAAATTTTTCAAAAAAAATAAATAAATACAAAAATGTAAGGGGATCTAACACACTTCCACAGTTCATTGATGAGAATTTCACATCTGGGAAAACATTACTGGGAGAGCCAGCTGGAGAGATGGTTGGCATTGTCTTTCACAGTGAAGGTGAGAGTTAGAAAGCAGTGCATTTTGAGACTCTCCCTCTTTGGATTGATTTCTGGGAAAGTTAAAAAAATTAACAAACAAAAACAACCTGACATTGACCTATTATATTCCCCAGTGTTCAATATGTGCTGAGAAATATTGCCCGAATATAGCATCATTACTCTACCTTGAAGTCCTCTGTTCATGAAGTTAAAATTCATGGCTAGCATGATAAAACTAGTTAATGTATTTATTTTCAGTCTAATTGTTTCTGTACTTGTATTGGAAAACAGAGGAAGTTCTGACTATGGATGAGAAGATATGATAAGCCTTGTAAAAATTCCTACAAAGATTCTAAGCCTGGTGAGATTGATTCATTTGCTTGTTCAACAAATATTTACAGAAAACCTACCATGTACATGCCCCATGCCAGTCACTGGAGATACTGTAAGGAACCTCACTAACACATTCCTTCTCTTCATCAAGCTTAGGCTTTAATGGAGACATGGAACACAGAGGGATAACAAAAAGTGAAAAGTGCTGCCTAGGAAATAAAACAATGAAATGATGCACAGTTGAAGAAAGTGAGATAGGTGAGCAGGGAACTTTGGATGGAGTGGGTAGGCAAAAATCTCTTAAGAAGTGACATTTGACAAGAAAGATCCAGCAAACAAACAATGTTAGGAAAGAGAATAAAGGGCTAAAGAAACGAGTACAAGGGCTTGGAAAAGGGTCTGAAAAGCAGAAAAGACTGGTGTTATTTAACAGAAGTCAGTGAAAGGGAAACAGCACATGCAGGCCTTCATAGGACATAATAAACTATTAGCAGAAAGTGAGTTGGATCTGTTAAACAGTCCTTTTAAAAAGCTCACCCTGCCTCCTCAGAGGTGGATGACAGTTGCTGCAGATGCCATTGAGATCCACTTGTTCAAGACTGCAACACCTTCAGTCTCTGGTGGTTGGCTGTGGATGGCTTCAGCTGGCTTGCTTTGGGAAGGGCTCTTGGTCAAAGGGAGCTGCCTAGCTCAAGGGCATGCCTCCCCCTAGGTGCACTGTGCCTGCCTGACCAATTAACGTGGGGGTATAAAGGCCTCAAAAGTTTGCCCCAATATTGAATAACTTTAAAGGCTATCCAAGCAATGGAGCTCTTCTTTAGGATTCACTGAGTTCTGTTACAACTGGATCACAATTTAACTTTTTCTTCTGCCCACCCCTGCTTCCCTCCTAGGTGTTAATTCAAAGACTGTTTCCCAATTAACTTCCTGTAGGCAAATCTCTGTCTCAGAATGTGTTTTCAGGGTCTGACCAACGATGGCTGGTACAGAAGGAGGTCCTGTGAGGTAGATTCTAAAGAGTATTTTGGAGCTGGATCACTTGATAGCCAGTGGGTGAGGAGTACCCCTGGTTGTAGCATCAGGAGTGTTAAAACATCCACAGGTAGGGGCTATAATAGAATAATGTCAGAAGAGAACATGCCAAAGGGACTAACTAGACTTATTCGGGGAAGGCAGTATAAGTAAGGATTCAGAAACCAGATAGTTCTTACTGGGTTCTATTGGTACATTAGACAATGACAAGGAAAGGCTAAAGATGATTAATCACCAATTCAAGACAAAGTATGAAAAGTCAAAGGACCTCCTAGGAAGCATAGAAAGAAACTCTCATCTCCTGTAACCAGAGGGCAAGAAAACCAGAAGGCTACATCCAAGCCTTAAGTATAAGAGTGGCAGGAAAGGCAAGAAGAGTGAATTCTCAAACCCATCAAGTTTATTGCCCTGGTTGGGAAAAAAAAATGGTACCTAAGACTTGGATTGGGATGCCAAATGATATAATTACCATTTCTTTTGCTCTTCATTTCTTCTACCAGATATTTTTCCATCTTGTACTGTTTCTCTTCAGCCTAAAGAATTTTCTTTATTATTTGTTTTAGTGGAAATCTGTGACCAACACACTCTTTTAGGTTTTGTTTATCTAAATAGCTTTCATTTCTCTTTTCTCTCTGTTGAATATTTTTACCAGATATCTACGTCTTGGGAGATGATATGTGCCCTCTCTCCACCAGAGGTCATTCCATTGTTTTCTGACTTGTATTGTTTCTGATGAGAAGTCAGCTGTCAGTCTCTGTCTGTTTTTAAGATTCTTTATCTTTTCTTTTGGCAATTTGACAATTATATTTCTTTGCATAATCTTTGTATCATTCAGCTTAGTACTTTTTGGGCTTCTTGCAATTGAATTGTTTTAGGGCACATTTTTAAAATTTCAGCAGTTTTTTCCTTTAATGTTTGTATTCTCCACTCATGTGATTTTAATTACTTACATGTTAGATTGTTTAATATTGTCCCCTAGGTTATGGAATTCAATTTTTTAAAACTTTTTTGGGGAATGTTTCCATTTGAATACTTTCTATTGATTATTTCTAGTCAGATCCAATAATATTTTTAATTTCAGATGTTCTATTTTTCCATACTAGAATTTCCAGTTGTGTTTTCTTTATATTTTCTATTTTTTCTAACAAAATGCTCTACATCTTCACTAATTATATCGGTCTTCTCTTAAATTTTTTTAACATCTTCCTAATAGTTTTTCTAAAGTCTTTGATAGTTTTTTATTACTGGGTCATCTATGAGATTATTTTTATTGATTGTTTTGATTCATATGACGTATCACAGCTTTTCTTGCATGCCTTTAACTTATTATTATTACAGATAAAGTATATTTTAAAATAAGCAGTGGATAAGTAACTATAATATACACTTTATGTTTTGTTTATAGCAAGTTGTATTCTCTGTCTAGCAGTTGGGATACCAAACTAATAATTCAAATTCCTCCTATCAGCTGGGACTGGGTCATAGCCTTAACTGTATTGAATGTATATCCAATTAGACCAACTCCCAAACTTTGAGACATCCACTATCTCTCTGATCTTACTGATATTTAAGCTAGTTTGGTGTTTGGCTGTGGTTTCATATATTTTTGGTTTACTTTTATATGCAACTCTGCTAGGGCTCTAAAATCTAAACACTGTATACTCATCACCTGCTTTCCTGTGTAATTTCTCATCACCAAAAAGCACTTTATTTACAGCAGACCCACTCTTCTGTAGACCAGTATTCAAAGCAGATGTTGCTTCTTATGGGAAAGCTTTTATGGCTCTGTCTATATATTCAACAAACTTTCCTTTCTTTTACTGCTTTTTGTTGGCCTTAGAGACACATTAATTTCTGTTTTTCAGGTTATTCTAATTGGAACCATCGAAGAAAATATCTTTCACACCATTCTACCTCATAATTAAAAGTAAAACATTTTAATTTTTATTTCACTCAACTATATAAGGTGTATACTTTAACATGCCGGTATATGTGAGTCTGCATCACATTTCGCATCAGAGTATCCTATGATATTTTATACCATAATGTGCTTAATCTTCTGGTTAAGCATATACATTAAATATTGATGGCCATTAGGTTATTTCTAATTTATAATCATTTATACATAATCCATGGGTCTTTCATAACCACTTTTAAAATTTTCCCTAGGATACTGTAGGAAAGCAATAGGTTTTAGTTTATATCTCTCTTCAGTTTCCTTAGCAGTAGCTAGACAACATCATCATGTCATTGTTCCTGTCACTCCTCATAGCACAATACTCACTGGACTTCTAATATTGACCTGACTCTCCAATGCATCACCTTCACTATTTATGGCTGCTCTTCTCTAAAGTTGCCCAGAGACTCCCAGTTCTCTTTTCATCCACACTGGCAGATTTTATAATGTACCTAAAATTCATTTTGGAAGAACTGGGAAATCCAAAAAGATACATCATAAGGAAAAAGGTACATTTCTGCTTTAAATAGTACTTCTCTCAGAGTCTTAAGAAAATAGCCTATTTTCTAATGTGGCTCATCTTTCTTTCATATTGCCTCCTATTAAGTTTTCAGAAAAAAAAGGAGTGAGTTTCAAACCTATTCTTTATACCTAGTCCTATTCACAGGGAATCATATTATTCTCATAATGATTTTTGTTGTTTTTATTGTTTATAAATTTCCAAAGTCTAAGTCATTTGCTCTATAATATTGCCACAGGGAAATTTAAACAGGATGATCACTGATGCTTCTTTATGCACCAACTGCAAAACTATGATAAAGTAGTAAAGAGATGGCTGCATAGGAGGGTGGAGGAAAGGAAAAAGTATTAAAAGGCACAGCTTTGGAAGCCATAGTGCTGAGTCCGGTATGGGCAATGGGATACACCTACCTGGCTGTCCAGCCTGGAAGGTCTCACTTGATATGGACAAGGAGTACCAGAACCTAATATTGTAGTAAAGGAATGGCCATCTCTAATTTCCAATCCACGGGTTTTATTAGATTCCAATGTTGGGTAGAGTCATCACTGAAAATTGATTAAGCTTAGAGTTGCTTTCAAATCCCTGATGGGTGGGTCCTGGATCATGTATAATTGGAATTTTTAAAAACACATGTAGACACTGTATCTTGCTATTATCCATTTTATTTGTAGTGTTAGTTCTGAACTAAATGACCCAATTACATGTGTTCCTAAAGAAATGTGGAAAAATATCACGAAATAGAAATTACTGTCTTTCTTACAACAGAAAATATAATATCCATAACATTAAATATGTTTTAGAATTATTGGTCTAAAATAGAGGTTGTCAAACCATGACCCTTGAGTCTAATCCAGTCTGCTGCCTATTATGTAAATAAGATTTTACTGAAACAAAACTGTATTCATTTGTTTGTAGTTGTTTATAACAGTGTTTGTGCTACAACAGCAGCACGGAGCAGTTGTGACAGAGACTGAATTGTCCAGAAAGACTAAAATATCGACTACCCAGCCCTTTATACAAAATGTTAACAGATCCCTTGTCTACCACTGTGGTAAAAAATAAAAGAACTAAAATATACAACTTTTCAACAGATAATAAAAATGACAAATAACATATCAACATAAATGGAAATAAGTAAAGCAAGTTACAATATTTTTGAATAACTGATCATGTAAATCTGATGATAATAACCTACTCCTTCTCTTTAGGGCATGTATTAGTCTGCTTTCACACTACTCTAAAGAACTACTTGAGACTGAGTAGGTTATTAAGACATTTAATTGACTCACAGTTCCACATGGCTGGGGAGGCCTCAGGACGCCTACAATCATGACGGAAAGCAAAGGGGAAGCAAGACATCATAGCAGGCTTGAATTTCTCCCCAGGAAATGAGTTTTTCTTTTCTACTGCATGAAGAGGCTGCAAATTTTCTAAACTTCTATGCTCCACTTCCCTTTTAAACGTAAGTTCCAATGTCAAATCATATCTTTGTGAATGCATATGACTGTATGCTTTCAGAAAAAGCCAGCTAAGCTCTTGCATGCTTTGCTGCTTAGAAATTTATTCTGCCAGATTCCTAAATCATCTCTTTCAAGTTCAAAGTTATACAGATCTCTAGAGTAGGGCACAGTACCACCAGTCTCTTTTGATAAAGCATAACAAGAGTGATGCTGGCTCCAGTTCCTCATCTCCATCTGAGACCACCTCAGCCTAAACTTCGTTGTCCATATCACTACCACCATTTTGGTCAAAACCATTCAACAAGTCTCTAGGAAGTTTCAAACCTTCCCACATCTAGTCTTCTTCTGAGCCCTCCAAACTGTTCCAACCTCTGTCCGTTACCCAGTTCCAAAGTCGATTCGACATTTTCAGGTATCTTTATAGCAGTGCTGCAAACTCCTGGTACCAGGCATTTGGTAATTTATGAAGAGACACTGGGTAATTTATAAAGAGAAGGGATTTAATTGACTTACGTTCCACATGGCTTGGGAGGTTTCAAGAAACTTATAATCATGGCAGAAGGCAAAGGGGAAGCAAATCACAGGTTATATGGCAGCAGGAGAGAGATAATGAGGGGGAAACTGCCAAACACTTTTAAACCATCAGATCCCATTTGAACTCACTCACTATCACGAGAACAGCATGGGGCGGGGAACTGCATCCATGATCTAATCACCTGCTACCAGGTCTCTCCCTTAACACCAGGGATTACAATTTGAGATGAGATTTGGTGGGGACCCAGAGCAAAACCACATCAGGGAAGGTGGCAATCAGAAAAACTAAAAGCAATACTACACGGTAGATCTTGCCTTTGTTCTTTGGCGTTCTGTGCTCTCCATTTCCATCTGTGTTATATTTTTTAAATCTCATAATGCTTAGTTTCATATGTGATATTCTAGTATTAGTGCATATATGCTCATGGTGGAGAGTGTTCTGTCTATATTTTTTTCAAATTTAAGTCTCTAAATAAAAGCTTTTTTGACTTGGATACATGGCTGTCTCTTTTTCAATCGATTTTCTGTACCTGTGCTCAGGAGCCATTCTGGGACACAGAAAAATGGCATCTCCACAGCAATCATTCCTGTGGGCTCTCCTTTCAAGTGTGATGTGCTTTGCCCAAGAACACACTTCTAATACCCAGAGAGGGATTAGCTTAATGTTAAGCAAGAAAATAACATTCGGAATAAAGCATTATCTGAAATATTCCACTAAAAATAGTCGATAGTAAAAACTATCTGCTATATAAAATAAAACAGTAAAAACTTACATTTTGTTTGTCACATAGTTTTTTTTTTCTTTCTGTCTTTAATGCAAATGCTCACACTACAAAGGATCAGGCTGTACTTCGAATTCGCCTGGCAGAAACAAGAACTTGCTCTTTCATCCTTTTCACATTTTCTTCATAAACACTTTATTTTTTTGCCAACAAAGTTAATATTTCTACACAATTTAGAAGCCAATGTTGTCAATTTAACTGTTATTAAAATAAAACAAAAGCTGGTAAGACAAGTTTTAATACCAACGTCCTAATCAAAATTATATTCCAAATATAATTATCAAAGTATATCACAATATAACTTCAAAATCAAAGTATAAATTAACCTATCATAATTTACTGTGTTATGTATTAGGTTTGGGATAGTGTGCATAATGAATAGGCTCTGGCTAGAGGCCCCTGGAATGTGAGCATCTTCTACTTGGAAAAGAGATATTTGGATTACTTTTATCAGTGTTATAAAGGAAAAAAAGCTCTGAACTTAGACTGTGTGAGATGAAAGTTTTATTATCCAAACTCACCAGTAAATTTAAATTGTAACTATTATTTTTTACTTTGAGGTTAATAAATTCAATTATACACATGTATTTAGCAATTATTTTGCTCAAAATTCTGTTTTAATTGTTGGGAAAGAAAAAATGAGACAAATTACCTATGCCTACACTATTTAAAAGTTAAGAAAATAATATTTGTTATAACTATGTAAAATGGTTACTTCTTTTAATATTCAAGAAGCATTTAACAAGTTAGTTTTTAGACCAGACGTGGTGACTCATGTCTGTAATCTCAGCACTCTGGGAGGCTAAAATAAGAGAATCACTTGAGCGCAGGAGTTTGAGACCAGCCTAGGCAACATAGTGAACTTCATCTCTAAAATAAGTGAACAAAATTAGTCAGGTGTGGCGGTGTGCACTTATAGGACCACCTACCTGGGAGGTTTAGGTAGGAGGATCACTAGAGCCCAACACTACATTCCAGCTCGGTGACAGAGCTGAGATGTCACCTCTAAAAGAGAACAAAAGAAAGTTTTTTAAAATCTTAAACATGCTGATATTTTTAAAAAGACAAATGGTATGAAAACAAAATTTAAAGGCAATATGTTGTTTAATAATATACAAAATTATTTCCACTAATATACATAAAAATATAAATTTAATTGTGACATAAATTTTCTGCTATAAAATTAGAATATGTTAAAAAAGATAATTCACAGTACTTACGTGAATGGAGGGGAAAGGCCTCTCCTAATCACATACAGACATCAAAAAGTAAAACATTATAGATAACATATTTGACAATATGTTGTGATAGCCTGAAATATTTGTAGATATATTGGCCAAGAAATTGCTCTTTTAGGAAAAATCTAAATTTATAGGAATATATCTTAAATAAATCAGAGATGTGGCCCAAAAATTAAGTCTTTTCATTACAGTATTATATTAAACAACAAATATAATGACCACGTGTGGTGTCTCACACCTGTAATCTCAGCACTTTGGGAGGTTGATGGGGGCAGATAAATTGAGGCCAGGAGTTTGAGAATAGCCTGGGCAACATGACAAAATCCTGTCTCTACTAAAAATACAAAAAAAGAAAAAATAGTAGCCAGAATGGTGGCGCATACCTGTAATCCCAGCTACTTGGGAGGCTGAGACACGAGAATTGCTTGAACCTGGGTGGTAGAGGTTGCAGTGAGCTGAGATCATACTACTGCACTCCAGCCTGGGTGACAGAGAGAGACTCTGTCTCAAAAAAAACAAAAGAAAAAGACCAAATATAAGAAACAACTTAACTGTTTAGCAATAGGTAAAATGTTAAATGTATTAAGTAAATATGAAAAATGGAATACCCTGCATATTAAAATGCGTGATTTTAACGATATACAAAACTTTTTAATGATATCCAAAAATCCTTGTATGCTCTAAATTATATCAGGAAAATTGAAGGGGCATGCTAATAATCATATATAGAAGATACTATAGAATATTTCATTTTCTTCCTTGTACCGCCAGATATTATATGAAATTTCTGTGATTTTATATGTATAACAAATAATCAGAATAAAGGCACCATTTTACTAAAATGAAACTTACAACCATAAGAATAAAACTAGATATACTAGAACTTACTTCATTTCACAGCAGTCTCTGATAAATCATCAAATCAAGGAAGATGTATTATGCTGTGATGAAAGATGAAGGAAACTGGACCATCTCTAGAATGTGTAAGCGGAAAGAGGTAGAATACAACTTTGTCCTTGAGCGGGATTGTGATAGCAACATGGATACATAAAAAGAGTTGTGAAAAATCTTCATTTGGATCCTAAGAGCAGACAGGGTAGAATGTAACCTATGTGCAGGGAGATAATTAGTATCTATTATATTAGGGGATGGTTGTGTAACAAGAGACACCTGTGGAAAAGGAAGCAGAGACACATGTTGGAAAGTTTTGAATGTTAGACCAAGGAATATGAGAAACCTTTTTTATGGAATGTACAGAACGAAGAACTATTGAAAGAAGCAGCAGTAATATGGCTCTGGATCTTTCCCCATTGTCGTATCTCAGAGTTAAATTCAGTACAGCTAAATGAGAGCTCGTGACTGAAGGGTTATTTTGGATTTGTATTTATTTTATTTTGTTGATGCATAATAAACATACGTAGTTTGGGGATACATGTGATAATTTAATCCATTCATGTAATTTGTAAAGATCAAATCAACGTACTTGGGATATAATCACCTTAAATATTTGTCTTTTCTTTGTCCTGGCAACGTTCAAATTATTCTCTTCTAGCTATTTTGAAATGTGCACTAGATTATTGGAAACTATAGTCATCCTACTGATCTATCTAACACTAGGTCATATTTTTTCTATCAAATCATATATTTGTGCCAATGAATCTGCTCATCCCTGCTCTTCCCACTATTGACTAAAGTTTTGCTGATACCAACTGGATAGGAAAGATAGGGATGGGTTTAAATAAGAACATTTCAGAGGGGAATTATCTTGTATGTTGCCATTGGATATGAGAGATGAATAGGATGAGAATTCCCTAGTGTCTAGTTTTAATAGCCCAATACAATCAATTTATTAAGATAGGTAACACTGAGGTGAAGTGCGGGTGGGCAGAGTGTAAGGGGATAAGTTAATATTTTTATATAAAATATTCCTTGCAATGAAACACCATGCTAATAAGAATGGTAAATATACATACATGTGTGTGCATGTGTGTGTACCTGCACATGCATGTGTGTATATACACACATATACATATACATTTATGCATTAGAGATGGCATGGAATGGTACAAAATGAGAATGAGTACATGGAAAGATAAATGAGATGAGTAATAAGGGAATGAAAGGAATTTTAAAATTTAAAAGGCGTGAAACTGATCCCAAAATTTTGAGACTTCCTATTTGTAACAGTGCCATTAAGAAATGGACAAGAAAGAGCAGAGTCCGCTAATAATGATCCAAGTTCTTTACTTTGAAAACTAAAGCGCAGTTTTAGAAGAAATGAGATTTTCAGTTACGGTATAGGTTTGGGTTTTCCCTCCATTAAGTATTTTCTCCTTTCTTCTTAGTGATCTATTAATGTTTTCAGATAATGAGTCAGAAAATAAATATAACCAAAATCCAAGTAAAAATATGAGCTTAAATCAGTAAATAAGGGGAAGAACAAATACCTCACAATACACTTAGACTTATTTCTGCAAAGTATTATAATAATAATTAAAATCAAGCCGCAGTTAAAGTATGACAGGGAAGCCCATTATTTGTTTATTTCGTGATAGTTACTATTCACTTACACTTTTTTTTTTTTTTTTTTTTGAGACGGAGTCTTGCTCTGTCGCCCAGGCTGGAGTGCAGTGGCACAATCTTGGCTCACTGCAAGCTCCGCCTCCCGGGTTCATGTCATTCTCCTGCCTCAACCTCCCGAGTAGCTAGGACTACAGGCCCCCACCACCACGCCTGGCTAATTTTTTGTATTTTTAGTAGAGACGGGGTTTCACCGTGTTAGCCAGGATGGTCTCCATCTTCTGACCTTGTGATCCGCCCGCTTCGGCCTCCCAAAGTGCTGGGATTATAGGCGTGAGCCACCGCTCCCAGCCTCACTTATACATTTTTTAAAGATACTCCAATTTTGAATAAGATTAGGTTCACCTGACATAATGCAGTTGTTCCAAGAGCCACGTCTATTTATTAAAGATAAAATAATTAATGTCTGTTTTCTCTTTCTTATTCAAATTAGAAAGAATTTTACTACAGCGTCTCGTTTGTTGGATTGGTGTAAAGCGTAATCGCCACTGAGTGCTTATAAAGAAGAAAAATAGTAGAGAAAATAATAAGAATGAATTATTAATCATTTAATTTTGTAATCTACAATAAAGGTATTCTTATCCTCATTTTCCAGATGAGAAAAACGGCTTAAGGATGATAAGAAATTTGCTGAATATTATTAATAAAAGGTGAAATTGTGGTTTAAAGGCAGAGGACTCCAAAACCTAAGCTTTCACCCACGAGTTTTTTTTCTCATATTTAGCCAAATGGGAAGAATTCTGACCGATATAATCCAAGTTGTTCTATACTTGTTCTTTATTGAGAAGCCACAGTGTAGCTGTTTAGTGCACAGGCTCTGGACCTAACCTGCTTAGTATGTATAATTGTGCCTGAATTTTTAACTACTAACTATCTAAATTTGGACAATTTAACACTGTGCCTCAATTTCTCACTTATAACATGGGGGATGTATTAGCCCCTTTGCATTACTATAAAGGAATACCTTAGACTGGGTGGTTTATAAAGAAGATATGTTTAATTGGCTCAGTGCTCTGCAAACTGTACAACAAGAGTGGTATTGGCATGTGCTTCTGGTGAAGGCCTTAGAATCGTGGTAAAAGGTGAAGCGTAAGCAGGTGTGTCACATGGTAAGAGCAGGAGCAAGAGAGAGGGAGGAAGTCCTAGAGTTTTGAACAATTACGTCTCCTGTGAACTAACTGAGCAAGAATTCACTTATCACCAAGGGGATGGTACTAAACCATTCATGAGGGATCTGCCCCCATGATCCAAACTCTCCCACCAGGACCTACCTCCAACATTGGGAATCACATTTCAACATGAGATTTGGAGGAGACAAATGTCCAAACATCAGGGGATAATAACTGATCCTTTTTCATAGTAATTCTATATTAAATGCATTAACATATATACATGTTATATATATGTTTATTTATATATATATATAAAACACCTGGAGGTGCTTAGTCTATAAGCATTTAATAAATGAAATTTTCATCATACTTTAATATGATGAAATTCAATAATGTTCATCGATTATCTAATTACAAAGCTCAGAGAATCTCAGAGGAAAGTACTGAAGAGACAATTAATAAAAATATGTTTTTACAAAGTTGCATCCCGGTGTTATTAACTCAAGAACTGACCAGGCGCAGTGGCTCATGCCTGTAATCCCAGCACTCTGGGAGGCCAAGGTGGGCAGATCACTGGAGGACAGGAGTTCAAGACCAGCCTGGCCAACATGGAGAAACCCCATCTCTACTAAAAATACAAAAATTAGCTGGGCGTGGTAGCACATGCCTGTAATCCCAGCTACTAGGGAGGTTGAGGCAGGATAATTGCTTCAACCCGGGGGGCGGAGTTTGCAGTGAACCAAGATCCTACCACTGCCCTCCAGCCTGTGCCCAGGCGACAGAGCTAGACTCTGAAGAAAGAAAAGAAAGAAAGAAAGAAAGAAAGAAAGAAAGAAAGAAAGAAAGAAAGAAAGAAAGAAAGAAAGAAAGAGAGAAAGAAGAGAGAGAGACAGGGAGGGAGGGAGGAAGGAAGGAAGAGGGGAAAGAAGGCAGCAGGCAGGCAAGAGCTGAGCTTTAATTACTGGTGAATCTTGGGATCCTGGCTATACTCTCCACCAAATTTGACAAATCGGTTTGTGATCAGAAATATCTGTGATCATACATTTAACACTCCATGAGTCTACATTTAACACTCCATGAGTCTACTTGCTTTGCGTTTGCATAGCCTGCTATAAAACAATTACCCCACTGCCTTTTTGTGAAATTAATGGTCATCCTACAAAACTGAGGTTAAAACTGACTTATACATTTGGGGATAGACCACTCTGAAAGAAGACCCAGAGAAAGGAGTACTATAAAAACCGTAGTCATTTAATTTGTGCATTAACAAGGTATAGATGATATTCTAGTCTCTGTATTCTATAAAATTTGTGAGATTTGATTAAATGTATCAAATTAATGATCTTTTAATTTACCAAATTACTATTTCATGTACATAATATATATAATCTAATAATAAAAATATTTAAATTTATAGATCAAGTGACATGATAGATGAGATTCTATAATGAGCTATTAATTTTAAGAGATAAATTATTTAAAGAATAGTTCTTTGAGATAATCAGATGGGACTAACTCAGATCTGGGAATATGGAGACCTTGAATCTGGCCTGGGCTTTCATTGACAGTTAGGTAAATCTTAACATGTCCTCTCTGTGCTCACTTTTTCTATTGAAAAACAATGAAACCATCTGACTGCTGGCATCACATGTCTCTGGTTCATATGAGATGAAATAAGTGTAAGTGTCTTGTAAAATGTAAATTATATTGATAAAATACAGGCTTAATAATAATTTAGAAAGGTTTGTTCAAAGCATTTCAATAACCAAGTCAGAAAAATTAATATCTACCAACTACAGCAAGGGTGAAACAGACTTCTAAGTCATTATCCAATTATCCTGTAATTATACAGTTGTAAATCTACCATCATACATCATTTTCAAGGACACTTTATAAAAGAAAACCTCCTGACTGTAATCAAAGCTTTGGATAAAATACTATTTTTGTAAACCATCTATGTTAATTATGAGATAATAGAGTAAATTACATTTCATATCGCCATGTAGTAAAGACGTGCAAGAATACCTATAAACTGTCATGCTGCAACAAATATGCTGAATAAATGATTAACACTCTTAACACATACATATCTCTTGGAGATTAATGTTTAGTAACACTAGGTTTTACATTAGACAGTTTTTATTTTGTCTACCTCATATATCTTTTTCTGGGAAACTGACCCTATTTCTACTTCCATGATTCTGGTAAGCTACCAGTCCTGGCATCCAAACCATAATCAAAAACGTGGCCTCATATAAGGAAATTAGATTGTCTTCTGAGATTTGAAGGTAGTGGAAGGCATTTGGGGTTATGACATACAATGTTTCTAGTCTCTACTTCTGAGATTCTCAGAGCTACCTTGGTTCCCATCTACCCTGAGCCCTGATTATTATTCCACTCGGCCTAAATCTGTGAATTACTTTCTATTACATCAATACCTTTGACATCATCAGTGTAAGTTACCCAGAATTGCTTTATGTTGTGGGCAAAAAGGAAAACCTCACTCAAAGTGAAGGAAATAAATTTTAAAATTTCACAGGTTTCATAAAACAGGAAAATAAATCACATTTAAGAACAAAATAGTCAACCTCATTAGGAATCAAAGATATGCAAATAGAGTCAGTAAGTCAGATCAGAAACCTGCAATCCTCTCCAAATTCTCTCAGCGTGAAAGCCTAGGTCCTACCAGTGGCCTATAAGACCCTTCATAATCTGCTATGCGTTTATACTCTGACATCTACAAGTTTCCCCTACTTTCCTCTATCTGTCCCACTTGAGCCTTCTTACTGTTTCTCACACACACTAAGCACATTCCAGTCTCAGGATCTTCCCTCAAGCCATCCCTTCTGCCCCCTTCCAACCTTCGCCAGTCCTCTTGCCCAGTCCCCTCATGTATGTTTTGCTTAAAGCTTCCCTACCTGAATACTTTACCCTGTCATCCTCTCTAGGTCTTTATTCCCTGTACCCTATTCTAATGTTGCTTTTATATCTAACACTTATTTCATTTAACATGATATATAGTGTAGTCAGTAATTTACAAGTAATTTATTGAATGAGGCATGTGTTATTTTAGCTCATTCAATTAGCATTTTTTTAATGATGTAAATGAGGTGAAATGGAAAAGGAATGTGGCATAATGTAGAAGCATCCAGAATCCAGGACCAGATTCCAGAACCCAAGACCAGATTCCCTTCTTTCAAACCTTGGCTCCACCACCTACACTCTGTCCAGCCTTGAACAGTTCACATGTTTGTGCCACAGTTTCTGCATGTTTGAAATGCAAAGAATGACAAAATCAAAATTATATGGTTCCTGTGATGATCAAATATAAAGCACTTAAATATTTTCTAGCATATAGGAAACAATAACTGTTACTTATAATAGCATACAACATAGGCAAATGATAATTTATGTCTGGAGACCCAGTAATGGTCATTAGTTCAGTAAACCTGAGAGTTAAACTTAAAAAATATATGAATAAATATGAGCAAAGCATAATGAAATACTGGAAATAATCTAGATATTTAGCAATATAGAATAGCTATATACATGATAAAATATTTTAGGCATTAAATTCCATCTATAGAGATGTGGTAATAGCTGGATAAGCTTCTGCTATGATAATATGTGAAGAAAGTAGCGTATATTTTGTAATTATGTCACCTAAATTATATACAACATAAATGAAAAACATTTTTTAAAGTAGCAAAATATGAAGAATTGTCTTTCTGTTATACATTTGTAGGGAATTTTAAACACTACTTTTTTACAGTTTTGCTGTGCTAGTTTTAAATCATAATAACTTTTTTTAAGTAATTCATCTGACTATGCAGGAAACAAATCCATTTCCCATATGCAGTTTCAATCACATGAATGTGTGATTTAATTCAAAAGTTCTGAGAAAAAGAATAAAATATAACATTTTATGGGACTAACATATATACGCTTCTAGCAATGTTTTCCTTTTTTAAAATGTGGTGCTTCCCTGGCATGGTGGCTCACGCCTGTAATCCCAGCACTTTGG
This sequence comes from Trachypithecus francoisi, assembly GCF_009764315.1. Lineage (NCBI taxonomy): Eukaryota > Metazoa > Chordata > Mammalia > Primates > Cercopithecidae > Trachypithecus > Trachypithecus francoisi. The sequence goes on from NW_022681460.1 coordinate 61,435,323, forward strand.
GAGGCCGAGGTGGATGGATCTCTTGAGGTCAGGAGTTTGAGACCAACCTGGCCAACATGATGAAACCCCATCTCTACTAAAAATACAAAAACATAGCTGGGCATGGTGGCACACATCTGGAATCCCAGCTACTCATGAGGCTGTGGCAGGAGAATCGCCTGAACCCAGGAGGTGGAGGTTGCAGTGAGCCAAGATTGTGCTGCTGCACTCTAGCCTGGGAAACAGAGCAAGAGTCCGTGTCAAAAAAAAAAAAAAAAAAAAACCTATTGCTGTGGTGGGAAATCCCATCATAATGTGTTACATTCCACAGATTGAAAAGGCAAACCAAGGTCAACTTATATATTTTGAATAATGCTATTTTCTGATTAAAATATTTTCAGTACCAGAAATATAATTAGGAGTTAGGAAATAAAATCAGGAGTTGCCTATATTATTAAAGGTCCATTTAAACCTCAACTTCACAAACTTATTTGTTAATAAATAGTTGAGTCTTCGATATAAGTTATTGTAAACTTTTTAAACATTTCCTAAACTTAAAGACAGCTATTGTCAACTTCAACTTTGATACATAAAGAGCTTAGAAGTCATTACTCCCATCCCTACAACAAGTAAAACCTGAAAGTCAATTGTTTTTATTGATCCCATAAGAAAACTGAGGTCCCAGGTCAAATCACTACCCTAAATCTAAAAAGGCAGGTATTTCCAGGGATATATAGCAACCAAAGGCCACTTGCCTGCAGCAAAAGCCCACAGAGCTATAAATCTTAAATGTGTGAATTGCTCAGGCTGAGTGAGAGCCAGCATGAGACAAACTCTGCAAAGCGTAGTTTTAGAGGGCCTCATACACTTTCATTGGCTTTCTCATTAGAACCATCCCAGGTTCTAACGGTGAGGATCCCACAATGATCTCCGTGTGGCCCTGACAGGAGGAGGGGAACAAGAATAGCTATTTTGAAACATTTTCAGAGCCTTCTCCTTGGCAAAGACCTAATCTCCAGGGGAAAGGACCTTGCAAAAGTACAATTCTGAAATCTTATCTGAGCTGGAGGAAGGGCCGTTCTCCCCATCCTTGCCTCTTCTGGTCTTTCTTTCTTAGCTAAGGAAGTTCAAGAAACATCTATAGTGGGAGTCAGGCATTCAAGGAAACCCATTGGTAATGTGACAGCCAGGGAAGGGAGTAGTGGGCAGGGCCCAAAACAGCTCTACTACTAGAGGAGAGATTGAAACACATGTGAAGACTATAGTCCTACACATAGGCCCACTAAGTGACTGCGATTTACTTGAACTGGCAAAGAATACTCCCCACCTCCCACTCCTTATAACCCTACCAATAGGGATCCAGAAAAGTGCATAGTGGATTAAGGTGTAAGAGCTGCCAGCACAGACTGTCTCTGAGAAGTGTTTCTGGAAGAACCAGGGCAAAGAGAGATTAAAACAAAAACACTGGACAAAATTGTATCCTCTGGTATCCAAAGCTACAACAATCACTAAACACAGAAAAACTGCTGGCCAAATTCGCATAAATCCTCCCACTAAAGGACTATTTACCTCAGTCTATTTTATTTAATAAGTCTCGATTTCAATAAAAAATAACAAGGCATGACAAAAAAGCAAGACGGAAAACAGTATGAAGGGATAAAGCAATCATCAGAGTCACATTCTCATAAAATACAAACATTGAAACTATTAGGCAATTTAAAATAACTATGATTAATACGGGCTCTGATGGGAAAAACAGATAATATGCAAAAGCATATGCATAATATAAGCAGAGATGGAAATTCCAACAATAAAAGGAAATGTTAGAAATCAAAAACACAGCACCTGAAATGAAAATTGTCTTAAATGGACTAATGAATAGACTACGTAGAATAGAAAAGATTCAGTGAGCTCAAAGGTAAGTCAATAGAAACTTCCCTAAGTGAAATGCAAAGAAAAATAGTAAGAAACAATCAGAACACTACATTCAAGAACTGAGACAAAATTTCAAAAATTACAAAATACATATAATTGGAATACCAGAATAAGAGAAAAGATGAAACAGAGCAGAAGAAATATTTCCAAAATTATCAACAGATAGGAGACAAGAGACCCAAGGAGATGAGAGAAAAGCAAACAACGTAAATAACAAAAACCAAAACAAAAAATGACATATATGTATATCATATTCAAACTGCAGAAAACCAGGGCAAAGAGAAAATCCTGAGAGAAGCCAGAGGGAAAATGTCTTACTCAGAAAGGAACAATGGTAGGAATTGCAGCATATTTCCCATTAGAAACCATGAAGTGTGGGGGGGAAAGGAAGAGAGAAAGAGTGGACTGAAATATTTAAAATGTTGAAAGAAAAAATCTTAGGTTGCTGCATAAATAATTGGGGGTTTTATCATTACTTTCAATGGAAAAAAAAAAAAAAAACGCAGTAACTTTTACACCAACCTAGTATCTTACCAACCTGGAATTCAATATCAAAGTAAAAATTCTTTTTTTTTTGAGACGGAGTCTTGCTCTGTCACCCAGGCTGGAGTGCAGTGGCCGAATCTCAGCTCACCCGGGTTCACGCCATTCTCCCGCCTCAGCCTCCGGAGTAGCTGGGACTACAGGCGCCCGCCACCTCGCCCGGCTAGTTTTTTGTATTTTTAGTAGAGACGGGGTTTCACCGTGTTAGCCAGGATGGTCTCGATCTCCTGACCTCGTGATCCACCCGTCTCGGCCTCCCAAAGTGCTGGGATTACAGGCTTGAGCCACCGCGCCCGGCAGTAATAATTCTTAAAAAGATATTTATTGCCAGCAGACCTGTAGTGTCAGAAATGTGAAAAGAAGTTCTCAGGGCCAGGCGTGGTGGCTCATTCCTGTAATCCCAGCACTTTGGAAGGCCTAAGTGGGCGGATCATGAGGTCAGGAGATCGAGACCATCCTGGCTAACACGGAGAAACCCCGTCTCTACTAAAAAATACAAAAAATTTAGCCAGACGTGGTGGCGGGCACCTGTAATCCCAGCCACTCAGGAGGCTGAGGCAGGAGAATGGCGTGAACCCGGGTGGCGGAACTTGCAGTGAGCAGAGATCACGCCACTGCACTCCAGCCTGGGTGACAGAGCTAGACTCCGTCTCAAAAAAAAAAGAGTTCTCAGGCATAAGGAAGATTATATAAATGAGAAACTCGTATCTATATAAAGAAAGGAAAAGTATTCAGCAACAAATAAATATAAAAATACTTTCTTTTTTTTAACTCTTAATTACTCTAAATGATAACATGTGCTTAAAGTCATAACAGCAACATATTTAACTTACAGCATTGGAAAGCTGGAAAGTTGCCTTGGAAAGTCCCTGGCTTCAGTGTCACCTCTACATAATTTGACCGTACAATTCTAGCACACTCCATGGGATTCCTTCTTTTCCTTTACTTTGAAATATATATTTTGCCTAATTTGTCAATTTTTTCTAGTTTGTAGAAAGGAGAGGGAAATATTCCAAGTACCTATTCAACTATTATCTCTCTTGGACTATATTTTTAAACTGGCTTTTGTTTCTAAACAGGAAAGAAACACATTTTTTTCTATTCTTAAAAAATATTACTTCAAATAAAATGATATTTTACAATAATGTCATGACGATGAAAATTCTCATTGCTGTTCCAATTTCTCCTTTTTCTAATTTTATAGCTCAATGCAATTTTCTTTAAAAAAAAAAAGATAAAATCTTGATTTGAGACCTCATATGACCAAATATCAACATTTCATCATTGAACTTGATGCTTAATTTAATATTTGATTTTAAACTGTTCAACATAAGCATGTTTTGAATTAGGATTAAGTTACGTAAGTTTTAAAATTTTTGTACAATCAAAATAGCCAAAAGTGTCTATCCTCCATAACCATAAATTAAATTATGTGCAACAAAAATAAAAATTTTTCTTAAGAAATAATTTCATTGAGAGCAAAACTGGAATGTGAAATTAATCTGGTATTAAGTGTCTTACAGATGTCAAGCCTTATAATGACAATATATTTTTAATTCCATTTTTCTTAACTATCAGAATATAGCTTACATATTCTGACCAAAAAAAAAAAAAAATCACCTAATTTCTCTAAACTTTAGCTCTTTTACTTCTATGTTTTCATGGTTACTGATCAGGGTAATTGATTTTAACTAATATAATAATTAACTCCAGAATTTCAGTAGCTTAGTACAATAATGCTTTATTTCTCGCTCATATTACAATTCATTTGTTGTTTTTTGTTTTGTTTTGTTTTTCGTTCTTTTTGTTGTTTTGAGATGGAGTCTCGCTCTGTCACTAGGCTGGAGTGCAGTGGCGCAATCTCAGCTCACTGCTACCTCTATCTCTTGGTTTCAAGCAATTCTCCTGCCTCAGCCTCCCAAGTAGCTGGGACTACAGGCGTGCACCGTCACACCCAGCTAATATTTTGTATTTTTAGTAGAAACAGTATTTCACCATGTTTGCCAGTTGTCTCGATCTTTTGACCTCATGGTCCCCTCACTTTGGCCTCCCACAGTGCTGGGATTACAGACATGAGCCACTGCACCTGGCCAATTCATTTGTTTTTTAATCATCTCTCCATGCAGTAATTCAGGGCTCCCAGGACCTGTCATCCTGCTGGGCCGCCACACTCCTTGGGCCTCGTTGAGTTTCTCCACTGCTCTGTGTTCAGTAGGACTAAGGAGTAAAAAGAGAGAGAGAGCAAGGATGATGATTTGGGGTATGTTAGAGTCTCAGATCTAAAGGTAGCATTCGTCCCTTGAACTCACATTCCACTCGCCAAATCTCTGTCATGTGGCTCCAAAGTCACTGCAAGAAAAAATGGGAAAAGTAGTTCCTTTGTACCTAGGAAGAGGAAATAGAATGAGGTCGCTTTAAACTAGGGTCTGCCAAATTTCCGTTAAAAGCAAATACTTGGAAACCATATGGACTGAGTTAAAATCTTTGTTTTGCCACTTCCTTGTTGAAACAGATTACATAACTTCTATGGATAATTATAGAATTTACAAGGTTGTGAACAAATTAAATGAGTTAACTTATATAAAGTTTTTAGCAAAGGGCTTTGCACTTCCTGGTTAGGTACTCTTATGGGCTGAATCGTGTGCCTCAAAAGTTCACATGCTGAATTTCCAACCCCAGTGCCTCAGATTGTAACTGTGTTTGAAGATACAGTCGATAGAGAGGTAATTCAATTAAAATGAGGCCATTAGAATGGACCCTAATTCAATATTAGGCAATCTTAGAAGAGGGAGTTTGAACACAGGCACACACAGAGGAAAGAGGATGTGAAGACACAGGAAGAAGAAGACCATCTACGAGCTAAGGAGAGAGGCCTGGAACAGATTACCTCACAGCCCTTAGAAGGAACCCACCCTGCCAACATCTTGATCTCAGACTTTCAGCCTCCAGGACTATGAGAAAATAAACTCCTCTTGCTTAAGTCACCCAGTCTGTGGTACTTTGTTACGGCATCCCTGGTAAACTAGTATGGGCACTGCAATGTGTTAGCTATAATTAGCCATTTCTTCTGGCCAACAGGCCATCCAATCTCCCTATATACATTTTACCTTTATGTATAAGGTAATTGGAAAATGTTACTCTTTTCTAGAGGATAGATCTTATGTTACACTTTTATGAGACTAAAGCCTTTCTCTCTCTGAGTAAAATCCCAAATATCCAAAGCACATAATACAATGCAATTCATGTTGTGGCCAATCAATAATTCTCTCCCACTTGCTTCTACAGTTACTGCAACACCCACGTTTTATTCCCATTCCTCCAGTTTGAGTTATGTGCACTTCTCTGAATCAATCATGATGTGTCAGAAGCCAGAAAAGACTTTAATCCTCAGTTTAGGAGCTCACTCAGCATTTTATAACCATAGCTAAGGCTACAGTTTCAGTTCAGAAATTCTCTCTCTCTTTTCCCGAGATCCTTATAAATATCATGTATTTTATATTGCAGTAATCTAAATTTGAGAGATTATATATGGTTTGCTTCCTGAAATATTTCATAGAAGGCAGTTAAGGGCTTTTAAGTGATAACAATAACAACGTTAATGATCATAGTATTTTAGAGTTTAAAGTAATCTTCGGAATCATCTTTCATGTATTGGACTGATGTGGTACAGAAAAGGTAAATAAACGCCTTGCCTGCTCCCCACAGATGAGCAGGAGGATTAATTAGTTAAGGTCCCCTGACTCTAGGCTCTTGTTGTTCCCACTCATCACAACATCAATAACGAAAATGAAATGCACTTTCTGCTGAGAAAGACAATTAGTAGTATGAAAAATTGAAATTGTTACTTTTCTCTCTATCAAAAGAAATCAGATTTTTTGTTTCACTCGCCCTCGTGCATGACTAAATGTAATTCTTCCATGACTGCAAATGATCACTCTCTGAACATTTTGACAAATTGAAGCGGCAGAGCAGGGAAGGGATGTCAGTGATTTTTAAGCTCATCACTTGCAATGCTGAGACAGCTAACAGACCCCAAGTTGGTGACGATGGTAGAAAAAGAAATACATTCTTATTATAGAGTATTTCTTAACACTTACTTTGTAAAAATGGTTTTAAATACCCCTACCTTTACAGTCACGTCAAATTAAGACTGATAGTCCAGCCTGAACAGTGAGTCCTCATTTCCATAAACTACTCCTACCACTAAGCAGAAACTAACAAAATATGATATGAATCATATATACATGAGTGTGTGTGTATATATATATACATACATATATATATATAGAGAGAGAGAGAGAGAGAGAGAGAAGGATCTGTATTGGATTAACCTCTTTCCAGGAAATTGTTCAGCTGAATGAAATCCCGATGAAAGTGGCTCTCACAGGAAAAGGGTGTATTTATCTCATGGGTCATCCTGGTTTGGGGAAGTGCTTCTTCTGATGTCTCCTTGGCAAATAAATAGGTCTTTCTGGTACAAAGAGAAATAGAAAAACTTTGAAGAAAATGTAACTGCCATTCTGATATTTCAGGTCTCATTTATTTTACTGACAATATCTGCATGAATTAGGTGATTTCAAAAGCATTTAACTCCCTTTCGTCTCTTCAGTAGCTGGCTATGGAATCATCAGGCCTTAATACAGAGGAAAATAACGTTAGACTTCGTCTCATTTCCACAACTTTCCAGTACTTCAGGTGGGAAAGGGGTACATTTAGTCGTTCAGCCAAGAAGATTTTATATTTTAAAATGTTTCCCTGTGATTTTAAGCTCAGAGGTATTCTGTAATTCATTTTTTAAAAGCAACATTCCTCTTCTAGACTTTTCTAACCATCTGAAAGAGTAACAAAATCTGAGAACGCTTTAGTGAAATTGTAATTTGGTGCCCTGATCTAATCATTTTCCTTTCCTTAAGAATGACAGAAATATTTCACAAAATGGTGAGAACATGATTATTATCCTATTTATCTGGAATCTTTTGGCAGCACAAAGAACATCTTTCTTGCCCAGCATGACTTTGAACAGGCAGGTGCTTTGTTTGACAGGAAAGATTATCGCATTGACTGATCTGAACTGTGGGCTTAGAGACATCGATCTCCAGGGAGAACTAGCAGCTGGGCTTCAATTTCAACTCACTTGGAAGAAATAAACTATTTCTTTAAATGGCTTTTCAAACAGTGTGCACAACATTTGAAAAGACTTTCATTTAATCATGCTTTTCTGTACATTAGTTACTTGTCCATTAATGCCACCAGTATTAGCCACACATGAGCAATGGGCAAAGCTGTCATAGCGATTCCAATTAGACCTGGTTATCTCTAAAACTTTAAATAGACTAAATAAGAATGCGTCAAATGAGTCACAGCAGGAAAGACCTGTCTAGTTTTTCTGTTTATTAGCAGGATGACCTTTCTCATTTGAAGAGGGAAAAGTCAAACTATAAAAAATGTCTTATTTAATTATTAATAATGAGAAAAAAGTCGTACAGGTCCAGAAAGTCTTTCTGTTTGATGTTCACAAACCTTACGCTGAAAATAAAAAAACAAATCTTTTGCAGGTGTTAGAGAAGGGCATGAACTTTTCCAAGTCTCTAGCTGTCTGGACATCTCTCACCTGCCACGACACTGCTGGCCCCTACCTTCTTGTGTCCTGGTTGACACCTTCTTATCTTTGAAGATTCAATTCAAAGTAGAGTTCCTATACAAAGCTTGTTAAACACTGCTTTATGCCTCCTCATTCTCCAAACGTGAACATTAATTCTATTTATTCTGCTTGATATAGACATATATAATATGTATATTATGTATATTATATATTATATAGACAATATGTCTATAATGATATAGATATATTATATATCTATATCAGGGAGAATAGATATTAAATATATGTAATATACATTATATATAATATATATATTCTTTCTATTATATTCTTTTGCCACTTGTTGAAACAAATTACATAACTTCTATGGATGATTATAGAATTTACAAGTTTGTGAACAAATTAAATTAGTTAACTTATATGAAGTTTTCAGCAAAGGGCTTTGCACTTCGTTGTTAGGCACTCTCATGGACTGATTCTATCTATTATATATATAATTATATATATTATAAATTTATTTATAAATAATATACTGTATAGTATATATACTATATATAATAGTATATTATATAGTATATGTAACCTATATAATAGTATATATAAGTATAATGTGTAGATGTGTGTGTATATATGTATGTGTGTGTGTATATATATATATACTTCAACGTTGGTTTCTTTTCCGAATTCTCCCCTATGAGAATGTAAATTAGTTAACAGCAGGGAGCTTGAATTATTTATGTTCCATTTCCATTGCCTCATGTAATGTCTTGCACATTGTCAATAATAAACTCATACTTAATGCTGTAATAATAGATTAATGACAAAAACCCATGATTTTCTTTCTACACATTTATTTAACATCAGTGTATATGTATACACACATTCATATCTATTGTCTGTATAATTGCAATCACTTATAAAATTATAAAGGATGTTTAGTAATATTCAAACATGAAAATATAAAACTATTTAGCTAGATTGTTATCTCTGTAATGATCTGCTCTGCATTCTCCTCTTGTTTTGTCCAAATTTTGCCAGCTGTATTTGGCACATTCTACAATAATCTTGCCCCTTGCCAATTATATCATTTTTCTGACACACAGACCTCATCTCCAGCTCACACACAGTCATTTGAAATGCCATCCATGTTCACTGATCCCACGGAGTTGTCTCTGCCTAGCTTGCCTACTCTCCTCTTCATCTCAGGATGGTTGCACATTCTGTTTTTCTTTATATGCGATAACTCCATTTTTGAAAATGTTAAGAGAAATGCCTTCAGTTTCTGTATGCAAAAGATCACAATTAAGAGCAGTTTGCCGGGATGTGTAGAATAGGTCTTAGAAAACTCCAGTGGTCTTTTACTATTTCTTCACCCAAAGCAAATAACCTGAAAAGCAGGGAAAAAATCTGTCAGGTTCAAATGGAATATTTAACTTCATAAGTACACATTCAGCAAGTCCCGAGTGATGCAATATGTAAATAATATTAGTGAAAAAAGATCACTTAGTATTTCATTTTAATAGCCTATTTATCCACATGTGCCTTGCATCTACTGTTTGCACATACTCATCTGCTGCAGATCTTGTCATTTGTGTTAACTTCATTAGGCCAGAATAACTTTCCACACTTTGAGGGCACAGTCTATGTTTTGCCAGGTCTGGTGACTCAGGAATAGCAGTCGATTTTTTCTCAGAAATCTTAAATCTCTCCTTGCACATGATTTTCTCAAAGTTAGCTCTAGTTGCAATCTATAGTTATTAATTTCTGCAGCATATTCCTCTGTAGACCATTTCCTGATGCTCTGTCCATTCATCCAGAAATGCTTTTCTCTCCGTTTTCTCCATCCTACTTCACATTCTGCAAGAATTGTAAAGACAAAGACTTTGATAAAGAAAACAAGCAAACACATAAAACCCCTTTCAATAATAATTGCTTTAATCCTCTGCTGCCCTAGGTGCAAGTGGGATAGGAAAAGTGATGTCATTTGATATTCTTTGCATCAACTGAGTGTTTTGCAAACAAATAAAGCAAACAAAAAGCTGGCATCCTAGACCACACTTTCTCCAGCTCTCACGTGCATATGAATTACCTTGGGATCTTTTAAAATGGGGTGGAAGGGAGCCTGAGATTCTGATTACTTAAGAAGCTCTGCGGTGACTCAACCTGCGTGTCCAGGGCCACACTTTGAGTAGCAAGCCCTTGGGCTTCTGTTACCACCTGTGAAGTCAAGATGTCTCACAGCAGGACCAGGCACTTTTGTTCTCACTAAGCTGCCCCAGGAGACCACATGTAACCAACAGACAACTTCCACAGACCAACATCTGGGAACAAATGGAGTACATATCTTTCACTGATGTTTTGTGTTCTGTAATTGAGTGTTCTTTAATTTTATGGAGACAGCATTCTAACAAGTCACTTTTAATTCAATGCTTCAGTTACTACAGGTGATTATTATACATTGAAATGAAACTGAGAAACTTATCATTGTATCCTAAGGTAACTTGCATGTAAGATTAATCATTTTTCAAATTGAAAACATGAGTAGCAGGAATCAATGTGCATGTACCCTTAACTATATGTGCTGTATCAATATGTTAACTGAAATGACTATTATTTTTCATAAATGCCTGCAATTTTCAAAAAAAAGATGTTATAAAACATGCTGTCACTAGTATGTGGAATTTTTCCCTTAAGGTATCTCTAGCATTAGTAAGATCTCAAACTCACCGTGACAAAAGCCTTTCATTAGCTTTTATTACCTAATTTCAATTTGAGAAAATTTCCCTTCAGCAAAGTATCTGAAATTATTAATGAAAAAATTTGAAAGCTAAGTTATACAAGGTTGCATTCCTTATTGGAAAAAATATCTGGTAGTGGAATGAAACAGATTGTCAAATAAATGACTACTATTAAATACTGTATAGGCTTCTAGAAAGATTAACTAAAATGTATTTCTGATACACATTCAACATATAGCAGGCTTAGGATAAAAATATTTTAAGCATGAAGGCTTGAGCCTCTCTCATTCCCCTAGTGTCTGATTTTACTAGCATGGTCTTTGACTGTCATGTGATTTAACTTTAGGCTATTCATCCACTTAGAGAAGACGCTAAAATGTAATTTTGTGCTAATGATGCTGTGGACATATGATTTGTATCATTCATTGGTGGCTGCTGCTACACGTGCTTTAATTTTTGTGGGGACCACCCTACTCACTTGTATCTATTACTTTAGTATTTTGTTGTGTACCCAGGAATTCTTACAGTCCTATAGAGAACAGAGACAAGAATCCAGAAGATTCTTTATACTCTGCCTAGAGCCTTTCTGGATGAAAATTTTCAGAAAATTTTTATCTAAATAAGAAAGAATTTTTTTTTTTAGTTTTTTAACATTGATTTATTATATCTTTGAGATGTCTGATGGCTAAAGGAATATGGTACTATCTTTTGAGCTCAAATCATGTGATAAAAATAGAGGTAATTACAGAGAATAAGAAAATTTGATCTTGACTCAAGATATTAATAATCTTGATTATACTCTTTCTACCTCTCACTTAAAATTGTAATGATGACTTTTAGAACTTTCTCTATTATGATCATGTTAAATCGTATCAAGTTATACTTGAGAACTCCTATATTTTTAACAATTAAAATATGTTTGATTCTTTCTTTTTTATGCTCAATGAATACTATCTCCCATCTCATTTGTGACGATAAAGAAAAAGTGAGCAGAATATCCTAGAATTTAAGATCTTAGCAAGTGTTGATAATTTTCTCTTTATTCTCTCTAAAATTCTCCCTGATCCTTCAACCCATACCTAAATTTGTAATAAGCACTGCACACTTCGGTCACACTCCTACAAATAACACTACCATCCTGTTATACAGATTGCAAAATCTCTTAAATAATGCCTTCTCCCATATCTACTTACTTCCTAAGTCGGTTAGGAGAATCATATATTTCACAGTATAAGGATAATAATTAGGCTGGGCGTAGTGGCTCACAACTGTAATTCCAGCACTTTGGGAGGCCGAGATGGGCAGATCCCCTGAGGTCAGGAGTTCAAGACCAGCCTGACCAACATGGTGAAACCCCATCTCTACAAAAATACAAAAATTAGCGGGCGTGGTGGCAGGCACCTGTAATCCCAGCTACTCGGGAACCTGAGGCAGGTGAATTGCTTGAACCCAGCAAGCGGAGGTTGTAGTGAGCTGAGATCACACTACTGCACTCCAACCTGGGCAATAGAGCAAGACTCCAACTCAAATAATAGTAACAATAATTGGAGAATTTTTAGATATGAAGAAATATTTTATATCTTATTAAAGGCAACTGAAATATGCTGGGACAAAGAATCTCAATCTTTAGAGAAGACCCAGGAGATAGTAAATATACTTAAGTCAAAAATGTGTTAGCTTGTCAGCAACAGTCTCAAGTATAAAATGCTTGATGAGCTCAGGGAGGAGAAAGGAAAATAAAACATGTGTCTGAGAATCATATTTGAATTAAAACATACAACATTCCTATTTGTAAGCTTGAAATGGTTTCTGAGTTTTACGTAATTACGTATCACAACTATTCAAGTGATAGGGCAGATGAAAATGTCTCCAGTGCCTCCTTGTTCTCACCTAATACAGACTTTCTCTAGGTGTATATCTGAGTCAGGTATATTTCTTTCTGGTTTCTGACTCATATTATTTCTTATCTACTTCTGCTTTCCTGCTATTTTGAGTTTTAATTCATTAGTTAATACAAGCATTTTGCTTTCTTCAAAACTGCTGTGCAAAAGTGTGGCTATGGAATCTTCAGCTCTCAGTGTCTCTAAATTGGATGTTACTGACCTGTAAAAATCAACAATTATACTCTACATTAGGCCATGGCAGGCATAGTGTTTTAAAGTCCTTTTGGAATGACGAAAGTTTTCTGACTTGGAGTCTGAATTAAAAAATAATGACTCATGCATGCTGTCACTTTACTTGCCAATTCCTCTGTGACACCATTTAGCAACCCTCAGTCAACAGTGGTGTAGAATATAACTCTATCATCACTTACGGAAATTTTGTGAGGTTCTGGGTTGGTGGGAGTTGGAAAATAATTAAAGTCACACATGTGCTTTTTAATAAAATACACATAAAAAAATATGTGAACATACTCTTATAGTACAAAGCAGTAACAAAAACTGAGTGGTTATTTCTGGGCTGGTGAAATACCATCATCAATACTTTCAGGCAAGGTAGAAGGGAGTTCCAAAATTCACATGGATGTCAATATAAATTTTAAGAATTTTGGAAATGTTTTAATAAAGACAGCATGAGACAGAGGAAATTGGATATTATATGCAATCACATCTACCTATAATATAACAATGGTAAGACAGTGATTAACACCATTGGGGGTATAAAAGGGGGATATTCGATCCATATTTCTACTACCCATAGACATGGCAGAAGAATCCAACTTTAAAGCACAAGACACAACGGAAAGGGCATTTGGGGAAAACAATTGTCCAGAGTAACATAAATAACCCTGGAAAAATAGATTGTTCTCTGAATAATCTTGATACAAAATGTATTTCTTCTTAAGACATTGTGTTTTTGTTCTGTTGCTTGTTTTTTGTCTTTTGCAGGGATGGAGAAAGAAACAAAGCTATTAGCTCTGCATATCTAATTTTGTAATTATTCAGGTTGGTAAAAGAAAAATACGAAAAATAACTAGCATTAGTCCTATCAACATAATAGGTGTATGTAAAGTGACTTAAGAAGATAGTAGACAATAATGTCTACCATTTATCTAATAACATGTCATTGAATACTGAATATATGTTTTCAAGTGACACACGTTATCTCTGTTTACCTGAAAATTGGCCTGGAAAATAAACACATTATGTTCGTTCCACAAGAGAGGAAACTGAAACCCAGAGATGACATATAGCTCACCCAAAGACACACCTCTCTGTGGCAGGTGAGACGTGCCATATTATTGCCATTTCTAGCTCGAGTCTCTCTGATTCCAAATCATGCCACCTCCTGAAAGTGAAGAAGTGGGCATGGAGAAGCTACATTTAAAGTCAATGCATTGAATCCAAACAAAAAGTCTACATACAAATGAATACAGCCATGCCAATACTGCCTGGAATTTGCTGAATGTAATTATTTAAATAACAAAAAATAAATAAAAATGGCTGATTTCTCAAACATGTTTGAGCAGCCCATTTAATGACCATGATTTAAATAGGTAACTTTATATTTTTAATAACATATTTTAAATTAAGAAATATAAATACCTTTGAGTCTGATTACTGTAGAAGAACCAACACAGTTAGGGCACCTACCACCATGTGGATTTCAGAATTCAGTACTTCACAACTGAGTATTGGATGATCTGAGGAATAATTGAATTTTCAAGGAAAGTTAGCCATTGAAACAGACCCCTTGGGATTCCTGAATGAAAATAATCATGCTAGTTACGGGCATGCCTGATTTTTTAAAAGAGCCTGGGCGTCTCTTTGGTGTACACCAGATTAGGCAAGCATCCATAGAAACCTTACTAAAAGTAAATTCTGTATTGTTCAAGGCTTGATAAATTAGGCTATAAATTTTCCAATCCCTGTCCGCTCTTGAGAGACAATGTATCTTCTAAAGCTCTCAACTCATTTTGGGCTTATAATTCACAATACAGTTATACATTATAATTTATAATTGAGTTATAAACAAAAGGCATTTTTAATTAGTAGAATGAGAAATGGCTGATTTCAAAATTTGGTTCTTTTACTTAATAAAAATGTGACAATTTCTTCATCTGTATGATCAAAATAGAAAAAGCATACCTCAGCTTTCTTGTTAGGACAAAAACGAGACAATGTTTGTAAAATGTTTAGCGCATTATTAGCCTAATGCTGATTTGTTTGCTCCCAGGCTGTGTCTCACATCTTTCCTCCTCTCTTATCATATGTTTTGCAGTCATAATTTTCCTATTAGAAACTATAGTAATGTTGAGTAATAGTACATCCCAAAATAATATTTGATAAATGAAGTAGAAATATATGAGCATACCTCAAAAATTCTCTGGAATCTATTTCTTATAAGCTTGCACATTAAAGCAGAGGCACTCTGTTGTGTGGATCTTTAATGGACTTCTCATTGTTGATTATTTCTGGGTACTTAGTACCCAATAAGTGCTTGTTTATTTACTGATTGCTACAGGGAATGATGAAATCCTAGAAATGATTCTTGTTCTCACTTGCACTTTAAAAAATGAAGCGTGATTATCTCGAATTTGCATAGATTCCTTAATATATCCCTATCTGCATCTATAGTATCAACCCATAATTCACTGAGATGATATATTTTCTTAAGGTTAACAGGCTAAAAATAAACCAGTTCCCCCACTATGTATTACATATTTAAGATAGATCCAGAATACCCCTATCTGCACCCATTGTATATCCCTTTATTTATTCATCCCTATTTGCACTCATCGTACAACACATGATTAACTGAGATTATGTATTTTCTTAAGGTAAACAGGCTAAAAATAAACCAATTCCCCCACTATTATTACATATTTAAAATAGATCTAGAATATCCTTATATGCACCCATCATATATCCCTTTATCTATCCCTATCTGCACCCATCATATTGACACATGATTAACTGAGATTATATATTTTCTTAAGATAAACAGGCTAAAAATAAACTGATTCCCCCACTATTATTACATATTTAAAATAGATCTAGAAGCATACTGCAAAGACCTGCCCTTTCTCTTCTTCCTAAATGCCATGAAAATGTTGAATCTAGCAAACTTTATTTTTAGGTTACGTATGTGTGTATGCACACGCACACAAACCTGTGCATGTTTAATATGGTAAGTAATTACCTATGAGTATTTTGTTTTTCCTGTGCAGGGAGTTGAAATCCTCCATTAATGTAATAACAGTTTGAGGCATTCTAAAAGAGGTCTGATGGGTGATGAGGAACTAATAAACAAAAACGACATTAGAAGTGAAAAGGCTGACAGTTTGGACAGGCTGCAATCTTCTTATACTGTTTGGAACTGTATTTGAGGGCATTAGGGCTATTTTGTTTGTATTAGAAATGGTAAAGTGCCAGTTGTTCTAAAGGGGTTACAGACACAAAGAAAGACACAAAGAAACTATGAATCATCCAGAACAATTGGTCAAAGAAAGGAATTCAGAATTTGTTTTTGTTGTTGTTGTTGTTTTTTAAGTAGAAATAGAGTTGTACTTTGTCAACCAGGCTAGACTACAGTGGCACAATTATAGCTCACTGCAGCCTTGAACACCTGAGCTCCAGCTATCCTTCTGCCTCAAACTCACAAGTAGTTAGGACTACAGGCAGGTGCGGAAATCTTTTCTTTAAAGGCTTTTTTTGTGGGGGGAGGTGAGGGGCTCTCTTTGTATGTTGTTAAACTGTGATAATGCTTCAATAACTGGTTACATTTATCCAGTTAGGACATATGGCTGAGGGGATCCTGCTTATAAACTAAAGAGGTTTTCTGATTTCCTTGTTCAGCAGCTTGTATATATATATTTTTTTCTTTTTTTTAAACTGAGTCTTGCTCTGTCACCCAAGCT
This sequence comes from Trachypithecus francoisi, assembly GCF_009764315.1. Taxonomy (NCBI): domain Eukaryota; kingdom Metazoa; phylum Chordata; class Mammalia; order Primates; family Cercopithecidae; genus Trachypithecus; species Trachypithecus francoisi. Next base: position 61,451,980 of record NW_022681460.1, read on the forward strand.
GGAGGGTAGTGGCGCGATCTCCGCTCACTGCAAGTTCCGCCTCCCGCTGGATATTTCAAATACAATATATTAACTTTGCAAAGGCTTACCTGTCAAGTACTAGAAATCCACTGCATTTGGAAATATTAACATTATTTATTCTGTGAAGCATACAAAGTTTAGTAAAAATATGAATAGTTTACAAGTAGTACAAAGAAATATGTTGAATCATAAAAGTGATAATGAAGAAAGGGCAGACTAAAATATCTTTTAAATAGAAGAAAATGTTTTCTAACAGCAAGAATATGAAAGATTAATTTTATAGGAATTGAAATTAGAAATTAAAAATAGCTCAGTTACTTTATGAATTGAATAAGAAAAAATCCACTTGTAAAATACATTTTATCAATTGGAGGCATTTGATAAACATAGTATCATTACCATTAATAGGATCTGCAAAGGGAACCTGATAGCCTTTGAGTTTGGTCAGTTAATTAGTTTTGCCAGGAGGTTACCAGTTGTATTAATTGTTTCAGAGAAGTACCGTTCGGCATCTTTAATTTACTATACTGTTTGTCTCTTTTTATTTCAAATACATGTATTTTTTCTTTCTTTTTAAGTTTTACTTTAAGTTCCAGGATACAAGTGCAGAACGTGTGGGGTTGTTACATAGGTATATGTGTGCCATGGTGGCTCGCTGCACTTATCAACCCATTGACTAGGTTTTAAGCCACACGTGCGTTAGCTATTTGACCTAATGCTCTCCCTCCCCTCGCCATCCCCAAGTCCCCAACCCCTAGGGATATGCTTTCATCTGAATTATTTCCTTCCTTCTACTTACTTGGTGTTTAATTTGCCTTTTTCTAATTTTCTATGCTGGAAACATACCACCAAATTAAAAACCTTTCTTCTGTTTTTATGTAGGCATTTAAAGTATAAATTTCCCTAACTCACTGCTTTTGCTGCATCCCAGAAATTTTGAAATGCCATGTTTTCATTTGTATTCAGTTAAGAATATCTCCTCATTTCCTTGTGAGTTCTCCTATAATTCATGGGTTATTTAGAAGTATTGTTTAGTGTCTAATATTTGTAAGTTTCTAGGTGTATTTTCTTATTGATTTCTAATTTAATTCTATTGTCAAAAACACACCCTGTAATATTTCATTCTTTGGAAACGTATGGAAACTTTTGATGGTCTAGTATATGGTCTACTTGATAGCATTCCATGTGCACGTGAAACAAATACGAATCTGAAGTTGCTGGTCATAGGGCTCTAGAAATATCAACTAGGTCAGATTATTAGATAGTGTTATTCATAAATTTTGCTCAGCTACTAGGAAAGATGCATTCTAATTTCCAACTGTAATTGTGGGTCAATTCCTCTTAACATTTTTTTCTTACATTCTGAAGCTCTACAATTAGGTGAACATTTTAAATGGTCATGTCTTCCTGATGAATCATGCTTTTATATTTACAAAGCATAGCTCTTATGATGATTATCCTACATGTCCTAAAGTCTACTTTGTCTGGTATTAATAGAGTCCCATCAGTTTTGTTGTGCTGTAACATTCGCACACTATTACTTTTCCATTTACCTGTGTCTTTATCATTGGAATCCTTGTGATTGGGTTTAAGTTTACCATTTTACCATTATTTTTCCACTTTTTACCCTCTTCTGTGTTTCTCCCTTCTGATTATCCTGCCTTCTTTGGAATTAATATAGTATCTTTTAGCATTCTGTTTTATTTCTTCCACATGCTTTTTAGTTATATAAAAATTTATGTAGTCATTTCCTTTATATCTTTTTTTATGAATTTTACTGGTTGTTCTAGGAAATACAGTATATCTGTTAACTCATTGCAATTGACATTCAATTTATATTATACCAATTCACACCTTACAAGTGCAAAACCTTTCAATATAATTCCATTTAATATGCCCTTGTTCTTTGGACTTGTAGTGTCATTAATTTCACATAGATTTTAAATCCCATAATGAAGAAATATCGTTTTACCTTAAGTAGGCATTAATTTTTTTTTTAAGTTGTCTTTAAAAAATAAGAAACAGCTAGCTTTTTGTATTTACCTTCTACTTGTATTTCAAATAGAAGTATTAGAACATCTATCTTACAGTTTAGGTGTGCTGGTGGCAAATTCTCTTAGCTTAAAAAAAACATAAAATATCTTTATTTTTGAAGAATATTTTTGCTGGATTAAAAGTTTGGGTTAAGTGTTTTTGTTGTTATCGTTGTTGTTGTTGTAGTATGTGTATTTTGCTTTCTTTACTCCGGCCCCTGGATGTCATTCCATTACTTCCAGCCTTGCTTCCGATGAGAAGTCAGACATAATTTCTATTGTTCTTTCTCCCTTTTTCATTGTCCCCCTCTTCTCTGGCTTTCAAAATTTGCCCTTTGAATTTGGGCTAGAGCAGTTTGTATGTGTACCTAGGTATGTTTAGCTTTTTGGTGTTTAACTTGGTTGAGACGTCCTGAGCTTCTTGTCTCTTATCTGTAAATAGATGCCTTTCACCAAGTTGGAGAAATCTGGACATTGTTACTTGAAATATTTTCTCTGTTCATTTTCCCCGTCCTCTCCTAGAACTACATTTATATTTTGTCTACTTGGTATTGTCTCAGAATCACTGAAGTGCTATTATTTGTCTGTAATTTACTTTTCTCTGTCTTCTTCAGATGGGATAATTTGCATAGTCCTATCTTCAAGTTCATGACCATTCTTCTGTACGTCACTCATTTTTCAATAATTTTTTATTACAGCTGTTGTGTTGCTCAGTTCTAGAATTTTATAAAAAGTCTTTACTCCTCTGTGTGTAATGTGTCATTTTTCTATGGGTATTTTAAAGATTTTTCTTTTAACTGTGGTATTAGTAGTTTTACTATGATGGGTTTGATGTGGATTTCTTCATATTCATCCTTCTTGGAATTGTCTGAAGTTCAATCTCTTAAACTTATCACTAAATTGATGAGACTTTGTACGCCATAATGTATTTCAAAAATTTTCTGTCCCATTTTCTCTCTGCTCTCCTCCTGGACTCTAATTACAGACATGTTACCTTTGAATATTATCCCAGAGATCCCTGAGGTACCATTTATTTTTTAATCATATTCTCCCTCTCTTTTTTTTTACTAATAAAACATCAGATAATTTTTATTGAACTATCTTCTAGCATACCGTCATTTTTCTGTCTCATCTCCAATCTGCTTTTATACCTACCCCAAGAAATTTTTAATCTTTAATATTGTATTTTTTAGTTCTAAATTTCTATTTGTTTCTTTTTATAGTTTCTATTTGTTTGCTTTGATTTCTTATGTTTTCGTATATTAGGCACTTTTTTAGTGTTATTGAGCACAGTTATAATAGCTGCTTTAAAATATCTCTTGCCAATTCTGACATCTAATTATTCATAAGGTTTTCCTGCAATGATTGTGTGCTCTCTGGAGAACTGGTCATATTTTCTTCTTTCACTGGATTGAAGTTGAGTATGATGAGGATGTACCCCGGACATTGTAAAAGTTATGATGTGAAATTAAGCAAGGTGATTATTCAATATTCTCACACTTCAGGCTTTGCTCTTGAAAAAAGACTTGCCTTAAACTGTTTTTATTTATATAGATTCTTTTTAATTATTCTATTTTTTATGATTTATTTAACATGAACTAGCGTTAGTCACACTTCAGTAGTGTGGTCAAATGAGGAAATGTTTGACAGATAGAAATTTTAGGAACTCTTCTCAAGTAAAATAGTTTCCAAAGTGAGTTTCCTGGGAATCAGAATAATTATTTTTACTGCTGAATTAAAATTAAAATTCCAAAGTTACAACAAAAGCCTACTGCATGTTGTGGAAGTGTAGGTGGGACTTTAGAATCATCGTTTTGAGTAAACACTCTAACTGATGTGTATTTGAGCAAATATTTTGTAGCCACTTCTACTAGAAGACAACAATGGTTTGTTTGAAGACAACATTGATATAGTTCAGATGTTTGTTGCCTGCAAATTTCATGTTAAAATGTGATCCCCAGGGTTGGAGATGGGACATACTAGAGGGTGTTTGGGTCATGGAAGCAAATCCCTGATGAAAGGCTTGGTTCCCTTCCCATGTTAATGAATTCACAGGAGAGCTAGTTGTTTAAGGGAGCCTCGCACCTCTTCTTCTCTCTCTTCCTCCCTCTCTTGTCATGTGCCATGCTGGTTTCCTCTTTGCCTCCTGCCATGACTGTAAGCTTTCTGAGGCCCTCCACCCAAAAGCAGATGCTGGCACTATGCTTCATTGACAACCTGCAGAATCATGAGCCAAATAACCCTATTTTCCTTCTAAATCACCCAGTCTCCAGCCTCCAATGGAATAGCACAATTGGTCATAAATACACAGAAAAATGCACATGTATGTACATATGTGTGTATGTTCATATGTATTTACTAAACACATACATGTGTGTATATATTTCATATACACACAGTAGCACACACATAAACATAAGCATATAATACTCACATATTTGTCATTTTTCCTCGTACCTTATTAGTTGCTTCCATCAATAGATCTATATAAGCAGATTCAGGTTATTTTGCCCTCTCTACTTGCCCCCATTGCTACACGGACGCCCAGAGGAGATGGCTGTCCATTCATATTCACGTGGACAGGATAATAGTAGATTTGTCATTTTGCCCTAGGGTTACAGGAACTCTCTCATCCTCTGCTACACTATAGTCAGAAGGCATCTGGAGCATCATACATTCTTCTAGTCTCCTCTATTGAGAGCGTCATGATAATGATATCAGATGAGCAAGAAATGGGAAGTAGACTAAAGGCTTGGGCAAGAAATGTGCACTTCCAGGTGGTGTGAGATCAAGCCAACAAAGAGCTAAGGAACAAGTTAGTTGCGTTTTATGGGGCATGCTGAGACATCTCTTCCAAAATAAAGCACTATTTATTGAATTGTGTACTTTACACCAAGAAAACGCAGAATAAATCTGGCGACTCTCCTTGAGTTATGAATGTAACTTGGTATCTAGTTTATTACATCTGAAATGGCGGCAATTCATCTTGACTGGAATCAGCATATATCCTGGATTTTCATTTGCCTGTCCTGCCTTTAGTGACCAAGTCCACATTACTATTCAAGGGCTTATTCAGTACTTGATTCAGCAGCACAGGATGAGGCATAACATCACATCAGCCCACAGCACTCCCACATTACAGCAAAGGCCATGCCGGGATGCACACACCGGTGGATGCATGGCCATGAGAACCACCAGCCATATCACATATTGCAGCTCCAGGAGCTCCAATGTGACGGAGCGGTGAAATAGCCTTCTGGGGGTGCAGCTGAGGTGCCAGCTTAGAGGTGACACCTTGAAATGATGTTGCGCCATCCTTAGAATGAAAAACATACCCTAAATCGATAACTATTTTATTATGCCCTGAGACCCAAGAGCCCAAGAGTGGCAGTAGGCATGCCCACATCTACTATCACGTGGCAGTGACCCACTTGAGGAATTTGTGCTTCCTCTCCCAATTCTCTCCGTTCTGAATGTCTAGACATTCTATTTCCCAGAAAGGCAACCTTTCCCACTAAGAGACACAGCAGGTGTCCCAATAAACTTCAAGTCATGGCTGCCACTGGGTTCCTTAGGTAGTTTTTCCAAGAGAGCCGTAGGTAAGAAAAGAAGTAATCACATTGGTAGGAGTAATTTTCTCTGATTATCAGAAAGAGCTTCTATTTCTGCTATTGCTTAAGGGGGCTGGGAAGAATACATTTCACAGCCTAAGGATTCATTCACTAGATTCTGATCCTCCCCTGCCAAGTTTTGATGGTAAAAAGCACAGGTATAGCATCCGTGTCCTGAGAAGGGCATTGGGACAAGATCATAGATTTCAAAGAGAGGGTACTGGGGCCACCCTAACAGGTTAGTCACCTAGACTCAGGGGCTAGCTGAGAATGAGAGGAATCTAGGATTGATATAGAGGAGAAAGATGATGAATATTCATTTGCAGCCTGGATAAGGGCTGGTGTGATGGGGTTGTAGTTTGTTGCACTAACCTCTGTTTTGCACATTTTTCCATGAAAAGAGACCAATCAGAATCTGTGAGGAGCTGTGCAGAACTTATATGAAGCAATTTTTGTTTGCTTGTTTTTATTTGTTTTATTTTTGAGACGAAGTCTCACTCTGTTGCCCAGGCTGGAGTGCAATGGCGTGATCACGGCTCACTGCAACCTCTGCCTGCCTCCCAAGTTCAAGTGATTCCCCTCCCTCACCCTCCCGAGTAACTGAGACTACAGGCATGCACCACCATGCCAGGTTAATTTTCGTATTTTAGTAGAGACAGGGTTTCACCATGCTGGCCGGGCTGGTATCGAACTTCTAACCTCAGATGATCCACCCACCTCAGCCTCCCAAAGTGCTGGGATTACAGGTGTGAGCCAACATGCCCGGCCTATATGAAACAATTTGAGCCAAGCAGTCCAAGAGATGAACTGCAGTATGAGCTTATGTAGTATGAACTGCAGTGTGCTGCTAAGAGCTCCCTTTCAGTACTGACACATTCTCCCAGCTGCTAGGAGGGCTGGCACTGATAGCTGTCAGCCCAGTCTCTCCCATGGGGCATTCAGCTAAATATATCCAAGACCCTGGCCCTTCTCCTGGGTGTATGCACATACAATGACTAATCAATGTGGTGTACTGGCAAGCCCCAGTTCAGCTCAATTTCAAAGGGCCATCCCAGCCCCAGAGCCTCTGCTGCAACTGTATCACCTCCACCTTTGCCCATTCCTGTGTTCTTCACCTCCCACAGGTTTTATTTCCCAAAACGCTCTCCCATACATCTCTCCCTAAGCGCAAATCTGAGTCTTGGTGTTTTCTTGGGGACCCCAAACTATGACAACTGGAATGAGGTCACCCCAGTTGAGGAGCTTGCTTCCTCAGCTCCTGCATTTCTTGCTACCAACACCAAAGAATGAAAAATTTTCTCGCATTTCTACCCACCCGCCTGCCTAGTGAAGATCAGAGAAGAGTATGTCAACAAATGTTGTATGTTATTAGGAAATTCTATCAAGAATAGAATATGTCATGAAAATTGATGTCTAATTTGCTATTTATTTCAATGTACAGTTGGCTTCCAGTTTATGTATGGTTATATTTATAAAATAATGAAGAAAATGATAAGCTGTAGTAATAATCTGTGCAGATGTTATATACACATAGATATGCAGATTAAAATGAAGACGTATGTCTCTCTGGTTATCAGTAAAATAAATATAAAGAACAAAATAGTAATTTACACATTAGCAATCCAATTAACTGCATAAATTACAAATTACTTCCCTGGTTTGCTATTAAATCTGTTTAATTTGGGAGAAATATTTTTTTTTTTTTTACTTTTATTTTGAAATAATTTAAGGCTTACAGCAGAGTCACAAAAGTAGTACAGAGTGTTCCCATATTATCCTTCTGGCAACTTCCCCTGGTGTTAACATCACCATAGGATAATTATCAAGACCAGGACAATAAAAGTGTTACTATGATGGAAAGGAAAGGATGTTATTTTAATTTCTGACTGGAGGTAAATCTCTCTGGTAACCTGCCTGGTGCAGACTTTTGACAGCTGAAAAGATAGCTGCTTTATCTGTCTCATGCTGAGCAAACAGGTCTTTACACAGGCAATCAAAGCTGAAATCTCACAATCTTGGGTAGCTGTTTAAAACTTATCTTTATCTAATAACTCTGAAGGTTTTTGCATATTAGTGAAGATTAGCATTTCATTACTTTAAAAGTTCCCATTGTCAGGGACATTCTAATTTTGAGAAGGCACTCTTAATATTGATTGAATGTTTAAGTTTTTTCAAAAAATTTTAATCCTGGCCTATGGCTATGATGCGATTGTTTGTGTTTTTCCAAAATTCCTATGTTAAAATCCTAACCCCCACGGTGATGGTATCAGGAGGCAGGGCCTTTCGGGGAGTAATTAGGTCATGAGGGCTCTATCCTCATAAATATTATTAGGGACCTTATAAAAGAGGCCCTAGAGAGCTTGTTTGCTCCTTCCACCATGTGAGAACACAGCAAGAAGACACTGTTTATGAACTAGGAAAGGGGCCTTCACCAGTTGCCAAATCTACCCATGCCTTGATCTTAGAATTCCCAGCCTCCAAAACTGTGAAGAATAAATTTCTGTGACTTGTAAACCACCCAGTCTATGGTATTTTTGTTATAACAGCCCAAACAAACTAACACACCTATTACACTGGAATTTTATCTGTTCTTTTTTGCTTAATCAGTATGCATATGATATGGTTTGAAGACCATTTACCATCTATTTAATTTCCTCAGTCTAAACTACAATTTATCAATATCATTTCCAGAATATTGTACTCTGAACTTACAACTCAATTCATTCTCCAACAGTTGACTAAACAACATATTATAAACGAGAAGCACTATATCTTTTATCTTGAATACTATACTTATGTTAGTTTAGTTGGTTGCTTTAGCATATTGGTTAACCTTATCATACTGTTGACTTGTGTTTTCCTTGATGTCACACAAAACCTCTGAGAACTACTTACACCTGGTGCTGTTAAACTAGCTATGCTAGCAATGCAAATATTGAAAATCTTGGAAATCTGTTCATTTCAGTAAGTTGTAAATATTTTTATCTGAGCCTGTATTTTGGCCATGTAAGAATATATGCAATATCTGTTTTGTTATCTTACCTGAATATTTAGAAACCTGTGACTTACAAAATATCAGGCAAAAATAATATATTCTCCTAACCTGCAAAGAACTATTCAAAATTATAGACATGCTGACTTTTTATTTTCATCACAGAAACTCTAACAAGAGGTAATGTGGAATTTAGATCCAACAATCTATGTCATCTGATCATTCACTGTTTCCTGAGTTACTATACAAATGGATTTTTTGCATTGAGAAAGTTCTCATAATATTTACATAATGATAGATTGTTTCAAAATGCAAATTTCTTCAGAAATTATGACAATATAATTACTTTTTTACTATTTGAGCTCTTGCCAAGAAATGTCGCCTTGAAACTTGTTACCAAATCATCAAAGTTTAATTGCAATAAAAATAATAATAATAAATATTAAAGAGTCCCATTTGTATTGACTCATATGAAACAGCTAACTGTCACTTAAAGAAATTGATGTCTATCTGGGAAAAATATAAAATTATTGTAGGAAAATTTGCCCACAATTTTGTCAGTACCTATGTGATATCTTACTACTCATTAATAATGATACAGCTCATACAACATATACTGACATCATTTGTTTAAAAAGTATTAGAATTGTTTATTCTAATAATGCAGTTATAATACAAACAAAAAAAACTACCTAATTAAAGATAAAATCATGTGTTTGTGTTTTTCTAATCAAACTAGATATTTTATGATCACTTTGGAATGGTTTTATGTGTTCGTTATTAATAACATGAATTTAAAGTTCAATGTGGTGTATGCGTTAGATTGATTCACTATACATGTATTCCAACATCTTTTCAGGTTGCCTTTCTGTGTATTGGAGACTGTGAAACTAACACCTCATGTCTCAAAAAAAAAAAAAAAAAAAAAACTTACAAAAAGGATTTGTATGTGTTTAGCATTCTGCTGATACTATGCCCTTGCTTGGCCCTTGAAGTAGGAGGGAGACCATAATGTGTTAGAAAACAGTTTTCTTAATCTAGTAGATGGCAATTGTTCCCGCTGCTGTAAATTTACTCTGAAATCTCAGCTAGAATGTTTTAACCCAAAGCCAACAAATGTGACAGCAGTTTCTTAATGACCAAGCTCTCTGATTATATTATTCTCTGAGCCGCCCAACTCCCAGGGTTGTTCGGGAAACCCTTTATTGAAATTCATCCTAAAACCTGACCCTATGATTCTTCTAAAAATTTTATAAACATCACTTCATGCTTAAGATAGCCAGAATGTTTTCTATCATCTGCAAATGAATTCTTACTAATAGAATAATAACATATTATGATTGCATTTGGAATGCTTTTGGGGACATTACATAAATTTAAACTGCTATCTAAATGAGTTTTCATCCATCTAGAATACCAAATTGTAACCATAGTAAAAATGAATATTCTGCCATTTATATAAACCCATTAATCACCACTGAATTTATCTAGTAATAAATGTAATAAATTGTATCTCCTTGAAATATACGGTTGTAAATTGAGTTGAATAAGAGAATAACTGAATCTTTCTCTACCATCGCATTCTTCTTTCTGAGTCAATTGAATAGAATATGTAGTAGTCTGTAACAGGTTTATTTTAAATGCTGTAGGAGGCAAGTCAACCAATCTGCCTTTACTGTCAGTTTATAACATGAGTTTGAAAGGAATAATATCAAACTTTTTGTGTATTTTTTTGGTAGAGACAGAATTTGTGTCTATCTCATAGGTTTTATCTCCAAAAGTAATATAATATTTCTATACATTATATTAATTTAGACTAATTATTACTTTATGTCAACACAGTAACATAATCAAACCAACTGTAATAATCCCTGAAAAAATATTTAAAGAAAAGTCAATATAAATTGGCCAGAACATATGGTAGGATTGCCCTCAACAGTGTTGTGTCTTGACCAACTGACAATTGTAGGCAACCAACTCCTGCTAGGTAGAGGCTGGAATTTAATATGTAGTATTGTGTAACCACTTCATGTAATTTTATAGTTTGAAGACAGTGAAAAACTTTATCATCTAATTCTTATATCTCAAGTTTTAATGTAACAAACATTTGCTGAGGGCCATCTGCCCTGCTAGGTATAGACACTGAGATGGAGCAGTTCCTTTTAGCCAGAACTGAGGGGACACAGACTTCCAGGGAGACTTCCCAGAGCCATGGGGCATGCAAATATCTATTCAATAATATGCATTTTTTCTATTTACAATATGTTCCAAAGAACCTTTTTGCATGGTAAAACAGAAAATAAAACTAGAAGAAATTATTGCCGTTCACATTTGAAAGGTGAGGAAAGTCATTAATTTTAATATAACTCATTTTTCATCTAGCTCACTCAAAGTGAGTAATTTAATTTGAAAAGATCAAATGCATTGATGGAAATATAAGTTTCCAAATACTCAACAGGAGGGTATTGGTAATGAAAAGAAACTTGGCTTTCATCTTTATGTGCTGAGCTTTAACATTTTAATGAATAGAGCAATTTATATAGAGTCAAAGGCTTGCCATTTGACATTAAGGTCATCCTTTCTAGAAAGGCCATGTTTTCTCAAACTGTATTCAACTTCGAAGTATCTTTTTTATTTGTTTTATTTCTATTTTACTGTCAATTATCTATTACTATAATTGACAGAAGATGAAAAGCAAAAAAAAAAGGGTTAGGTTTTCAGATACTAAAACAAATGCTTAAATAAGCTTACAGGTAATCTTTTCTTTCCTTCTTTCAACCAATACACAGTAAATTTGATTTTTCAAAAGACATACATTCAAAATTGGTTGTTTTGAGCTGAGAGGATTCAATGAGGAGTTAACTTAGTCTAATGGCAAGTCCTTGAAATGATTAATTATAGGAGGACTCACTGGATCCCAGACATTTTCTGAGTTAACAGTACAGGTATCTGTAGGAAGACAGTGTTGCTATCCCTACAAATTAAACACATGGGTGTGTGCACAAGCACAACTATGTCATATTACAAATATTATATTACAAGCTGATATACTTACTATTGCAATTTAATGAGAAAATATTGAGCTATCAATCTAGGTACACGAATTCAAACTTAAGACCTGCTATTTATTTTACTAATTCATTCCAGAGAATAGGCCTTCTCTTGTTGGAAAATATGCAATAAATAAGATAAAGTAGAAAATGAGTCATATATTTGTAATTATGTATATTTTAAATATGAAAAACATTTACATTAAAGCATGTTCAAAAGAATATTATGCCTTTGGATTTACTATTTAAAAAGAAGATACTTTATTTGCACATTCAAAGACCAGTGAGGTACATTCAATCTAGTTTTCCGTTTGAGCTTAGGAAAATTCTAAATCTATGACTTGCTGAGCATAAGATGAAATCACATTTTTTCGCTTGCTTTCTGGAAGTTTTTTCTTGCAATCCCATAGCTTTTCCCCCAGTGATTCTCAATAATAAATGAATATCAGAATTTACTGTGGACCTTTTAAAAATGAAGATACTAAGGTCCTACTTCTAGAAATTCTGATTTAATTGGTCTTTGGGGAGCTTGCAATTGTATTTATTAAATTGTATTCTAAAGATGTCTTTGGGAGTTTGGAATTGTAATTTTAAAATTATCCTAGATTGCCCTAATGTGTCCAAGAGTTTTCTTAGATAAAAGAAGAAGCACCTATTTGCCTCATGAAAGTAGCCCTGCTTTCATTGTCCTAACCTCTAGGTTGCTAGTGAGATATAAATCCTAACTGGCATATCTGATACCTGTGAAAACAGGATGTCATAGGGTCAATTTTGTGGTCTAATGGTGAAAGATAGAAGTACAGATGGCAAAAATTGGGAAGCAACATTCCTCAATGTATAAAGTATCAAGTGACGAGTACAAGGTTATTGAGTCTTTCTTACAAGTTGATATACATTTTCACATGCATTTTCTATTCTCATCTTCATTCAAAATTCCAGTTATTAACAAATAATTTTTGTCTCAGTTTTAGAGTTGGAATAAACTTGTTTTTTGACAATGAGGATAAGAGGCAACATGTAAACTGGTTTAATGTAAAAAAGTTAATTTATCTTGGAATATAAGTTCTTGGAAACCCAGTGTTTTTCTGCCATGCACTCTTATTCTTCTTATAAAATCAAGTGTACATATTTGATCACTGTCAGTAGGTTGGTAGAACACACATTCCTAATTAATTTTTAGCAGTGGTGATGGAATCTAATTAATGCCCTTCAAATCTCTTTTACAACCAACTTTGTTAGCAGTGAAATGTGTTTGAAATATGAGTTCCTAAGTTTAAAACATAAGTAATATATACAGTTTCTCCATAAGACTCACTAACCCTCAGAGAAAATCACACTCAGGACCTGAACTTTCTTAACACAAGGCTATAAATAACTCAGAACCTTGAACATGGTAGAAATGTACTTATGTAAAATAACATTTCATGGGCATCTACTTTGCATGAATCATTTTTCCTGATGATGTAAGAGTGTAGCAAGTAAAGTCAGATTGTTTGGTGTCTAGTAGGAGAAGTTTTACCACTCTGGAGGAGTGGTGTAACTCTGGAGCAGTGGTATAATGGTAAGTACTATAGTAACCACAAAATAATGCGCTAGAGGAATGTGCTGGCCAGCCTTCAACTTCACAAAGATCCATGCCTCTGATACTCACACCTTGTACAGCCTCCCCTCCCCATTACACTAAGGTTGGTCTATGTGACCAATACCTCATGGAGAAAGTGATGATATGCCACTTCTAAGATTATTGGCTGGTATATTGAGTGCTTGTTGTACCTTTCCCATGGATCACTTGCTCAAGAGAAGCTACATCACAACCAGCCCCCAGGAGACGGTTATGTAGGGAGGTAGAGAAGCCTCATGCCAACAGCCATGTGGGTGAAATTGGAAGCAGCATCTTCAACCCCAGCTAAGTCTTGAAATGACCACAACCATTTGCATCCTTGGAAAAAATCTTGAGCTAGAGGTAAATACCTAAGCTGCTCCTTGGAAAAAGCATTAGATAATAAATGTTTCCTATTTTAAGCTGCTGAGTCTTGTAGTACTTATTTACATACCAGTGGATAATGAATATAGTTACTACAAGGGAGGAAGAGGGATGGGGAGATCTGTTATGACTAGAGAGCTGGAAGAAAGCTTGGATTTGAAATAGGACTTAAGATGGTAGGGGATTCAGAAGTGGAAGAAGAGCACAGTCATCCCACAATGATTCAATAGTCTGTGTTAATGCTTAACGTTGCACTGCAGCTGGCATGATTGATGGAAGGTGAGAGATGGGCCACTTCAACTCCCCCCATCCAACCCAAACACATACATCGACGGGAATGGCTAGCAGTGATGAAAGTGTGGGAGGGCTTTGATTGATGGAAGATGAGATATTGGTCACTTCAACTTCCCCCCACCCACTCAAACACACACATAGGACAGGAACAGTTAGTAATGGTGAAAAGTGTGGGAAGGCTTTGAATGCCAGTCTGAGGAGTGTGTGTGTTGTCAGCTAGAAATCTGTATTTGTAGGAAACAATTCCAGCACTTTTGGCAATGAATTAGAAGAGAAACTAGCAGCCTGTCAGGGGAATAATGAGTCCTGCAAATGCTTTGGCTCAGGGAGCGGAAAGGAAGCTAGAGGGGAACAATTTGGTACACACTATGGAGGCCTAATTGAAGGGGGGGGTGGCTGAATTGATGAAGGGGGAAAAGAAGAGGGAAAAACAAGGACTCGTGTTTTCAGCCCACAGGTCATGGAAGGAGAGTGACTCCATGAATCTAACAAAAAGAACACAGGAAGAGGAAACATTGAGACGATGGTGAGAACTAACCTGGCACATAAGTAAGTTCCTATATTTGTGCAAGACTTTGGCATTTACAAAGTAATCTGGAGCCATAGTATTATTTGTTCCCCACAGCCATTCTGTGGAGAAAGACAAACTTCATCTTCATTTGGGAGGTGAAGAAAACCAAAGCAATTAGGTATAATGAACTCAAAGTCACAAAACTGGTCAATAGCAGATCTGGGACTAGAATTCATGTATCTTGATAAATAGTTCAGTGTTTTTCTATTACATCCAACTGGTAATGCAATCAGTAGCATAATTTTTAATAAAATGCTATTTAGGAATACGTGTGTGTGTTTAGGGCAGTAGGGTGTGAAGGAAGAAGTGAGAGCAACAAAGCTGCGCTATAGATATTTGTACCGTCAACCTAGAACATCAGTGACTCACCTTGGACTTCACCATTTCAGGGACTAGGGATAAGAGAGCTTGTTTTTCCTCAGCCTTTCTCCACTTCTCATTAACAGATTTACTACCTTCTCTCTGAAACTCATATTTCCTTTATGTCTCTTTATGTCTGTTGAAAGATTTTCAGATCTTTGAAACTACGCGCTAACAAACATGAATTTGAATTATTTGCATAAAATGGTTTATTAGTAAACCATGTTTTTTGTATATGAATTTTCATTTAAGAGGTGTAGATAATGGTATTGATTAAAATACCAGTAATGCACTGGAATTCTAATCTAGTTTTTAGATTTATTTTAAATCAAAAGTAAACAAGCAGTTACACCTACACTGAAAATTTGTTTGAATGGTAACACAAACTTGTGAATATTTTGTCCCTATTTTGAGACAGACAGTCTGACAGATTTACCAGATAACTGGATAATTAGAGGAAAATAAGATTCCTATTGTTAAGGCCCTTTAGGATTGTCATAAACATGTATTTACCAACAGGAAATTTCCTGATGGGAAGTTGTCATTTTTAGAACAGAATGTTTGCTATATTATACTTTAAAATTGTACTTAAAATAAGTTTAAGTTGTGTTTGCCACTGGCTCTCCATTAACTCTAACTTGCAGAAGCAGCTTAAAGAGGTGCATAAATTCTTCCAGAAGCCCAAGGAAAAACTTCACTGAGAAAATATTATTTGAGATAGGATTGAAAAGATGAGTAGAAGTTCAAAATGAGGATATAGTTGAGGGCAGAGCATTCCAGGCAGTTAGAAGATAAAAGGCAAGAAGACATGGGGAGTTAATGTATTTCCTGATATTTAAGTAGTTCTATGTTGTTAGAAAATTATAAATGGAGCAACTAAGGCAGGAATTGGTCAGGCAGCAGACATTAAGGTAGCTTGCATGTGATGGTTACATTGACAAACTTCCTATAAGTATAAAGATTTCTGTAACATATTTTTATATAGAGGAATAATATAATAAAACTAGAGTATTAGGAATATCACCCTGAAGTCAGTCTGAAAATTTAAAAAGAGAGAAATACAAAGGAAAAGAGAATTTATATCCAAATAAGAAGAGATGAGACCTGAGCAACTCTGGAAAGAAGATAGAGACATAGGCATTATTCAGCAGGAAGAAGGAGTGAATCTGGTTGAAGCAAATGGATGGGTAATGGTGCCAAGACAAAGACAAGGGAGCAAATTATTTTTCAACTAAATGTATAAGCTACATATTGTGTAAATCTCAAAGACCAGGTTTGTGCAGTTCTAACACATGCAGATGACAGGCAGCCTGCAGAGGTTTTGCATGGTGGCTTGAAAAGAAAGACAAAATCCCCAGTGGAGTGTTTTTATCATGTTGGAGTTGGAAAGATGGAGAGTTCAGTTTGATGCAGTTGGAGAATTCAGAGGAACAGAAACAATGGGGGAAAATTGGATGAAAATTAGCTATAAGCATTCTGATGCAAATTAGACCTCTAAGAAATTGGAAAACTGTGATTTGACAAGTGATAACACATGCTAAAAAATGAAAGCAAAAATAAGAAGAAAATACTAAGAAAGGCATATAAGTAGAGGAAAAGATGTGGAATACAGCAAAATGTGGAAGATAATGAGATGTATCTTGAATGACAGGAGAAGCAAAAATAATTTCAAAATTTAGAGCTGTTCTGACTAATGTAGGATTTTGATTCACATTATATAATTCAACATAGGAAACTTTGGAGACTGAGAAAATGTTGTTTCTTTTTCTATGAAAATACATTGCAATTTCTGTGTAAGATTCACACGGTTCGCTTAGGCAGTCTCCTATAAAAGAACAGCACCTCCTAGCAGTCCAACTCAGATATTCACATCTTCCAGTAGAAATGTGCCTGCACCAGGATTGGTGAGATCACTGACTGACTGGCCATATCAACTCCTCTTAAAATCTTTCTTTAGTGTTTAGGAAGTGTTTAGGATGCAGCAGTTCAAAGAAGACAAAATTGATTCATTCTCATTGGTTTCAATTTAAAATTTCTCTTTCTTAGCATTAAAATCACATTTTGAAAATGTTATAGCAAAATCTCCTCTTTATCTTTAATTATAGTGGGTTTAATGTCTACAGTGCATTCATTTTCCCCAAGACACTTGATTTACCTCTGGGCATACCAGGCACTTTTAACATGAAAAAGGAGAAGGAATCCTTTCTAAAACAGGGATTTCTTTTTCTTTCATTACAACAAGTTTTCTTACATGAAGACACTCCAGACTATATATATCAAAAGTCAACTTTTCCTAATATACAGAGAACTGAAAAATAATTTTGCTTCAGTCAATGTCTAGGTCATTGCCTCTACTCACATTTATTTATTTTGTGAGTTGTTTGAAACTAATGTCTCAGTCTAATGTTATGGGCATGATCCTTTCCACATGAGAATATCACTTTGGAGACAGCGATTTTTGCAGGGTTTATAATACTGCAGGAATTAGCAAAGTCCATTTTAATGGATTAGAGTTAGGTGATCTATAAAGTTAACCTTGCAATGAGATTCAGCAAGTCTGTGTTTATAGAACTTTGCCTTGATAAGTGTGACAACTATATCCACTGATAAGTAAAAGAATTTTGAAGGAAAGTATTTTTTTGTGGTTCTCTTGCTCCTTGGGTTCCTGGAAATGAAAGTCACAAATCTGTCCTCAAGCTTTGTCGCAGACCTTTTCAGTTTCTGTTCTTTCAGAGTGAAGTTTCTTTCTGTTTACATCCTGTAAATTTGAGAGAAACAGAAATAGGGATGACAGAGTTGATAAAGTGAAACAGATTCAGCCAAAAAATAATGTTCACAGAAGTTTATATATCAACAACTTCGTTACTGTTTCTTATTCTAGCTTTGACTCAACAGTGAAATTGAGTTTAGATTAGATGAATTCCATAAAAAGAGAATAAATTTTTGACATGTGCCTCAGTAATTCCACTGGCATTTAAGCAAAGAAAGGAAAGCTCAATATCGTTCAGTTTCAACTAAATGTTCTGTTAAGTTTTAAAGTTTTGTGAGTGACATACCTTATAGTCATGAATATTATGCACAAATGCTTTTACTTTCATGTTAATATTCTAAAATGTCTGTTTAGCCACCTTCCTCTTAGAAAATAAGATTAAAAACGCAGAAAAATTTACATAAACAAATGTCTATCTAAAAGTATTTATTGAGTGCCAGGATATTCTCAGTGATGAAGCTATTGTGATGTTCAAAACAAACAAAATACTGCCTTTGAGGTGCTTGCATTGTTGTGAGGGAGATACAATAAGTAAATAAATAGAAAATACGTTTTAAATGATGATAAGTTCTATCAGATAAATAAACCAGATTACATACAGGGAGTTCAGGGTAGTGATTGGGAAGTATGTTGCTATTTCTCAGATTCCTTTTTTATTGCAATGTTACATTTGTCTTAAAGAATTTGCTGAGTTCAAGATACAGTGTATTGTTTGTTGGTAATTTGACAATATCATTATGGTTTTTTATAGAACATTGCCTCTGATCAAAGAACTAATTTTTTAAGTGTAGTTAAGGACCCAAATTATGTGCTAACAGATGAGAAAGAGCTAGAAATGATGTATGGGAAGTAAACTGTAATACAGAGCAGAACAAAATTTGAAACTCAGATGGTAATAAAGGATTAAGATAAAGAAATCATGTTAGAGATATATGGGATAGAAGATATAACTGGAATTTCAGAAGACAGAAAAAAAAGAAATAATATTTGAATAAATTATGTTATTTGAATTGGTAATGGCTGGGAATTTTCCAAACTTGATGAAAGACATCACAAACTGGATTCAAAAGTGTTACACCTCTCAAGCAGGATAGCAAAGAAAAGAATAGCTTTTGGTCTTCTGTGAGAGTGTTTCTGTAAGTATGGAACAGTATCATCTTCAAAAAAAGATTGTTTGTTTCTTCTTTTCTAATGTTAATATCAGTCATTTCATTTTATATTTATGTTGCTTTTCCCAAAACATCAAATAAAATTCTAGTTAATAAATGTATTAGTTAACATTTCTGTGAAATTCTTGTCCTTAGTTGATTTTACTCTTCACCATATCAGAAACCATTTTCCATTGTTTTTTGGCCAACAATTATTATAATTAGCTATTTTCTTTCTAATTTGATGCCACTTAAATATATTATTGTATTTTATTGAATTTTCTCACCATCTGCTGCTATGTTCATATAATCTTATCCCTTTAATTTTATGACATAATGGGTTGAGATAATAGAATTTCTGACTGTGTTCTATCTTGAATTCACTGCTGGGTTGCAAGGTATAATTATTTTTATACAAAGCTAGATTTTACTTGCTTATATTAATTTACAATTCTTTTCTTCCATCATGCTAAATAACATCATCCTTAACTGTTTTATGTTTTTAATTCATTTTTTGTCATATTTTATATTAAATTTAAATGGGCCTGTGACATGAAATGAGGAACTTTCTACTTGTATCTAAGGTCTGGAATAGTACAGACAATTCTCATTTTCTAATATTTTTATTGAGATGTAACTCACATACCTTACAACTCACTTATTTAAAGTATACACTTAAATGGTTTTTAGAATATATAGTTGTATAATTATCATCACAACCCAATTTTGGAACCTTATTATCTCAGAAAGAAGCACCCACACCCTTTAGCCTGCCCCACAAACTTAAACCATCATCTCTCCACCAGCCCCAGGCAGTTGTTGATCTACTTTCTGTCTCTATGGATTTTCGCATTGTCCATTCTGGTGAGTTCATATAATCATTTAATATACAGTCTCTTGTGATTGGCTGTTTTCAATTAGCACAATGCTTTCAGAGTTTATCCATGTTGTAGTGTGTTGATGAACAATAATCCATTGTATGGATATACTACATTTTTCATTCATTAATTAGCCAAAGGACATTTGGCTTGTTTCCACTTTGGGGCTATGATGAATAATGCTGCTATGAACATTCAGGTACAAGTTTTTGTGTGGACATTTGTTTTCCTTTTTCTTGGGTACATACTTAGGAGTAGAATTGCGAAATTAAGTTGAATTTTTACCGCACGCCTCAAGAATTATAGCATACTAATATACTCATCATCTAAAAGTCTACTAGTTATTAGATTCCTACAATATTAAAATTAAAATTTTGGAAATAAATACAGATTTAATTATGTTTAAGATTGTCAGTTAGGCATTTTATATTCTTTGAGGGTATGTTGTGCTTTTTTTCTTATGTTTTTGTGGAATATAATATATGAAAGTCAGAAGAATTGAAACACATCCATAAACATGTTTAGGTTCATCAAATCTGAATATGTTAAACCAAAAATACGTTGATGGACACCTTGAGAATTACTTAGTTTTTCAATCAACCATCTTAGAATCCATCACAACTGAATCCAACCTAACAAAATTCAAATGTAACATAACATTTTCTATTTGGTTGAGATTCAAATTAAAGGAAACATAATTTGCATTAAAGTCAATTAGAAGCTTTGCAGAAACCAGTTCAAAACATGCTGCTCCATAAAAAGGAGCCCATGCAGTTTACCTGGCAATGTGCCAAAGAGTAGAATTAGCACAATTGAGTACTTACTCTTTACTGTGTAAAGAACTTACCAAAGGCTCAGACATAGACATTATATTTAAGTCTCTCAAAGTAAGTAACCAAGAATTTTGTGTTGCATTAAGTTGAACACCACAAATGCAAAAAGTTATTTCCAAAATATCTGTTTTGAATTGTTAATGATGTGGCTCTAGTTGTCAGTCCTTTTTAATGTTTATAATGGTAATATATATAGTTATAAGACTTTCTGGCTGGGCGCAGTGGCTCACACCTGTAATCCCAGCACTTTGGGAGGCCGAGATGGGCGGATCACCTAAGGTCAGGAATTCGAGACCAGCCTGGCCAACATGGTGAAACCCCATCTCTACTCAAAACACAAAAATTAGCTGGACATGATGGTACATGCCTGTAATCCCAGCTACTTGGTAGGCTGAGGCAGGAGAATTGCTTGAACTTGGGAGGTGGAGGTTTCAGTGAGCCGAGATCACGCAATTGCACTCCAGCCTGAGCAACAAGAGCCAAACTCCATCTCAAAAAAAAATACTTTCCAATATGACATCTATGATACAAATTTCAGTACATTCCAGGCCAAATGAACCTTTATAGGTGAAAAACACGGTAATCCTGTTTTGGGGATATATTTTGAATGCAGAAAGATGTGTTTGGATGTGTGTGCATACGTGCATATGAGTACTGTATTATTAGTCTGTTTTCGCACTGCCATAAAGATACTACCTGAGACTGGGTAATTTATAAAGGAAAGTGGTTTAATTGATTCACAGTTCTTCCTAGCTGGAAAGGTCTCAGGAAACTTATAATTGTGGCAGAAGGGGAAGCAGTCATGTCTTACATGGTGGTAGGTGAGAAACAGAGAGAGAGAGAGAGAGAGAGAGAGAGAGAGAGAGAAAGAAGTCTAGGGGAAACTACCATTGGTAAAGCCATCTGATCTTGTGAGAACTCCCTCACCATCATAAGAACAGCACGGGGAAAACCTCCCCCATGATCCAACCACCTACCACCACATCTCTCCCTCAACACCTGGGGATTACAATTCAAGATGAGATTTGGGTGGGGACACAGAGCCAAACCATATCAAGTATATTTGGACTGGTGGATAATCACAGCATGTGAGAGAATGCAGACCATTTAATAAAATATCCACCAGAAAGGAAGAGTTGATACACTTGCCAGATAATTTTTTTTTAATTTGTAGCTAATATAAGGTTTTCACTGGGTAGCTATTTTCGTACTTAGAGATATTGTTCAAATGAAATCTCTAGTCTAGTAGGATAACCAGTTGACCATCATTTTTTAAATGTTTTTCATGGAGAACAAACCATCACTAAAATTGCTACTCAGTACCAAAACTGTAATGGTAAATATGAACTTTGATGTTACACCTGCATTTTGGCAAACTAGAAGTAAAATTTTGAAATCAATAATGAATGTATTTACTAACTTATTGATGAGAAAAATTAAATTGAGAATAGGCATTAAAGGGGAAAGAATATTGATAGACAGAGACTTATCTTTCTGTTAAAGTTTTAGTTAACAGGGACAGATGCGTGCAGTTTCAATTTTCAAAACCTGCAGAGTGCAGATAATGGGAACTCATAAGACAGAGCGTATCTCAGTATATACTTTTGAGAGCATTTGTTCTGTGAAATATTCTTCAAAAAGAGGGTGAATAGATAAATAAGTTTGTGAATCAAACTTGCTGCTCCATGGTACATTTTATGTTCCTGATCTACATTGTATAGTGTAGACTCTAAGAAGGCTTAGAGAAAATAATCAATTCAACTTTCTTTTATTAACTTTTAATTAATCAATTTAGGTTTGATAAAACTAGGGCCATGCAGAACACACTGTTGGAAATTCTGCCATAACAAAATTCTACAACTTTATTACTTTTTATGTTCTGATTTCAGATACTGAATGACATAAATATTTAGTCATTTGTGAGATGGTAAATCAAGGAAAGGAGAAACTAGAGAATCCATCTTGCATGATAAAATGTCATAGTTATACATATCTTTTTTATATCAATTGATTCAACCCAATTCTCCTATATCTCACGAATTGTTAGCAATTTTATTCTTGGAGCTTTTAAAGCAGCTTGTATATACATAATTATATGTAGTACACATTAATTTAATATTTTTATGTTAAAAATAAAAATTTTGAAGTACACACAAACACACTTATTTTTTAAATCAACACTCATATACTCATTAATCAGGTTGAGAAATACAATTTATCAGAACCTAACAGTATTTAACAAGTTCTCTATCATTCCTCACTGATTGCATTGCCCTCCGTTTGCAGATAAATTACTATAATAAATTTAGTCACCACTGAATAAAAAATTTAGGGAGATTTACTTCCTGTGTATTCTTGCATAGTATATTACTGGTAGCATTATTGAGGTCTAATTCGTGTGTTACTAATTTTATCTATCTCAAGTATACATATAAATCAGTTTTTGTAGATTTGTAGTTATGTATTCATCACCCAATCCAGTTTTATAACAGTTCCATCACTCCTCAAAGTTTCTCTCATAATATTTTTGTCTCCATTTACTGGTTGATAGTGTATATCCTTAGTTTTTGTATAACATGACTAATTCTGTAAGCATTCATGTTTAAGCCTTTGTGTAACTTTTGTATGTTTTCATTTCTCTTGGTTAGATACCTAAAGGTTAAATTGCTGGGTAGTAATGGTAAGTGTGCTGGAACAACTGGACATCCACATGCAAAAAAAAATGAATCTAGACATACAGCTTATATTTTAAACAGAAATTAACTCAAAATGGATTGTATACCTAAATGTAAAATGCAACCAAAAATCTTCTAAAAAGATAACATAAAAAAATCTAGGTGCCCTTGAGTTCAGTGATGAATTTTTAGGTATAACACTAAAAGTAGAGTCCATAAAAAAGATTAAGTTGGACTTCACTAAGATTAAAGAGTTCTGCTGTGCAAATACATTGCTAGAGGTGAAAAGTCAAGCCACAGACCTCAAGAAAATATTTACAAAACTCATATCAGAAAAAAAGACTGTTATTCAAAATACATAAAGATTATTAAAACATAATAATAAAATAAACAAAAATGGGCAAAATATCTAAACAGACTTCATGAACAAAAGGTGGCAAATTGGCATACAAAAACATGCTCGGCATAATATGTCTTGATGAACTACAAATTAAACAACAACAACAACAACAAAGTTCCATTACTCACCTATTAGAATGGCTAAGATACAAAACCCTGACTAATCCAAGTGCTAGCATGGATGCAGAGCAGCGGGAACTCTCATTCACTGCTGATGGGAATGTGAAGCAGTACAGTCACTTTGAAAGACAGTCTGGTAGTTTATTACAAAATTAAGCATTATCTTATCGTATTATCCAGCAATTGTGCTGCTAGGTATTTAACCAGATAGGTTGAAAACATACCTACATGAAAATCCCCACATGAAGGTTTATAGCAGCTTTAGTCATAATTGCCAAAAACTGGAAGCAACCAAAATATCCTCAACAGGCGAATAGGTAAACTGTGGTATATACACATAATGGAATAATATTCAGCCATCAAAAGAGGTTAGCAATCAAGTCATAGAAAGACATGTGGGAATCTTAAATGCCTGATAATAAGTGAAAGAAGCCAGTTTGAAAAAGCTACACATTCTATGATTCAAATTATGACATTTTGGAAAAGGTAAAACTATAAAGACAGTAAAAAGATCAATAGTTGCCCAGTGATTTAGAGGGAGGGAAAGACAGATGAAAAGATGGAGCAGAATAACGGGATTTTCAGGGAAGCAAATTCTTCTGTATGATACTGTAATACTGAATGCATGATATTACATACAATTGTACAACACAAAAATGAACCCTAATGTAACTTCTGGACTTTAGTTAATAATAACGTATTAATATTGCTTCATCAATTGTAACATACATATCACACCAATGCAAGATATTAAAAAATAGAAAAACTGTGAACAGATGGTGGGGAGAGGTATACAGAAATTATGTACTATCTGCTCAATTTTTCTGCAAAAAAACTGTCCAGAAAATAAACTATTGGTTTTTTGAACAAAGGTATGCACTAAATCCAACAGAATTTAGGAGTATATACATCTGGCATGAATGAAAAATGGTATATTTTAATTAAAATTATGGCAGTCACCGTATATGTGAGGCTGAGATATCAAATATTTAAAATAAATAAAAACAAGTGGACTTCAAATTTCTATTTACATAGTTTGAACATTTGGACTACTGTCAAAAATTCTAAAATTATTATTCTAAACCACTTCATTGTGCTTTATAAGCAAACTCTAGAAAAATTAGAATTCCTTTTTATAAAGTCCTATTTAATTAAATGTTGCCTAAGTGATTGTTGAGAGTTCTTGGCAGAAAGCAGGTAAAAGTCTTGGGGACTGAAAATGTTTATAAATGTATGTTCACTATCTCACTTTAGTTTGTGCTAAGGAATTGAACTCTAAATATATTTGAAAATATATAAAGAAATATTTGCCCAAGTAATTTATTAAAGTTGTAAATAAACGTTTGCAACTATTTTCAGCAGGGCATTATACTAGGTGCTGAGGTTGTAGAGATTCTGTTTATAAAGAGTTTGCAATCCTGAGATAATTCTGGGAATAAGGTAATATGTGTGATCTGGCAGAAGATGAATCCACTAGGGATGTCTTATAGAATTCACTTTCTTCAAGTATTGGTCCAAAATGGCACATTCTCGGTGGGGTGTACCCTGACTCACCCTTTAAAATTGTGAATTTTTCCCATCGCAGCACTCTGTACCCTTACCCTGCTCTAAGATCCCCTGTAGCAGTCTCTGCTACTGAAGTATTATAGAACGTATTAATTTTCTTAATTTTATTTTCTATCTCCCCCTGGTTTCTTTTCAGACACGCTAGAATACCACCTTCATGTGGGTAGAATTTTTTTTCTCCTGTGTTTTATTCATTGGTTTGCATATTTTAAGTACTTTATTCATATTTTTTGAATTAATGAATAAGAAAAGGGATCTTGGAGTATGCATGAATGAAATGCTTGGGAAAACAATTTTAAAAGAACAAAATCTTCATGTCAGGGAGAAGAGAGAGAAGTAACCATAGGCAAGTTTGTATTGTAGAGTGTCTTGAATAAAGCAGTTGTTTCTTCTAGCACTTAGTGTAGTATGGCCTTTCTACGAACTTGATGAGTTACCATTGATAGAGCATGATATAGGTATTCTCTGAACAATTACAACAGCAGGATTGAATATAGAATATCATTAGAACCATTAGAATAAAAATAAAATTTGAACTGTGGAAAGAAAATGACAAGTTTGAAAAAAAAACACACAAAAACAACAACAACAACAAAACAGAAAAAGAACATCTGGATCTGGATTTGTAGTTCCTCTGTATTTTTCTTCTTTTTGAAATTGCCAGCCATATAGTACCTTTTTAAAATCCTTCTTTCTCTGCAAATCTTATTCTATGCGGAAAGACCAATGTAGCTTTTGTGGCACACTGGATTTTGAGCCCACAAAATGCTGGAGTAAATCATGAGAAAGAAGCACAAGTAGCTCCAGGTAAAGACTGCTTATTTACAGTCACTTGTTCACTGAGTCTAGGCCTTGAGAACTTGTGTAACTTTTTCCAGAAAGTTGATTTCCATATTGTATTTATTCAAAAGTTAAAAATATAAAACACTTGATTAATACACAGATGTTTTGCTGTGTGGTGATGGAAATAAGCATTCCTGTCAAGCACTTATGGAAAAACTGTGAAGGACAGCCACTGTGGCTATGATAACACTAGAAGTCTGAGAACTGAGCTAGTCCAGTGTACTTGAGTGTCTCAACAGGCTGTCCTGAAATCTAGTACTGCTAAATCCTATACCAGCCAATCTGTTCCCTCAATCAGCAAGGTCACCATGAAAATGATTTCTGAAAAAAAGAAAAAAGGAAAAGAAAAATTGACCTTCTCATTTTCATCTGGCTGAATGATGTTCACCCTTGTGAATATGACCGTGACCCTGTGTCATGGTTGAAGATAATTAGCCAGTCCAGTAGGTGAAGCTGTGGCCCACTGGCCTGGGCATCTTACCTTGGGAACACTGTTGTCTTCATTTCTGGACTTCGGAACAAATGGAGTGAGGTACTTCTTTAGACTCAGAGTAACCTGTACTGTAATACACACTTTTAAAATAATACAATCAAAAATTTACATTTCCACATGTCCTTCACACGGCTGACACATAACTGATCTCCTTTACAATATTCCTTTCAATATGTTAAAAAAATTAAATATAAATTCATTAATTAACATATGAACTCCAGCAACAGCAAGATACAAATTTGTGTGAGCTTAAACATTTTAAAAGAAGCTTTTATAAATCAGGCCTATCAAATGGGCTCATGTTTCCTTTGGGGAAAAATATCCCTTCCTTCTCTAGTTCATACTATCCTCCTTCTCACAGTCTAGCTTCATAGTAACTTATTTTGGAAATATGATCACCTCTCAGTATTTGTGCAGTGTTTGTTTGACCCCTCCCCCGCCCAACACAATTCACAAATGTTCACACCCCTCATATACAATGTTACATTAATGTTATATATAAATGTCATATTAATAATCTAATATATAAATATAATTAATGTTATATTAATATAACATCTATTAATACCTATATCACACACACATTCTCACACATGCTTTAAGCCATCTCTGGATTATTTATAATACCTAATACATTGTAAATGCTTTATAAATAGCTGTTATAATGTTTTATTTAGGGAATAATGATAAGAAAAAAGTCTGTACATGGTTCATGACAGGCACATTTTTTTTTTTTCAAATATTTTCTATCTGTGGTTAGATGAAATCATGGATGCAGAACCCACGGACACAAAGAGCCAACTGCATATATGAGAAAGATCAAATTTATTTTCCTTTCCAAGTCAAAACAGAATACTTATATAAGTATTATAAATGTGAAAAAAAATCCTGAATCTTTAATTTTTCTGAGACACTTTCAATATAGAATGAAATAGAAAGTGTAGGGGCCGCCATGTTCTCTGTTTGTCTTTGTCTCGTGTCTGTTCATTCTCCACCACCCCCGGCACGGGCCCCAAGAAGTGGCGCAGCGAGCAGGGTGCACAGGGTGAGTAGTGGGGAACAAGAAGGGGAACCCCCTAGGAGCGGGTAAAACCCGGGAATTGTTAAGGGAACCTTCTTAAGCTTTCATATGGGAATTCCAGTTCTTGGCCTCAGAATATTTAAGATTATTACAAGGGCTTTTACTTTCGATTGGGGTTGATGCAAAAGAGAGAACTTTGCGGAAATTGTTTGCTCATGTGGAACAACATTGCTCTTGGTTTCAATATCAAACTGAAGTACAATTAAATAAGCGAGAATGGCAACAGGTTGTTAAGACCCTTCGTCAAGCGCATCAGCGCGGCGATGTAATGTCAGCACCTTTGTGGGCCCTTTGTGCCTCTATTACTCAGGCTTTGGAGCTCTTAGAGACAGACTCTGAAAAGGGAGAAGGCGGGGATGAGGAGTCTTTGAAGTCTCTCCGATAGCTTTCCCCTCCTTTAGATAATTCTGTAATGAAGTAGAAGGTCCTTTGTGTGATAATGTGTCTCATGAAAAGGAATCAGAAATTCAAAAGGAGCTTCAGTCGGTTGTTCAATTGTTACAACAAATTTTACAATTGCAGTTATCTCCCCCTCAACCTTCTCCTCCACCCTCCTGTTTTTACTTTTCCATGGTTCATCCACCCCCATCAGTACCTAAGGTGGAGGAGGAGGACAGTTTTCCCCCACCACCACCAGCACCGCCGGTGGAAATGCTGCCTCGTTCAGGCACGGTTTTTGCTGTTCCCACTTCTACTGCTAAAGCTGTAATTAAGGTATTGGATTCTCAGGAGGATGAGGATCCTCTAAAATTGTTCCCCATTATTAGACAACCTTTTGGTCCTAATGACCAGTTTCCTCAAGGGGGTATAAATGTGCAGTATAATGTTCTTCAATTTAAATTTCTAAAGAAATGAAGGCAGCTGTTGCTAATTATGGCCCTCAATCTCCTTTTGTCATGGGGCTTCTAGATTCTTTTCCTCTGAGAATTGTTTTTGCCTCTTGATTGGGAGACTTGGGGAAGGCTGTTTTGGACCGCTCTCAGTGGCTTCAGCTACGCAGTTGGTGGCTGGAAGATGCTAAAAAAGAGGCCCACCGTATTGCTGCTAAAAATCCTCCAGGGCCAACAGAGGAGCAATTAACAGATACTGGTCAGTTTGCTACCGTAGCGGCTCAATCTGGACTCGATGATATGGCATTATCACAAGTTAAAGGACTGTTTTTAAAGGGTTGGTGTAAAGTAGAATCATTGGGGAAAGCTGCCTTGTCTTTTGTTAAGGTTTTGCAGAGTGCCAATAAACTTCATCTTGATTTTGTTGCTCAGCTCCAAGATGCTGTAATAAAGACTGTGGGTAATGGGGCAGCAGGCAAAATCCTGGTAACCACACTAGCTTTTGAGAATGCTAATCAGGAATGTCAGAGGTTGTTGCGTCCTCTAAAAGCTGCTGGAAACTTACAAATAGAAGATTTCATTAGAGCCTGTGCAGGAGTGCGAGGGGCTGCCTACAACGCTCAGTTGTTTGCTGGAGCTTTATCTAAGGCATTCATGGGAAAAAAGGGAGTTTGCTTCCAATGTGGAAAGACCAGCCATTTTAAAAAGGAGTGCCGTAAGTTATCTAATAGGAGTGACTCCTCCAAAGTAGAATTTAAAAAGCTTCCTACTGAGCCCTGTTGTCGTTGCAGCAAAGGGCGACACTGGACTAATGAATGTCACACTAAGGTGGACAAAGATGGTAATCTTTTAACCTCCGGATCAGGAAACTTGCAAAGGGGCCCTTCAGCTTGGGGCAACAACAACAATACAAGCCCTCTTCATTTGCAATTTCCAGTCAGCTCGGGAGTCCAGCATCAGCAAGCCATTCAATCAATGTTAACTCCCAATTTTAGTAGCTCAGCTTTTTTCTGCTACTCTGGTAGCGCTGCTGCTGATGTGTGACTTTGCAGGCCATCGAACTCACCCCAGAAAGGGGATTGTTAAGTTGGCTACAGGTGTTTTTGGGCCATTACCTCCACATACTGTTGGATTGCTTATAGGACGCAGTAGTAGCATTTTACAGGGTTTACAAGTTCATTTGGGTGTTATAGCTGATTATAAAGGGGAAATTCAAATTATGGCTCAGGCTCATAAACCTATATCCCTGAAAGAGGGGCAGCGAATTGCACAACTTGTACTACCCTATTTTCAGTTTCCTTCACAGAGGCAAGAAAGAACCAGAGGTTTTGGAAGCACGGGTAAACATATTTTTTGGGAAACTTTAGTAACTCAACAAAAACCCTTATTTCCCCTCGAAGTAGAGGGACAAATTTTTCAGGGCTTGGTTGACACTGGAGCTGACGTTTCCATTATTGCCTCTGACCAATGGCCTTTGCAGCGGCCTAAACAGCCTGTTGCTGTTTCTCTTACAGGATTAGGTTCCGCCTCTGAGGTGTATCAAAGTTCTCAATCCTTAAATTGTTGAGGGCCGGATGGTCAAATGGCCCAAGTTTAGTTTTATATTGTTCCTATTGCCCTAAATTTATGGGGCCGAGATTTATTGCAACAATTTGGAGCTTTTGTTTCTATTCCTCATGTCTCTAATTCTGCCAAGAATATGATGTTCTGCATGGGCCACAATCCCCTTGAAAAATCTTTAAACATGTAGCCATGTTCAGCAGCCTCAAGCCCTTCCTTTGACTTGGAAAACTAATGTTCCTATATGGATTAAACAGTGGTCTTTAACACGTAAAACGCTTAAGGCCTTGGAAAATGGTTCAGAAACAATTATCCTTAGGCCATATAGAGCCTAGTACTTCTCCATGGAATTCCCCTGTCTTCGTGTAAGTAAAAAAAAAAAAAAAAAAAAAAAAAAAAAAAAAAAAAAGAAAGAAAAAAGAAAAGAAGTAAATGGAAACTATTAACAGATCTTCGTGCTATTAATGCATGTATTCAACCCATGGGATCCTTACAACCTGACCTTCCTAACCCTTTTATGATTCCTTAAGATTGGTTGCTCATGGTTATTAATTTAAGGATTGTTTTTCTCTATTCCTTGGATCAAAAGGATTGTGAGCATTTTGCCTTCTCTGTCCCTGTTTTTAATAATTCTCAGCCACTTTCTCGATATCAGTGGAAGGTTTTACCTCAGGAATGTTAAACAGCCCTACCTTGTGTCAAGAATTTGTCCATCGGGCTCTGGATCCTGTTTGAAAGTGTCACCCTTCTGTTTTTTTATATCATTATATGGATGACATTCTTCTTGCTGCACCTACTAAAGAAAAGCAGCAAGATGCTTTCGCATCATTACAAACTCAGCTTTCTTTATACTCACTTAATATAGCCCCAGAAAAAATTCAAGTGGATTTTCCTATTCAATATTTAGGTTATGCCTTGGGACCACAAAATATTCGACCCAAAAGATTCAAATTCGATGTGATCATTTAAAAACATTAAATGACTTTCAAAAGCTTTTAGGAGACATTAATTGGATGCGTCCTGTTTTAGGAATACCAATGTATCAATTATAACATCTTTTTTCTATTCTAGAAGGAAACAGTCACTTGGACAGCCCACGTCATTTAACTCCTTTGGCTTTACAGGAACTCCAGCTGGCAGAAGAGCAGCTTCAAAAAGCCCATTTACATTATATCCTTCCCGACGTTCCCCTTTCCTTTTGTTTATTTCATACTTTACATTATCCCACAGGAATGATTCATCAAACAAATTGGCCGTTAGAATGGATCTTTTTGTCCAACAAAACATCTAAACGCTTGACTACTTATATTGATCATTTAGCTAAATTAATCATCAAAGGACGACATCACTGTCGACAACTCTGGGGAGGAAATCCTTCCTTCATTATTTCTCAATTTACTCATAGTCAGATTACTTATCTTCTTGCCACTTCTGATTCTTGGCAAGTTGCTTGCGCTTCATTTGTTGGACAATTTTCTACCCAATATCCTAAGTCTCCGATTTTTCATTCTTTAGGCAGCATTCTGTATTGCCTTCTCACCATATCTATATTCCTGTTCAAGGTCCTACTTTTTCACTGATACTAGTAGTAATGGTAAAGCTGAATATTGGAGTGTTCATCAATCTCGAGTTACAGTTTATTCTCCCCTGGTGCAACAGGGAAAATTGTTTGCTATTCTCATGGTCTTACTTGATTTCCCTTCCACCAGTTGTAACATTGTTAGTGATTCTCAATACGCCGTGTATGTTACTTCTTATATTTCTCAAGCCACTCTACCTCTTTGTGCTACTTCTTCTCTTCAAAAACTCTTTTCTTTGTTGTCTTCTACTTTGACCCAACGTCGAGCTCCTTTATTCATCACTCATCTTCGTTCTCATTCTCCACTTCCTGGACCGTTAGTTCATGGTAATGCTCAGATTGATTCGCTTTTAATCGGCCACCTACAGGCTGCAGAACAAGAACATGCTCTACATCACACTAATAGTTCTGGCCTTCAACGACGATTTCATTTAACTCATAAACAAGCTCGTTCTCTTATTCGAGCTTGTCCTTCTTGTGCTCCTTTGAGCATTCCATCTTTCCATCCTGGGTTTAATCCACGAGGTACTCAAGTTAATCAGATTTGGCAAATGGACGTCACACACGTCCCTTCTTTTGGACGATTAAAGTGTGTTCATCATACCATTGATACTTTCTCTCATTTTCAATGGGCAACTCCTTTGCCATCTGAAAAAGCTGATTCTGTTATTACTCATCTCTTAGCTTGTTTCGCCATCATGGGCATTCCTCTAATACTTAAAACTGATAATGCCCCTGCCTATGTTTCTCGTAAGTTACAAGTTTTCTTACAGCAATACAATATTCAACATCTCACTGGTATCCCGGGCAACAGTCAAGGTCAAGCCATCATTGAGCGTGCAAATTTAACCTTAAAAACTCAACTGCTAAAACAAAAAAGGGGGAAATGAGTCCCCCAGAAATCAGATTTTAAAGGTTTTGTTTACCTTAAATTTTTTGAATCAATGGAGACAATTGCAGGACTCTGCTGCCGTAACTCATCTTTCCTCACCTCCCTCGACGATAGTCACCGCAGACAATTTAAAGGTTTGGTATCCTAATGAAGAAGGTAAGTATGCACAGGGGCAAGTTCTAAAACAGGGACGGGGCTATGCTCTTGTCCTTACAGGGAGCAGACCTGAGTGGTTTCTTACAAGGCGATTGAAACCCTGTTGAAAAGAAAACTGGACTCAGCATGCATCTCTTCCTTTGTTGGATGTGCCTCAGTGGGGGACTTATTTCCCTTAGTGAGGCTTTGTATGAATATTGGACTTATATTCCCTTTCCACCCTTGTATCAGGGAGTCACCTGGGGGGAGGCAGAAGTTAAGGTTTTCACCAATGACACTACTTGGATGCCATCCCCCTATATGGACAAGGACAACATAGAACGGGAAACGGGAATAATAAACAGCACATACCAATTTGGAGTGGAAGGACTTCCGATTTGCATGGGAAATAGTCCTCATTGTCTCCAGAAATCGCATGAAGCTTGGGCTGTTTGCTATAATCATAGCCATGTGGCTGCCAATACTGTTATTATTGTAACTAGAAGTTTTCATTATAATCATACTGTATATATTAATGAGACTATTCCTAGTTCCTTACCTTTTTTGTCCTATTCCAGAGGTTTCCCCTAATATTGAGGTATTGGAGTGGCAACATTGTCGGGGAACTAAGCCCCGGATTTTATTAGAATATAATGGGCTGCAAGTAATTGATTGGAGTGTGCACAGTGATTTTCAAACAAAATTTAGTAACATACCTTTGAAATGGCACCGGGTAAATAAAAGTATTGCTGCTGACGGTAATGAAACCTTGGTATGGCGTGAAGGAGGCTTGTCGCCACCTATGCCTCATCTTAGATACTCTTTACAAGTACAGAGTCATCTTTGGAAGTTATTAGCTGCAGGTGATGCCACTAGTACTTTTGTGGGGAATATGTCCCTTAATCTTTCTAACCCGAATAACCCCTTTCATATTCAATTACATCGGAATATCTCCCGATATATTATTGCTTGTGTCCGAAAGCCTTATTTATTGTTAGCGGGGAATTTAACATGGGGTAATGATACGGGGATTGTTAATTGTAAAGATACGTGTACATTTTTGTCTTGCCTCAATCATTCCTGGTGGCGCAGTTTTATGGGGGATATTTATATCCTCAGGGCTCGTAAGGAAATTTGGCTACCTGTCAACCTTACGCGACCGTGGGGGGCATCACCTCTTGAGACTTATATTTGGACTTCCCTTCAGCGGACCCATCGTGTCCTTGGACTTATAATTGCCTTGGTGATGAGCCTTGTTGCCATTGCCTCCACTGCGGCTGTGGCAGGGCTCGCGCTACATCAAAGCATACAAAATGCTGAATTTGTGCAGCAATGGCATGAGCGATCTCATCGGTTGTGGCTTCAACAACGGAACATTGACTCTCAACTCGCTGAAAGATTGGACAACGTGGAGCAAGCCTTAACGTGGCTTGGAGATCAGCTCACTGTCCTCAGTACTCGAGTAACATTGCAATGTGATTGGAACTCCACTCAATTTTGCGTAACACCTGTGCCTTTTAATGTTTCTCAGAATTGGACCAAAATCTGAAGATTATTAATAGGCCATAAAAATATTAGTTTGGACATCCAAGAACTCACTCGAAACATTTCTGAAGCATTTCAACAACAATTACATGTATTGTCTGGAGCAGCTACTATGCAGGAGCTGGGTCAACGCCTCGCTGCTCTTAATCCATGTACCCAGATGAAGACATGGATTTCTACAATCTCTGGAAGTATATTGCTTTGGGCGTTTGAATTGAGTCTACTTCTCCTGGTAATCCGATGCTCCCTCCGTCGCATCCAAAAACAAAGGAAAAAACAGGAACAAGTATGGGCTACCTTTCTTAGATTGAGGCAAAACAAAAAAGGGGGAAATGCAGGGGCCGCCATGTTCTCTGTTTGTCTTTGTCTCTCGTGTCTGTTCATTCTCCACCACCCCCGGCACGGGCCCCAAGAGAAAGAACACTAAATTAGGAGATAAAATATTATAACTAGGATTCCAGTTCTTACTTTATAACCCTGCACAAATCACACAATCTCAAGAGCATTAATTCTTTCATTAGAAAAATGAAAGCAACCATAAAAAATCCCATTGATCTACCTATGTCACACTGAGTTGTGGGGACCAAAAGATAATAAATTTGTAAATAAACACGTACACATCAGGCATTGTGACAGTGGAAGACATCTATTAGCCACAAATCAGCATACAGGAAAGTGAATTGTAATATATCTTAGGAAAGGCATGTCATTATTTCAGGTATCTCAGCAGAGTCAAATGCATGAATAGCTGTGCCTGGGGCTCGCTAAAGCATTTGATTTTCTCTTTTTAAATTTTACTCAAGGCAGAAGTGCACAAATTCTGCCATTTAATATTATTTCAGGTTTACTGTCACATACGTATTACTTAAAATATTATTTAAGCCCTTTTTTATAATCATATTTAAATATAAACACTACAAAAACTTTTCTGTAAGATTTTAAAAACAATTTGATGACTGTCAATATGGTTCAGCTAATGACTCTCTTTTTTTTTTTTTTTTTTGAGACGGAGTCTCGCTCTGTCGCCCAAGCTGGAGTGCAGTGGCCGGATCTCAGCTCACTGCACGCTCCGACTCCGGGTTCACGCCATTCTCCTGCCTCAGCCTCCCGAGTAGCTGGGACTATAGGCACCCGCCACCTCGCCCGGCTAGTTTTTTTTTTTTTTTTTTTGTACTTTTTAGTAGAGACGGGGTTTCACCGTGTTAGCCAGGATGGTCTCGATCTCCTGACCTTGTGATCCGCCCGCCTCGGCCTCCCAAAGTGCTGGGATTACAGGCTTGAGCCACCGCGACCGGCCGACTCTTAGATACTTTAAAATCTTCTGTACGTTATTAATTTCATATTTGTAGTTTTCCACTAATGCCATCCACTATGTATGCAAAAGCCAGTAGGCATAATGCCCAATGACAGTATTTCTCAGAATACTGGCAAATATGTGAGCTGGCTTACAAGTCTTTGACATTTTCATAAGTCCAGTCTATTTTATAATATTATATAGCTATTTCTTACATATCTCAACCTCCAATTTAAGCACATGAAGTAGGCTATGCTATTTATATGATTTACTTTGGTCCATTTGGGGGATACAATTATTTTTTCTCAAGATTATTGTAATAGAAATTTTTTTCTTCTCTGCTCTATCGTATGCATAACATCCTCTATCTCTTTGTAAGAGTAATTTTACTTTCTTTTCATTTATTTTTAAAATTAAGAAACAAAATTGTGTATATTTACTATGTACAAGAGGTTTTGAAATATAAATACATTGAGGAATGACAAAATCTAGCTAATTCACATATGCATCGCTTCACATATTTTTGTGATGAGAACACTTCACATCTACTCTCTTATCATTTTTCACAAGCACACTAAATTATTAACTGTAGTCACTATGTTGCCATTAGATTACTTGAACTTATTTCTCCTAACTGAAGTGTTGACCAGCACCTCCGAAACCCTACTCCCCAACCACCCAAGCCCCTAGTAACTACCACTACTCTCCACCTCTGTGATCAGGTCGTATCTGCCTTTCTGTGCCTAGCTTATTTCACTTATCATACTGTCTTCCAGGCTGATCTATATTGCTGCATATAACAGGATTTCTTTCTTTTTCTGGCTGAATGGTATTTCATTGCATATATGTACCACATTGTCTTTATCCATTCATCTTTTGATGGACACAGGTTGATTCCATGTTTTGTCTATTATGAATGGTGCTGTGATAAACCTGGGAGTGAGGATATCTCTTTGGGTTTACTAACTTCATTCCCTTTGGATATGTACCCAGTAATGGTGTTGTGGGACTTTTCCTTAGTTCAGCTAAAGATGGGGTTCTTTGTCTCACAGCCATGAAAATTAAGGCTCACAGACAATTTAACTGGTGAGTAAGAAGGGTTTTATTGGGTGAAAAAGAAGAAAAGGGGGAAACAGGGGCTCTGCTAGGCCAGAGTCCCTCCCACCCACCGCTTGAATCTCAGGTTCCACACAGGAAGAGGAGAGGCCAGGCTCCTCCCCAGTGCAAATGGCACAAAATTCCTGAGGCTCCACAAAATGGACAGGTTTGTTGGGGGTTTTCTGGGCACCTCCTTCCCACCTTGCTTTCTCAATGGGATTGCTGGATCATATGGTAGTACTCTTTTTAATTTTTTAGCAAATGCCTCACTGTTTTCTGCGATGGCTGTACCAATTTACTTCCCTACCAACAGTGTGTGAGGGTTTCCTTTGCTCCACATCCTTGCCAACACTTCTTACTTTTGAAAATAGCCATTCTAACAGGTATGAGGTGATATCCTATTGTAGTGCCAATTTGCACTTCCCTGATAATTAGTGATGTTGAACAGTTTTTCCTTTACCTGCTGGACGTGCGTGTGTGTGTATGTGTGCGTGTGTTTGAGGTCGTTTTCTCCATTGTTTAATCAGGTTATATGTTTTCTTGCTATTGAGTGGTTTGAGTTCCTTATATATTTTGGATATGAATCCCTTATCGGATGTATAGTTGGCAGATATTTTCTCCTATCCTCTAGGTTGCCTCATCACTCTGTTGATTGTTTCCTTTGTTGGGTAGAAGCTTTTAAGTTTGATGTGACCCCATTTGTTTACTTTTGCTTTTGTTATCTGTGCTTTTGGGGAGACATCCATAATATCATTATCCAGACCAATGTTATGAAGCTTTCCTTCTATGTTTTCTTGTAGTAGTTTTACAGTTTCAGGTTTTATGTTTAAGTCTTTAATCTATTTTGAATTGATTTTTGTATTTGGCATGAGATAAGGTTCCAGTTTCATTCTTCTGCAGGTGGATATCCAGTTTTTTCAACTCCATTTATTCAAGAGACTGTCATTTCTCCATTGTGTGTTCTTGGCACCTTTGTCAAAAAGCAGTTAGTGGCAAATTTCTGGATTTAATTCTGGGCTCTCTGTTCTATTCCAGAGTAATTTTTAATAGTATAACATTTTATTTCGTGCTTGCTCATTAGCAATAGATTGTCATTCAGTTTGTTTTCAGTGAAGACGTGAATTATTGCATTATACAATTCCAGAAAAATATTAATCTCCTTAATTGTTTGTATCAAAAGTTTGCTTCATCACTTTCATTTTTAGAGCATCTGAAACTTATTTACAAAATCCCTCAATAACGAACCCCATAACTGATTTGTCTGTTTTCTCCAAATGGAACACATACACATATTATTTTGCAACAAGATGCATATTATGATGAAATTTGAAATATTACTTGAAGTGTTACTTTCATTCTCCCCAGAAAAATGTTAATGTACAAACCCAATTGAAACGTGAAATGCCCCTTTCAATCATAAATACTCCAGTGATACATAATCATAAATTGCAATGACCACACTTGAGAATTCATTTCAATAACCATTGAAACTTACTAGGTTCTCGGGTAAGTTCTCTACAGTTCCTCGGGTGACAGAAAACTTTCAAGTGCCTTATGGAAATATTCTTTCTATTTCTTCAAATGTATGCCAAATGATAGCTCCTCTTTCTGATTCTTCAATTCTCAGGGCTAAGGCAAACTCTTTTTCTGTATTCCTCCCAGCTCGACTCTTCATGAGACAAACTCATACTTAGAAGACTATAGGAAGGCTTTGCAGACACTCCTCTGCTACATTAGAAATATGAAAAGAAAGTATATCCAAGGAAGGGAATATTTAGGGCTATCATATCACTATGAACTGTGCCCCAGAGCAAACAGGATACAAACCTCTTTCTTCATGTGACATTAGACAATGCTAATTGTTTCCCTGGAGAAGAGTCAAATCCAGGAGTTCAAGTCTGCAGAAGTGCTATGTTTGTTTCATACAGTAGCCTGCTTTCGTATTAAACCACTACGGAGAAAAGTTTGGAGGTTCCTCAAAAAAACTAAAAATTGAGCTACTAGATTATTCAGCAGTCCCACTGCTGGGTATATACCCAAAAGAAAGGAAAAGTAATATCAAAGAGATATCAGCACTCTTATGTTAGTTGCAGCACTGTTTATAATAGTTAAGATTTGGGAGTAACCTAAGCGACCATCAACAGATGAATGGATACAGAAAATGTCATACATGTACACAGGGGAGTGCTATCCAGCCCTAGGAAAGAATGAGATCCAGTGATCTGCCACAACACAGAACTGGAAATCATCAAGCAAAATGAGCCAGGCACAAAAATACAAACCTCACATTTCTCACTTATTTGTGGAATCCAGTCGATTTGTTTGGGAGATAACCTGAAAGCAAAGTCCTGCCAACTTGCCATCTGTATTCAATCTTATGTTCTCTAGAATATTTTCATACTACAAGAGTGCATTGTCTTCTAGGAAATTAGAATTCAAATGACGTTTTAAGAAGTACACAAATTTTCTGGTATTCAAATAGGGTTTTAGTTTTTTTTGGATCATTCTTTATAGGACTATATGTTTGCAAATTACCCCAAAATACATGTGTACCGAACATAAGCATATCTTAAGTTACCCATAAATTGTCAACTTAGGCATGAGAAAAAAATTCAGTAAAATAGGAAATTTAAGTTGAAAGAGAAGATATGTTAATGAATTAGGTAAAGTATAGAACACTTAATTTGGGCAAAATGTAAACTTTACTAAACCTTACGGTCAAAGACTTGTAGTAAAAATAAAATTAAAGCTAGCATCAAAATTTATAGCTGATTCAGAAGAGGAAATTAAAATTAATTAACTATCTTAAACTAAAAAATACAGGGAGTTGTGAACATGCATCAGAGTATCAAATCATTTTTACTCTAGGGATGTCTTGTTTTCATTCTGTCATCAATTTTTGTGACCTTAGTTTTTGGCTGATTTCCCTGTTTGACTTTACGACCAAGATGTTTTCAAAGCTGAATGGTTCACAATGTAATGTGTCACCTTTGCTGTTTTTGTCAGGAACTGACTTTAAACTTCTTGAGCTTTTTAACAGTAAACATTGTCAAAAACAGTCTCTTGATGATTTTTCACCTTAAGTTATGCATTTAGACATTAGCAGACAAGAGATAAACAATTGTATGCCCTTGGCAGAAACCAAGTAAGTACAGAGAACTCTTCAACAAAAAAATAAGACAGATACGAGAAAAAAAATAAGAAGATCAAATATATATCTAACAGATTTCAGAGGAGATGTGAAATATGAATTGGCTACAAATTTTCCAGAATTGGTAATATACATGAATTTTCATATGCAGCACACAAAATGAATCTTAAGTACAATAAATAAATATAAACCCACTCACGGGTTACATCATAATGACAAAGAGAGAAAACTTAAAAGCCAGAAATAAAACACAAATTAACTGTGAAGTAAAGATAGCAAGACTGCAGTGAATATGTTAAAAGTAACATTGAAAGTCAAACTATAAGGGAAAATAGGAATGAAAAAAGTGGTTCAGACACTGTAGACAAGACTACACCAGTTTCTAGAAAAAGTAAACATGCACTTACCACTATGGTCAAATAAGGCACTCGGGCATTTATCCCAGAGAAATGAAAAGCTATGTTGACACAAATTCCTGTACACAAATATTCGTAGCAACCTTATAATAATACAAAACTAGAAACAAACAAAATGTCTTTCATAGGTTGAATGGTTGAACTAACTGTGGAATATCCACAGCATAGAATATTACTCAACAATGAAAAAGAAGAAACTACTGATACATACACAGCAACTTGGATGGACCTGAAGAACAACATGCTGAGTAAAAAAAGTCAGTCTCAAAAGACGATGCCCTCCAATTGCCCTCTGATTCTGTTGATATAACAATTTTTGAAATAACAAAATTATAAAGATTGAGAGACAATAATAGAAAATAGTAGTTGCTGGGGGTTAAGGTGGATGGCTGTGGTTGTTAAATCATATCTATCATGAGTGGTTCTTAGAACAGAACTCTTCTATATTTTGGCTGTGTTGATTGATAGAAACTACAAGTATGTTAAAACTGCATAAAAGTAATACACTCACACACACATTATTGAGTGCAAAAATACCTAAAATCAAAGATTCATAGACTGTATCGATGTCAATTTCCTGTTGTGATATTTCACTATAATTATGTAAAATGTAATTATTAGGGGAAACCAGCTGGAAGATATAAGAGATTACTCTGTATTATTTTTTACAACAGCATGCAAATTTCAAAACAATCAGTTTTTTTAAAAAATTTACTGTAAGAAATAAAAACTAAAAAAGAGATTTAAAAGGAGGGGATTAATGGTCAAAAATTCGAAGAGAATTATCAGTTGCCATATTTCATTCTAAATTGCAATTGGTTTGTACAGTACAGAATCCTTAAGGGCTGAGAGAAAATAAATATTAACTTAAAACATGATATCCAGCTCAATTTTCATTTTAAAAAAAGCAAGTAAATCCTTTTAAAAAGACAACTAAAACTGAGGGTGTTTTCGACATACCTCACTGTTATAGACTGAATAATGCCCTGCCCTCCAAATGCATATGCAGAAGCCCTGACCCTTGATGTATTTGGAGACATGATCATTAAAGAGATAATAAAGATTCAATGAAATCATAAAGGGTGGGGGCCTAATTGGATAGGATTGGCGTCCTTACAAAAAGAAGAAGAGACATTCGAGCTTTCTCTCTCCTCTGTGCAGAGAAGAGGATATGTGAGAACACAGTAGGGAGGTAGCTGTCTACAAGCCAGGAAGAGAAGACTTGCCAGAAACCAACTCTTAGGGCACATTAATCTTGAACTTCTGGCCTCCAGGATTATTCAAAATTTTCTGTTAAGCCACTCAGGCTGTGGCATTCTGTTCTGGAAGCCTGAGCTGACTAAAGCAGACTCATGCACTCACTAAAGAAACTTCTGAAAAATGCACATAAGGAAGAAGAACTGAAATCAGGAATAAAATGATGAGTAAAGTTACAGAGATCCATATCAAGGAAAATCAAAATAAGTAATGACTGCACAAAACAATATTAAAAATAAGGATTGGGTTGAGAGAATATATGCAACTGTAATAGAATTACTGAGCAACAATAATATACACATTTGAAAACAGTAATAAAGTATGCAAAAGATCTATTATTTGGAAAAAAGTAGATATATGACTCTTTTGTCTTTAACTAAAGAAAGCACACAAATACAAAAACCTACCACTAGTTTCTACTGTATGAAAGAGTAAAACTGAAAAATTTTATTTAAACATAGGTAATACATTCAAAAGAAATCAAGAAAGAAAGGATTATTCTGGTTTAGAAGTTCTTACATAGTTTAGATACAAAATCTTTGTGAGGTATATATATTTTTAAAAACTGGTATGTGTGTGTAATACACACGTACTTTTCTCCCAGTATATGACTTGCCTTTTCAAATTCCTATTGGCGATTTTGAAAGCATGGACATTTTTGGGTTGAAGTATAATTTATCCCATCATTTTTCTTTATGATTAGTGATTTTTTAATCTTAAGAAATCTTTGCCTCAACAAACTTGCAAAAATGCTCTGTTGTGTCTTCTTCTAAAATAGTTAAGTGTTTATTAGGCTTATTAAGCTTTTTATCCTATAAAAGAGATAGAAAAAGGAATCTGGACAAATTCAGCGGTGTCTTCTGTTTTCTTTTCCTTGAAGAGGGGACTGGGAGGGAGTGGTGGAGCTATCACCAGTTACGCCTTCTCCCGCTGGGAGCCTGCTGGTAGGGCTCCAAAGGAATAGACTTTGATTAGATGTGTGTTAGAATTTTTCATTCTCCTCTTTTTGTTTCACTTTTCCTCATATTCTCCATTTGCTTGCAATGTGGATAATTCTTAAGGTCTGACAACCTATTTAATACTTCTATTTGAATTTATGTCTAATATACTATTGCAAGTTTTTAAAAAGTTACATATATGTCACCATATGACACAGTGATCTCAGTGTATCCCCAAGCAAATAATACACTTAAAATTCTACATGCAAAAATTTAGAGCAACTTTCTTCATAATCACCAAAAATTTGAAAAAATTTGTATATCCTTTAACCAGTGAATGGAGAAACAAATTGTAGTACTTTCATACAATGGAATTCTACTCACCAA
Organism: Trachypithecus francoisi; assembly: GCF_009764315.1. Taxonomy (NCBI): domain Eukaryota; kingdom Metazoa; phylum Chordata; class Mammalia; order Primates; family Cercopithecidae; genus Trachypithecus; species Trachypithecus francoisi. Next base: position 61,494,784 of record NW_022681460.1, read on the forward strand.
TAAAAAGGAATAAGACATTGATTCACACAAAGACATAAAAGAATCTTAAATGCAGTTTGCTAAGCAAAGGAAGCTAGGCTTAATTGGCTACCTAGTAGGATTCTAAATATATGACACTCTGAAAAAGGCAAGACTACAGGGAGGGAAACCTATTAGTGGTTGCCAGGAGTTGGGAAATAGAGGAAGGGAAGATACTTTCTGTGAAAGAGATGCATAAATAACAGTTTCATGAAACTGTGCTATGTGGTAATGAGGTGATGAATACATTTATTATAACATTTGCCAAAATCGATAGACTTTTCTTTTTTTTTTTTTTGAGATAGAATCTCACTCTGTCGCCCAGGCTGGAGTGCAGTGGCCGGATCTCAGCTCACTGCAAGCTCCGCCTCCCAGGTTCAGGCCATTCTCCTGCCTCAGCCTCCGGAGTAGCTGGGACTACAGACGCCCGCCACCTCGCCCGGCTAGTTTTTTGCATTTTTTAGTAGAGACGGGGTTTCACCGTGTTAGCCAGGATGGTCTCGATCTCCTGACCTCGTGATCCACCCGTCTCGGCCTCCCAAAGTGCTGGGATTACAGGCTTGAGCCACCGCGCCTGGCCAGACCTTTCTACTACAAAGCATGAATTTTATTGTATGCAAACTTAAAAAATTAATTAGCATGTCAAGGGATCCCAGAACAGAATATAGACTGTGATGAACGGATCTAATCATATTACAAATATATGATATATATGCACTGATAGGATTGGAAAAAGATGAGTTGACTTTTGTAACTTCAGAAAATGTTTTGACTAGACACTGAAAGGCTAAAGAAAAAAGTATAGCCGGGCGCGGTGGCTCAAGCCTGTAATCCCAGCACTTTGGGAGGCTGAGACGGGCGGATCACGAGGTCAGGAGATCAAGACCATCCTGGCTAACATGGTGAAACCCCGTCTCTACTAAAAATACAAAAAAAAAAAAAAACTAGCCGGGCGAGGTGGCGGGCGCCTGTAGTCCCAGCTACTCCGGAGGCTGAGGCAGGAGAATGGCGTAAACCCGGGAGGCGGAGCTTGCAGTGAGCTGAAATCCGGCCACTGCACTCCAGCCCGGGCGACAGAGCAAGACTCCGTCTCAAAAAAAAAGAAAAAAGTATACATAAACAAGGTATTCTAGTTGGTCAATTTGTTTCTCACAGCAGGATGGGGTTATCAATTCTCAGAGCACTTTCCATGAATACTAAGGTTGAGCCAATAAATAAATCAGTTGTAGATAATGGGAGCTAAGTTTCTCATGTCAGAGAAAGATGTTATAAACATGCAAAGAGTGATGGCTAGAGCAGAACTGACTGTGCTGTATTAGAGATGAAGACATGAACATACATTCTTTTTAATATTTTACAGATACATGCAGGAATAAATACAGACAGGTATATATAAATGGGTTAGGATACACACATAGATTTTCACGTCGTGGAAGCAGTGACATGCCAGCAGCAATAAGCATACCAAGTCCCCCAGATTTTTTTGGTGTCAAATTCTCATTCTGGAATTAAAGGAAACAGGGCTCCCTAGAGAAATGGCTCTGTTTGGAGGTGGGTTAGAGAAAAGACATAATGAGCCTAAAAATAAAGTGTGTCAGAAAGTAAGAACTCTAAAAAAAGAAGAGTTTGTATCAAAAGGATACAGGAATCCTACCTGAAAGTGCTCCCAATTGCCAAAGCTGGGACAATGTAAACACACTGCAAATAAATAATGTGAATATGAACAATGATAATGTTGGATTATAAACCAAAGAACAAAATAAATATCTGAGCCCATACCGATAATAAATAAATTAAAGCATATATGCATAAATGGAAGAGAAGGGACAATTCTTTTTTCCAAAATAATTCCAAGTAACAAATGTAAAAATAGTGATGGAAGTAGAAAATCACCAGTAGAACACCACAGTAATAGATGCCCCAGTGAATGCTAAAATTAATTGGCAAATCAAGGGAAATAGGGTATTTGCACAGCTTCAAAGTATCTCTTAAGGTCTGACAACCTATTTAATACTTCTGTTTGAATTTATGTCTCATATACTATTGCAAGTTTTTAAAAATAAATATGTATTTATTACTACTATAGTCTAAATATATGCCAGTGCATTCTTTGACACTTCACTTACCAAGTGTTGAAGTTTAATACCCCTACTATCATAAGTGTAGTTTGGACTTAGTAACTTGCTTCTAACACAGAGTAAAGAAAGGAAAAAATAAGTTTACAAAGGAGAAATTTGGCAGACATGACCTTAACCAAGTGATCAAGGATAACATAATCAATTATAAGTCATGCTGACATCATGTACCCCGATATGATGTGAAAAGAAGGGGACGTCACCTTTAAGATATTCCTCATCAAAGCTCCTATCTTCAGTTTAATCACACACAGTAAAAATCAGCAAAGTCAGGTTGAGGAACATGACACAAAATAGTTGACCAGTACTCTTCAAAAGTGTCAGCAATACAGCAGGGAAAGGAAGACTGAGAAACTGTCAGAGATTGAGAAAGGACACTAAGGAAACATGATAACTAAATGTAGTATGGTAACCCGGACTGGATTCTGCAACAGAAATAGAATATTAGTGAAACAACTGGGGAAATCCAAAGAAAGTCTCTAGTTAATAAATATATTTTCTCAATCACCACTTTCATTTGGCAGGTGCTAGCCAGTTCAGTATAGCAAGTAAAATATATAAAAGGCAGGCCAGGCGCAGTGGGTCACGCCTGTAATCTCAGCACTTTGGGAGGCCAAGGTGGGCAGATCATGAGGTCAGGAGTTCGAGAACAGCCTGACCAACATGATGAAACCACATCTCTACTGAAAATACAAAAATTAGCCGGGTGTGGTGGTGCACACCTGTAATCCCAGCTACTGGAGCTGAGGCAAGAGAATCCCCTGAACCCAGGAGGCAGAGGTTGTGGTGAGCCAAGATCGCACCACTGCACTCCAGCCTATGCAATAGAGAGTGAGACTCCATCTCAAAAAAAAAAAAAAAAGGCAACAGAATTAGAAAGGTAAAAGCAACCAACTGTTTGCCCCAAGTATCATTACTGATATAGATAATACAAAATAATTCAACAATACATTTTAAGAGTTAAAACAAAAGCATAGCGGTGTTGCTAGTTACTAAATCAATATATTAAAATAACTATATTTCTACAATATACCCAACAACAAAACATTTAAAAACTTAATATTGAATAAACTTACAATAGCAGCAAAAACATCAAGCACCTAGAAATAAACACAACAGTATAGGTGTAGTATTTCTACCAAGGGAATAAAACCATACTGAGAAATAATAATGTAGAACTTACAAAATGTTCATAGAGTTTTTTTGCTCATTTATTTGACAATTATTTATTTATTGAGTACATACTATCTGCTAGCCAGTCCCTGTCAAAATAGTAAATTTTGCATGCATGTATATATACATATGTGTGTGTGTATGTGTGTGTTTGACAAGTTTATTCTGAAATATATGGAGAAATGCAATAAATCTAGGATAGGGAAGACTCATTTGAAAAAGAACAATATCATACAAGAACTTGCACTATTGGTTAGTCAGATTTGTTATAAATCTATAATTATTCATACGTTCTGGTAATAGTGCAAGGGTAGATAAAAGACCAATGGCATAGAATTGAACATTGAGATGTGAACAACTGGCTTTATGACAAAAATGGCATTGCACTACAGTGGGGGAAAAGATAATCTTTTGCATCAGTGATTCTGGGCTGCTTTAATATCAATATAAGAAAGAGTGAAATTTAATACCTTTCCCAACAATATGGGCTAAATACAGATTTGTTTAGCTTGAATCATATGCAATTATGGAAATTTCTTAAAATACAATAAAAACAAAACAAAATTACAAATACAAGAGTAAAACTAGACGATTTTCATAATGTTTAAAATGAAAAAATATTGAAATCTGACAAATACTTACAGACATCACACATCCTAAACACTAACAACTTACTTTACTCATTAACTGACAAAATTTTGATATACTTTATTTTTCAATATGGCTGCATCCTCTTTATATAACAATAATTGCGATATCTTCTTCCATAGAGAGTATGAAAAGGCAATTCAGTCCCACTATCAGTGATTGAAATTTGCTTTTTTGCTTCTTGATAGCTGGGATGCATAGAATATACAACTTTATACACCTACCTTAAACATAAAAAAGTGCAAGAACATGTTTGCGATAAAAGTCAAGATAATGCTGAACTTTGAGCAGTTAGGAGCAGACTGGGGACATGAGGCTGATAGAATTCTATCAATGATCTATGTGGTGGTTACCATACAGATTTGTTTATAATAAAATAATTAGCTGTACATTAACATTCTATTCACTTTTTTTAGAAGTGAGTTCTTGTTCATAACAAAAAGATTTAAACACTCAAGAGAACTGTTAAATAGCACATTAGCAACAAATGAAAATAGAATTATTAAATGCACTGTCAGACCTTAAGGATTGCCCAAATTGCAAACAGATGGAGAATATGAGGGAAAGTGAAACAATTTGTAGGGCAGAATGAAATATTCTGGCCGGGCGCAGTGGCTCAAGCCTGTAATCCCAGCACTTTGGGAGGCTGAGACGGGCGGATCACGAGGTCAGGAGATCGAGACCATCCTGGCTAACACAGTGAAACCCCGTCTCTACTAAAAAAAATAGAAAAAAACTAGCCCAGCGAGGTGGCGGGCGCCTGTAGTCCCAGCTACTCGGGAGGCTGAGGCAGGAGAATGGCGTGAACCTGGGAGGCGGAGCTTGCAGTGAGCTGAGATCCGCCACTGCACTCCAGCCTGGGCGACAGAGCGAGACACCGTCTCAAAAAAAAAAAAAACAGAAATATTCTAACAAATATCCAATCAAAGTCTCAGCAAAAGGAATAAAGAGAGATCAGAAAGAGAGCATGCAAAGGGAAAATGGATAAGAATTTAAGAAATTTGATCTAGGAAGCCTAAATGAAAGAAAATGTCTCATTTTGCTTTCCTACCAGCCATGAGTCAGATTTCCTGTTGCTTTGCATTCTCACCAGCTTTGGGCATGACTACTTATTTATGTGTTTATGTTTTTCCCATGTAAATAGGTGTATAGTGATGTGAATTTACTTTCTTAATGATTGATGATTTTGACTATATTTTATATGCTTATTTGCCATTCATACATCTTCTTTGAAGAACTGATTTTTTAGATCTCTAGCCCATTTTTTAAATTGAGTGGATTATTATCATTTATTAATGAGCTTTTTAAATTCTTGGTGTATTTTGCATACAAGTCTGTTATTAGATACATGTTGTGAAAAGACTTTGACTTGTCTTTTTTAACAGTATCTTTTGCAGCAACTTTAAAATTTATAAATCGTAATTTAATTTTTTTAATGTATCACAGTGTGTGTCATCTAAAAATGTATCTCCAAACCCAAGATCAAACAGACACTCTCTGATTTTTCTTCTAAAAGGTTTATCATTTTATCTTTGGATTAATGTTAAATTAACTTGAATTAATTTTAGTATAAAGTGTGAGAGATGTGTCAAGATTTCTTTTTTCTTTTATAAGAAATTTAATTATTCTAATTATTCACTGAATTCCCTCTACAACACTGTCAAAATCAGTTGACTGTATTTGTAAGGATCTGTTTCCTGACTCTCTATTTTATTATGTTAGTGTGTGTGTCTACCATGCTCACTTGATATCGGTAGCTTTATAGTCAATCTTAATATTAGATAGCATGAGTCCTCCAATTTTGCTCTATTTTCAGAATTGTTTTTGCTATTCTAGTTCCTTTGATTTTCCCTACAAATGTTACAGTCATTTTGTTGATATCAACAAAATAACTTATCATTTTTATTGATATTTTATTGAAATTATAGAACAAAATGTGGAGAATTAGCATTTTAATAATATTGAGTCCTCCAATCCATGAAAATTGTATATCTCTTCATTATTTAGATTTTCTTAGATTTGTTCCATCAATATTTTGTGGCTTTTAGCATACAGATCCTGTACATGTTTTATCTGATGTATATTTAATATTTGCACTGCCACAAATAATATTGCACATGTTAATTTCAATTTCACATCTGATTGTTGGTACACAGGAATACAATTGATTTCTTTTTGCATTCTTTTAAATCTTGCAACGTTGCTGAAATAATTTATTGTATTTAATAGATTTTACTTTTGGTAGATCGTAGAGATTTTCTATTTTTTAAACAGTCATGTCTTGAGCAAATAATGACAGTTTTACTTTTTTCTTTCAAATATGTATACCTTTTAATTTGAGAGAGACATCTTGATGAATAGTATCTGAATGATGGGATCTTTCTTTAACAAAACACTAATGTGTTCTGTTAAACACAACATTGTGTAACTGTAGACTTTATTAGTGTACTTTGTAATATTAAGGAAATTATTTTCTATTCCTACTTTGCTGCGAGTCGTTTTTTACTTTGTTTTGCTTTACAAATGAATATTAAATTGTATAACATATTTTCTGCATCTATTTAGATGATCATACAGTTTTTCTTAGTCTATTAATAAGACAAATTATATTGATTAATTTTTAAATGTTGAACCAGACTTGTATTCCTGGAATGAATTTCAATCAGCTGATATTATATATATATATATTTGATTTGCTAATATTTTCTCTATTCAGGAAAGATATTGTTCTGTAATTGTCTTCTTTTGTAATGTCAATGTAACGTAATGTAATGTAATGGTATTAGGATAAAATTGGACTCATAAAGTAGGTAGCGATGTGTTCCCTCCTCGTGTTTTTGTGAAGATATTATATAAAACTGATACTATTTCTTCTTTAAATATTTGGTAGAATTTACCAGTAAAGCAATATGGGCCTGGAGATTGATATTTTGGAAAGTTTTTAGCTATAATTTATTTAATAGGCTTGATATTATTCACATTATATATTGTTTCTCTTGAGTGACTTTTGGTGATTCAAATCTTTCTTAGAATTGATTCATTTCGTGTAAGTCACCAAATTTACAGGTATACAGTTATTCATAGAATTTTCTTATTAACATTTTAATGTCTTTAGGACCAATAGTTACTTCCTCCTTTTCATTTTCGATATTGGTAATTTTTGTGTTCTCTATTTTGTTCTTGTTCAGCCTGGCTACTGGCTAAGTTTTAATGATATTTTCAAAGAACATGCTTTCGATTTCATTGATTTCAAAAATTATTTTTGTTTTATATTTCATTGATTTCTGCTCATCCTTGTAATTTCTCTTTTTCTTTTTGTATGAGGTTTAATTTTCTCTTCTTCAATTTCGTAAAATAAAATCCTAGGTGGCTGGCCACGGTGGCTTACACCTGTAATCCCAGCACTTTGGGAGGCCAAAGTAGGTGGATTGCTTGACGCCAGGAGTTCAAGAACAGCCTGGCCAACACTGTGAAACCCCATCTCTACCAAGAATATAAAAATTAGCCAGGCATGGTGGTGCGTTCCTATACTCCCAGTGACTTGGGAGGCTGACACATGAGAATTGCTAGAACTCAGGAGATGGAGTTTACAGTGAGTCAAGATGGCACCACTGTACTCCATTCTGGGCAAAAGAGCAAGACTCTGTCTCAAAACACACACACACACACACTCACACACACACACACACACCCCCCTTGGTTATTGATTTTGTATTTTTTTATTTTGTTATGAACATTTAATATTATAAACGTCTCTCTAAATACTAATTTAGCTGCATGCCAGATATTTTGATAAGCTGTTTGTTACATTGCATTTAGTTTACAATATTTTTAAAGTTGTCCTTGAAACTTCTCTTTTACCTATGGTTTGTTTTAACGTATTGTTTAATTTCCAAATATTTGAGTTTTTCCAGGTATGTCTTGGTCATTGCTTTCTAGTTCCGATTGACAACCTAACTTAAATGACTTTTATTTATTTTCATTTGTTATACTTTTATCATCCAGGATATGGTCACTCTCAGTGGCATATTCCATATGCATCTGATAAGGATGTGTATTCTGCTCTTCCTGGATAAAGTGTTATAAATTCAAATTGTTGACAATGTTCAGGTCATCTAATATCCTTAACGGTTTTCTTCCTGATTCTTTTATCAACTACTGAGAGAAGAATGTTGGCGTGTCTATTTTTCTTTCAGATCTGTCTGTTTTGCCTTAAACATTCCTTACCTTTCAGAATAATTAAAAGTAAAAAAAAAATTTACTTGTTTTTTTCATTTCTGATGTTCTCCATTTTGTTGCATAGATCCAAGTTTCTGAGCTTTTACCCTGTGAATCAGAGTCATTTTAAATTTCTTGTCTTATGTGAGAGTTTAATTCTGATTAGCGCTTTGTCTTTTCAGATTGTGTTTTATTGTGTATCTTCATGTTCTTTGTAACTTTTTATGTTGAAAAAAATTTTGTATGTTCAAAGCTACACATAGGACAGAAGACACTGAAGTAAATGTTTTCATGCTTGGAAATGAGCAGATCTTTCCTACTCCTGTCTTTAATCGTGGGTTTGTGCTTGTTTAGCTGAGTTGGGTTTGAAGTTTGCTCACCTTTGACTTTGGGTCTCATAACCTGACTTTCTGTGTTTCCTGTGCACTGCTCCCGAGATAGAAACTGTTTCTGGGCTATCTTCCAGTTGGAATTCTTTACTTGATTCTTATCAGCATGGTTTTGGAAGGGAAACATGTTTTGAGGAAGCCTTGGTGTTAGGCAGACACTGTGTCTTGAGGGGGTGACCTTCACCAGTGTTTCTGCCTTCTCCCAGTGGCTGCCTCTCTGTCAGTTTTAGAGTTTCTTTGTTTCATTTTGTTTTTCTGTTCCCTTCCTCAGTCTTCAGTGCCAGGCTACTATTTGGTTGCCCTTCCCCTGCAGAGTAAGGCTTTTCTTCCTTAGGTAGATAGGGTGCATTACATAGTCTAGGTGAACTCTTAGTGCTGGCTTCTGTCCCTCTTTCCCAGCTACAGTGTATTTCCACAAATTCCCTTAGACAGCAGTCTTACTTTATTAACCTTTTCCCAAGCAGATTAAAGGTTTTGCTCCTTAGAGAAACAGAAGAAATAGACCAGGCACGGTGGCTCATGCCTATAATCCCAGCATTTTGGGAGGCCAAGGCAGCGAATCACAAAGTCAGGAGTTTGAGGCAAGCCTGGTCAATATGGTTAAACCCTGTCTTCACTAAAAATGCAAAAAAAAAAAAAAAAAAAAAAAAATTAGCCCGGCGTGGTGGTGCATGCCTGTAGTCCCAGCTACTCAGGAGTCTAAGGCAGGAGAACTGCTTGAACCCAGGAGGCGGAGGTTGCAGTGAGCCGAGATCACGCCACTGAACCTCAGCTTGGGTGACAGAGTGAAACTCCGTCAAAAAAAAAAAAAAAAAAAAGAGAGAGAGAGAGAGAAACAGAAGAAATAGGTTTGGACAGACTTTGCTCAGTGACTGCCATTCCACTTGTTCAGCCAGGCCAAGAGAAATGCTTTCTCTGGTTTCTGTCCATCTTCCATATGAGTAACTGGAGGGCGTCCTAGAGAACAAAGCCTGCAAGAGGAGGCAGAGTCCCCAGATCTACCAGCTGTGCTGCAGCCTGAATACTCTCATGCTAGCCTACATTCTTGCTTTTAGCAATTTGTTAAGTAATTGTAGGTGAAAACTCTTCCCAGTTTATATAGTATTTAATGGTGTCTGTCCTAGGTAAACAAACGCTTGGGTCCTGTGTCTCCCTGCAGGTTTCTTTTTCTGACGAGATTTCTAGTTGTTCGCCCTGAGAACTCAGTCACCTAATGGGCTTCAGAAAAGTCATTATGTGGTTAGTTTGAAGTTTCCCCGGGTTAGTTTTTTGTTGCAAGGAAGGGCAGGCGCTATGATCTTTCCGGCTCTTTAAATCTCCATGCTGAAACTATACATTGCTTATATTAATGATATTATTATTTATTAAACACTGTTTTCACAGATGTTTTACATTCTGTCTTTGATAGTTTCTGTTTCTAAAGGGCTTAGGGATATGCTGTTGATTCTTGCTTATTTTATTCTGTCATCTTGTAAAGATTCATATTTTATTGATATTTTACCAGAGGCCTAATTTGGGATTAATCTCTCAATGGGGACAGTTTTGATCATAGCATAAGCCAGGGAACCACTTTAGACCATTTCCAGACTTACAGTAACATTCTAAGGCTCAGTTTTTTTATCTTGTTTGGGCCCAGTAGCAAGTCTCAAACTCAGAATTAGAACACTTGCTCCTTAGGGAAATGCCAACTTTCTCATTTAGGAGATTTTTTTTTTTTTTTTTTTGCCTTTATCTTTTTTCTTTCTCTTCTTGTGAATCCAGTGATATACTTAAAATATGCAATAGGATTTGGCTGTGTCTTCACTCAAATATCATCTTGAATTGGGGTTGCCATCATCTCCACGTGTCATGGGGGGGACCCAGTGAGAGGGGAATCTTGGAGGCGGTTACCCCCATGCTGCTGTCCTCATGATAGCGAGTTCTCATGAGATCTGATGGTTTTATAAGAGGTTCTTTCCCCTTTGCTTGGCACTTTTCTCTCCTGCCACCATGTGAAGAAGGATGTGTTGCTTCCCCTTCTGTCATGATTGTAAGTTTCCTGAGGCCTCCCCAGCCATACAGAACTGTGAGTCAATTAAACCTCTTTCTTTCATAAATTACCCAGTCTCAGGTATTTCCTCATAGCAGTGTGAGATTGGACTAATACAATATGTTTTATTGAAAACCTAGTCTTTTTAAATTGACCTATATAACATTGTCTATTTTTAAACTACAAAGACAGCATTTTCATGTGGCTCAACCTTACGTTTTTAGTAATAGATTCTTTCAGAATACATCTTCCACTATATTGCTCAATAACTATATTGTTCTCCTTGCCCTTATGAATATCTAAAATATTACTTAATAATGCTGGATATTTTTAAGGGTAGAAGCAGGTGATTACAGGGATTCCAGATAATGAGGCCTTGGTAAGCACACACGTGCAATTTGGAATATTCGTAATAAATTTAGAGTAAAGTGACCATTGACATGTTCAGCTAATTAGTAAGAAGAAAGTTTATAAAAGCAATATGAGGCCGTATTTTTAAAGTCTTAAAATTCCAGTTTAACATTTTTGCTTACAGGATGTAAGCAAATTAGGGTCACCAAAAGATTGGGAATGAGGAAGAATTCTGACTTTTAAAAGTGTCTTAATAAAACTCATTTGACACCAGAGTAAACACAGACCTGAAGATAGAACCTAAAGGTTAGAAGATGACAAGAAGTTCTTCTAATACTCTAGGCCTAAAGTAACTGGACTTAAAATCAGAAAAGTGGCAGCAAGAGTGAAAAAGAATTTTTAAAATTCTTTTTTGTTAAAAATGCTAGGATTTCACATTTGATGGACTGAAAGGGAAACAATAGACAAAGACTCACAATGATTCTAAGGTAAATCACCTCAGGGAGAGGAAATGTTTTATAAATAAAAAAGACAGACATGCAAAATCATTTAAGACATGTTGACTTTGAATGGCCAAAGGATCTCCATTTAAAGGAAGTGAATTCTCTTCTGGCATGAAACAAATACCCTAACATATGTAAAGTGAATATGAATATAAACACCAAAATTATCTAAAAAACAGATAAAATTAGAAAAACAAGTATAATCATTTTGGACTAGACTTAGTATAAAGGTAAGGCTGCAGATCAAATTATTTTCTTGTTTCTGTCTTAGAAAAACCTCTATATACCAAAGATTTTTGTTTCATTTGTTTTTTATGAGTGTAGAAATTTAGTGTGTAGAGTTTGGGTCCTATAAGAAAGTGCGGAGGTCTCCTAAAATTATGAGAACACATTGAACTTGTGAAATGAGCCACAAGAAACATACATACTAAGAATTAAAGCGGTATCAGTTGACACATTTATACTTGGAGTTTTCCCACAATCGGTTGACAATGCTTCATTGCTTTCATTTACTATACAGTTTATATGGTGCTTTTGGTTTCAAAAGAGCCATAATGCATAATTAGAAATTCAAGATGAAATGTATCAACATTCATACACCAGAAGAACACGTTCTTTCCCACAAATTTTTTTTTTCTTAATTTTTAAGACAGCTTTGAAAGTGAACAACAAGGGCACTTCACTTTTCTCAGCAAAGTGGGAATTCTTGAAAGAGTTACAGGTGATAAATATTTCAAGAATCATTTGCTGTGTAGTTGATTGCAATTTAAGTTCTTATGATTTCTAAGAGGTGCCTGCCAACTGAAAATATAAGAGAAATAAAACATACTAGGCCATATTCAGAAGCAAGTTTTAATTAAATTACAAATGCTAAACTGAAAAGCTTCTGGATTGGTATCATTAAATTGCAAAGGTTCAATCATCCACTAAATATAAAGGAGTAATTTACTGCTGTGGCAATATCGATCTTATTAATGTTTATTCTGTCTATGTTTTATGCTAGGGGCAATTTATATATATGTGTGTGTATGTTTATATACATATTTTTAATATATAAATATATGAACATTTATATACATATGTATGCATATATAAATTCATTATATTTATATTTGTATGCATATCTGTATGCATATATGAGTATACATATATTTATATATACATATAAACACATGTATGTATACATAATATATTTTATATATATATTTATGTATATATACATATGTTTATATAAATATGTATATTTATATGTATGTTTATAGATATATTTATATATACAAATATATGTATTTACATACATATATTTTAATCTGTATATTTATATATAAATATGTATTTTTATATACATATAGGTATATAATTGTGTATATTTATATGTACATTTATATACATATATATTTGTATTTGTATATGTACATGTGTATTTATATATATATTTGTATATAAATATATATGGATTAATGAACCTATACCTGTATACATATATTCATTTATATACATGCACATAAATAATTAGTGTAATTCAAAAATAAATTTTATTAACAGGCATTGATAGAAAATACATGCTAATCACTGTTCAAAGGGCTTTTCTAAACTTTTTTTATGTTTATTATACTGTATAAAGAACTTGTGACTCTAAGATTTTTAAGTAATATGCTTGCTTGAAATCCTGTTATCTAGGAAGTAGCATTCTGTAAATTTAAGCCTAATTCCAAATATGCATTCATATTTATTATGTTATATTTTGTAGAAATGACTTTGGGACAAGATACGTTGGAGGAAAGTGATCTGTTATTTCCTTTAGCTTTAGAACAAATGGCGTTACCAACGACAACTGGCACCTTGGATGTCAAGCCCACAGGACTATGAGTGAAGTAACATCAGCTCTGGCCCTATTAACTATTAATTCTGTGAACTTCAAAAAAAAAACCTCAATTTGATTTTTTTAGTTTCATTTTACTTTTCTAAAGAGAAAGAAATTTAGTGGAATATTATCTAAGATTTATTCCATCTTAACCAACAGTTACATGTATTATTTTATTAGATACTATGTTTCTATCACTTGCTATTAACTAGTAATTTATTAAGGTGATTTATTAAATTAAATTAAAATATTCATCGAGGTAGGAAAGATACATATTCAAATTAATTTAACTTGCAAATCAGTCATCAAAGGAAAATGTTTCACTATTTTCCCATCCAAGTACTAATCAGACCTGGACTCTGCTTAGCTTCCAAGATTAGACAAGATCAGGCACATTGAGGGTGGTATGGCTATAGACTGTTTCACTATTTTCAGAAGTTAAAGGTTAAAGTAGAATGTCAGGTACATGGTAAACATACTATACTTTTTAATTTATACTTCATCCTCTTACCTTATAAAAGGTTCAGAGATGTAATTAGCTCACACAATGCCGGGCGTGGTGGCTCACACCTGTAATCCCAGCACTTTGGGAGGCTGAGGTGGGCAGATCACCTGAGGTCAGGAGTTTGAGACCAGCCTGGCCAACATGGTGAAACACCATGTCTACTAAAAACACAAAAATTAGCTGGGCGTGGTGGCAGGTGCCTGTAATCCCAGCTACTTGGGAGACTGAGGCAGGACAATCACTTGAACCCAGGAGGCAGAGGTTGCAGTGAGCCGAGATCACGCCTTTGCACTCCAACCTGGGCGACAAGAGTGAAACTCCGTCTCAAAAACAAACAAGCAATAAGAAGAAGAAGAAGAAGAATTAGCTCATACAGAACAATTTTTGCCTTCATGTAGCCAAGAGAGATTCTGAAAAGGATAATAATTGAGAGTACTAGAATTAAGTGACAGTGAAATACTTTAAGACTCTATGCCTACTAAAATTATATGCCAAGATACTGAAAACAGGTACAGATATAATCACATAACACTCTAGTGGGAAACTGAGAAATCAGGAAGAAAAACAAGATACCAAGAACCTAAACATAAACTGCCAAATGGACAGACCGTAATTAAATATCTAAAACAGTAAGTTGAATGTATTGTTTGCTAAGCAATGAAAAGTTAATTGAGAAAGACTTCAGCTGACTGGCTTCCTTTCAGAAGCGGGTTCGTGGAAGTGAGTCAGTGGACAATTGACTGATTTTGGAAGCATGACTGTCACTGATTTGCTGGCATTCAGAAGTGTGGTTTACTGAGGGTGAATCTGATTACGTAGAATGGCTTTAAACCTTCTTGGTTGGAACTTGTTTTTATGGCCAAATAACAATCAATGTTTTGTCTGGAGAATAGGAATTTTGTATTCTCAGAGCATATCCTTTTGCTAGTTTGCAAATTTCTTATCCAAGTAATAAATGGACTTTAAGTTGCTAAGACATTAGAAGATATATTTGTGTACTTTAGAAGCTATATTTTGAAAAGCTCGATATTTATTTGTGGAAAACTTAGAATATTAAAAAATGATGCGGGCATTTAATCAAGAATTATCTGGTATGACTTTGATATTACTAAAAGTAGATGTTTGCTAAAATAACCTAGTTTTTTTTTCTTGGTAAGTTCACTGTCCTTTGTTAGGAATTGTTAAGCAATGGAGACACCATGGTATGTTTGAAAGATCAGAAGACTAGAGTTTGAATATCAGCTCAGCTCCTCGTTGATTGTAAGGTTATAAGCAGTTCAATTAACTTCTAAGACATATAGGAATAGGCTTAGCTCAGAGGATAATTTAGATACATGTCCACTATTTACTATCTATGGCTTTAGATCCAAAATTCTAAATGATCTCTAATAGTGAATTAAAAAGTAAAATATGTGAGCCTTAAAGAGTCTTGCTGCCCTGTTTCCTTAAGGCTCAGTCTAAAGTCATGTTTCAGCAGCCTGACACATATAACAGTGTCTTGGTTTTCCCTTGGATATTCACGATCTTATATCTTTCTTGAAACTCTAGAAAGATCCTGAGACATACACTGAAGTAATACTATTTTATTTGGGAGAGCCAAACCTAAGGAGGTGAGAGTCATTAAGAAACAGGAATTGAAGCAATTAAAACTGCAAACTCATGTACTTTAAGGTGATATTAAAGATGAGTAGTTCATTCTGCTGGTATTTTTGTCATCCATGGACTTTGAGAAGTCTTGAGAAAAAGCACACCTTGGACACATTCCAAAGAATGGAAAAAAAGAAAGAAAGATTTACCTGCCTGGTTTCTTCTGTTTTCTGCTTCCCATGAACTAAAGTTTGTCCCTACACTCCTGAGTTACATATATGGTTCCTTAGCAAACCTGCTCAGGAAGCCATGTCACGCAGCCACAGGGTGGTGTTTCATCCAAGCCTGTAATTAGAGAGCTGACAAGTGCAGAAAAATGCCACGTGATGCCACTTAGGTAGAAAGCTTCAGAACTTCAACTCTATGTAGCTGGTGACTTCAGCTACCTGGGTAAGCCTCAGCAAGGAGGTGGCTGAGGCAGAGGTCACATCCCAGCTCTGGGACTGGCACAGGGTGGTGAACTGTTGGCAACCTGTGAAAGAAAGAGATAATACAGGGTATCTGTGCAAGCTCATAAGGTTTGTGTTGGACACACCTTTCCATTCCAGTGGCCGGAGTACTAAGAAACAGAGAACTTGCTCTGAATATTTCATTTCATGTCCATTGCTCCTTAAACTGCTCACTGGGTCCCATTCAGCTTACTAAAAGCTGAGACAACTTCCAGGGGGGACTCCATTTCTAACTTGATAATACCTCACCAACTACTTACAGTCATGCCAGACAAGAAGGAAATCTTCAACCTATCAGACCTCTGAAGCACCCTTCCCACAAACGCCCACTCTGCTTGCCTCAATCTTGTCCTTCATAATTCCATTTTGTTCTTTAAATATATATAATTTTCCAGTAGAAGAGTAGAAGAAATGGCAATTTTTATCTCTTTTGAAAGTTTGGAATTTCTTATAAACCATGCCAAATCAGGAAAAGTGTTGAAATAATATTCAATGAATTTATCAACACCTGTTTTTAGGTTTCTAACCATTATTATTTTTTAAATAAAGGTAAGATATAGAAATGAATATCTTTGAAGTAACACAGGTCTATATACAAAACAATGGAAATTCTAGTTACAAGCTGCTTTTAAAAAAACATATTATTTTAGTGTTTGGTCTCATGAACTCATACATTTATACACAGGGAATTAAGTTGGAGAAGGCCATTGCCAATGGACTAATAAAATGCTTTTGGTTACATGCAGCAAAGAAAGCAATGCCAATTGGCTTAAGTAATAAAAGGAATTTTTTGGCCATATCATTGTAAAGAAAACTCCATCAGTAGAAGAACTGTAAGTCATACTCCACCCAGACTTTGTTTACAAAATGGCAAAAATCGAGGCAAAAATGGCAGCCTCCATTTCAATTCTTACATGCAATTACTAGCCTATTCAGGAAAAGACGGAATAGCTGTCGTTCAGAGTTCACAGAAGAAACTTCCAAGATGCACTATGAAAAGGGCATTTTATAAAGGAAACTTGCCAAATGCTATTCTAAAAAATGTGGGCCAGGGCATGGAGTATGCTAATGGGCCTATTCTCCATCTTTCAGTGGCACTGAGAAGCTACTGGGGACAAATGAAGGAGAAATGAATGCTAGGGATGCAGCAAGAGATGTCCAGTTCCCCTGCTTTATCTGACACAAGAGTGAATTCTTCAAGAAAACATTTCTAGAAACAGAAATGGTCAATCACCCTCAAAAATGAGGAAAGGAACTCCAGGAAAGCTTTTCTGATCTGTTACCATGTAGAGGTTTCTAATATTCTATGAGCAAATTATTGTAACCTACTTATTTGACAGAATGTTTACAAAGCCAAGGTCATTATTTCCTGCTTTAGAGAATTGGCATAAGAACAGGATTTTGGCTTCTTATAGCAATCTATGTACTGTCCCAAATTGTCAGTAAAATCATGACTACTGTTGGAATCATAGTCCATTATAGACTAATCAGGCTGTAGACATCTGCTGTTTCCTTAAATATGTTTATGTTTACATACATGTGTGCTTCTTCCAAAGTTTTCTCTACTTCTTTTTTTTTTTTTTTTTTTTTGAGGCGGAGTCTCGCTCTGTCGCCCGGACTGGAGTGCAGTGGCCGATCTCAGCTCACTGCAAGCTCCGCCTCCCGGGTTTACGCCATTCTCCTGCCTCAGCCTCCCGAGGAGCTGCGACTACAGGCGCCCGCCACCTCGCCCGGCTAGTTTTTTGTATTTTTAGTAGAGACGGGTTTCACCGTGTTAGCCAGGATGGTCTCGATCTCCTGACCCCATGATCGCCCATCTCGGCCTCCCAAAGTACTGGGATTACAGGCTTGAGCCACCGCGCCCGGCTAAATGAGCATTACTTTGGTCTTCCTGAAAGACTCTATAGACTAAAAGCTTTTAAATTTTCTATGATATTTTATACAGATTAACCAGCACAGTCAAAAAGTAAATAAATAAGTCTTTTAGACTACTAAGAACTAAATTTAAGCTGTATAAATCCTATTTTTACGATTTTTACTTTACATGTTATAAATTAACATAAAATTCCAAAATATTTATATTTTAGTTTATTTTGCTAATTCTTTTTTTTATTGTTATTATACTTTAAGTTCTAGGGTACATGTGCATAACGTGCAGGTTTGTTACATATGTATATTTGCGCCATGTTGGTGTGTTGCACCCATCAACTCATCAGCACCCATCAACTCGTCATTTACATCAGGTATAACTCTCAATGCAATCCCTCCCCCCTCCTCCTATTTTGCTAATTCTACTTGAAATTTGCATGATTCTGAATCACAGAAAGGCAAAAACAAATATGTAAAATATTTTAAAAAATAAAGGCTGTATGTATTTTATTTCTAAAAACATTGCCATTAAAATGAATTTAAAAACCATTTATGATCTCTGAAAATGTTATTAGTCACCCATTAAATTGGTATGTAAAATGGCAATGCAAGAGAAATTGACATTGTTGTTTTGTAAATCAGGAACTTAAACTCTTCTCAAATATCATAGAGGAAAATTACAGTATTTTAAGTCTCTTTATGATGAAAGTCCATAATCTTCTCAGTGGCAATCCTCACAAACTGGCTGTGAAAAATTCAGTAATCAACGTTACAGTAAAGTTTGTTTTGAGAAGTCTAAAAAGAGCAGATTAAGGAAAAACTGATAAATGCAATCATCCTTCCATATTTGTAAAGGATTGATTCCAGGGCCCCATGGATAGCCCAAATCCATGGATGCTTAAGTCCCTGATAGAAAATGGCATAGTATTTGCGTATAACCTACACATAACCTCCTGTATACTTTAAATAATCTCTAGGTTACTTATAGTACATAATACTATATACATGCTATGTAAATAATTGTTATACTGTATTCTTAGGAAATGATGGCAAGAAAAAAAGTCTGTGCATATTCAGTACAGATGCAAGCTTTTTTTTTTTCCGAGTATTTTTGACTCAGCATTGATTGAATCCACAGATGAGGAGCCCATGGATATGTTATGCCCAGACAGTTTGTTCCCCGAAAAAGACCACCAGAGTCCAGAGTCAAAGCCAAGCGGCAAGGATCTTTAATGCAAGTTTGAACTTGGTCCCTCCGTTCCACAACATACAGCAGTGCATGCGCTTGCTTTTTATAGCCTAATGTAAACAGGACTTGTAAAGTTGCAGAGGAACGAGGGAATTCTCCAGGTTACAGCATTACAATTGGTTAACATTTCAAGTTTATACATTTAGCAGTTTTTTTATTGGTTCCCGCGCTCTCACAAACGGCTGTGTTCTTATCGGGGATTTTCCAGGTGATGTC
Organism: Trachypithecus francoisi; assembly: GCF_009764315.1. Lineage (NCBI taxonomy): Eukaryota > Metazoa > Chordata > Mammalia > Primates > Cercopithecidae > Trachypithecus > Trachypithecus francoisi. The sequence continues at coordinate 61,514,047 of NW_022681460.1, forward strand.
TTTCTAAAGTTGAGATATGTGGTAGTCTTTGAATTGAAAGATATATGGTGGGGAGACATATGGTGGGATGAGCCCAGGAAGTTGAGGGATATATGGAGGGGAGACATACGGTGGGATATGTTTATACTGGGCTCAGGAAGTTGAGAGATATATGGCAAGCACTAGTAATTAGAACAGAAAAAGAACAAGACAGGGACTTTCACATTGCTTGCCTATACAACATCTGAAATCTATAGATAACATTATCGGTTAGGTCCGGCGTCAACTTTTAACTAGGCTCAAGGCGCCGCCCGGGCTGTCTGCCAGTAGGGTCAACTTCTAACTAGGCTCAAGGCGCCGCCCGGGCTGTCTGCCTGTGGAAATCATTTGATCTCTTTCAGATAGAGGCCTGACTGTGTATGTTTGTCTTTACTGGAAAGCAACTTCAATATTAAAGCAAAACTCATCTGTTCTTGCCTGTTCATTCAATCAATAATTATTTTAGTGGGAATACTGAAATGTCCTATAAATTGTTTCAAAAATTTTCTAAGAATGGTTTATGATTTTCACCTTGGGAGTAATGTCATATTTAACTTGTCTCTGTTGTCCTCTTAAATTCAGTCCATAGTTTCCAATATTTTGTAACCCACATGTAAGAAAATGATTTTAATATTAACACATTTGGTATTGAACATGTTTAGTAATGTAGCACTTCATATTTCATAAATAACATGAATATAAATGACTTATTGCGTGATAACATCTGACTTTTGGAGGTAGACATTATTATTCCCATGATTCCTGGGAAGAAAGGACAGTTACCATTTGGTTGAGTCAACCCTTACAGGTTGGCAAGGTGAACAAGAATCACAAGAGTGCCTCTTAATGATGCCTGGTGGTGCAGGGTGGAAGTCCAGGGTGTGTAGAAAATAATAGATTTTCTTTGTTTATTGCACAAGTTTGTCAAGATTACATGACACACTCCATGAAAGAGTGCTTCACAAGCTTCAACCTGCCATAAACGAATCTGGTTCATTTAAATGTAAATGAATCTGTTCAAGAGTAAGGAACAATGGATTCTAGTTATCCTTGCATTCTCTGTGGCTGTGTGACCTTGAGCTTGCCACTTACACAACTGTTTGTCTTCTCCTAGAGAGGCAGTATAGCATAACAGCATCCCAAAAACCCTGAAGCTAGTCTGTTTGGATTTAAATCCTGGTTTTATTGCCTTTTGCCTGGATGACTTTGTGCCGTTCACTTACTCTTTTTATGCATCAGTGTTCTTATCTACAAAATGAAGTAAATGGAAGCATCAACTCATCAAGGTATAATGAGGATTAAACTGAGTAAGTGTCAAGTACTTAAAGCATTGCTTAGGACTAAGTAAGCTCTATATTAGCACTTGTTAAATAAATAGGCCAACTGCTATACATACATATATTCTTTAATTCCTATGACAGCCTTATGCAGTCAGTAGAATTTGGTTTTTCCAAATAAGAAATAGAAGCTTGGAGAAGTTGAGGAATGTATTGAAGGTTATTCACTTAGTGAGTAGTGGAGCTGAGGTTTCAGCTGAGATCCTTGTGTGCCAAAGTCTGTGCTCTTTCCATTACTGATCCCTAGCCTCAAGAAGAGCACTTTCTAATGAGAGAAACAAGCAGAGACAGCTAGAGCTAAAGTATGATATAACGTGCATCAGAATCTGCTTGCTCTAATATTAGCACTAGCAAAGTGGGCTGGGAATATTGAGGAAGAAGTAATGCATACACAAATGAGACAGCATTTGAATTGTTTGTGGGAAAAGACATAGTATTTTATCAGTGGAGAAATGGCACCTAGATGTTGCCAGCCAAGAATTGCCTATAAACTGTTTCCTATCAACTCACATACCAATCTCGAAGGTGAGCAGGGATCACAAGAGTGTCTCTTAACGATGCCTGGTGCTGCAGGGTGGAAGTCCAGGGTGTGTAGAAAAGAATAGATTTTCTCTGTTTATTGCACAAGTTTGTCAAGATTACATGACACACTCCATAGAAGAGTGCTTCGCAAGCTTCAACCTGCCATAAATGACATTTTACATTCGAGAAAACTAGTAGTTCTGGATGCTAAATCAATGTGTTCATTTTCACCAGGCTATGTTTGAAAAACTAACATTTGGAACTGCATCTGTGGGAAAACATTAACAGTTAAAGACATATTTGATTAGCACTGACAGTTTCTTATTCCAAAAATCATATGGCTAAGTTGCAGTATCAACCCACGGAAAGTTAAGTCATATTATCCTCTTCCAAATCTTAAGAAATTGCACTTGGATAATTGTGTAATGTATGATGCCATATCAGTTATATTGCAATATGAATAACGTACTTTGTCTTAGGCTTTAAAAAAGTTTATAATGAGTATGTTACTTTAACTTCCGGTTCTCCAACCTTCAGTCTTTTAAAAGTCCAGTTTATATCCAGATTAAAGCAATTGTTGTCAGCCTATTCGTGCATTACTCATTCATCAAATATTTATTATGTGCCTGGGACTTTTCTAGGAACTGAGGATATACCAGAGAACAAAACTGACACATTTGTTCTTTTGAATTTTCAATGTAACAAAGAAAGAGAGAAAATAAACAACAAATAAAATAACTAGATGAAAGTTATGGGATGTTAGAAGATAAAACAAGCTGAGGAAAAACAGGCACATTGAGAGAAGTTGGAAGTGCCAGTTGGGGAAGAGATCGGGGTTGTAGTTTGAAATATGGTGGTCAAGACAGGATTCATGGAGAAAGTGAGATTTGAACTGAAACTGGAAGGAAAGTTAGCCATGAGAATATTGGATAGAGGACTATTCCAAGAAGAGGCAGCTGACAGTGAAAGGTGAAAAGTTGTGTTGGAAGAAGAGCTATAAGCTAAGAATGGCAGAAGAAACATGAGCTATGGGTATGAGAGTAGGGAATGATATTGGAGAAAGAAAAGGAAACTGGATGATGTGAAACTTTATTAAAGGCATTAAAGGTAAGATGCTTCAAAAATTGTGTGTCCTTTTGAGTACTGATTGCTTCCAAATATGTTTTCCAAACTTAAAATACAAAAACACCGATTGGGATATATCATTCAATTGCTATTTTTAATACTTAGATATTAAAATCCATGTGGATGGTTTTTATACCTGTTTTCAAGATTTTTGCCTACTTGCTGTTGTATTCATGTAGCCGTGATTTCTCATTGATTTTCTTTCAATACTGACCATAAAGGACATCAAAATTAGCATTACTTTTAGAAAACTAAAACTTTCATCCCCTCGCTAAAAAAAAATAAGCAAGAGTCATTTGAAATTTTGGACTGCTACTATTCAACGGATAGGAGACAAAGATTTCAATGACTACATGAATAGGACCTATTTCTACAAAGCTCTCTCCAAGGATCTAAGTGGAATCTCAGAGGCTGGTGTGAATTTAGTAGATTCTAAAATCTAAAGGTGAAAGATGATATTCACCTTTGAACACACTCTGAAGGATTGACAAATTCTGTCAGGTGAGATTTTTTAACTAAAATGGCTCATCTGTTTTCTCTTGGGTGGGTCTGACCTTGCATTTTACTTTGTGGGTGTTCATGATTCTTTTCAACAATATTTCCCATAGTGTTTTATGAATTTTCCCATCTACGTTGAGTAAGCAGATATCTGCATTAGATGTTGATATGGTTTGGCTGTGTCCCCCCCCAAATCTCATCTTGAACTGTAGTTCCCATAATCCTCACAGGTTGTGGGAGGGACTAGGTGGAGATAATTGAATCATGGGGATGTTTTCTCCCATCCCGTTCTTGTGATAGTGAGTTAGTTCTCACAAAATCTGACGGTTTTCATAAGGGTCTTCCCCCTTCGCTGGGCACTCATTTCTGTCCTTCCTGCCACCATGTGAAGAAGGACATGTTGCTTCCCCTTCTGCCATGACTGTAAGTTTCCTAAGGCCTCCCCAGCCATGTGGAACTGTGAGTCAATTAAACCTCTTTCCTTTATAAATTACCCAGTATAAGGCAGTTCTTTATAGCAGCGTAAGAATGGACTAATATGTTAAGGTATGTATCCGTTCTTGTTAAATCAGAAGACAGAAATCACACATTGATTTCAACAATGTAATAGAAAAGATTATTGATGATTACAGGGGACTGAAGTAATGGGGTAGCTTGCTACTCAGGAATAAAGAGAACGCTACAAAGAACAGGAAAGCTGAAAATAATAAATAGCTGTTAACTCCATGGATAGGAATCATACCGAAAAAGTCACTCCCACCCTAGGCCTAGAATCCTTGCTTTGTGGGAGAGGCTGTTGCCTGGCCTACTGGGTGGCTTTCACTGAGGTGTCCTATCCAAATTTCACTGAGGTACCCTACAAAAAAGTCTCCAGAAACTCCAAGAGGGATGAATGGGGAAAGCCAATCACAGGTAGTTTCCAGGCCTCAGATCTCTCTGAAACTCACAGCGGGTGCTGTAGAGTTGTCCACAGAGAGATGCTATCTCTAGGTAGCAGCCACTTGCTGCAGAAAACAAAAGCACCCTAGGACAAGGAAGAAAGCCCTTTCCTTCTCTCGTGTACTCAGCCCTACTACCAGGACACTCTACTGAAAATTTGTACCCTCCTGCCAACTGGCAAAGGAGAAATTCTCCAGTACAATACATAGCAATGAAGGGTGGATTTATAGCTGAGATTCAAGAGATTGGTAATTGGCACAAAGCACTTCTGATGGCAGTAACCATCAGAGCTTCTTCATAGTGATGACAACTATGTGTTTCTAACTTTAGCACTACATGACATTCAAATGTCTTGTTCTTTTTCTTCGCATTTTTGTGTGCACAGAAATCGTTTCTCCTGTGCTATATCCAGCCATTTCTGCAACTATTTGAAACTATTCTGAAACTATTTGTAGAAAGTTGCCAGAAATTTCTCAAGGGTTGAGACCAATGAAATAAAATTATTGTTGCAACAATAACTTCTTTTTACTTCCTGGAGAAAGTGTTAAGCTAACACTAAAAAATATTTTACAGCATTCTGATGAACACTTTCCTGGACATTTGAGATGGTCCCATTTTCATGGATGTTACATGGTCCTCAGCATTGAAAGAGGTTAAAAACAATCTTCATTATCTGTGTGTATTATTCAGCAGGTGCTTTTGTAGACACAGTATCATTATGTCATGGCAACAACCATCCATGTTAGTTTTTACTTTCCACTTTATAAATGACAACAATGAGACCAAAAGAGATGTTTAAAACATACAAAAGTCATATAGTCAATAGGTGTTAAAAAGAGATTTGCACTCAAGTCTATCACATTCCATAAGATTTCCACTCTGCCTTTGCCATTCTAAGCGTGATCTATGGACCACCATGTTGGTATCACCTGAAATATTGGGAGAAACACAAAATCTCAGGTAGCATCTGAGACCTAGTGAATCAGAATCCAAGTTTTCACAAGTTCTTCAGGTGATTATGTGCATATTAAATTCTGAAAAGCGCTGTGCCATGCCTCATGACTTTTTATCGCTTTGGTAATGTTTGTATATTCCAAGGTCCTATGCTGGATCCTGCTGAGATCGCCTGAAATTTGTAGTGTATTCTAAAATCAAGGTAATAAAATTCTCCAGAAGTCTTGATTATAGTACTCAGTACACACATTTATAGCCACACACACACACACACACATACCACACCATGCAGAGAAAGAAAGAGAGATCTTACTGGGAAATGTAACAAAAAATATAGATACTGTCATAGGAGGTTGATTTAATAATTTTCACACAAATAAGGTACACAATTTATTGTGATCAGCAGTGCAACCAGCAAAACAATTCCTCTTTTTCGTGTGAGAAATGTGAGACCCACATGCCAGGGGAAGAAAAAATGCAATAATAAATTGTGGGTGTGGATGCCTTCATTATCCCCAGATTACTGGTTGCCAGACTCTTTGTTTTTCTCCACTTTATTAAAACTCCAAAAATATTGAAAGGCCTCCAGGCATCATTTACTTTGCAACTGGAAAGAGCCTCTGGTGTCAAAGTATTAAATATATTTATCACTTCAAAGTCATTGCCCAGTGATGTTTGCATGTTTTTAATAAAGCAATAAACATTGTAGAAATAATGAAAAAACATTTCAGCGCAGACAGCAGGAAGCAGTAAACCAGACTACAGGAACTTATGCCTAGAGAGCAGTATTTTGATCACCCAAAGAATTGGTGGCTGGCACTGCTGCTGTGTGCTTTCTGCTGCAGTTCTTGCTCTTGAAGTGTCCTTTCATTTCCTCCTATTCTATTTCAAAAATATTTTATTTAAAAACATTTATAGGAGATTTTTGAAACATATTCTTTATATACAATCTTTGAAAAAGTCACCAAAGTATAAGTCCATAATCCTGACATGCTGTATATTTGGGTGTGTTGATGCACTAAACCCCAGGGATGATGCTGTTGACAACATGGTTGTCCTTAAGCTTATTTTGAGTTGGGAATGGTGACCAGTCCAGGTACAGCTTATGTTCAGGTGATGTAATCAAAACTGAAAAGGCTGGCTACTGCGAATTGGTAGGGAGCATCTCTCCAAGAAAAAGAAGTTGGGCTTTATTTTTTATACAGTCTGTTACAGCATGCTGATTAACAGGTTGACCTATGGAATTAACCCTCCTAATTCTAGCTGCGTAACTCTGAGCAAGTTAGTTGACTTTCCTCCTGATGTTGTAATGAACGTAAAAAGAAGCAGCAATACTTTTCCAAATGTTTGGCAAGTACTCAATAAAGTTCTTTGTAATGATTCTGCTCTTCTAACTGTACATTTTATTGATATTATTTATCCATATGTGATCAAACATTCTTTAAAGATATGGTTTTTCAAAATATGAAAATTCCATCAGGAATAATTTACATATTCCCTGAGTTTACGGGACATTCAGGGAGTTTTTCACTATTTTAAATGGACTCTGACTGGTATTTTAACACAGCTATGTCTTGAAGTTCACTTGGACTTTAAATCTGTGAATCATTGACCAGATGAACAGCTTACGACTGACTTAGGTTCTCAAGGATTTAAGCACAAAATGGTTGTGGAAGATTTTGGCTATGAGATATATGTGTGCATATGTGTATACATATATATTCATATAGCAATAGACATATAGCTTTTATATATGCATATATATAGATTTTAATGTACATATATAAAATATTTTGGCTTTTATAGTATATATTTAAACCGAATTCATTTAGAACATAAAAGAATACTTTTAGCTAAGTCTCGTTTGTAATTCAACAACCCTGCTCTAAAGGGATTTTACTATATGCATCTAAAATATTTTGGCTTTTATAGTATATATGTAAACTGAATTCATTTAGAACATGAAAGAACACTTTTATCTAAAGCTTGTTGGTAACTCAACAACCCTGCTCTATTCATGATTTCTGAGTATTTTCTAATATATCCTACATGATCTGCGGTGGAAGCCTTTCTGTCTTAGGAAATTTTTCTCTATATAAAACAGAAATACAAGAATTAGCCATCTAGAGATAACCACTTTCGCATTAACATGTTATCATCATTTATTTGGATTTTTAAGATCTAGAGGTTAAAGTGGTATTTCCTTTTTAACATACATTTTTAGATTACTAGTGAGGAAGAACATTTTAATGTTTATTATACAGTTTCTTGTGACTGTTGTAACAAATTCCCACAGACTTAGTGGCATAGAACTATAGATATGCGTTATTTCACAGCTCTGGGTACCAGAATCTGAAATCATAATAATCTCTGAGAGCTTGAACTTTGCTACACATCAGGTGCGTCCATGTGGTCCACGGTCTTTTTAGGAGTTCAAAGTCTGCTGAGTGAGAAGACGATAAACAAACAATACATAAAACTCATCATTGAAACAATGATGTGAGAGAGACTAAAGGGATATTTCTCCCCTATGGAAGAGTAGCAGGGTTCCTACTTGAGACGGAGTAAGAAATGAGCCTTTCTGTCTTTGAAATGGTGACCCTGAAAGTGGAGGCATGAAAATCAGAAAGAGACTCTTTCAGGAAGGAGAAAATGATCACCGGTGACCAGTGCTGCTGAAAAAGGTTAGTAAGATGACGAATGTTAAGTGTTCACCATCTTGGCAAGATGGTGGTCATTAGTATTCTTGGCAAGAGCAGTTTCGGTGGGAACAATCCAGATTGGAAAGCTCTTCCCCCCATCCCTACTCCCATATCATTGACACCTACAAGCCGGATCCAATGTCTTTTTCTTCCACTGATCTTACTCTCTTGCTTGGCCATGTTATTTAGACTTCTTGCCAGACTCAGACAGACAGTTTATTATGAACTTTGCTTTAACTTCAAGGCAATCAACTTTGCTTATTTTTGTTAAAGCTAAAAAAATAGCAGGGGAGAAATGGGATTTTTGTCTAAATCTATAGAAGCTAATTCTAATTTTAATTGTAGAGTTCTATAAAATTAATTTAACATTTATTTCAAAGTGTGATATTTAAAACTTCTCTAATATATCTACACATATTACTACTGATCAGAATTGTTTGCAAAACTGAAAAAAATTGTTTACCAAACCTAATTCATATAAATTAAAGTTTTCAAAACTAATTAAAGATTTTGTTCTGTGGAATATTTTCAGTTTCTTTAAAAAATAATATTTTTATTCTTATGGTCACACTTAACTTCTTAATAGGGAAGAAACTATAGATTTATAGAGGCAACAGAATTATTTTAATAGACTTACAAATCTAAGTGTTACTGCTTTCAACTCTTGATCTCCTATAAAATGCATCTTTTAGGATTACATAAAGAACAAAATTATATCATAATATGTGCTCAGGGAGTGAAATGGCAGGATGGCTTTTACCCAATATAACCACAGATATGACTTAACGTTATTTAATTGCTATCACTTGTAAATGTATAATATAAGGAAGAAATATTCATATTTGTATTGGCTTTAAAGCCATTAGCATTATCACAAGTAATATTAATTACTTGGATATGGGGTAGCTTATTTATGCCTCTCAGCATGGAACCATGATCTTATAAACAGGTGAAACCTATTTTTGCTGTCATGAATACTTAGTACAAAAGCTGAGGACGTTTTGTGCAGAGCAGTTATATGAAATCTACATCACTATGGTAAAAATAATGTCTCTCACTGAGCACTCGTAAAATTCCATTTAAAACAAAATGAAGATTTTTAAAAGTTGCTACCAAATTTGCTTTCCAAATAATGCCCAAATAAACTATATTTTACCTGAAAGTATACTCCCAATCCCTGACTCAAAACACTATATTGCAAAAGCATCCACCCTAGAAATTTCTACTCATTTTTTAGAAAATGGAAACTGTATTACTTACATATTATGAGTGTATAAAACACGTAAGAGCAGTTAATAAGATAAAAACAAATGTCTCATACTCACCACAGGACTTAAGAAATTAGGTATTTTAGAATCCCCCAGTGTACCCAACCTGGTACCATTTACCTTTTTTTGCACACATGGGAAAGTACGATTCTGAATACCATGCTTATCTTTTTCTGCTTTGCTTTGCACTATTAACACCAATGTATAAACTGACAAACAATAAAATATGTATTACTGCCTGTATTTCTTCATGCTTCTAATTTTACACTCTGAATTTTTTTTTGAGAATTATCCATATTAGTGATATAGATGTAATTTTTCACAGCTGTATAGTATTCCATTATTTAAACAATTGTAATATACTGATCCATTCTTCTGTTGATGGACATTTGGACTCTTTTGAGTTTTCTGCTCTTACATACAATATTGTTATGGACATGCTTACACATAAACTCTGATGTAATATGCACGCACAAAGATCTTTATAGCCACAAGTACCTGACAGCTCTAGGATTGGAACTGCTGGTACCTGGAATTTATCTAATAAGATTTAGTAGATTTCATCAGTTTTTCCAAGTGACTATACTGATTTTACAGTATGACATATAGTAAATAAATTTCTATCACCTTATAGCACTTACCTTACTTATAAGTGCTATAAACTCACTTAATTTTGGCAATCTGGTAGGTCTGACAGTACCTTCATTCTGGTTATAATGTGCATGTTCCTGATTAATAATAAAGCTGTACATAATTTTATTTAGCAAGCCATCTATGTTTCATCTACCAGATATGGTTGTTTATATTTTTGGCCCATTTTTTCCCATAGGGTTATATTTTTCATACAGATAAGTAGATATTTGGTGTATCAATAATACCAATCTTTGTCATATAAGGGTTGCAAATGTTTTCTGCAAAGCTGTGCCTTGCCTTAAAATGTTCTATTCTCTTGGAATAAAAGAAAGTCTTAATTTTAATCAAATGAAAATATTAATTATTTAATTTGTTTAAACATGTCTACATCTTTACATACAAATGGCCAACAAGTATATAAAAACATGTTCAACATAACTAATCATTAGGGAGATGCAATTAATACCACTATGAGATATCACTTCATTCCTGTTAGAATGGCTATTGTCAAAAAGACAAAAAATAACAAGTGTTATTAAAGATGTAGAGAAAAGGGAACCCCCGCACACAGTTAGTGAGAGTGGAAATTAATACTATTATTATGAAAAACTGTATGGAAGTGTGTCCAAGGTGGTTGGGGTACAGCTTGCCTTTATATATTTTAGGTAGACATAGTACATCAGTCAACACATGTAACATTTACATTGGTTCCATCCGGAAGGGCAGGACAACTCGAAGTGGGGGCTTACAAGTAATAGGTAGATTTAAACATATTCTGATTGGCAATTGATTGAAAGTGTTATTATCAGTAGAAAAGAATGTCTGGGTTCCGATAAGGGGTTGTGGAAACCAAAGTTTTATCCTGCAGATGAAGCCTCCGGGTAGCAGGCTTCAGAGAAAATAGATTGTAAATGCTTCTTATCAGACTGAAGGTCTGTGTCAATGTTAATATTGAAGGGTTGAAGGGGTATAATGAAGAAGGCCCAACCCCTACTTCCCATCATGGCCTGAACCGGTCTTTCAGGTTAAATTTTGGAGTGCCCTGGCCGAGGAGGGAGTGCCTTCAGATGTTTTGGGGGTGGTGGGGAGCTTCAAATTTTATTTTTGGTTTACAGTTAAGTGAAATAAACCAAGCACAGAAAGACAATTACCATGTGATCTCATACATATGTGGACTCAAAATTGAACTTACAGAAACAGAGAATAGAACGGTGGTTATCAGGTGTTGGGGATGGGAAGAAAGGTTGGGAAGGGTGCTGGTCAAAAAACACAAACGTTCAATTAGAAGGAATAAGTTGAAGACATCAATTGCACAATGGGTGACTATAGTTAATAACAATGTATTGCGCTATTGAAACTTACTATGAGAGTAGATTTTAAGTGTTCTCGCCATGAAAAAATTATTTGTAAGGTGACACATATGTCAGTTTGCTCTATTAACACATTCCACAATGTATACATATTTTGAAACAACATGTTGCACATATTAAATATATACAATTTTTGTCAACTGAAAATTACCTGTGTCTTAAAAATCTTTGCCACTCCAGAGTTTTTTTTTTTTTTTTTTATATTATTATACTTTAAGTTCTAGGGTACATGTGCATAACGTTTATATCATGTAAAACTCCCCAGTGCAATCCCTCCCTCCTCCCCCTCCCCATGATAGGCCCCAGTGTGTGATGTTCCCCTTCCCGAGTCCAAGTGATCTCATTGTTCAGTTCCCACCTATGAGTGAGAACATGCGGTGTTTGGTTTTCTGTTCTTGTGATAGTTTGCTAAGAATGATGGTTTCCAGCTGTATCCATGTCCCTACAAAGGACGCAAACTCATCCTTTTTTATGGCTGCATAATATTCCATGGTGTATATGTGCCACATTTTCTTAATCCAGTCTGTCACAGATGGACATTTGGGTTGATTCCAAGTCTTTGTGAATAGTGCTGCAATAAACATACGTGTGCATGTGTCTTTGTAGTAGAATAATTTATAGTCCTTTGGGTATATACCAAGTAGTGGGATGGCTGGGTCATATGGTACATCTAGTTCTAGATCCTTGAGGAATCATCATACTGTTTTCCATAATGGTTGAACTAGTTTACAATCCCACCAACAGTGTAAAAGTGTTCCTATTTCTCCACATCCTCTCCAACATCTGTTGTTTCCTGACTTCTTAATGATTGCCATTCTAACTGGTGTGAGATGGTATCTCATTGTGGTTTTGATTTGCATTTCTCTGATGGCCAGTGATGATGAGCATTTTTTCATGTGTCTGTTGGCTGTATGAATGTCTTCTTTTGAGAAATGTCTGTTCATATCCTTTCCCCACTTTTTGATGGGGTTGTTTGTTTTTTTCTTGTATATTGTTTGAGTTCTTTGTAGATTCTGGATATTAGCCCTTTGTCAGATGAGTAGATTGCAAAAATTTTCTCCCATTCTGTAGGTTGCCTTTTCACTGTGATGGTAGTTTCTTTTGCTGTGCAGAAGCTCTTTAGTTTAATTAGATCCCATTTGTCAATTTTGGCTTTTGCTGCCATTGTTTTTGGTGTTTTAGACATGAAGTCCTTGCCCATGCCTATGTCCTGAATGATACTACCTAGATTTTCTTCTAGGGTTTTTATGGTATTAGGTCTAACATTTAAGTCTCTAATCCATCTTGAATTAATCTTCGTATAAGGGGTAAGGAAAGGATCCAGTTTCAGCGCTCTACTTATGGCTAGCCAATTTTCCCAGCACCATTTATTAAATAGGGAATCCTTTCCCCATTTCTTGTTTCTCTCAGGTTTGTCAAAGATCAGATGGCTGTAGATGTGTGGTATTATTTCTGAGGACTCTGTTCTGTTCCATTGGTCTATAGCTCTGTTTTGGTACCAGTACCATGCTGTTTTGGTTACTGTAGCCTTGTAGTATAGTTTGAAGTCAGGTAGCGTGACGCCTCCAGCTTTGTCCTTTTGACTTAGGATTGTCTTGGCAATGCGGGCTCTTTTTTTTGTTCCATATGAACTTTAAAGCAGTTTTTTCCAATTCTGTGAAGAAACTCATTGGTAGCTTGATGGGGATAGCATTGAATCTATAAATAACCTTGGGCAGTATGGCCATTTTCACGATATTGATTCTTCCTATCCATGAGCATGGTATGTTCTTCCATTTGTTTGTGTCCTCTTTTATTTCACTGAGCAGTGGTTTGTAGTTCTCCTTGAAGAGGTCCTTTACATCCCTTGTAAGCTGCATTCCTAGGTATTTTATTCTCTTTGAAGCAATTGTGAATGGAAGTTCATTCCTGATTTGGCTCTCTGCTTGTCTGTTACTGGTGTATAAGAATGCTTGTGATTTTTGCACATTGATTTTGTATCCTGAGACTTTGCTGAAGTTGCTTATCAGCTTCAGGAGATTTTGGGCTGAGACGATGGGGTTTTCTAAATATACAATCATGTCATCTGCAAACAGGGACAATTTGACTTCTTCTTTTCCTAACTGGATACCCTTGATTTCTTTCTCTTGCCTGATTGCCCTAGCCAGAACTTCCAACACTATGTTGAATAGGAGTGGTGAGAGAGGGCATCCCTGTCTTGTGCCAGTTTTCAAAGGGAATTTTTCCAGTTTTTGCCCATTCAGTATGATATTAGCTGTGGGTTTGTCATAAATAGCTCTTATTATTTTGAGGTACGTTCCATCAATACCGAATTTATTGAGCGTTTTTAGCATGAAGGACTGTTGAATTTTGTCAAAAGCCTTTTCTGCATCTATTGAGATAATCATGTGGTTCTTGTCTTTGGTTCTGTTTCTATGCTGGATTACGTTTATTGATTTGCGAATGTTGAACCAGCCTTGCATCCCAGGGATGAAGCCCACTTGATCATGGTGGATAAGCTTTTTGATGTGCTGCTGAATCCGGTTTGCCAGTATTTTATTGAGGATTTTTGCATCGATGTTCATCAGGGATATTGGTCTAAAATTCTCTTTTTTTGTTGTGTCTCTGCCAGGCTTTGGTATCAGGATGATGTTGGCCTCATAAAATGAGTTAGGGAGGATTCCCTCTTTTTCTATTGATTGGAATAGTTTCAGAAGGACTGGTACCAGCTCCTCCTTGTACCTCTGGTAGAATTCAGCTGTGAATCCATCTGGTCCTGGACTTTTTTGGTGGGTAGGCTATTAATTGTTGCCTCAATTTCAGAGCCTGCTATAGGTCTATTCAGGGATTCAACTTCTTCCTGGTTTAGTCTTGGGAGAGTGTAAGTGTCCAGGAAATTATCCATTTCTTCTAGATTTTCTAGTTGATTTGCGTAGCGGCATTTATAGTATTCTCTGATGGTTGTTTGTATTTCTGTGGGGTCGGTGGTGATATCATACCCTTTATCATTTTTTATTGCGTCTATTTGATTCCTCTCTCTTTTCTTCTTTATTAGTCTTGCTAGCGGTCTGTCAATTTTGTTGATCTTTTCAAAAAACCAACTCCTGGATTCATTGATTTTTGGAGGGTTTTGTGTGTCTCTATCTCCTTCAGTTCTGCTCTGATCTTAGTTATTTCTTGCCTTCTGCTAGCTTTTGAATGTGTTTGCTCTTGCCTCTCTAGTTCTTTTAATTGTGATGTTAGAGTGTCCATTTTAGATCTTTCCTGCTTTCTCTTGTGGGCATTTAGTGCTATAAATTCCCTCTACACATGCTTTAAATGTGTCCCAGAGATTCTGGTATGTTGTATCTTTGTTCTCATTGGTTTCAAAGAACATCTTTATTTCTGCCTTCATTTCGTTATGTACCCAGTAGTCATTCAGGAGGAGGTTGTTCAGTTTCCATGTAGTTGAGCGGTTTTGATTGAGTTTCTTAGTCCTGAGTTCTAGTTTGATTGCACTGTGGTCTGAGAGACAGTTTGTTATAATTTCTGTTCTTGTACATTTGCTGAGGAGTGCTTTACTTCCAATTATGTGGTCAATTTTGGAATAAGTGCGATGTGGTGCTGAGAAGAATGTATATTCTGTTGATTTGGGGTGGAGAGTTCTATAGATGTCTATTAGGTCCGCTTGGTGCAGAGATGAGTTCAATTCCTGGATATCCTTGTTAAGTTTCTGTCTCGTTGATCTGTCTAATGTTGACAGTGGAGTGTTGAAGTCTCCCATTATTATTGTATGGGAATCTAAGTCTCTTTGTAGGTCTCTAAGGACTTGCTTTATGAATCTGGGTGCTCCTGTATTGGGCGCATATATATTTAGGATAGTTAGCTCTTCCTGTTGAATTGATCCCTTTACCATTATGTAATGGCCTTCTTTGTCTCTTTTGATCTTTGATGGTTTAAAGTCTGTTTGATCAGAGACTAGGATTGCAACCCCTGCTTTTTTTTGTTCTCCATTTGCTTGGTAGATCTTCCTCCATCCCTTTATTTTGAGCCTATGTATGTCTCTGCATGTGAGATGGGTCTCCTGAATACCACTCCAGAGTTTTTAAAAACTCCTCCTTATTTGGCTTCCAAAAAAATCTTATAGATATCATTCATATTTATGACTTTCATCTCCTTTGTTCCTTTTGAATAGTGCCTTAAAAGGAAATCCAGCTTCATTTTTTTTGTTATGTAGATAACTGATTATCCTAGCCCATCACCTCCCTACTGATGTGCAGGGTTTGCTCTCTGGTTTCTTAGCTTCATGGGTTTGCTTCTTGCTTATATTGTGTTCTAGTGTTCTATTAGCCTGTCCTCTCCCAGAGTGTATTGTTTGATAAGTATTGATAACCACAAGTGTAAGTTCTGTCTCTTCTTTGACTTCAAGAATACCATACTGATTTTTGACTATTAATTCTTCCATGCATACTTTAAAATCAGTATTGTCAGATTTCATTGAGAGATCTCATTCAAATTTTACTTAGAATTTCATTGGTCTACAGAGCAGCGTCTCATGAATTGGCATCTTTATAGTAGTGTGAACCCAAAGGTATCTGAGACAGGTTTCAATCAATTTAGGAAGTTTATTTTGCCAAAGTTAAGGACATGCCCACGACACAGCCTCAAGAGGTCCTGATGACATGTGCCCAAGGTGGTCGAGGTACAGCTTGCTTTTCTATATTTTAGGAAGACATAATATATTAATCGATACATGTAAGATTTACATTGGTTCGATCTGGAAAGGTGGGACACCTTGAACTGCGGGGTGGTGGGGAAGGCAGAAGGAGCATAGGGGTCTTCCAAGTCATAGGTACATTTAAACATACTCGGATTGGCAATTGGTTTAAAGAGTTATTATTAGTAGAAAGGAATGTCTGAGTTGAGATAAGGGATTGTGGAGATCAATGTTTTACCCTGCAAGTGAACACTTCAGGTAGCAGGCTTCAGAGAAAAATAGATTGTGTTTCTCACAAGATTTAAGGTCTGTGTTTATGTTAATGCTGGAGGGGTATAATGAGGCATGTCCAACCCCCTCTTCCATCCCGACCTCAACTAGATTTTCAGGTTAATGCTGGAATTCCCTTGGCTAAGAAGACGGGTCCATTCAGATTGTTGAGGAGCCTTAGAATTTTTAGAATTTTATTTTTAGTTTACACTAGAGTTTTCTCCTAAGAACATGATATATTTCCCCATTTTATAGGATTTTTTGATATTGTTAAATGTTTTATCATTTTAAGTTATAATATTTTTGCAAATTTCTCATTAGAATCATTGTTAGGTACTCTATATATGTTACTATCATGTCCTATTTATTTAAATTATATTTTCTTTCTGATTTTATTTTACATTGATCTGGCAAACATGATCATTTATTTGATAAATTTTAATTATGATTTGGTAGGTTCTAAGATATTTATACATGGAAATTACAGTATATTTTCATTATAACAGTTTTGATCTTCCTTGAATAGTTTTTTTTAACTAACAGCTTTACTGTGGTATAGTCCAAGTACCATAAAATTCACCCTTTTAAAATATACAATTCAGTGTTTTTATGTGTATTTCCACAATCGTGTAACCATTACCACTACCTAATTTTATAACATTTTCACCACCCAGAAGGAAAGCATGTGTCCATTAGCAGCGACTCCCATTCCCCCACCCCTTATCTTAAGCTACCACTTAGGTATGAATTCACTATTCTGGATATTTCTTTGAAATGAAATCATGCAATGCGTGTTTTTTGGTACCTAGCTTCATTCGTCCAGCTTAATGGTTTCAAAGTTTACCTGTGTTGAAACACATATTAGAACTACATTCATTCTTAGTGCCAAATGATACTCCATTGCATGGACACAACACATTTCATTTATCTATTCACCACTTCACGAGTATTTGGGTTTGTTTCCATTTTTTATTTCTTATGAATAATGCTGCTGCGAACATTCATGGACAAGTGTTTGTGTGGACATCATTTTTCTTGAGTATAACCCAAAGGGTGGAATCGTTGGGTCACATGGTGATTCTATGTTTAGCATGTTGAGGAACTGCCAGACTGCTTTAAAAGGGACTGTGTCATTTTAGAGCATTCTTGGACATTGCAACTTCAAGTATGTCTTCTGTTGCTTTCTCTCTTCTCTTTCTTGTATTGAGTTATATATGTGTTACATCTTTTGAAATCGTTCCACAGTCCTCTGATATTCTGTTCTGCTTATTTGTTTTATTTTATTTTGTTTTTACATTTCAATACGGAAAGTTTCCATTGACAACTCTCCAAGCTCACTAAATATTTTCTTGTCTGTGGCTTGTCTACTAATGAGTCTGCCGAGGGCATTCTTTACTTGTTACAGTGTTTTTGATTGATTTCTTGCATTTCCTTCTGATTTTGCTTAGAGTGTTTGTCTTTCTGCTTCTCTTGCCCGTTTGTTCTTGAATGATCTCTGCCTTTCTCCATTAGACCCCTTATTATATTAATCTTTGTGATTTTAAATTCCCTGATTGAGAATTCCAATATCTGTGTTATATCTGGATCTGGTTCTGATGCTTGCCTTGTCTTTTCATACTTTTTTTCCTTGCCATTTTTCATTGCTTGTCATTTTTGTTGATAGCTGAACATGTTACATTGGATAATAGAAACTGAGATAAGTAGGCCTTTTGTGTGAGAATTATGTGAATAGAGCTGGAGGTTAGGCTGTATTTAATGTTCCTTGTAGTTATACATGCGATATATTTGAAATTCAGCTAGTCTCCTTGTGCTTGTCTTCCATCTTCATTTTGGGGTTCCCTAAGAACTTATCCTTAGAGACTATGTCTTTTAACTCTTCAGCTGTAATTCACTGTTATTATGCTGGAAACTGTGTTGATATGGTAAGGAGTGGGAGTTACTGTGCTATAATTTTCCAATTAAACCATTAATGGGCCTGTGTCTCTGGCTGTGACCCTCACAAGTGTTTCCTCAATGGTCTAGCTTTTTTCCGCTTGGCTACCATATTCCAAACTATTTCCTTGAAATCCTGGCCTCTTTTGATATTATTTTTCTCTCTTCTTTATGAAATAGAGGAAGACTAGAGGGAAGTGGGGTGGGTAGAAATCTCTCCCCCTGGCTGCTGAACAAGGCTCTTTTCATCCTCTGCAGAGCAGGCCTTTGTTAAGGAGAAGGCTATGGGCTTAGTTCACTATTATTGTTCATTTCTTTCTGCCTGAATCACCAGGGTGTCTTGCTTGGATATTCAGCATGAGAACCTGGGGAGTTTTCTGAAGGTAAAACACATAAAAGTATGGGTTCCCATAAGACTACAGCCCAAGCAGTTGCTCAAACCCATGCTATCCCACATTCAGTATTCAGATATTTTGAAAAATTATAGGACAATGGATTTTCATGCCACTGCAGAGTAACAGACCCATCATACTGAAGCAGCAATGTTTGCAGCAGAGAAAGAATTTAATGGTCATAGGGGACAGAGCAAAGAGATGAGAGGAGACCTCAAATCCATCTCTCCAAAGAGTTCTGGGCTGGGGTTTTAAGGGATCGTGGAAGGTGAGGGGCTGGAGAATTGGGGTTGTTGACTTGTCAGGGTAAGGGAGATGAAGTCCTCAGGATATGGAAACTGCATTCTTTGGTGAGTCAACTCCTGTGGGATCCTTCAGACTAGCTGGCATAAGTATTTCATTGGTATGCAGGACCTGAAAGAATGTCTCAAGTGGAAAATATGACATTTTATAATGTTCAAGTTGCTATCTGTAGAGCAGTTAAGGGGAACTATAATCTTGTAACTGGGTCTATGTGATTCTAAGGCAATAGGCACCAAGCAAGTACAAGGAAGCAGGTCAGAGAGCAGGCTGACCTAATCATTAACCCTGCATGTGCTGCAAGCTTGATTTACTTTCTTTCCCCCCTCATTCTTGATTAATTTTATAAAGTTGATAAGGATGGTTTCAGTCCGCATGGGTTTGATCATACTTCAATCCTGAGGTGAGGAGATTATACTTCAATCCTAATCTACTAGAAATCAGACCAAGACTGCTCCAGCTTTTTCCTTCTGGCAAAGGGCATAATTGGGATAGGAGTCAGGATTAAAGTCATGAAATTGCCTGTCAGTGACCTGCAAGTATTTACTAGTGCACAGTACAGGATCTGGGAGGTGAAGCATGAACACATTAGTGCATCTGTCCACTGTCCTAACATAGCATTTAATTGCACACTGGAGTATAAGATAAATTTTAGCCCTTATTGTCAGAATTATAAGCCCAAATTTTAAAAGTTTTTGTAAAATAGATAGAAAACTTTGGGGTACCCATGAGCTCTTATTGCCACACAGAGTCCGTTCTGTCAGTTTTATGATCTCTATTTTAACATTAATGCTGGTCAGTTGTTGTATCTAAACCCTAAGAGGGTGGGTATATAACAAGGTGTGTCTGAACTTCCATCCTATCATTGTCAGGAACTCTGTTTTAAGGGTTGGTTTGGGAGGTGAGGGTCCTATGGCCACAAAAGGGTCAGTTCAGTTGGTAGGAGGGTTTAAGATTTTATTTTTAGTTTATCTTCCCCCATTTTTAGCCAAGATCTGACAGAGGCAGCATCAATGTCTAAACTTATATTTTGTCCCATATTGACAGGGTGGTGTGGCTACCTACCCTGGATCCGTCCTGTTTCTTGATGGGGACCCTATGCCCAAAGGATTTAGAGCCAAAATACTTAGAAGCAATTAAACATTCTAGGACAGGTGGGAATGGAGGTGAGCATGTACTCACTAACCCTGAAGGCCTTTTAATCAATAGAAGAGCCCAAACCAAAAGACAAAAGTAAAGTTACAGAATTTAATCCAGATCTTAGAAAGAGATTTGTAGCAATTAACTATACAAAACATAGCATTTTGTTAAACTCATTTGAGTTAAGGAATTTAGAGAAGCAAAGATCCTCAATTTGTCAGCTGTTTAGATATCTGTGTGCCCATCCTTGACATGTGGGCTCTGAACTAATAAACACCGGGGTTTGCAGCAGAGAAATAATTTAATGATTAAAGGGCACCAAGGAGATGGTGGGAGACTCTCAAATCCATCTTCCTGAGGAATTCTGGGCTGGTTTTTGTTTTTCTTTTTGTTTTTTTCCGGAGTCTCGCTCTGTAACTAAGCTGGAGTGCAGTGGCACAATCTTGGCTCACTGCAACCTCTGCCTCACGGATTCAAGGGATTCTCCTGCTTCGGCCTCCCAAGTAGCTGGGACTATAGGCGCGCGCCACCACATCCAGCTAATTTTTGTATTTTTGGTAGAGACAGGGTTTCACCATGTTGGCCAGGATGGTCTTGATCTCTTGACCTCGTGATCCGCCCACCTCGGCTTCCCAAAGTGCTGGGATTACAGGCATGAGCCACCGTGCTCGGCCGGGCTAGGGTTTTTAAAGGGATCATGGAGGGTGAGTGGTTGGAGAATTGGAGTTGTTGATTGATAGCGACTAGGGGCATAAAATCATCAAGATGTGAAAACTGCATTCTTTGGTGAGTCAGCTCCTGTGAAGTCCTTCAGACCAGTTGGAATCACTGGGTTCCTTCAGACCAGCTAACGTTAGTAGCTGCATTGGTATGAAGGACCTGAAAGAATATCTCGAAGGAAACACTTAACATTTTATCATATTCAACTGGTTATCTACAGATAACCACTTGATTATATTAAGGGGGATTATAATCTTGTAACAGAGTCTACGTGATTCTGAGGCAAGGGGCATGAAACAGCTATGAGGAAGCAGGGCAGGGAGCAGGCACACCTCATGGTGAATGCTGCTTGTGCTGCAAACTCGGTTTTCTGCTTTTTTGTTTTTTTCCCCTTTCTTCTTCCCTGATTAACTTTATAAAGTTTATAGGGATGGTTTCCAAATTATCATTGGCTGTAGAGTTTATAGAAATGGTTTCAAAATTTTCATTGGCTAAAAACAGAAAAAAATGAGCAACTCAATTTAAAAATGAGCAAAAGACTTAAACTGACATTTCTCCAAAGAAGCTATACAGATGGCCAATAAGCGAAAAAAGATGTATAACAACACTAATTATCATTAAGGAAATGCAAATAACCATTTGATTTTCATTTGAAGTGTGTGATATCACTTCACAATGATTAGAATGGCTGGTTTGTTTTTTTTTTAATATCAGAAAATAGCAAGTGTTGTTGAGGATGTGAAGAAATTGGAATCTTTATGCATTGCTCCTGGGAATGTAAAAAAGTCTAGCCACTGGGGAAGGCCATATGGCAGTTGCTAAAGAAATTTAACGTGGGAAAACTATATCATGCAGCAATTCTGCTTCTGAGAATATACCCAAAAGAGTTGAAAGCAAAGCCTCAAACAGCTATTTGTACACCAATGGACACAGAAGCATTATTCACAATACTCAAAAGTGAAAGCAACACAAATTTTCATTGATAGACAAACAAATAAACAAAATGTGGCTTAGAAATACAACCGAATATTATTGAGCCTTAAAAAGGAAAGAAATTTGGACATATGCTACAACATGGATGAAGCTTGAAGCCATTATGATGTGTAAAGAAGCCAGTTACAAAAGAACAAATATTATATGATTCCACTTATGTGAGACACATAGAGTGGTCAACTCAAAGGGACAGAAAGTAGGGTAGTGGTGGCCAGGGGCTGAGGAAGGGGCAAATGAGAAGTTACTGTTTAAGGGGTACAGTATTTCAACTTGGAGAGATGAAAACACTCTGGAGATACCTGGTGGTGATAGTTGCATGGCTCTGTGGATGTACTTCATGCCACTGAACTGTATACTTTAAGTGGTCAAAACGATAAATTTGTTATTTTAATTTTATTACATTAAAAATATATACTGTTTAAGTCTTCTTACCAGTTTGTGGCTCCAGTGGCTTTTGTTCCAGGTAAGTAGATCTCAGCTGTTTCTCTCTGAATGTATCTATTTCTCCAGATTTCAGGATGTGGTTTGCTCTGAATCCTCAGTTCTCTGATGGGTCCAAAGAAAAGTTGTTGATTTTCAGTTTGTCCAGTTTTAGCTTGTGTGCAGTGGAGTGATGACTTCCAAGTTTTTTACATGTCAGAGCTAACATTTTATACTCCCACCAGCAGCATATGAGAGTTCTAGTTTCTTCAAGTCTTTATCTTTCCAGGATCCTAAACCACATTTCCCCCTAATGTCTTGCTGTAATAACTAAGATCTCCATCGTCTGCACTGTAATATAATTGTAAATGTTGCAACCACATTGACTTATAAGTGATCTAAAAAGAATGTGTTCAACTTTTCACTATTATGTATATTTCCTGTAGATATCTTTGGGAAAGCATCACACTCAATGAAATAGTTTTAGAAAGGTCAATTTCATGGAAAGATTTATCTGTCATGCCCAACTAACTTTTCCAACATCAGAGTCATTGTATGGTTAACAAAAAAAATGGTAATAAAATTATGTGAAATTAGGAAACTTTAAGCAAGGATAATTGCTCGATTTTCCAAAAGTAGTTATAGAATAAAGATATTTAGGGTGCTTTGTGCCCTACTACTTTTAAAATAATTCTTACTAACTGAATAAAAATTTTAGGACATGAGACTCTTAATTAATTTCTTAATATACAACAAAGAATATATTTTAAAAATGTTTTATAGCTATCTTTATTTGAAAAAGCATGGTAGAGGAGAAAATAGAGAAGTGCTTTTACTTATTCTCAAAACAAAAGGGCATATATAGAAAGATTAAAAATTGGCTTGGCTGTAATTGTGTCTTGATTTACTGTGGCATTTAAGTGGATGCCTTTATGACTATAGCCATCACCAAAGCAGTAACAATAATAATTTTAGCAGCATGTATTCTAATTTATAAAACTGTAGTCCTGTGACTAAAAGTTTTGTACTTAAAAGAAAAATTGTGAAACTACACAACTACGTTAGAAGCAATATAAACCAAACTGTTTTGATTAAGTTGCCTTTCGACCTAATAATAATATGGTAAATTGCTAGTTTATTAGATCATTTTGTTGTATTGCCCAATTCAGCACTGTAATTTCCCAGTTCTACTTCCTGTGCTCTGGAGCATTTTTATATGTTCAGCTTAATGGGTTTACCTTTAACATAAATTGAACTCCTAATCCAATTTCCTTCTTTTTAAAACAGTTTTCTTCTCAACTGACTTCATTTTATACCTTTTCATGCTGTTCCCTGACTGTTTGTATTTTATATTTGCAAGTAGAATATGACTACAGTAAGGTTAATAATTATATTAGGACATTATCATTTTTCTATGAATGGCTATATAACATGAAATCAGAACACACACTGAGCCCATCTAATTAACATAGCTGAGTGGAGACAAAAACTAATCAAAGTATGCAGCGACATACATTATATGGCCAATAAATATATATTGAGTGCCTACTATGTTCTATAATACTTTAGATCTATGAATTCAAGAGTGGGTAAGATGCACATGGTGCAACACATTAATATTACAATTTATACCCTACATCATATGGATTTAAATTTGCTCTGTATAAAATTGTGTTAGAAATTCAATTTTAATGAAACATCTCAAACTAAAAGAATAATACATAAATCTATACTTACACCAAATGCATACATATGTATATACATATATAAATGTGAATACACACGTGTAAATGTGAATACACACGTGTGTATATATATACACATATATACATAACACAGGAGAAAGAAAAACCTCTTCCTTACAGAGATTTACAGAGAAATCCTTTCTTACAGAGAAGTACTAAATAATAAATATAAATGGAATGATGCCATTATAAAAATCATTATTTTCCAATACCATGTTAATAAACGTTCCAGGCAAAAATCAATGGATAGTAGAACTATTGGGTGAAAATTTGATGGGAAAAGACTACATGCACTGATTCTAAGTATTTTCCAACAGATTAGTTATTAATTGCAGAGGGTAAAAGGGTAACCTGACAGGAGAGAGACAAAGAAACCTGGCAGAAGCCAGACTGAATCAAGTGAAGCAAAGTTAGCATAAAAAATATTGAGCTAAACTGTCATCATATGTCTCCTGATGGAATACACAGGTCAATTCCCCTACATGGTCTGGCTTGAACAAATGTGAAGAGCAATCCATGAATTCCATGAGCAAGAGTCCATTGTCTTGCTTCGTTAAATCATCTTTCTGTCAGAGGCAATGCTGCTGGAATGCCATGCTGGTGTCTATGATGCTCTGTGCAGCCATGGATGGAGCCCTCCTAGAAGCATCTGTTGGTGTGTATTGCATCTTTTCATGGTTCTCACTTGCATACTTTGTAATTATTTCCTGTGACCTGACTAACTTGGACTAGAAGTCATGGCAGGTGGTGGTAGCAAATCCTGCGGAGAATCGGCAGCCCCTTCAAGGCAGCTGTCACAAGAGAGGCCATTAGAGTTTCCTCAGGCAAGAAGACACGAAATTCCTTCAGTGACTTCTGGCAAGTGAAGCCAGGCACAAGTCAGAAGTTTGAGAGATCTCCAGTTTTCTCAAATTCATATGTCTTCATGATTTTCAGGATACCCCTCTACTATACTCAGTGCCCCGGCTTTAACATATAGGATCCTATGTGATCATTAATTCAATTTAAATTGTGATTCAGCTCCTCATAGGTTTAGATTTTGGGTTTAGTTTCAGCAATGTTGGTCCTATTAGCTATAAGAGTTAAGGGTTTCTTTCACAGTAGTAATATAAACTTTCTGACATTTTTTCTTTTGGCTTGGGTATTGAGGTGGATTTTTAAAATCCCAAACTCATCATTTTCTTTCCCAAGTTCTCCAGAACACTTGGAAGCAACCAGTCAGCTCCACCACTTTTTAAATTTTTCGATAAAAGTATTCTATGTTAGCAATTACTTGGCTATCCAAAACATTGTTACCTGTAAGGCATCTGGTTATGGAAGTCTACAGGTCATTTAAGCAATGCTTTTGCCAGTGCATGTCATAGGACTACTAGTGCCCGCCTTTCCACTGGTGAAGGAGTCATTAGCAGCTTTAAAGCAAATTGAATCAGAGAATCAATTCCAGATAGCCCAGATCTCAATCAAAGAACATGTTTTAAGGTTCTATTCTCCTGGAACAACTTCAGGATTAATGTCAGTATTAAAGTTTGATCCAGGAAGTAGCAGCACTGTGAGTACTATGGACTAATGGATTCATTGTGGGGATTAGACCTCCCATAGTTGTGAGAGCTGGCAGAAAAGCCTATGGAAGGGTCTCACCTCCATGCCCTAGAGTCTTGAAGGCTGCTGAGCTGGCAGTGGGGAAGAAGTGCTGGGTGTAAAGCAAGGGAACATGAGGACACACTGGAATCAACCAGAGCAAAAGCACATCAGCCTCATGTGACCACCAACCCTAACATTGCATATGACTGGCAGAAAGGCCCAAGCCTTTTGTCATCAGCTGCAGGATTGATAACCCTGAAGGAGGAACTCCATGGGAGCTGGAGGAGCTGGGGACCTGGCTGCAGCCCTCACCAAAAGGGGCATGGAAGAATTATAATATGCATGAGCCCCACCAGGGCCTGACAACCCACAGCAACTTTCCCAGTGTGAAGCCACTGCTGCTTCACCTTTACCCTCCACATCTCATACAGGATTTCTTTTGTGGCCAGCTTAACTCAGAACTAAACAGGGAATAGAAATCCAGGCAACATGGTTCCATATAAAAATAAATAAATATTGATTCAATACAATAGCATCACAGCATTTTCCTCAGAGAAATCAATGGGTTAAAGGTAGAGGAATAGTGAAGTGTTTTGATCATTTGACCTCGAAGGCACCACTTGATTAAATTGAGTTGCCAGTCGATAAGCAAGATCATATAATGTGCACCAATAGATAATGGCTGAATCTATTTCATTTTATTTGCTTTCTCTGGACTATTGGTCAGTTTGTCAATTCTTTTGACGCACACACAGACAAGGAGAGTTTTTCCAGAATCCTTTTTTGATGCCTGAGGTTAAATAAAGATGCAGTTCTTTAAGAAATTAAGTAATGTATAGTGTTTAAGAGCAAGGTCTCTGGAGAAGCTCTTTAAAGGATAAAACCTGGTTGCCCTATTTACTAGCTATATGATCCTGCACAAGTCTCTTAACCTGTCTATGCCCCAGCTTTCTCTTTTATAAAATAGAGACAAAATACACACCTATCTCAGGGATGTTGTGAGGATTAAATGTGTGGGTACATACATGAATAATTATGTACATTTAAGTATTCATACATATGGACATAATACATATATGGACATATATATTAAGTGCTATATAAATATAATAATTACAAATGAAAGTATTATCCTTTTCAAGCATCTTTGTATTTTTTTAAATGGGGAGAATAATAGTCAGTTTTTCTTATAGCCTTATTTCATAGTAAAGTGAAACTTGTCTGTGTGATTCACGTGGAACAGCTTTTACTTGATACACATTCACTAAATAATCATTGCCTTCAGTGTCTTTGCACTTTTTGGCAAAACATGTAAGTCGTACTGCATGGTGTCAAGACTGCCATCTTAGTATGATGCTAAACAATGTAAATACATTCCTTGTAAACCCATAGGTCAAATTATTTAAGTACTATTTCACATTGGGAAATAAAGTAGTTAATATTGTATTTACATTTTCTATTTTACATGAAGTTTGTCTACATTTGAATACTTCCATTTCACATCACTCAGGTCTTTTTATTTGTTTGTTTTCTTTCTTTTTCTTTTTTTTTTTTTTTTTTGAGACAGAGTCTCTCTCTGTCACCCATGCTGGAGTGCAGTGGCACGATATCAGCTCACTGCAAGCTCCGCCTCCCAGGTTCACGCCATTCTCCTGCCTCAGCCTCCTGAGTAGCTGGGACCACAGGCTCCTGCCACCACGCCCAGCTATTTTTTTGTATTTTTATTAGAGATGGGGTTTCACCATGTTAGCCAGGATGGTCTCGATCTCCTGACCTTGTGATCCACCCGTCTCAGCCTCCCAAAGTGCTAGGATTACAGGCATGAGCCACCGCGCCTGGCCCAATCAGTTATTTTTAAATTTATATTTATAATATTATGATATAATAAAAAACATAGATTTGGTCTTTGCTTCTGGGTTCCTCAGACAGGGCTCTTAAAATGCTTGCAGATAAACGTGCTAGACAACCTTCTGTTCTAATAATCAGTCTCTGACCCTGGTTCCTGACCCGTAGCTCCTAAGATCTTTGGGATTTCTTGAGTGTTAGGAGCATCTAACGCAGAGCTCCCAAATACCTTGAAATTTGCTGGGTGAAGGGAGCATCTTTTGTTCTAATGAGGGGACTCTGATGAGTGGCTCCTGGATAGCCTCAGTATGGGGGCTGGTGGTTAAAGGAAACAATCATGTGATTAGAGGGTTGGAACTTTCAGTTTTACCCACTGACCTCCAGGGAGTGGAGAGGGGCTAAAGCTTGACTTGATCATCAATGCCTAATGAAGTAATCAATCATGTCTATGTAAGGAAACCTCTATTACATACCCCAAAACAGAGATCGGAGAACTTCTGGATTGCTGAACACTCTGGAGCTCCCTGGAGGGTGGTGCACTAAGAGAAGGCTTGGAAGCTCCGCACACCTCCCCACATACCCTGCGCTATGCATGTCTTGCACTTCGGGTTATTCGTCTGTAGCCTCTCTCATATTCTTTATCAATATGCTAAACTGGTAAGCGTAAGTAAGTGTTCCTCTAAGGTTTGTGGCCCATGGAGCATATTAATCACCCTTAGGAGGGGCTAGTGGGAACCCTGATTTATAGCCACTCAGCTGGAAATGTAGTTGGCAACCTGCTACTTACAATTGGCATCTGAAGGAGGAGGATCTTGTGGAACTGAGCCCTTAACCTGTGAGACTGGACTGTAACTCCAGCTAGAGAATACTACAATTGAGTTAAATTGTAGAACACCTAGTGGGTTTCCACCAGATAATTATTGTTCATGAAGAGAAATCCACATACATTTTGTGGATCAGAGGTGAAGCATTTTGTGTTGAGTGTGGTATTGAGTGTGAGACTGGGAAAAACACTTCAGTTTTTCCTAGTTCTGATAACATTCAAATAAAAATTATGAGATGAAAATAAATTCAAAAGAATGAAATTCATACCAAGCATACTCTTAGACCACAGTGCAATAATAATGGAAATCAATATCAGGAAGATCTCTGAAAACTACACGAATGCATGGAAATTAAACAACTTGCTCCCGAATAATTCCTGAGTGAACACTGAAATGAAATAAAAACAATTTTTAATTAATGAAAATCAGGACACAATTTACCAAGATCTCTGGAATACAGATAAAGCAGTGTTAAGAAGCAAGTATATACCCCAAATGCCTTCATCAAGAAGTTATAAATAACTCAAATTAGCAATCTAATGTTACACCTAGAGAAACTTTTAGTTTTAGGAAAGCTAGCAGAAGGAAATTAATAACGGAAATTAGAGAACTAATTGAAATTGAGATGCAAAAATCTATACAAAGGATCAATGAACCAAGAGCTGGTTCTTCAAAAGATTAAAGAAGAGTAATAGACTGCTAGCTAGACTTAAAAAGAAAGAAAAAGATGCAATTAAGCACAACCAGAAATGACAAATATGACATTACAACCAATCCCAGAGAAATACAAAAGATCCTCAGAGACTATTATGAATTTTCTATTATTAGAAAATCCAGAGGAAATTGGTAAATTTCTGGAAGCACAGAATCTCCCAAGATTGAATCAGGAAGAAAGTGACCACCTGAATAGACTAATAATAAGTTCCGAAATTGAATCTCTAATAAAAAATAGACCAACCAAAAAAAGCCCTGGACCAGATGGATTCACGGCCAAATTCTGCCTGAAGTTCAAAGAAGAGCTAGTCTCAATTCTATTGAAACTCTTTCAAAACATCAAGAAGAGACTCCTCCCTAACTCATTCTGGGAAGCCAGCACCACTCTGATATCAAAACCTAGCAAAAACACAACAAAAAAAGAAAACTTCAGACCAATATTCCTGATGAAAAAAGTCCTTAACAATATACTAGCAAGCCAAATTCATCAGCATATCCAAAAGTTAACTCACCACTATAAAGTAGGCTTCATTCCTGGGCTGCAATGCAAATCAGTAAGTGCGATTCACCACATAAACCGAGTTAAAAACAAAAACCATGTGATTATCTCAATAGACATAAGAAAAACTTTCCATAAAATCCAACATCCCTTCATGACAAAAACCCTCAATAGATTAGGCACTGAAGGAAACTCCAAATAATAAGAGCCATGTATGACAAACTCACAGCCAATATCATAGTAAACAGGCAAACACTGAAAGCATTCCCCCTTGAGGACTGGAAAAAGACAAGGATGTCCACTCTAACAACTCCTATTTAACATAGTACTGGAAGTCCTAACCAGAGCAGTCATGCAACAGAAGGAAATAAGGGCATCTGCATAGGATAAGGAGAAGTCAAGCCATCTCTCTTCACTGACCATATGATTCTATGCCTAGAAAATCCTAAAGATTCTGCCAAATGACTCATGGAACTGATAAATGACTTTAGTAAAGTCTTAGAATACAAAATCAGTGTACAAAAATCAGCAGCATTTCTATACACCAATAACATTCAAACTGAGAGTCAAACCAAGATTGCAACCCCATTCACAGTACACACATAAAAACATGAAATCCTAGGAATGCACCTAACCAAGAAGGTGAAAAATTCCTACAAAGAGAACTACAAAACACTGCTGAAAAAAATCAGAGATAAAAACAAATAAATGGTAAAACATCCCATGATCATGAATTGGAAATATCAGTATCTTAAAGATGGCCACCCTACCCAAAGTATTTACAGATTCAAGGCTATTCCTCTCAAACTACCAATGTCATTTTTCACATATTAGAAAAAAACCATTCTAAAATTCATATAGAACCAAAAAGAGCCTGAACAGCCAAAGCAATCATACGGAAAAAGAACAAAGCTGGAGGCATCACACTACCTGACTTAAAGCTATACTACGGGACTACAGTGACCAAAACAGCATGGTGCTGATTCAGAAACAGACACATAGGCCAAAGGAACATAATACAGAATGTAGAAATAAAGCCACACACCTACAATAATCTGATATTTGAGAAGACTGACTAAAACAAGCAATGGGGAAAGGACTCCCTACTTGATAAATGGTGCCAGGATAACTGGCTAGCCATATGCAGAAGAATAAAACTGGACACCTGCCTTTCACCATACACAAAAAATTACTCAAAATTGATTAAAGATTTATATGTAAGACTCAAATTATAAAAATCCTTAAAAAAAAAGCCTAAGAAATACCCTTCTTGACATTGATCTTGGTAAAGAATTTATGGCTAACTCCCAAAAAGCAATTGCAACAAAAACAAAAATAGACTAGTGGAACTTAATTAAACTAAAGAACCTCTACACAGCAAAAGGAACTATCAACACAGTAAAAAGACAACCCACAAAATGTAAGAAAATATTCTCAAACTATGCCATCTGACAAAGGTCTAATATGCAGAACCTATAAGAAACTTAAACAAATCAACAGGAGAGACCAAATAGCCCTATTAATAAATGGACAAAAGACATGAACAGAAACTTCTCAAAAGACATACACAGGGCCAACAAATACATGAAAAAATGCTCAGCATCACTAATCATCAAAGAAATGCAAATTAAAACCACAATGAGATAACATCTCACACCAGTTTGAATGGTTATTATAATAAAGTCAAGAAATGACAGATGCTGGTGAGGCTACAGAGAAAAGGAAACACTTATACACTGTTGATGGGAATGTAAATTAGTTCAGCCACTGTAAAAAGCAGTTTGTAAATTTCTCAAAGAACTGAAAACTGACTTACCATTCAACTCAGCAATTCCATTACTGGGTATATATCCAAAGGAAAATAAATTGTTCTACCAAAAAGACGCATGCATTTGTATGTTCATTGAAATACTATTCACAATAGCAAAGACATGGAATCAACCTAGGAGCTCATCAATGGTAGACTGGATAAAGAAAATGTGGTACATACACACCATGGAATACTACACAGCCATGAAAAATACAAAATAATATTCTCTGCAGAAACATGGATGTGGTTGGAGGCCATAATCCTAAGCAAATTAATGTGGGAACAGAAAACCAAATACTGCATGTTCTCACTTACAAGTGGGAGCTAAACATAGAGCACACATGAACATTAATATGGGAACAATAGGCACTGCAGAATACTAGAGAGGTGGAGATGAAGGAGGTCATTGGTTGAAAAACTACCTGTAAGGTACTATACTCACCACTTGGATGACAAAATCCATACCCCCAACCTCAACATCATATAATATTCCCAGGTAACAAATCTGCACAGATATTATCTGTTATCACACACACACACAAAAAGTTGAAACCAAAAAAAATTAGGAAGTGAAATTTTCTCATTTAATATTGTAATTTTCTCATACCAACTATCTGACTAATTTTGGAATTTAGTTGTATTCATCTTTTTTCACACTGCTGATAAAGATAACAGACACTAGGCAATTTACAAAAGAAAGAGGTTTAATTGGACTTAGAATTTCACTTGACTGGGGAAAGCCTCATAATCATGGCAGAAGGCAGGGAGGAGCAAGTCACATCTTACTTGGATGGTGGCAGGCAAAGAGAGGAGTGCTTGTGCAGGGAAACTCCACTTTTTATAATCATCAGATCTCGTAAGACTTATTCACTATCATGAGAACGGCACAGGAAAGACCTGCCCCCATGATTCAATTACCTCCCACCAGGTCCCTCCCACAACACATGGGAATTCAAGATGAGATTTTGGTATAGACACAGCCAAACCGTATCAATGGTCTTTTCTAGACAGCAAGTATATATGATTTGAAGTTACATGTTTATTCACAATTTTGTTTGCTAAATCAATCTCATGTATTAGCTAGGATACATTAC
Organism: Trachypithecus francoisi; assembly: GCF_009764315.1. NCBI lineage: Eukaryota > Metazoa > Chordata > Mammalia > Primates > Cercopithecidae > Trachypithecus > Trachypithecus francoisi. The sequence goes on from NW_022681460.1 coordinate 61,546,367, forward strand.
ATTCATATTATATTATATGTTTAGGTTTTTTTTGTTTGTTTGTTTTTTTATGCCAAGAATATTTTGCAACAGTAAATACATGAGGATGTATTTTTGGCTTATCTGGATGGTACAATAATTATGCCTTTGAATACCCTTTTCTTAAGGATAATCTAAAACCTCTTATTTTAAAATGATGGCAAATTGTAATGCCCAATACATTAACAATAGCATTTGCTTAGAAGAGTAATGCAGAAAATGGGATCTGGGACTTCTAATTTTACATAAAAATGTGTTTGTATATTATAAATGTAATTCAAATGTATATTGAATTATAAATATAACTCAAATATATAATAATATTAACTATGAAATTGAAATGTGTGATGGAGAAGTGCAAACAAATACCAAGTTCTGACACTGAATCCATAATACAATATAAGAAAAGCAGAAATCCTCCTTGATGTTTTTGAAAAACCTGTAACAAGCTGGGTGCAGTGGCTCATGTCTGTAATCCCAGCACTTTGGGAGGCTGAGACAAGCAGATCTCTTGAGAACAGGAATTTGAGACCAGTCTGGCCAACATGGTGAAACGCCATTTCTACCAAAAATACAAAACATGAGCTGGGCATGGTGATGGGTGCCTGTAATCCCAGCTATTCAGGAAGCTGAGGCAGGAGAATCGCTTGAACCTGGGAAGTGAAGGTTGCAGTGAACCAAGATCACACCACTGCACTTCAGCCTAGGCAACAGAGTGAGATTCCGTCTTAAATAAATAAATAAATAGGAAAAAGAAAGAAACAAAACGAAACAGAAAACCTGTGGCCAGTATTTTGATATCAAATTCCTTTTGTTTTCACTTGATTTCCTAATTGTGACAATAGTTTTCAATGAAAAATCTGTGGATTCCTTTATAGTTCCCCTTCAGTCTTATGACACAATTTTTAAGGGTCAGTTAAAAAGAAAAGTGACTCTGAAACTGAGTTAATCTTATCTGTGCTGGATAAATTAGAATTAAACTTCTACCGCTGCCTCATCAGTGTCATAATCTAACCAAGGCCAGCTCTTGACTTGTGTGCTCTGATGTTTTGTCCCCTCCCTACTCCTTCCTCTGTCTCCTCAATTAATTATTAAAAATATGTTGCTTTCATCGTGATTCTTACCTTTATTTTCTTTCTGTTTTGAGACCTCTGAGAATCATAGTATTCTTCTCAAACTGGCAGCAATACTGGCATCAATGTGCTGTTCATTTCCTTGATGCCTTATGTGATGGTTAATATTGAGTGTCAACATGATTGGATTGAATTATTGTTCCTGGGTGTGTCTGTGAGGGTGTTTGCTAAAGGAGATTAACATTTGAGTCGGTGGACTAGGAGAAGCAGACCCACCCTTAATCTGGGAAGGAACCATCTAATCGGCTGCCAGTGTGGCTAGGATAAAAGTTGGCAGAAGAAGGTGGAAGAACTAGACTGGCTAAGCCTTCTGGCCTCCATCTTTCTCCTGTGCTGGATGTTTCTGCCCCTGAATATTAGACGTCAAGTTCTTCAACTTTTGGAGTCTTTGACCTACACCAGTGGTTTACAAGTGGCCCTTGGGCCTTTGACCACAGACTGAAGTCTACACTGTCAGCTTCCCTATATTTGAGGTTTTGAGACTCAGACTGGCTTCCTTGCTCCTCAGCTTGTAGACGGCCTATTGTGGGACTTCACCTTGTGATCGTGTAAGTCAATACTCCTTAATAAACTCCTTTTCATATATACATCTATCCTGTTAGTCCTCTCCCTCTAGAGAACCCTGACTAATACACCTTATCAATTTCCCTTATTATTTATTTACTAATCTTTTCTGTGTTTCTACCCTCAACAGCTTCTTTCACTTATTCTTTACTTTTAAATACTTTAAAAACATAAAGCCATTTTTCAGAGCCTGCCCATATATGCTTTTCTTACCTCAAAATGTAACATACACCTGTTTCCTCTTTCACAGGAATGTGTCCTTCTTTCTCTCTGCTTAGGCAGTTTACAGTCCTCTCTTGTCTGGGCATTCACATCCTGAATGTGATCTTCCCTGGTGATTCCCAGTGTCTGTTTCTCAATTGCCTCTTACACCTGTCTTCAGTCAGACTCTCCAGGCCAATCACTGCCTTGAAATATGCATAATCTTTCTCCCCCAATTTTTCTAGCAAGTTCTTTGTACTTGAATTACATACTGGCCATTCTTTTTCTTACAATAAGGTTTTTTTTCTTTATTGCAGGAGTTCAGAAAATAGTAATGAATGAATAATAAGGTACATCTGCAGCTTCAACTCCTTATTTACAAACTCACATATCCTGTAGCCAGTTTAGCATTTCAAATTGATTGTCTCACATCTCAAACTTTAGATATAGAAACATAATTATTGATGTATGTTCTCAAATCTGCTCAGATTGTAAATCTGTAAATTTCAGCAAATGCCACTATCATGCCTTGAATTACTCAAACCAAAACAAGCAGCTTACTATTCCTATCCTCTATACCTTGCTGTCATCTAATTCAATCCCACTGATGTTATCTTTATATATATATATATATATATATATATATATTACCATTTTGCTCTCTAGCCATCATCTCAGCTACCATCTATTGGGATAGATGATTCAGACATAAGCTTGAACTAATGAACAATATATTGTCCTGTGTCTCCAGTACCTACAACACATAATATGGGAATGAAGAAACAGCAATGATAGTAGCCCCCTTACTATCATACTACGTGATTCGTTTGCAGAGATTAGTCTGTTGTCACACTGCAGTAAAGAAAAATCTGAGACTTGGAAATTTACATAGAAAAGAGATTTAATTGTCTTATGTTTCTGCAGGCTGTACAGGAAGCACGGCAGTGTCTGCTTCTGGGGAGGCTTCAGGGAGCTTTTACTCTTGGCAGAAGCAAAGCTGGAGCAGGCATGCTCACATAGCCAGAGCAAGAGGAAGAGAAGAGGTGGAGATGCTACACATCTTTATACAACCAGATCTCATGAGGACCCACTATCCCACTATCCCGACAGCACCAAGGATGAGGATGATGGTGTTAAACCATGAGAAACAGCCCCTATTATCCAATCACTGCCAACCAGTCCCCACCTCCAACATTGGGGATTACCTTTCGACATGAGATTTGAACAGGGACACAGATCCAAACCATTATCACCGAGTAAATATTTTCCATTCCTGCAGCCTTGAAATGTGCCAGGCTCTTGTGATTTACGGTGATTCCTAGGTGGGGAAACATCCTTCCAGGGATAAAGTAAGGGTGCTGCTAAACTAGAAGTTGGGACTAGCAGTTGACTTTGGGCCCCTCTCCAGTGTAGTGTTTTCAGTGGTAGGTTTAGTACAGATAAGCATGGTCTGGTATCACAGAAAGAGGTGTCTATTGGGATACTTTTGAATAAAGTCTACAAGCTGACAATGCAGGTATTTCTTTGGTGGTTTCTCATCCTAATTGCTTCTATGACATTTAAGCAAAATGAGTATGAGTTTGCCTCAGGTTAACAATATTAGTGATGCATTATTTTGACACTAACCTTCTGTGGCTTCCAGCCTCTCTTTTGGGCTGCTCCTGAGGCAGGGTAAATAGTCATGAAATGTGAAGGTACAGATAGGAGCAGCGCCTTGTATGGCAAGAAACAATTGAGATTACATGAGGCACAGCTATGAGAAATCTTCCCAGCGCTTTAATGTTATGTGTATAGGGCTTTGTGGAACTCTGCAGATGCCTCAAAATTGTCTACTATGCAAAAAGCCACAAGTAGGAGAAATATCTTATCTAGAATGTCTTCAGAGAGTACTACCTCACTAATTTATTTATATATAGCCATGGAGGTTCTTAAAGATAATGTGAACCCACACAATTGAATGCATGCTCAGGTCCAAAATATTACAACCTGAAATTCCGTCATCTGCTAGTTTGTAAAAGAAGAAAGAATAAACATCTACCTGCCCAGGGATGAAGGAATCCTGTAAGTTGGCCATAATTACCACTTGATAGAAGAAATGTTTTTTACCAAGAAATAGAGAAGAAGAATAGGGAAAAAAAGAGGAGAAAATTAGGAAAGAGAGGAAGAACTCAGGAAAGGGGAGGAAGTTGCCAAGAATTGCAAATGATTACTCAAAATGATGAGTTTACTTTTTGTACAAATATACCACTCAGTTTCTCATGGACTGAAATATTTGCTGGCAAACAGGAAGGAACTGGTCAGATTCCCAATTTTAACAAGAAGAGAATGATGAGGAAATGCTCTGATGACAACTGTCTATTTGAGGAGTTTCACAGCAAGAAGTTGACTCTGACTAGCACAGTGCATCAGCCTCCATTTGGCTGCCATCGTGGGAGCCAGCTAAACAAGGGCTACCCAGAAATTGGAGGAGAAAAATATTTGCCTGAATAATAGTAAGCCATAAGTAGTAAAGAGGACTGCTTGGATCAGATAGAAAATGTACACAAGAGTTACTTACCTAAACTTCAACAGAAACTGAAAAAAAAAGCAAACAAACAAAACATTCAGTAAGCATGAGACAGCTTGCTAGATGTTCTCTGTATCAACCAGATTGTTCTTTTCATCACAGTGCCTCTATACAGGCTTGGCCACAAGTCTCAGGGCATCAAATTGAGGATTCCCTAATAGGTTAGGACAGGATAATTTATGAGTTTGCAGTTCTATTAGCATCTCCAAATCAATAGCCTCACCTCAAGGGTTCATCACTGGCAGCACTTAATCGAAAGATTAAAAAGAAGGAAGAAAAGAGAAAGAACAAAACAGCAGCAGTTCCACCGATAACTGAAAGAGCAATATGAAAGGGAACTACATGTGACAAAGAACGTTATTAATAAAAGGGCCAGTTAAAGGTACTGTTTCTAATAACACTATGAAAATATTTTTTAACTCTCTCTCTGTAGAAAAAATAAAAATAATCAATCAATCTGTTTCCAACGAGCTCTGCCAATCCAAAACTTTGAGGTATGCTATATAAGGTTTGTGGTGTAAATGGGGATAAAATCAGAATATAGAGCTTTTATAATTTCTTTTTTCTTTTTTTTTTACTTTTTTTTAAAATTATACTTTAAGTTCTAGGGTACATGTGCATAACGTGCAGGTTTGTTACATATGTATATTTGTGCCATATTGGTGTGCTGCACCCATCAACTCGTCAGCACCCATCAATTCATCATTTATATCATGGATAACTCCCAAATGCAATCCCTCCCCCCTCCCCCCTCCCCATGATAGGCCCCAGTGTGTGATGTTCCCCTTCCCGATTCCAAGCGATCTCGTTGTTCAGTTCCTACCTATGAGTGAGAACATGCGGTGTTTGGTTTTCTCTTCTTGTGATAGTTTGCTAAGAATGATGGTTTCCAGCTGCATCCATGTCCCTACAAAGGACGCAAACTCATCCTTTTTGATGGCTGCATAGTATTCCATGGTGTATATGTGCCACATTTTCTTAATCCAGTCTGTCACAGATGGACATTTGGGTTGATTCCAAGTCTTTGCTATTGTGAATAGTGCTGCAATAAACATACGTGTGCATGTGTCTTTGTAGTAGAATAATTTATCATCCTTTGGGTATATGCCCAGTAGTGGGATGGCTGGGTCATATGGTACATCTAGTTCTAGATCCTTGAGGAATTGCCATACTGTTTTCCATAATGGTTGAACTAGTTTACAATCCCACCAACAGTGTAAAAGTGTTCCTATTTCTCCACATCCTCTCCAACACCTGCTGTTTCCTGACTTCTTAATGATTGCCATTCTAACTGGTGTGAGATGGTATCTCATTGTGGTTTTGATTTGCATTTCTCTGATGGCCAGTGATGATGAGCATTTTTTCATGTGTCTGTTGGCTGTATGAATGTCTTCTTTTGAGAAATGTCTGTTCATATCCTTTCCCCACTTTTTGATGGGGTTGTTTGTTTTTTTCTTGTATATTTGTTTGAGTTCTTTGTAGATTCTGGATATTAGCCCTTTGTCAGATGAGTAGATTGCAAAAATTTTCTCCCATTCTGTAGGTTGACTGTTCACTGTGATGGTAGTTTCTTTTGCTGTGCAGAAGTTCTTTAGTTTAATGAGATCCCATTTGTTAATTTTGGCTTTTGCTGCCGTTCCTTTTGGTGTTTTAGACATGAAGTCCTTGCCCATGCCTATGTCCTGAATGGTACTACCTAGATTTTCTTCTAGGGTTTTTATGGTATTAGGTCTAACATTTAAGTCTCTAATCCATCTTGAATTAATCTTCGTAAAAGGGGTAAGGAAAGGATCCAGTTTCAGCTTTCTACTTATGGCTAGCCAATTTTCCCAGCATCATTTATTAAATAGGGAATCCTTTCTCCATTTCTTGTTTCTCTCAGGTTTGTCAAAGATCAGATGGCTGTAGATGTGTGGTATTATTTCTGAGGACTCTGTTCTGTTCCATTGGTCTATAGCTCTGTTTTGGTACCAGTACCATGCTGTTTTGGTTACTGTAGCCTTGTAGTATAGTTTGAAGTCAGGTAGCGTGACGCCTCCAGCTTTGTCCTTTTGACTTAGGATTGTCTTGGCAATTCGGGCTCTTTTTTGGTTCCATATGAACTTTAAAGCAGTTTTTTCCAATTCTGTGAAGAAACTCACTGGTAGCTTGATGGGGATGGCATTGAATCTATAAATAACCTTGGGCAGTATGGCCATTTTCACGATATTGATTCTTCCTATCCATGAGCATGGTATGTTCTTCCATTTGTTTGTGTCCTCTTTGATTTCACTGAGCAGTGGTTTGTAGTTCTCCTTGAAGAGGTCCTTTACATCCCTTGTAAGCTGGATTCCTAGGTATTCTCTTTGAAGCAATTGTGAATGGAAGTTCATTCATGATTTGGCTCTCTGCTTGTCTGTTACTGGTGTATAAGAATGCTTGTGATTTTTGCACATTAATTTTGTATCCTGAGACTTTGCTGAAGTTGCTAATCAGCTTAAGGAGCTTTTGGGCTGAGACGATGTGGTTTTCTAAATATACAATCATGTCATCTGCCAGCAGGGACAATATGACTTCTTCTTTTACTAACTGAATGCCCTTTATTTCTTTCTCTTTTCTGATTGCCCTAGCCAGAACTTCCAACACTATGTTGAATAGGAGTGGTGAGAGAGGGCATCCCTGTCTTGTGCCAGTTTTCAAAGGGAATTTTTCCAGTTTTTGCCCATTCAGTATGATATTAGCTGTGGGTTTGTCATAAATAGCTCTTATTATTTTGAGGTACGTTCCATCAATACCAAATTTATTGAGCGTTTTTAGCATGAAGGGCTGTTGAATTTTGTCAAAAGCCTTTTCTGCATCTATTGAGATAATCATGTGGTTCTTGACTTTGGTTCTGTTTATATGCTGGATTATGTTTATTGATTTGCAAATGTTGAACCAGCCTTGCATCCCAGGGATGAAGCCCACTTGATCATGGTGGATAAGCTTTTTGATGTGCTGCTGAATCCGGTTTGCCAGTATTTTATGAGGATTTTTGCATCGATGTTCATCAGGGATATTGGTCTAAAATTCTCTTTTTTGTTGTGTCTCTGCCAGGCTTTGGTATCAGGATGATGTTGGCCTCATAAAATGAGTTAGGGAGGATTCCTTCTTTTTCTATTGTTTGGAATAGTTTCAGAAGGAATGGTACCAGCTCCTCCTTGTACCTCTGGTAGAATTCAGCTGTGAATCCATCTGGTCCTGGACTTTTTTTGGTGGGTAGGCTATTAATTGTTGCCTCAATTTCAGAGCCTGCTATTGGTCTATTCAGGGATTCAACTTCTTCCTGGTTTAGTCTTGGGAGAGTGAAAATGTCCAGGAAATTATCCATTTCTTCTAGATTTTCTAGTTGATTTGTGTAGAGGCGTTTATAGTATTCTCTGATGGTAGTTTGTATTTCTATGGGGTCAGTGGTGATATCCCCTTTATCATTTTTTATTGCGTCTATTTGATTCCTCTCTCTTCTCTTCTTTATTAGTCTTGCTAGCGGTCTGTCAATTTTGTTGATCTTTTCAAAAAACCAACTCCTGGATTCATTGATTTTTTGGAGGGTTTTTTGTGTCTCTATCTCCTTCAGTTCTGCTCTGATCTTAGTTATTTCTTGCCTTCTGCTAGCTTTTGAATGTGTTTGCTCTTGCCTCTCTAGTTCTTTTAATTGTGATGTTAGAGTGTCCATTTTAGATCTTTCCTGCTTTCTCTTGTGGGCATTTAGTGCTATAAATTTCCCTCTACACACTGCTTTCAATGTGTCCCAGAGATTCTGGTATGTTGTATCTTTGTTCTCATTGGTTTCAAAGAACAGCTTTATTTCTGCCTTCATTTCGTTATGTACCCAGTAGTCATTCAGGAGCAGGTTGTTCAGTTTCCATGTAGTGAGCGGTTTTGATTGAGTTTCTTAGTCCTGAGTTCTAGTTTGATTGCACTGTGGTCTGAGAGACAGTTTGTTATAATTTCTGTTCTTTGACATTTGCTGAGGAGTGCTTTACTTCCAATTATGTGGTCAATTTTGGAATAAATGCGATGTGGTGCTGAGAAGAATGTATATTCTGTTGATTTGGGGTGGAGAGTTCTATAGATGTCTATTAGGTCCGCTTGGTGGAGAGCTGAGTTCAATTCCTGTGTATCCTTGTTAACTCTCTGTCTCGTTGATCTGTCTAATGTTGACAGTGGAGTGTTGAAGTCTCCCATTATTATTGTATGGGAGTCTAAGTCTCTTTGTAAGTCTCTAAGGACTTGCTTTATGAATCTGGGTGCTCCTGTACTGGGTGCATATATATTTAGGAGAGTTAGCTCTTCCTGTTGAATTGATCCCTTTACCATTATGTAATGGCCTTCTTTGTCTCTTTTGATCTTTGATGGTTTAAAGTCTGTTTGATCAGAGACTAGGATTGCAACCCCTGCTTTTTTTTGTTCTCCATTTGCTTGGTAGATCTTCCTCCATCCCTTTATTTTGAGCCTATGTATGTCTCAGCATATGAGACGGGTCTCCTGAATACAGCAGACTGATGGGTTTTGACTCTTGATCCAGTTTGCCAGTCTGTGTCTTTTAATTGGAGCATTTAGTCCCTTTACATTTAAGGTTAATATTGTTATATGTGAACTTGATCCTGTCACTATGATATTAACTGGTTATTTTGCTCGTTAGATGATGCAGTTTCTTCCTAGCCTCGATGGTCTTTACATTTTGGCATGTTTTTGCAATGGCTGGTACTGGTTGTTCCTTTCCATGTTTAGTGCTTCCTTCAGGGTCTCTTGTAAGGCAGGCCTGGTGGTGACAAAATCTCTAAGCATTTACTTATCTGTAAAGGATTTTATTTCTCCTTCACTGATGAAACTTAGTTTGGCTGGATATGAAATTCTGGGTTGAAAATTCTTTTCTTTAAGAACGTTGAATATTGGCCCCCACTCTCTTCTGGCTTGTAGAGTTTCTGCCAAGAGGTCTGCTGTTAGTCTGATGGGCTGCCCTTTGTGGGTAACCCGACCTTTCTCTCTGGCTGCCCTTAAGATTTTTTCCTTTATTTCCACTTTGGTGAATCTGGCCATTATGTGTCTTGGAGTTGCTCTTCTGGAGGACTATCTTTGTGGCGTTCTCTGTATTTCCTGAATTTGAATGTTGGCCTGCCCTACTAGGTTGGGGAAGTTCTCCTGGATGATATCCTGAAGAGTGTTTTCCAACTTGGTTCCATTTTCCCCCTCACTTTCAGGCACCCCAATCAGACGTAGATTTGGTCTTCTTACATAATCCCATACTTCTTGCAGGCTTTGTCCATTTCTTTTTCTTCTTTTTTTTTTTTTTTTTTTCTCTTCTCGCTTCATTTCATTCATTTGATCCTCAGTCGCTGATACTCTTTCTTCCAGTTGATTGAGTCGGTTACTGAAGCTTGTGCATTTGTCACGTATTTCTCATGTCATGGTTTTCATCTCTGTCATTTCGTTTATGACCTTCTCTGCATTAATTAGTCTAGCTGTCAATTCTTCCACTCTTTTTTTAAGATTGTTAGTTTCTTTGCGCTGGGTACGTAATTCCTCCTTTAGGTCTGAGAAGTTTGATGGACCGAAGCCTTCTTCTCTCATCTCGTCAAAGTCATTCTCTGACCAGCTTCGATCCGTTGCTGGCAATTGGCTGCGCTCCTTTGCAGGGGGAGATGCGCTCTTATTTTTGAATTTCCAGCTTTTCTGCCCTGCTTTTTCCCCATCTTTGTGGTTTTATCTGTCTCTGGTCTTTGATGACGGTGACATACTGATGGTGTTTTGGTATAGGTGTCCTTCCTGTTTGATAGTTTTCCTTCTGACAGTCAGAAGCACTGTCTGTTGGTCTGTTGGAGATTGCTTGAGGTTCACTCCAGACCCTGTTTGCCTGGGTATCAGCAGCAGAGGTTGCAGAAGATAGAATATTGCTGAACAGCAAGTATACCTGTCTGGTTCTTACTTTGGAAGCTTCCTCTCAGGGGTGTACTCCACCCTGTGAGGTGTGGGGTGTCAGACTGCCCCTAGTGGGGGATGTCTCCCAGTTAGGCTACTCAGGGGTCAGAGACCCACTTGAGCAGGCAGTCTGTCCGTTCTCAGATCTCAACCTCCGTGTTGGGAGATCCACTGCTCTCTTCAAAGCTGTCAGAGAGAGTCGTTCGTGTCTGCTCAGGCCTCTGCTGTTTCCGCTGTTGTTTTTTTAGCTGAGTCCTGCCCCTAGAGGTGGAGTCTATAGAGACAGGCAGGTTTCCTTGAGCTGCTGTGAGCTCCACCCAGTTCGAGCTTCGCAGCGGCTTTGTTTACCTACTTAAGCCTCAGCAATGGCGGACGCACCTCCCCCAGCCTCGCTGCTGCCTTGCAGTTAGATTGCCGCAGACTGCTGTGTTAGCAATGAGGGAGGCTCCGTGGGCGTGGGACCCTCCCGGCCAGGTGAGGGATATATTCTTCTGGTGTGCCCGTTTGCTTAAAGTGCGGTATTGGGGTGGGAGTTATCCGATTTTCCAGGTGTTGTGTGTCTCAGTTCCCCTGGCTAGGAAAACGGATTCCCTTCCCCCTTGTGCTTTCCAGGTGAGGCGATGCCTCGCCCTGCTTCAGCTCTCGCTGGTCAGGCTGCAGCAGCTGACCAGCACCGATTGTCCGGCACTCCCTAGTGAGATGACCCCAGTACCTCAGTTGAAAATATAGAAATCACCGGTCTTCTGTGTCGCTCGCACTGGGAGTTGGAGACTGGAGCTGTTCCTATTCGGCCATCTTCACTTTTATAATTTCACAAAATAATAAATTTGTAATTTTACAATTGCATGTCCCTATCAATTAAATGTAAGCTTCAGAAGAAGATGAATATCTTAGTCCATTTGAACTTCTATAACAAAACACCAAAGACTGGATGGCTTTAAACAGCATACATTTATTTCTCACAATTCTGCAGGCCAAGAAGTCCAAGACCAAAGGCAGATTTGACATTTGGTGAGGGCTCACTTTCTGGGTTATAGATGACAGCTTCTTGTTGTGTCCTCACATGGTGAAAGGGTGATGTGTCTCTTTAGGATGTTTGTGTTTTTGAGGACACAAAGTTACATGGTTTGGCTGTGCCCCCACCCAAATCTCATCTTGAATTATAGTTCCCATAATTCCTACATGTCATGGGAGGGACCCAGTGGGAGGTAATCAAATCATGAGGGTGGTTACCCCCATGTTGTTCTCATGATACTGAATGAGTTCTCACGGGATATGATGGTTTTACAAGGGGCTCTTTCCCCTTTGTTCAGCATTTCTCCTTGTTGCTGCCATGTGAAGAAGGACGTGTTAGCTTCCCTTTCCGCCATGATTGTAAGTTTCATGAGTCCTCCCAAGTCATACTGAACTGTGAGTCAATTAAACATCTTTCCTTTATAAATGTCCCAGTCTCAGGTATTTCTTCCTAGCAGCATGAGAACAGACTAATACACAAGCATTCAGACCACAGCAACAGAGGACTATATCTGGCTTATTCAGAGCCATGCAGCAGAAAATTATGAACCCAGTATGAGAAGTGAGGGTCAAAAGAATCATTGAAAGCCACAAGTGGCTCTGGGAAGACAAGCACAAGCAGCCTATGTAGGGCAGATGGGAGGGTTGGCTGGAAGTGCTGGTGCCACTACAGCCATGACTCAGAGACCATATTCTGGGGCAGGAAACACACAGTACAGGCTGCCCGAGTAGCCTTTCAGGGTTCACATGAAAATCCAAACACTTTGCTTTTTTATAAATATCCCTGTTTGACTTTTTTAGATAGTACTCCCTTTGTCTTTTTTCTCCTTATCTTCCAAAACTACATTTCCTGTTCTTTTTTTTTTTTTTTTTTTTTTTTTGAGACGGAGTCTCGCTCTGTGGCCCAGGCTGGAGTGCAGTGGCCGGATCTCAGCTCACTGCAAGCTCCGCCTCCCTGGTTTATGCCATTCTCCTGCCTCAGCCTCCCGAGTAGCTGGGATTACAGGCGCCCACCACATCGCCCGGCTAGTTTTTTGTATTTTTTTAGTAGAGACGGGGTTTCACCGTGTTCGCCAGGATGGTCTCGATCTCCTGACCTCGTGATCCGCCCGTCTCGGCCTCCCAAAGTGCTGGGATTACAGGCTTGAGCCACTGCGCCCGGCCCATTTCCTGTTCTTTTAATTATATATTCTTTTCTTCAGAGAGCCCATCTTCATCTTGTGTCAGTTATTTCCTCAGTGCCTTCATTTCGTTATTTACCCAGTAGTCATTCAGGAGCAGGTTATTCAGTTTCCATATAGTTGTGCTGTTCTGAGTGAGTTTCTTACTCCTGAGTTCTAATTTGATTGTGGTCTGAGAGACAGTTTCTTGTGATTTCTGTTCTTTTACATTTGCTGAGGGGTGTTTTACTTCCAATTATGTGGTCAATTTTAGAATAAGGTGGTGCTGGGAAGAATGTATATTCTGTTGGTTTGGGGTGGAGAGTCCTGTGGATATCTCTTACATCTGCTTGGTGCAGAGCTGAGTTTAATTCCTGGATATCCTTGTTAACTTTCTGCCTATGACCTTCCCAGCTCTGCACCTTCATCCTGCCATCTAGACCCTTATCTTCAGTGACTTGCTACATACATATCTGTCACTTCAGCATTTCAGATTTCACCATTAATTTCTTATCATTTGCTATAGTTTGGATATGTGTCCCCACCCAAATCTCATGTTGAATTGTAATCCCCAGTATTAGAGGTGGTCCCTAGTGAGAGGTGTCTCCCAATTAGGCTACACGGGGGTCAGAGACCCACTTGAGGAGGCAGTCTGTCCGTTCTCAGAGCTCAAATGCCGTGCTGGGAGAACCGCTGCTCTCTTCAGAGCTGTCGGACAGGGACGTTTAAATCTGCAGAAGTTTCTGCTGCCTTTTGTTCAGCTATGCTCTGCCCACACAGGTGGAGTCTATAGAGGCAGTAGACCTTGCTGAGCTGTGGTGTGCTCTGCCCAGTTTGAGCTTCCTGGCCACTTTGCTACCTACTCAAGCCTCAGCAATGGTGGATTCCCATCTCTCTGCCTGGCTGCAGCCTCACAGGTCAATCTCAGACTGCTGCACTAGCAGTGAGCAAGGCTCTGTGGGTGTGGGACCCACCCAGTCAGGCACAGGAGAGAATCTCCTGGTCTGCCAGATCTAAGACTGTGGGAAAAGTGTAGTATTTGGGTGGAATTGTCCCGTTTTTCCAGGTACAGTCTGTCATGGCTTCCCTTGGCTAGGAAAGGGAAATTCCCCAACCCCTCGCACTTCCTGGGTAAGATGATGCCCCGCCCTGCTTCAGCTCACCCTCCATGGGCTGCATCCACTGTCCAACAAGTCCCAGTGAGATGAATCAGGTACCTCATTTGGAAATGTAGAAATCACCCAACTTCTGCGTTGATCACACTGGGAGGTGCAGACTGGAGCTGTTCCTTTTTGACCATCTTGGAATGGAGCCCAACAACTTTCTCTCATATGTTTACCTATTTGTTGTTCATTTTACTTTGCCTCAGAAGACCTCAAATATGTAAAGCTTAATAGGTATCATAAAAGACAGAATACATGGGGGAGACACAGGTCTTGACTTCAAGGAAAAAATGACTCTTCTATGAAATGAATCAACAAACAAACTAAGAAATAAGCACTTTGCTTCACACAAGGGTCACATAGCATGATGCTTACAGGAATTGTGTGGGGTGTGTCATGAAAGTTTTCAAAGGTTACCTTAAGCTTAAGGGGGGTTTTAAGTCATGTATAGGCTTTGACTTAGAGAAAAGGTCACTGTCACTTTTTTCTCTCAAGAATGAAGGTAGACCATGCCGTCTGATTACTAACAACTTCGAGAAACAGATTATTTTTCTTTCTTTCTGGAAGTTTTCAAAGTGGCATATAGAACGCTGAAGGCATTTTGTATTTTGTATTTTGAAACACTTCTTTCATAAAATAAAATTGCATGACCACAAGTTCTACTAATTAAATCACTGCATTTAAATTATTTAAAATGTAAAACAGAAAAGTAGTACTTGGTAAGAAACATGAGTATTTTACATTTTGGAATGAATCCACATTGTCTTATAAAATATAATTCATTTTTGAGTTATTAAAGATGAAATTATACCCAAAATAAAGTAACCATAAATCCATAAATCATATTTTCATTTATTTGTTTATCAACATAATGTATTTGAGATAAATGAGATTACCAATTCCCCTCAAATGCTTTCTAAATATTCAAGTGTTCTAAAAGAATATTTTAAAAATCTATTGTATATTTCTCTAATTTAGTAAAGAAAATAGATGACTATAAAGATTGCTTTAAGCATCACTTATTGTCTGTGAAATATTCAGAAGCTGTTCACATACATGACAATGTGTACTTTCTCTTATTCATTGTCTAGAGTTAGTATTTAGTTTTTCTTTATGTATTTTGTATAAGGGTTGGTTTAACTGTATATTCAGGAGATATTAGGCATATTGAATGATTTGACTTCTGTACTAAATGTCTCTCAAAATCTGAGTTGAGTTATAGAAAGAGATACAGGTTTTTTTTTTTTTTTGAGACGGAGTCTCGCTCTGTCGCCCAGGCTGGAGTGCAGTGGCCGGATCTCAGCTCACTGCAAGCTCCGCCTCCCGGGTTCCCGCCATTCTCCTGCCTCAGCCTCCCAAGTAGCTGGGACTACAGGCGCCCGCCAACGCGCCTGGCTAGTTTTTTGTATTTTTTTAGTAGAGACAGGGTTTCACCGTATTAGCCAGGATGGTCTCGATCTCCTGACCTCGTGATCCGCCCGTCTCGGCCTCCCAAAGTGCTGGGATTACAGGCTTGAGCCACCGTGCCCGGCCTAGAGATACAGTTTTTATCATAATAGCCAAGTTGAAACAGGTTCTATGTAGTAAAATGTAAGAAGAAGAATCCAAAATTGATGTTTATAATCAGTGAAAATTTAAATAAAGGCAAAAGGGTCAAATGCAAGTTGTGTCTTTAAAATATTTATTTGTCATCAATAATAAAACAATAATAGCTATGGAAAATTACAGTTTACTCGACCCATCTCCTAATCCTTACAGAAATCTTAGCACAATTATTAGAATTTACATATAAAGTTGGACATTGATATGGTCTGGCTGTGTCCCCACCCAAATCTCAAATTGTAGCTCCCACAATTCCCTCCCATTGTGGGAGGGACCTGTAGGGAGGTAATTGATTCATGGGGGTGGGTCTTTCCCATGCTGTTCTCATGATAGTGAATAAGACTCATGAGATCTGATAGTTTTATAAGGGATTCCTCAAGGATCTAGAACTAGAAATACCATTTGACCCAGTGATCCCATTACTGGGTATATAAACAAAGGATTATAAATCATGCTACTGTAGAGACACATGCACACATATGTTTACTGTGGCACTATTCACAATAGCAAAGACTTGGAACCAACCCAAATGTCCATCAATGATGTACTGGGTTAAGAAAATGTAGCACATATACACCATGGAATACTATGCAGCCATAAAAAAGGATAAGTTCATGTCCTTTGCAGGGACATGGATGAAACTGGAAACTATCATTCTCAGCAAACTATCACAAAGACAGAAAACCAAATACCACATGTTCTCACTCATAGGTGGGAACTGAACAATGAGAACGCTTGGACACAAGATGGGGAACATCACACACCAGGGTCTCTCAGGGAGAGGGGGGTGAGCTGGGGGAGGGATAGCATTAGGAGAAATACCTAATGTAAATGATGAGCTGATGGGTGCAGCAAACCAACATGGTACATGTATACCTGTGTAACAATCCTGCATGTTGTGCACATGTACCCTAGAACTTAAAGTATAATAAAAAAAATAATAAAACCAAGTTTTTTATGGAAAAAAAAACAAAAGATATGAGAAAAAATGTGTAGAATAGAAAAAATTCCTCTTCAAATATCTTCACATGACTTGTGGTAAAATAGAATACAAAAATCAAAATTTAGAAAAGCAAGAGCAAATCAAACCTAAAATTAGTAGAAGGAAAGAAATAAACATCAGAGGAGAAATAAATGAAATTGAAATAAAAAAATAAAAAAGATCAATGAAAGAAAAGGTTGGTTTCTTAAAAAGTTAAACAAAGTTGACCAACCTATAGACAGACTAAGAAAAAAGAGAGAAGACCCAAACAAGTAAAATCAAAACAAAAAAATAGACATTACGATAGATACTTCAGAAATTCGTAGGATCATTAATTGCTACTTTGAGCAACTACATGCCAATATATTGGAAAATCTAGAAGAAATGGACACATTCTTAAATACATGCAACCTATCAAGATTGAACGAGGAAGAAATACAAAACCTGAGCAGACCAACAATATGTAACGAGATTGAGGCCATAATAAATTTTCCCAGTAAAGAAAAGTCCAGGACCTGATGGCTTCACTGCTGAATTCCACCAAACATTTAAAGAACAACTAATACCAATCCTAATCAAACTATTCCAAGAAATAGAGAAGGAGGCAATACTTCCAAACTCATTCTATGAGGCCAGTATTACCTCAATACCAATACAGAACAAGGACATATCAAGAAAAGAAAGCTATAGGCCAATATCTCTAAGAAGTACTCATACAAAAATCCTCAACTTGCTAGTGAGTTCGACACCAGCAAGTGGAACTCAGCAATACATTAGAAATATCATTCATCATAATCAAGTGGGATACAAGAATGGTTCATCATATGCAAATAAATCAATGTGATACATTATAAGAACAGGATAAAGGACAAGAATCATATGACCATTTCAACTGATGCTGAAAACA
This sequence comes from Trachypithecus francoisi, assembly GCF_009764315.1. Classification (NCBI taxonomy): domain Eukaryota; kingdom Metazoa; phylum Chordata; class Mammalia; order Primates; family Cercopithecidae; genus Trachypithecus; species Trachypithecus francoisi. Next base: position 61,563,617 of record NW_022681460.1, read on the forward strand.
TATTTTATAAAATTCAACATCCTTTCATAAGAAAAAAAGTCTTCAAAAAATGGACTACAGAAGGAATATACCTCAACACAATGAAAGCCATATATAACAGACTCATAACTATTATTATACCAAATGGGGAAAAGCTGAAAGCCTTCTAAGATCTGGAACAAAACAAGGATGCCCACGTTTACCACTGTTATTCAACATGGTACTGGAAGTCCTAGCTAGAGCCATCAGACAAGATGAGTAAATAAAGGGCATTCAGATTAGAAAGGAAGAAGTCAAATTATCCTTGCTTGCAGATAATATGGTCTTATATTTGGAAAAATCAAAAGACTTCACCAAAAATGATTAGAACTGATAAACAAATTTAACAAAGTTGATAAGATTTAAAATTATTAGAATTGATAAGTAAATTCAGTAAAGGGTACAAAATCAACATACACAAATCAGTAGCATTTCTCTATGCCAACAGTGAACAATGTGAAAAAGAAATTAAAAAGTAATCCCAGTTACAATAGCCACACATAAAATTGCATACCTAGCAATTAACTTAACTCACGAAGTGAAAGATCTCTGTAATGAAAACTATAAAACATTAATGAAATTGAAAAGGTCATAAAGAAATTGAAAAATATTCCATGTTCATGGATTGGAAGACTCAATATTGTTAAAATGTCCAGACTACCCAAAGCAATCTATATATTCAATGTAATCACTATCAAAATACCAATGACATCCTTCACAGAAATAGAAAAACAAAAAAAAATTTTATAATTTAAGTGGAACCACAAGTGGCCCAGAATTAAAATAATAATGATAATTATTATTATTATTATTATAAGCTATTCTAAGCAAAAAGAACAAAACTGGGAGAATCACATTACCTGGCTACAAATTATACCACTGAGCAGAGTGATAATAACCAAAACAGCATGGTACTGGCATAAAATCAGACACATAAACAATGTAACAGAATAGAACCCAGAAACAAATCCACACACTTACAGTAAACTTATTTTTGACAAAGTTGCCAAGAGCATACACTCAGGAAAAGACAGTTTCTTTAATAGATGGAGTTGGGAAAACTGGATATCCATATGTAAAAGAATGAAACTAGACCCCTATCGCTTGCCATATACAAAAATCAAATCAAAATGGATTAAAGACTTAAATCTACGACATCAGACTATGAAACTGAGACTATGAAATTCAGACTAAGAAGACATACAAATGGCAAAAAGGCATGTGAAAAGGTGCCCAACACTGATTATCAGAGAAATGCAAATCAAAACTACAATGAGATATTATCTTGCCCCAGTTAAAATGGCTTATATCCAAAGGAAAGGCAAACGGCTGGCAAGGATGTGGAGAAGAGAGAACCCTTGTACACTGTTGGTGAGAATGTAAATTCGTACAAACACTATGAAGAACAGTTTTGAGGTTCCCGAAAAAACAAAACTTGAGCTACTATACGATCCACTAATCCCACTGCTGAGTATATACCCAAAAGAAAGGAAGTCAGTATATCGAAAAGATATCTGCACTCCTATGTTTGTTGCCGCACTGTTCACAACAGCTAAGTATTGGAAGCAACCTCAGTGTCCATCAACAGATGAATGGATAAAGAAAATGTGGTACAGGCCGGGCGCGGTGGCTCAAGCCTGTAATCCCAGCACTTTGGGAGGCCGAGACGGGCGGATCACGAGGTCAGGAGATCGAGACCATCCTGGCTAACACGGTGAAACCCCGTCTCTACTAAAAAAATACAAAAAACTAGCCGGGAGAGGTAGCGGGCGCCTGTAGTCCCAGCTATTCGGGAGGCTGAGGCAGGAGAATGGCGTAAACCCCGGAGGCGGAGTTTGCAGTGAGCTGAGATCCGGCCACTGCACTCCAGCCCGGGTGACAGAGCGAGACTCCGTCTCAAAAAAAAAAAAAAAGAAAATGTGGTACATATAGACAATGGAGTACTATTCACCCATAAAAAGAATGAGATCCTGTCATTTTCTACAACATGAATGGAACTGGAGATTATTATGTTAAAGAGAAATAACTCAGGCACAGAAAGACAAACATCACATGTTCTCACCTATTTGTGGGATCTAAAAATCAAACTAATTGAACTCATGGGCATAGAAAGTAAAAGGGTAGTTACCAGAAGTTGGGAAGGGTATTGGGGGGCTGGAGAGCAGGTGGGGATGGATAATGGGTACAAAAAAATTTTTTTGATGAATAAGACCTACTATTTGATAGCATAATAGGGTGACTACAGTCAATAATAACTTAATTGTACATTTTAAAATAACTTAAAGGATGTAATCAGATTGTAACTCAAAGCTTAAAAGCTTGAGGGAATGGACACTCCGTTTTCCATGATGTGCTTACTTTGCATTTCATGCCTGTATAAACAATTCAGATACCCCATAAATCTCTATACCTACTGTGTACCCACAAAAATTTAAGAAAATAAAAATAAATTAGAAGAAAAAAGCAACAAAATTTAAAAGAAACAAGCTAGAGACGTGACGTCTAAAAATTAAGAGAAAGAGGAACTTGCAAGAATACATGGAATTTGAAAAAAATGAGTCATGAAAGTTGTATAAAGATAGATAAATTGTATAAATTTAAAAGGGTGAAAGTAATGAGTTAGCAAACATTAAGTAATAAAAAGGGAAAAGGCAATTTGTAATGATCAATATTAAGAGTCAATCTGATTGGATTGAAGGATACAAAGTATTGTTTCTGGGTGTGTCTCTGAGGCTCTTGCAGAGGAGATTAACATTTGAGTCAGTGGAATAGGAGAGGAAGACCCACCCTCAATGTGGGTGCTCACCATCCAATCAGCTACCAGTACAGTTAGAAAAAGCAGGAAGAAGAAGGTGGAAGAAGTTGACTTGCTGAGTCTTCTGGTTTTCATCTTTCTCCCCTGCTGGATGCTTCCAGCCCTTGAACATTAGACTCCGGATTCTTCGACCTTTGGACTCCTGGACTTAACACGAGTGATTTGTCCGGGGCTCTCAGGCCTTCAGCCACAGACTGAAGGCTGCACTGTCGGCTTCCCTACTTTTGAGACTTTAGGACTTGGACTGAGCCACTACTGATTTTCTTGCTCCTCAGCTTGCAGATGGTCTATCATGGGATTTCACTTTGTATAGTCAATGCTCCTTAATAAACTCACTTTCATATACACATGTATCCTATTAGTTCTGTCCTTCTAGAGAACCCTAATACACAATTTGAAAGATTACCTTACATGTTTAGTTTCACTATTGGGGACGAAAATTTCCACTTTCGTGCTATTTACAAAAGAGAATATTATGAATAAAAATAAACAAAAAGAAGAACTATACAATGCATATTAAATTAGTTTTTATAAATTGACTCCACTTTTAAGAAAAATAAGATTTAAACAAAAACAAAAACATGTGTTCTAAATACTGCTCCAAGTGGGCAAACTTCTTCCCCAAATATTAAAATGAAAAAATAAAGAAGGTCACTTTAGAACAAAGCTGTAAAAGTATTAAGAAGAAGACATACACATGGCTAGATTTGAGATTTTGATGGAACTTCTGCAGAATGAAGTGGGGATCATAAGAAAGAGAGTAGGCCGGGCGCAGTGGCTCATGCCTGTAATTCTAACACTGTGGGAGGCCGAGGCAGGCGGATCACCTGAGGTCAGGGGTTCCGGACCAGCCTGACCAACATGGTGAAACCCCGTCTCTACCAAAAACAAAAAAATTAGCCGGGCGTGGTGGCAGACGCTTGTAATCCCAGCTACTTGGGAGGCTGAGGCAGGAGAATCACTTGAACCTGTGAAGCAGAGGTTACAGTGAGCCAACGTTGAACCATTGCACAGAGCGCAACTCTGTCTCAAAAAAAAAAAAAAGAAAGTAAGAGTAGAGAAAACCATAGCCCAGGAATTGCGTGGGAGAAGGCAGCTGGAGCAGAAATGCAGTTGGATTATTTTCCTAGATTCTAAATTGGTGAGCAAAGGACTGTCTCAAGAAGAATGTCACCTACTTCATTCTCCTCTCCCATTTTGCGCACAAAGATAAAATTGTAGTATCACAATCAACCAGAGGAGGGCCAGACCTCCTGCTTAGGATTAGATGCCCAAGAGTGAAACTCTTCTTCCTTTATAATTTTATAAGAGAAGAGGAAGTCTGACTGCTTCCTGTTTCATGCCCTAATTTAAGTTAGCGATCTATACCCTGTCCAGTGCATAAATCTCAGAGAGAAGCAAAAGACCTGTCAATATGACCAGCAAGAGAAAATCTTTTTCCATAGCCGTCCATAATAATCAGAATAGTCTTTTATGCATAACCATGACTGATTGACCAAGGATCACTACATATTTAATCAATTCAGATTTAAAATGACCCAGATATGGTTTATAGACTATTTTTCATTACCTCATTAAGGTATACATTACATACAGCAAAAATCACCTGTCTTAACGCAAAGTTCTGTGAATTGTGAAAGATACACACAGTTATGTAACCACCATCTCAAGATGTGGAAGGACTATATTATTCCCCAAAACTTGCCTGTGTAATTTTGTAGTTAACCTTTCCCTCTACCCTCAAATCCTGGTAACCACTAATCTTCTTTGTCTTCATATAGTTTTGCGCTTGCCAAAATAGCATATAAATAGGATCATAGGGTATGTAGTCCTTTGAGTCTGGCTATTTAATTTAGCCTAATACATTTTGACGTTCAACTACATTGTGTGTATCAATTACTCATTCTTTTTTTCTTTTTCTTTTTCTTTTTTTTTTTTTTTTGACACAGAGTCTCACTCTGTCACCCAGGCTGGCGTAAAATCACCCCGTTTCCGCTCACTGCAACCCCTGCCTCCCAGGTTCAAGCCATTCTTCTGCCTCACCCTCCTGAGTAGGGGGGATTACAGGCGTGCACCACCATGCCTGACTAATTTTTGTATTTTTAGTAGAGACAGAGTTTCACCATGTTGGCCAGGCTGGTCTCAAACTCCTGACCTCAGGTGATCCACCCTCCTGGGCCTCCCAAAGTGCTGGGATTACAGGCGCGAGCCATCGCGAGTCACCTATTCATTCTTTTATTGTTTCTGTTATTATTCTATTTTATAAGTACCACAATTTATTTACTCCTTCTCTAGTTGAGGGATATTTGGGTTATTTTTAAATTTCTGACAATTATGAAAAAAAGCCACAATAAACATTTACACCCAGGTTTTTGAGGGAATGACATTTTTTGTTTTGGGGTTTTTTTGTTGTTGTTGGTTTGGTTTGTTTCTCTTGAAAAACACCTAGGAGTAGAACAGTTGGATCATACTGTGTGTATATAACTAAGTAGCTGACAAATGTGCTTCCAAAGTAATTGTACCATTTTCTGACCTCACCAGTTATGTATGAGAGTTGCAGGAGCCCCATCTTCAACATCTAACACCAGGTATTAATAGCCTTTTTAATTAAACCATTCTAGTGGATGCGCAGCCATACCTTATTGTGATTTTCATTTGCACTTCCCTGAAGACTAGTGATGCTGAGCATGTTTTTATGTGCTTAATTACCTACCATCTGCATTTCTTACTTGATGAAGAGTTTTTACAAATCTTCTGTTTATTTTTCTAGGTTGTCTCTCTTGCTAGGTTATAGCATGGCTTTATGCATTCTAGGTAAAAATAGTTTTTAGATATATGTTTTCCAAATGCTATCTTATTGGTTTGGCTTGTCCTTTCATTTTCTTAACAGTGTTCTTGGAGAAACATAAGTGTGTAACTTTAATGAAATCCAATTCTTTTTTTTTTTTAATTTACCTTTTTTTTTTAATGATTCTTTTGTGTTTATGGTTTTTTGTTTGTTCATTTGTTTGTTTGTTTTTTGTCATTTTAAAGACATCTTACCAAGCCCCAGGTCAAAATATTTTTTCTCAATGTTTTATTCTAAAAGTTTGAGAGTTGTAGCTCTTCCATTTAGGTCATGATACATCTCACATAATTTTTACATGTGACATGAGATAAGCATTGAAGTTTCTGGTTTTGTTTTTGTTGTTTTGCATAAGGGTACCGAATAGTTTCAGCAATAGTCGTTAAGAAGATTGTATTATTTTTCCATTGACTTACGACTTTACCATAATGCTTGTGTCAAGCTTCAATTGACTATGTATTTATGGGTCTATTTCAGAATTATCTTTTCTGTTCATTGGTTAATTGTCTGTCTTGATACCAATTCCACAATCTTGACTACTGAAGATTTACAATAAGCCCTAAAATTAGGCACTGTGAGTTCTTTCATTTAGTTCATTTTCAAGGATGTTTTGGCTATTGTAAAACCTTTGCATTGCCATGTACATCTTTGAAAGAGTGTGTAAATGTCTACAGAAAAATGCACTGAGATTTTGGTTAGAATTACATTCAATTAATAGGTGATTTTGAAAAGATTGATATTTTCACAATCTTGAGCCTTTTGATTTGCAAACACAGTATGTCTGGTAATTTATTTATCTCAACATTGTTATGTAGTTTTAAGTGTATTGGTCTTGTAGATATTTTTCCAAACATTTTCCTGGGCATGTCATGGTTTTGATACTATTTTGAGTGGTATTTATATATTCTCATTTCTTTCTTTTTTTTTTTTATTATACTTTAAGATCTAGGGTACATGTGCATAACGTGCAGGTTTGTTACATATGTATACTTATGCCATGTTGGTGTGCTGCACACATCAACTCATCAGCACCCATCAATTCATCATTTATATCATGTATAACTCCCCAATGCAATCCCTCCCTCCTACCCCCTCCCCATGATAGGCCCCAGTGTGTGATGTTCCCCTTCCCGAGTCCAAGCGATCTCATTGTTCAGTTCCCACCTATGAGTGAGAACATGCGGTGTTTGGTTTTCTGTTCTTGTGATAGTTTGCTAAGAATGATGGTTTCCAGCTGCATCCATGTCCCTACAAAGGACGTAAACTCATCCTTTTTGATGGCTGCATAGTATTCCATGGTGTATATGTGCCACATTTTCTTAATCCAGTCTGTCACAGATGGACATTTGGGTTGATTCCAAGTCTTTGCTATTGTGAATAGTGCCGCAATAAACATACGTGTGCATGTGTCTTTGTAGTAGAATAATTTATAATCCTTTGGGTATATACCCAGTAGTGGGATGGTTGGGTCATATGGTACATCTAGTTCTAGATCCTTGAGGAATTGCCATACTGTTTTCCATAATGGTTGAACTAGTTTACAATCCCACCAACAGTGTAAAAGTGTTCCTATTTCTCCACATCCTCTCCAACATCTGTTGTTTCCTGACTTCTTAATGATTGCCATTCTAACTGGTGTGAGATGGTATCTCATTGTGGTTTTGATTTGCATTTCTCTGATGACGAGTGATGATGAGCATTTTTTCATGTGTCTGTTGGCAGTATGAACGTCTTCTTTTGAGAAATGTCTGTTCATATCCTTTGCCCACTTTTGGATGGGGTTGTTTGTTTTTTTCTTGTATATTTGTTTGAGTTCTTTGTAGATTCTGGATATTAGCCCTTTGTCAGATGAGTAGGTTGCAAAAATTTTCTCCCATTCTGTAGGTTGCCTGTTCACTGTGATGGTAGTTTCTTTTGCTGTGCAAAAGCTCTTTAGTTTAATTAGATCCGATTTGTCAATGTGCCTTTTGCTGCCATTGCTTTTGGTGTTTTAGACATGAAGTCCTTGCCCATGCCTATGTCCTGAATGGTACTACCTAGATTTTCTTCTAGGGTTTTTATGGTATTAGGTCTAACATTTAAGTCTCTAATCCATCTTGAATTAATCTTCATATAAGGAGTAAGGAAAGGGTCCAGTGTCAGCTTTCTACTTATGGCTAGCCAATTTTCCCAGCAACATTTATTGAATTTCTTGTTTCTCTCAGGTTTGTCAAAGATCAGATGGCTGTAGATGTGTGGTATTATTTCTGAGGACTCTGTTCTGTTCCATTGGTCTATAGCTCTGTTTTGGTACCAGTACCATGCTGTTTTGGTTACTGTAGCCTTGTAGTATAGTTTGAAGTCAGGTAGTGTGACGCCTCCAGCTTTGTCCTTTTGACTTAGGATTGTCTTGGCAAAGCGGGCTCTTTTTTTGTTCCATATGAACTTTAAAGCAGTTTTTTCCAATTCTGTGAAGAAACTCATTGGTAGCTTGATGGGGATGACATTGAATCTATAAATAAACTTGGTCAGTATGGCCATTTTCACGATATTGATTCTTCCTATCCATGAGCATGGTATGTTCTTCCATTTGTTTGTGTCCTCTTTGATTTCACTGAGCAGTGGTTTGTAGTTCTCCTTGAAGAGGTCTTTACATCTCTTGTAAGCTGCATTCCTAGGTATTTTGTTCTCTTTGAAGCAATTGTGAATGGAAGTTCATTCCTGATTTGGCTCTCTGCTTGTCTGTTACTGGTGTATAAGAATGCTTGTGATTTTTGCACATTGATTTTGTATCCTGAGACTTTGCTGAAGTTGCTTATCAGCTTCAGGAGATTTTGGGCTGAGACGATGGGGTTTTCTAAATATACAATCATGTCATCTGCAAACAGGGACAATTTGACTTCTTCTTTTCCTAACTGGGTAGCCTTGATTTCTTTCACTTGCCTGATTGCCCTAGCCAGAACTTCCAACACTATGTTGAATAGGAGTGGTGAGAGAGGGCATCCCTGTCTTGTGCCAGTTTTCAAAGGGAATTTTTCCAGTTTTTGCCCATTCAGTATGATATTAGCTGTGGGTTTGTCATAAATAGCTCTTATTATTTTGAGGTACGTTCCATCAATACCAAATTTATTGAGCGTTTTTAGCATGAAGGACTGTTGAATTTCGTCAAAAGCCTTTTCTGCATCTATTGAGATAATCATGTGGTTCTTGTCTTTGGTTCTGTTTCTATGCTGGATTACGTTTATTGATTTGCGAATGTTGAACCAGCCTTGCATCCCAGGGATGAAGCCCACTTGATCATGGTGGATAAGCTTTTTGATGTGCTGCTGAATCCGGTTTGCCAGTATTTTATTGAGGATTTTTGCATCGATGTTCATCAGGGATATTGGTCTAAAATTCTCTTTTTTTGTTGTGTCTCTGCCAGGCTTTGGTATCAGGATGATGTTGGCCTCATAAAATGAGTTAGGGAGGATTCCCTCTTTTTCTATTGATTGGAATAGTTTCAGAAGGACTGGTACCAGCTCCTTCTTGTACCTCTGGTAGAATTCAGCTGTGAATCCATCTGGTCCTGGACTTTTTTTGGTGGGTAGGCTATTAATTGTTGCCTCAATTTCAGAGCCTGCTATTGGTCTATTCAGGGATTCAACTTCTTCCTGGTTTAGTCTTGGGAGAGTGGAAGTGTCCAGGAAATTATCCATTTCTTCTAGATTTTCTAGTTCATTTGCGTAGAGGCATTTATAGTATTCTCTGATGGTTGTTTGTCTTTCTGTGGGATCAGTGGTGATATCCCCTTTATCATTTTTTATTGCGTCTATTTGATTCCTCTCTCTTTTCTTCTTTATTAGTCTTGCTAGCGGTCTGTCAATTTTGTTGATCTTTTCAAAAAACCAACTCCTGGATTCATTGATTTTTTGGAGGGTTTTTTGTGTCTCTATCTCCTTCAGTTCTGCTCTGATCTTAGTTATTTCTTGCCTTCTGCTAGCTTTTGAATGTGTTTGCTCTTGCCTCTCTAGTTCTTTTAATTGTGATGTTAGAGTGTCAATTTTAGATCTTTCCTGCTTTCTCTGTGGGCATTTAGTGCTATAAATTTCCCTCTACACACTGCTTTCAATGTGTCCCAGAGATTCTGGTATGTTGTATCTTTGTTCTCATTGGTTTCAAAGAACATCTTTATTTCTGCTTTCATTTCGTTATGTACCCAGTAGTCATTCAGGAGCAGGTTGTTCAGTTTCCATGTAGTTGAGCGGTTTTGATTGAGTTTCTTAGTCCTGAGTTCTAGTTTGATTGCACTGTGGTCTGAGAGACAGTTTGTTATAATATCTGTTCTTGTACATTTGCTGAGGAGTGCTTTACTTCCAATTATGTGGTCAATTTTGGAATAAGTGCGATGTGGTGCTGAGAAGAATGTATATTCTGTTGATTTGGGGTGGAGAGTTCTATAGATGTCTATTAGGTCCGCTTGGTGCAGAGATGAGTTCAATTCCTGGATATCCTTGTTAACTTTCTGTCTCGTTGATCTGTCTAATGTTGACAGTGGAGTGTTGAAGTCTCCCATTATTATTGTATGGGAGTCTAAGTCTCTTTGTAAGTCTCTAAGGACTTGCTTTATGAATCTGGGTACTCCTGTACTGGGTGCATATATATTTAGGATAGTTAGCTCTTCCTGTTGAATTGATCCCTTTACCATTATGTAATGGCCTTCTTTGTCTCTTTTGATCTTTGATGGTTTAAAGTCTGTTTTATCAGAGACTAGGATTGCAATCCCTGCTTTTTTTTGTTCTCCATTTGCTTGTTAGATCTTCCTCCATCCCTTTATTTTGAGCCTATGTATGTCTCTGCATGTGAGATGGGTCTCCTCAATACAGCAGACTGATGGGTCTTGACTCTTGATCCAGTTTGCCGGTCTGTGTCTTTTAATTGGAGCATTTAGTCCATTTACGTTTAAGGTTAATATTGTTATGTGTGAACTTGATCCTGTCATTATGATATTAACTGGTTATTTTGCTCATTAGTTGATGCAGTTTCTTCCTAGCCTCGATGGTCTTTACATTTTGGCATGTTTTTGCAATGGCTGGTACCGGTTGTTCCTTTCCATGTTTAGGGCTTCCTTCAGGGTCTCTTGTATGGCAGGCCTGGTGGTGACAAAATCTCTAAGCATTTGCTCATCTGAAAAGGATTTTATTTCTCCTTCACTGATGAAACTTAGTTTGGCTGGATATGAAATTCTGGGTTGAAAATTCTTTTCTTTAAGAACGTTGAATAGGCCGGGCGCGGTGGCTCAAGCCTGTAATCCCAGCACTTTGGGAGGCCAAGACGGGCGGATCACGAGGTCAGGAGATTGAGACCATCCTGGCTAACCTGGTGAAACCCCGTCTCTACTAAAAATACAAAACACTTGCCGGGCGAGGTGGCGGGCGCCTGTAGTCCCAGCTACTCGGGAGGCTGAGGCAGGAGAATGGCGTGAACCCGGGAGGCGGAGCTTGCAGTGAGCTGGGATCCGCCCACCGCACTCCAGCCTGGGTGACAGAGCAAGACTCCGTCTCAAAAAAAAAAAAAAAAAAAAAAAGAACGTTGAATATTGGCCCCCACTCTCTTCTGGCTTGTAGAGTTTCTGCCGAGAGGTCTGCTGTTAGTCTGATGGGCTTCCCTTTGTGGGTAATCCGACCTTTCTCTCTGGCTGCCCTTAAGATTTTTTCCTTCATTTCCACTTTGGTGAATCTGGCAATTATGTGTCTTGGAGTTGCTCTTCTGGAGGAGTATCTTTGTGGCGTTCTCTGTATTTCTTGAATTTGAATGTTGGCCTGCCCTACTAGGTTGGGGAAGTTCTCCTGGATGATATCCTGAAGAGTGTTTTCCAACTTGGTTCCATTTTCCCCCTCACTTTCAGGCACCCCAGTCACACGTAGATTTGGTCTTTTTACATAATCCCATACTTCTTGCAGGCTTTGTTCATTTCTTTTTCTTCTTTTTTCTTTTGGTTTCTCATCTTGCTTCATTTCATTCATTTGATCCTCAATCGCTGATACTCTTTCTTCCAGTTGATCGAGTCAGTTACTGACGCTTGTGCATTTGTCACGTATTTCTCGTGTCATGGTTTTCATCTCTGTCATTTTGTTTATGACCTTCTCTGCATTAATTAGTCTAGCTGTCAATTCTTCCACTCTTTTTTCAAGATTTTTAGTTTCTTTGCGCTGGGTACGTAATTCCTCCTTTAGCTCTGAGAAGTTTGATGGACCGAAGCCTTCTTCTCTCATCTCGTCAAAGTCATTCTCTGTCCAGCTTCGATCCATTGCTGGTGATGGGCTGCGCTCCTTTGCAGGGGGAGATGCGCTCTTATTTTTTGAATTTCCAGCTTTTCTGTCCTGCTTCTTCCCCATCTTTGTGGTTTTATCTGTCTCTGGTCTTTGATGATGGTGACGTACTGATGGGATTTTGGTATAGGTGTCCTTCCTGTTTGATAGTTTTCCTTCTGACAGTCAGAAGCACTCTCTGTTGGTCTGTTGGAGATTGCTTGAGGTCCACTCCAGACCCTGTTTGCCTGGGTATCAGCAGCAGAGGTTGCCGACAATAGAATATTGCTGAACAGCGTGTGTACCTGTCTGATTCTTCCTTTGGAAGCTTCCTCTCAGGGGTGTACTCTACCCTGTGAGGTGTGGGGTGTCAGACTGCCCCTAGTGGGGAATGTCTCCCAGTTAGGCTACTCAGGGGTCAGGGACCCACCTGAGCAGGCAGTCTGTCCATTCTCAGATCTCAACCTCCGCGTTGGGACATCCACGGCTCTCCCCAAAGCTGTCAGACAGAGTTGTTCGCGTCTGCACCGGCCCCCACTGCTTCCCCTATTGGTCTTCAGCTGTGTGCTGTCCCCAGAGGTGGAGTCTACCGAGACAGGCAGGCTTCCTTGAGCTGCTGTGAGCTCCACCCAGTTCGAGCTTCCCAGTGGCTTTGTTTACCTACTTAAGCCTCAGCAATGGCGGGCGCCCCTCCCCCAGCCTCGCTGCTGCCTTGCAGATAGATTGCCGCAGACTGCTGTGTTAGCAGTGAGGGAGGCTCCGTGGAAGTGGGACCCTCCCGGCCAGGTGTGGGATATATTCTCCTGGTGTGCCTGATTGCTTAAAGTACAGTATTGGGGTGGGAGTTACCCGATTTTCCAGGTGTTGTGTGTCTCAGTTCCCCTGGCTAGGAAAACGGATTCCCTTCCCCCTTGTGCTTTCCAGGTGAGGCGATGCCTCGCCCTGCTTCAGCTCTCGCTGGTCAGGCTGCAGCAGCTGACCAGCACCGATTGTCTGGCACTCCCTAGTGAGATGACCCCAGTACCTCAGTTGAAAATGCAGAAATCACCGGTCTTCTGTGTCACTCGCGCTGGGAGTTGGAGACTGGAGCTGTTCCTATTCGCATATTCTCATTTCTGACTATTGTCAGCGTGACTGAACTTGTTTCATTTGCTTCATTTATTTCTTCTATTGTTTAGTATATTTGGTTTGTTATATTTAATTTGGGCTTCTGATAAGCAGTGTGTACTCTGGGACCTTAGTTTTCTAAATCCAATCTCTCTGTGTCTTTAAACTGTCATGTTTAGAGTATTTGCCTTTAATAAGTTTATTTTCTTGGTAGAATTTGCCATTAGTTTTCTACTTGTTTCATCTAATATTTTTTCCTCTTTTTTATTTACTTTTGCTTTATTTTACTGAGTAATTTTTAGAAATGCATTGTATGTTCTTTATTGCCCAGCTAACACATTTTAGTGTGCATTTGAAACGGATGATTTAGGCTTGATAGCATGTATTTCCAATGTATCGTAGTGTTTGTCAAGTGATTTTTATACTACTTCCTGTATGGTATGAGAACCTGAAAACCATACAACTTCATTTCTTGCCTGCTCCACTTCTTGCTCCAGCCTAAGCTTTATTATTAATATATTTTACCTTTTTATGTGTTACAAATGTTGTCCTTATTTTTGCTTTAAGCAGTCAATTGTTTTCACATAGAATTAAATAATACAAGAAAAATATGTATTATATTTACTGACGTAATTACTATTTTTGGTGTTCTGCATACCTTTGCAAATGTCCAGATTTCCTATATTAGACTAAATGTACCTCAGAGCTTACTAATGCTATATTCATGTTTTCAGTTCTTCTCTCAATTCTTAATTGTGTAAGGTTTCTATTGCTGTGTCTTTGAGTACACTAACTACTTTCTTTTTTTTTACAATGTGAAATCTATTGTTAATAGTTTCCAGGGAATTTTATATCACAAGCTTTGTAATTATCATCTCTAGAAGTTTAGCTTTTTTTCTTATATTCTCCATATCTCTACCTAAAATACCTCTGTAGAGTCTTTCCTCCAGCTTCCTTTTTTAAATAACAAAACCTATTGAAATACACTTTACATACTATAAAATAACTCTTTTAAAGTACACAACTCAGTGGTTTTTTGTTATATTGACAGAATCGTGCACTCATTGGCATCATCTAGTTTTGGAACATTTTTATTAGCTAATAATCCCCCAAAACATGGCAAAACTATTAATAGTCCTTCTGTTCCAGCCTTTGACAAACATTCATCTATTTTCTGTCTTTATGGATTCACCTATTCAATTATATTTCATATAAATGGAATAGTATAATATATGGTATTTTGTAACTGGCTTCTTTCATTAAGCGTAATGTTTTCAAGATTCATTTACGTTAAACCATGTATCAGTACCTCACTTTTATTTCTGAATAATATTCCATTGTGTGGATCTATCACATTCTGTTTATCCATTCGTAAGTTGAAGAACATTGGGTTATTCCCACTTTTTGGCTTTTATGAAAAATGCTTCTATCCACATTGGTGTGCAAGTGTTTGGTAGACAATTCTAGTGAGCTTATTAACTCTATGTTTTCTATTTTCAGGAACTGTACAAGTGTTTTACAATGTGGCAGCATCATTTTACAATCCCACCAATGACGCAAAAGAGTTTTAATTTCTCCACATTTTCTTCAACATCATTATTCCCAGTCCTTTAGATTTTAGTTATCCTTGTGTGTACAAATTGAAATTTTATTGTGGATTTGACTTGCATTTCCATAAAGACTAATGACCCTCAGCATACTTCCATGTTGTTAATTATTATCTGCTTATCTTCTTTGCTGAAATATCTATTCAAGTATTTTACTATTTTTTTAAGAAATGAAGTTGTCTTTCAATTTTAAGTTGTAAGAAGTTTTTATATATTCTAGATAAAAGTAGCTCATCAGATACATAATTTGCAAAAGTTTTCTCTCAGTCTTTGGTTTGTATTTATATGTTCCTGACAGTATCTTTTGAAGTACACACATTTTTAATTCTGATGATGTTCAATTAATTTATCTTCTCTTGTGTGTGTTTTGTTTTTGGTGTCATATCTTAAGAACACAGTGCCTAATGCAAGGTTACAAAGATTTCACCTATGTTTTCTTCTGAAACCTTTGTAGGTTTTTTCCTTATATTTATGTCTATAATACATTTTGAGTTATTTTTATTATGGTTTGAGGTAGGGATCTAAATTCATTCCATTGCATGTTGATATACAGTTGTATGAGCACCATTTGTTAGAAACTCTACTATTTTCCCATTGAATTGACTTGTTACTCTTGTTGAAGATCAATTTACCGTAAGTATAGGGGTGTATATCTGAACCCTCGATTCTATTCCATAGAGCTATGTGCTAGACTATGGAGTGTCACATTGTCTTAAGTACTATATTCCATATTATAGCAAATAATATATAATGCTGTATATTTGAATATAGCATTATAAATTATATACTATATATTACATATTTTATATACTATATATCTATATACAATAATACAGTATATAAATACTATATTCACATAGGAATTTAGATTTGTAGTAAGTTGTAAAATTGTGAAGGTGAGTCCTATTTTCTTTTTTTTTTCAAGATTCTTTGACTATTCTGGTTCCCAAGTACAGGTTTTTGATAAATTTTTGGCTAAATTTGTAAATACCTGCAAAAAAATTATTAGATAGAAATTTGTATGAGTATGTACAGCAGTGTGGGAAGTATTGCTATCATAACAATATTAATTCCCTTGAACAGATCCATGAACATGAATATATTTTCATTTATTTCAATCATCTTAATTTTAATCAACAATATTTTGCACTGTACAAGTCTTGTACTCCTTTTAAAAAATTATTCTTGCCGGGCGCGGTGGCTCAAGCCTGTAATCCCAGCACTTTGGGAGGCCGAGACGGGCGGATCACGAGGTCAGGAGATCGATACCATCCTGGCTAATACGGTGAAACCCCGTCTCTACTAAAAAATACAAAAAACTAGCCGGGCGACAAGGCGGGCGCCTGTAGTCCCAGCTACTTGGGAGGCTGAGACAGGAGAATGGCGTGAACCCGGGAGGCAGAGCTTGCAGTGAGCTGAGAGCCGGCCACTGCACTCCAGCCTGGGCAGCAGAGCAAGACTCCGTCTCAAAAAAAAAAAATAAAAAAAATAAAAATAAAAATAAAAAAATAAAAAATTATTCTTAAGTATTTTATTATTTGAATGCTTTTAAAATACAATTTATAAAAAATTTTTCCTTAATTTTAATGTTATTTTCAGATTGTTTATTGCTAGTGTATAGAAATACAATCGATCTTTGTCCATTTTGTTTATAATATTGTCTTCTACTACATGTCTTTTTTTTTTTTTTTTTTTGAGATGGAGTTTTGCTCTTGTCCCCCAGGCTAAAGTACAATGGCGTAGTCTCCTTTCACTGCAACCTCCACCTCCCGGGCTCAAATGATTCTCCTGCCTCAGCCTCCTGAGTAGCTGAGATTACAGGCGTGCACCACCACACTCGGCTAATTTTTTTTGTACTTTTAGTAGAGACGGGGTTTTGCCATGCTGGCCAGGCTGGTCTCAAACTCCTGGCCTCAAGTGATCCATATGCCACGGCATCCCAAAGTGCTGGGATTACAAGTGTGAGCCACTGCACCCAGCCCTCTACAAAATTTCGTATCCAAGGAGGGTCTTGGGCATTGGTAGATTTTGTGCCTGTCTGCTAGTGCAAGCTGATTCCTACCTTTGCGTTTATTCAAAGCCATTTAATAATATTAAGTTTCCTTTTCTCTTGATTGGTGGGGGCTTGTGGAAAAGAGTTGGTAACTGAGTGAAGAGTTCTCTTGTTTTATGGATTGAAGATTGTTCTCACAAAAAGATGTTGAAGCCCTCATCCACAGTTATCTTATAGTGGGACCTTATTGGAAATAAGGTTTTTGTAAATAAAATTAGTTTGATGAAGATGAGTTTCCACCAGGGTAAGATGGATTGCTAGCTCTCCATGACTGGCGTTTCTATACGAAGATGGGCATGTGAAGATACAGAGACACACGTAGAACATAATATGTGAGGTTCCTTTTGGGGATACAAAGTGGTTTGTATCTACCAGGTCTCCCCTGATACCACAGAATGGGACTCATTAACACCCAGTGGAGATAAAAGTCCTGGCTCCCTACCTGTGCTTCCCTGACGTCACTCCTGCAGGTCGTCTGGAGCCTCCTTACATCCTGTCCTGAGTATAAGTCTAGGCTTTTGCTGGTGAAGATAGCTATGGAACCAGTATTTTCTGTGTTATTCATCTGGAGCGTTGCGACTATTGTCAAAAACTAATTTTTCTAGGCTGCCTTTTCCTAATTCTTTTGTTAGAGAGAGTATACTTTTATTGAGACTTTTTAAAATCTGTGCCGGTTGGTGTTACTGAGTTGCTGGCTTTTTTATCTCAAGTCTGGGTTACATGGAAAGAAAACCTGAGTCTCACCACCACACTTCTTGTGCCTCAAGATTCCTAGCTGGCCTACTTTATTTTCTTCATTATTCAGAGACATTTCATGTTTATTTCATATAATAATAGAATTCATAGAATTTTATATATTTCATTCTCCAGGGTTGTAGTTGTATTTGGCAAGAAGACAGGGAAAAGTACATTTGCATCATCTTCCCAGAAGCAGAAGTTTCTCTAGGCACTGATATTTTTCATTCTTAGGTGTACCACTTCCTTGCCTTACAACGAAAGGCAATATATACATTTGCATGTAGTGCTTTTTTAATGATTTACATGAGGGATTAATAGAAAAGGGTCCTGATTTGAAATATAACCATAAAAATTATAATACTGCATCCCTTTTTCCACAATACTAAAAGTTTAATGCAAATACAAAAGTCACCTAGTTTAGAAAGTAATGATGATTTAGTAAAGCACACCGAATAAATTTTTCCCAGAAATTAATATAACCTTATTCTTTATAATCTGAAACCATTGCTACTGACATATTAGAGTTTTAGAATAAAGTTGCAAAGGCTAAGCTCTTTGTAGTTACTTGATAATTTTCATCTGTGCAATGAAGTTGAGAGACCTCAGAGGAGAGAGAAATAAACGCTTTCAATTTTATTTCAAAGAAATGTATCTTGACCTAATTTTATGTAGATTACAGGATATTTTGTACAATGTGCCCCCAGCAGGAGAGCTAGTTTAAACCCTTCTTTTCCTGAACCATATTGTCATTACCCTATTTGTCAGAAACAACTCCACATTGTGGTTTGTCTGAAAAATTGTAGAATGTCAGAACACACAATTGGCTTCTTTCTTTAGATGACCCCCAAGTGTTAAAATGCATGTATTTGGAGTGGGAGAGAGCTAGATCTTGGGCTCTTTGTATATATAATAGAAAAAAATCCTAATGATATACGGGTAAACATTCTAAAGCACTTTCTCGAACTTGAGTAATGTAAATAAGTATTTTAGTAAAAATATTGTTTTTCTGGTTTTAATGATAAAATTGAAGTTATTATCAGAATGCTATTTAAGTGTACACCTCCATAAAGTGCATTCATATTGTAGAAAGTTCTTAAATTTAAAGCACTTCTACAACTCTGACTCCAAAATATGTTTATGAATTGCACAAAAACAAGTATTTTTAAGCAATAATGGTAAAATTGACATTGATGCAATATGATGTTTGTTCTCATTTTGCTGAAACCAATTAACCTATTTGGGGCCAACATAGTGTCATTTTTTTGTTTTACTAATGCTTTTTGATTTTGAGCAAATGGAATATAATTTGATGCACAGATGCTATCATTCTCCTTGTGTTCTTTCTAATGGTACACTCATTATAAACTGAGAATTCATTTTTTTGATTAGCCTCTTAATTTAACAAATCTTAAAAAAGAACATTCCTTTAAAGAAATATTCTTCCACTATATAGTAAAAAAATTCCCAGTAACTTAACTTGTAGAAATTGAAATACACCAAATCAGTACATACATGTGCACTGACAATATGAATATTTTACTGACACCTGCTATGTAGATATTTATATATGTTTTCCTAAGCGTGTATATTTGAAATGATTCACCATACCCCACAGAGTGTAGTCACATAAGGCTTTTATTGAAAGGCACAAAATTGGTACAGCAGGTGGAGAATTCAGGCAAGCATTGATAATCCAAGAGACACCTCACAGCACACAGTCCTCATGGGCCCAGTGACACGTATGGGCTGTATTCAGTCTCTGGCTTTAACTACGAAGGTCTGTGGGAGGAATCTGCTTCAGGGAGCTCAAAGAAGCTGCCAGAGTGGGGGTCCTTAGAAATCTGCTTGGTCATGTGATTGAGCTAGGCTTGTCAAAGTTGTTAGGTCAGATGCAAGGCTTAAGAAAAGACCTAACCCTGAAGTCACCAGGATAACTGGACTTTAGTGAGGACATTGTAGATTCCATTGTCCTTACCTTAGCCAAGAGTCAAAAGCCAGACACCTCGGCATCCCCCAACTAGAGACAAAGCTGTTCTAGTCCAGCCGCAGATAAACTCTATCTTCACCATGCTTTTGAATTAAACATTATCATATTTCCTTTTTGTGAGGAAGTAAGGTATCACTTTTGTGTTAATCACATGTCCATCAGTGTTCCCAGTATCATGATAAATGGCAAACACAATAAAAACAATGAAATTTTGAGTACTATTTAGTTAAATGGTCATCATCCAAATATCCTCTCCTTTGAAAAGGTATTTTTTAATTAGACTTAAGTAAATAAATAAGTTGACCATATGAAATAAGATGTATTTCTCTTTATTTTCCCCTTATCTCCCTGCTTATTATTTTCTATGTATATGTATAATAGTTGTACAAAGAAGATTTGACAAAATTCTACACTCCATAATTATTTTTTTAAAACCCTTGGCACAGTAAGACTAGATGTCAACTTTCCCTTCTGAAAAAAAATCCTTTAAAAACTTAATATCATACAGTGCTAAAGTTTTAAACACTGTCTAAGTTTAGAAGAAATGCAAGTATTTCTACTCATATCAATTCTAATCAATGTAAATATTTCAAGGCAAATATTTATATAAATTCTCATAAAACTATGAAGCTTCTAGAAGAAAATATAGAATAATATCTCAGAAACCTTCAAGTAGGCAAAGATTTCTTAGCGAACATGAAAAAATATTAAAGTAAAAATTGATTTATTATAATTCATCAAGAAAATTATGTTCATCAAAATACATTGCTAAGAAAATAATTGACCAAGACATTGAATACGGAAAACATTCATAAAATACATATCTAGCAAAGGACTTAAATATATATATTTATATATAGAGAGAGAAATAACTGAAAGTAATAGAAATGGTCATTAACATTAGAATCAAAATTTTAATAGTTATAAAATTAAATGTTACTCGACAATAAAAAAGATGAAATAATAACTTAATAAACAATAGGAGTGAACCTCAAAACTCAAACTGTTTTAAAAAATCTTTAAGGAAATCTGTTTGGATTTTTATCTAAATCATATTCTAGATCAATTCGGGAATTGACATTATTATATTATTTTGTATTCTTATCTAAGAAAATTGGTTACAAATCTATTTTCTGTCTTATTTGATAACTTTTTATGAGGTTCTAAACTTTCTTCATAAAGAACTTTCAGTTTTAAAGATTTGTTTATAGGCACTTCATGTTTCATTGCTATGCAATAGTATTTTTATTACAACTTGAATTCATTATTGGTGATTACAAAGTAGTTGACTTTTTAAAACAGGTTTGCATTTAGTATCCTTTTTAAATTGATTTATTAATTTGAATACATTTTAGGTTGTCTATGTGGACAACCACATCATCTTCAAATTCTAAATGTTTTATTTATTCCCAATTCTTAAAGTTTTTATTTGTTTTATTTTTACCTCACATCATGCACCACAGGACAATACAGAACTACAGTAGTGGTGGTGGATATTTTCATTCATGACACTGAAGGAAACAGATGATATATTTCATAATTATAGCAATAAGAGTAAGAACATTTTTGTCTTATTTCATTTTTGGTTTACAAATGCCTTTTGTCCGCTTGGAAACATTTTCTCAAAGTTTAGTTTTCATCCTAAATGAATGATATGTTTTGTTCAAACAATGTTTTCTTCATATATGAGATAATTGTATTATTTTCCCTCTTTAACTTATTAATGTCATGAATTACATTAAATATATTTGATATGTAAGCTAAACATAGATTATACGTCATATCAAAATTAGTAATGGTATATTTTATTTTGTGCATTATTAAACCTGTGCTAATATTTTATTTAAATGTTTTTTCATCTTTGTTATGATTTCATATTGTACTCATCTTATTTGTGGGTCAAAGCTATACGAGTGTTATAAAATGAGTCAGGCCACCATCCTGGCTAACACAGTGAAGCCCCATCTCTACTAAAAATATACAAAATTAGCTGGGCCTGGTGGCACACGCCTGTAGTCTCAGCTACTCAGGAGGCTGAGGCAGGAGGATGGTGTGAACCCAGGAGGCGGAGCTTTCAATGAGCTGAGATCATGCCACTGCACTGCATCCTGGGCGACAGAGTGAGACTCTGTCTCAATAAATAAATAAATACATGAATAAATAGACCATCTGCACTCTTTTCCTATTTTTAAAGATTTTGTGTATTACTGGAATTTTTCGTTCCTTGAATGGTTGGTAGAACTGCCTCTAAAGCTTCTTAGGCTTTGTGTTTTCTCTATAAAAATGTTTGAAAAATGATCCAATTCCTTTGATAGTTATAGAATAATTCAGATTCCCTATTTTTTCTTGATTTTGTTCAGGTAAAGTACGTATTACTAGAACAACACCGGCATTTCAGATGTTAATGCTTGCTGGTACAACTTTCTCTAGGCTTTCACTTTCAATTGCATGGTTGCTTATCTTTCAGTTGAGTCCACAGCAAATAGAATATGGGAAAATTCTGTATTTCTAAACAAAATAATGATTTCTATTTTTTAACTTGATAATTTATTTAATTTTTATGAATAGTAATTATTTTTAGATTTATTTGTATCATCTATTTTAGTGCTTTCCATTTTTTAATCACATTTTAGCCCCTAATTTCTTGCTTTTTTTGGATTAATGTTTTTTCCTTCTTGTACCGAGATAAATATTTTTATAATTTTTCATTGTATACTCTCCTCCTTCTTTTAGTATTTACTCAACATTAGAAGCATGCATAGATAAACTAAAGTTAATCAATATATGCACCCTTTTTTCAAAGGATATAAGTTTTGGGTTTTCTATGTAGATAATGACATCATGTTCAAATTGCATGTGTTTTATTTACTCCCCGTTCTTAAACTTAAACTCTGATTCACCTCTTTTCAGCTTGTGTATTCTTCTCTTCCAGTTTTTCCTGAATATTATTCATTATTATGCTTGTATTATACAACACAATGTAAATGATTGCTTGGATTCACTCACAAATTTACCTTTATTTTACTCACCATTTCTTTCTGCGGTTTGTACATTCAAGCTAGGAAATTTCCCTCCTGACAGAAAAATCCCTTTATGAGATTTCTGTTGGTGGTGATTTTTCTAATATTTTATTTACCTGAAAATGCCATGTTAATTCTGAAAAATAATAATAATAAATTCTAGGTTGAGTGTTATATTCTCTCAGTATATAAAACATACTGGATTGCCACTTTCTGGTGTTCATTATTAGTGCTCTAGGCTTTCACTAGGTTGATTCCATATCTCTGCTATAGTGAACAGTGCTGCAATTAACATTCTGCGTGCGTTATTTTGATAGAATAATTTCTTTTCTTTTTTTGTTTTTTATTTTTCATTTATTTATTTATTTATTTATTTATTTATTTATTTATCTATTTATTTATTTTTGAGACAGAGTCTCACTCTGTTGCCCAGGCTGGCAGTGCAGTGGAGCGATCTTGGCTCATTGCAACCTACGCCTCCTGGATTCTCCTGTCTCAGCCTCCTGAGTAGCTGAGATTACAGGTGCATGCCACCACGCCCAGCTAATGTTTGTATTTTTAGTAGAGATGGGGCATCACCATGTTGATCAGGCTGGTCTCCAAGTCCTGACCTTGCAATCTGCCTGCCTCGGCCTCCCAAAGTGCTGGGATTACAGGTGTGAGCCACCGTGCCTGGCTTATTTTCTTTTGGGTACATACTCAATAGTGGTATTGCTCGGTGGAATGATAGTTCTGTTTTTAAGTTCCTTGAGAAATCTCAAAACTGCTTTATACAGTGACTAAACTAATTTACATTCCCACCAACAATGTATAAGTGTTTCCCTTTTTCTGCAGCCTCACCAGCATCTCTAATTATTTGACTTTTTAATAGTAGCCATTCTGACTGGTGTGAGATGGTATGTCATTGTGGTTTTTATTTCTATTTATCTGATAATTCGTGATGCTGAACATTGTTTCATATATTTGTTGGCTGCTTGTATGTCTTCTTTTGAGAAGTGTTTGTTGATGTCTTTTGCACATTTTTTAATGGGGTTGTTTTTTGCCTATTGATTTAAGTTTCCTATAGATTCTGGATATTAGATGTTTGTCAAATGCACAGTTTGTGAATATTTTCTCTGATTCCATAGGTTTCTGTTTATTCTGTTGATAGTTTATTCTGCTAGGCAGAAGCTCTTTAGTTTAAATAAGTCCTATTTGTCTATTTTTTTATTATTGTTGCCATTGCTTTTCATGACTTAGTCAAAAACTCCTTGCCAAGGCTGATGTCAAGAAGGATATTTTCCAGGTTTTCTTCTATGGTTTTTATAGTATGAGGTATTACATTTAAATCTTTAATCCATCCTGAGTTAATATTTGTATATGCTGAAAGGTAGGGTTCCAGTTTTAGATACTTCTGCGTATGTCTAGCCAGCTATCCCAGCACCATTTATTGAATAGGAAGTCCTTTTCCCATTGCATGTTTTCATCAGCTTTGTCAAAGATCAGATGGATATAGGTGTGTGCTTTATTTCTGGGTTCTCTGTTTTGTTTCATTCATCTATATGTCTGATTTTGTACCATTACCATGCTATTTTGGTTACTGTAGCCTTATGGTGTAGTTTGAAGTCAGGTACTGTGATACCTCTGACTTTGTTCTTTTTGCTTAGGATTGTTTTGGCTATTTTGGCTTTTTGTTGTTGTTGTTCCATATGAATTTTAGAATAGTTTTTCCTGATTCTGTGAAGAATAACTATGGTCATGATAGGAATAATGTTGAATCTTTACAATGTTTTGGGCAGTACGGCCATTTTAATGATACTGAATCTTCCAATCCATGAGTATGGAATGTTTTTCCACTTATTTGTGTTATCTCTGAGTTCTTTCAGGAGTATTTCATAGTTCCCCTTGTAGAGATCTTTTACCTTTTTAGTTAAGTATGTTTCTCGGCATTCAAATTTCATGTGACTCTTGTAAATGGGATTGTGTTCCTAATTTGACTCTCAGCCTAAGAATTATTGGTATAAGAAATGCTGCTGATTTTGTACCTCGAAACTTTACTAAAGCTGTTAGTTCTGGGAGCCTTTTTGCAGACTCTTTAAAGTTTTCCAGGTATGGAATTATATCCTCAGTGAAGAGAGATGGCTTGACTTCTCCTTTCCTAGTGCATATAAAAGTTACGTTTACATTTCATCAGGTTTTCAATTTACTTTGCCCAGATCCATTATGAGAACCACTATCTATGGCAACTATAGCGTGACAAAATATATTTTATCAATAATAAGACTTGAAAGTTAAAATTACTCCTTGATTTATGAACCACAGAATGGATGTTGTGTTGCCAAGCACAAAACAACATTAATCTCCTTCTACATCTCCATCAGAGCTATTGGGTGACTAGGCACATTGTCAGTGTACACTAATATTTTGAAAGGAATCCTTTTTTTCTCAGTAGTGGGTCTCAACAATGGACCTAAAATATCTAGTAAGTCATGCTGTGAACAGATGTGTTGACATCCAGACTTTGTTGTTCAATTTATAAAGCAACAGCATAGTAGATTTAGGACAATTCTTCAAGGCTCTAGGATTTTCAGAATAGTAAATGAGCATTTGCTTCAACTTAAAAGTCACCAACTGCATTAGTATGTAATCAAAAAGCCAGCCTATCCTATAAAGCTTTAAAATCAGGCACTGCCATTTTTTTTTCTGGCCATAGAAGTCATGGATGCCATCTTCTTCCAATAGAAAGTTATTTCATCTAGATGGAAAATCTATTGTTTAGTGTGCCTTTATCAATTACCTTACCTAGACCTGGATAACTTGTTGCAGCTTCTACACCATCACTTGCTACTTTGCCTTGCACTTGTATGTTATGGAGAGAGCTTCTTTTATGAACCAACCTCTACCAGCTTCAAACTTTTATTCTGCAGCTTCCTCACCTCCTTCTGCCTCCATGGAATTGAAACGTGTTAGGGCCTTGCCCTAGATTACATTTTGGCCTAAGGAAATGTTGTGGCTGGGTTGATCTTCTATCCAGATCCCTCAAACTTTCTCCATATCAGCAAAAAGATTGTTTTACTTTCTTATCATTTGTGTGCTTGATGGAGTACTACATTTAATTTCCTTCAAGAGCTTTTTCTTTGCATTCACAACTTGGCTATTTAGTTCAAGACGCTTAGCTTTGGGCCTGTCTCAGCTTTTCAACATGTCTTCCTCACTAAGCTTGACTATTTCTAGTTTTTTATTTAAAGTGACAGACATGTGACACTTCCTTTCACTTGAAAGTTTAGAGGCCACTGGAGGGTTATTATTTGGCCTAATCTCAGTAATCTTATGTCTCAGAGAATAGAAAGACCTGAAAAAAGGGAGGAAGATGGGAAAACAGCTGGATAGTGGAGTAGTCAGAACACTCCTATCTTATTTGGACGTGACTTATAATACCCCAAAACAATAAAAATAGGAACATCGAATATTGCTGAACACAGATCACCATAACAGATATAATAATATTGAAAAAGTTTGAAATGCTGCAAGAATTAGCAAAACATAACATGAAGTGAGCAAATGCTCTTGGAAAAATGATGCAGGGTTGCCGCAAACCTTCAATTTGTAAAATGCACAATACCTGCAAAGTTCATTAAGCATAGAGTGCAATAAAACAAGATATCTTTGTTTGTTTATAGCTGCTGAGTCCAGTTCCATCGGGGAGACCCTAACCCAGCTGCACTAGAAGAATTAAAGACACACACAGAGAAATATAGAGGTGTGAAGTGGGAATCAGGGGTCTCACAGCCCTCAGAACTGAAAGCCCCAAACAGAGATTTACCCACGTATTTATTAACAACAAACCAGTCATTAGAATTGTTTCTATAGATATTAAATTAGCTAAAAGTATCCCTTATGGGAAACAAAGGGATGGGCCAAATTAATCGCAGCAGGAACACGCCCTTAAAATACAGTTCGCTGATGCTAATTGTTTGTTGCTTAAGAATGCCTTTAAGCGGTTTTCTGCCCTGGGCGGGCCAGGTGTTCCTTGCCCTCATTCCCGTAAACCCACAACCTTCCAGCTTGGGCGTTAGGACCATTATGGACATATCATAGTGCTGCAGAGATTCTGTTTATGGCCAGTTTTGGGGTCAGTTTATGGCCGGATTTTGGGGGGCTTGCTCCCAACATGTCTCCCTTCTTTGATTTGCAAAATGATAAAAGCAGGGGCAGCTTTGTCATGGTGAGCTAGTTCTCGCAAGAGTCAGGATAGATTAAAAGCACAGTAATCGTTGAAATCACAGAGCTTCAAAGAGTTTTTATCCATTTTAATGGGTTACTAGCTGCTAATTTGTCTACAGCTCCTTTAAGCACTCCAGTCCCTGGCATTAAGGTCAGGTGTACCTGGGATGCTTTAAATCTTTGTTCTTTCAATTTTGCTATATTCTAAAATAAGTTTGTAGGGTGTCCTTCTAGATGCTTTTTTATTCTTTCCCAAATTAAGAGCATTTAATAGTTTCCACAAATCCTTGTGTTTAGCTCCTAGAGCGGGCCATATCATTTGAGGTTGAGGTGCCACTATACTGCCATGGTTCCAGATAATAGGAACTTTTGCCGTACTTTTTATCATTTCTACCATCTGACCATTTTGTTCAGATCATCTGAACATAGTGTGGCTGTGGCACGCAGACTGAGAGGGGTAATTCAAGCTAAACATCCCCTTAGGGGACCAATTAATAATGATTCCATAGGAATCGTTGTGCAGCACCTCTGCCTGTTCTGCAAAGCAATCTTCCAAACAAGTACATTCATTTTTTTCTAACTGGGTCCAATTCTGTTTACAAATAGGTTTTTGAGGGCGGTATGCCTCAATTATAGGAGTAGATTTGTTATGGTAAATACTGAGATCACAAAGCATGTGTAACTGTGTCACAGTGATTGCATTCAGGCATTATTGCCAGCCAAGATTGATAAATATACCCAATAAGTATGACTGGTCTCTGTGTCAGCCCTTACTGAAGGAATACTCATGGCAGTGGTGATAACCACTATCATAGCTATCATTAAATTACTCGTTGTTGTCAGGGCTCTGAGAAGCAGCCCTGAGAAACATCGCCCATTATCTGTCCATATCACCCCCAAAAATTTTCGCTGCCCCAACACTTTACCACTATTTTGTTTTATTTTTCTTGTTAATATAAGAAGACAGGAATGTCAGGCCTCTGAGCCCAAGCTAAGCCATCATATCCCCTGTGACCTGCACGTGTACATCCAGATGGCCTGAAGCAACTAAAGAACCACAAAAGAAGTGAAAATAGCTTAACTGATGACATTCCGCCATTGTGATTTGTTTCTGCCCCACCCTAACTGATCGATGTACTTTGTAATCTCCCCCACCCTTAAGGTTCTTTGTAATCTCCCCACCCTTGAGAATGTACTTTGTGAGATCCACCTCCTGCCCCCAAAACATTGCTCTTAACTCCACCGCCTATCCCAAAACCTATAAGAACTCATGATAATCCCATGACCTTTGCTGACTCCTTTTTCGGTCTCAGCCCAACTGCACCCAGGTGAAATAAACAGCCTTGTTGCTCACACAAAGCCTGTTTGGTGATCTCTTCACATGGACACATGAAACAGTTGTGACTAGTTGTCCTGCTTTCCTCAGGTTTTCTTCCACCATCTGTGACAGCTGTGTGTGACTGTCCCCAGGTGTGTGACTGTGTTCGACAGATCTGTCCCCAGGTGCGTGGCTGTGTTCGACAGGTGTTGCTCATGACAGTTGGGGTCCTTCTCAGCGTCAGTCTCGACATAGCTGCAACCAGGGGGGTCCTCAGGATCCTCCCAGAGTCTCTTCCTCGACGTCTGGCTTATGATAATGTCTCAGGTGTCTTGATGGTGCCCAAATCGGCTGTTGATTTTGGCTTAGAGAAATACAAGCATAACCTCTACCCCATGTTATTATTTTACCTACTTCCCAACTTTTTGTTGACACTAGATTCAGTTGTGTATGGGCTGTCCTGTAATCCCTATTTCTCCTCCTTTTTTGTTTTTGTCATCAGTTGTTCATCTGTATGAAATTGTAACTGAGCAGTTTCAATTAACTGTGTGGAATGCACCACGTATGAAGAATCAGAAACCACATTAAAAGGCATATCAAAAGCAGTCAATAACTCAATTACAGCTACAAGATCCGCTTTTTGAACTGAAGTATAGGGCGTCTGAAAAACTTTACTTTTTGAGGCAAAATAAGAAACTTTACCATTACTAGACCCATCTGTAAAAACATTCTCAGCACTTTCAATTGGTTTAAATTTAGTTATTTTAGGGAGAATCCAATTAGTTAATTTCAAAAACTGAAACAGCTTCATTTTAGGAAAATGATTATGGGGAATACTCACAAAGTCAGCTAAATGGGTTTGCCAAGTAAAACTATTTATAAAAGCTTGCTGTATTTGTGCCTTCATGGGAGGGACACAGTTCGCTCATGCTAATTGTTTGTGGCTTAAGAATGCCTTTAAGCGGTTTTCCGCCCTGGGCGGGCCAGGTGTTCCTTGCCCTCATTCCCATAAACCCACAACCTTCCAGCTTGGGCGTTAGGACCATTATGGACACATCACAGTGCTGCAGAGATTTTTTATGGCCAGTTTTGGGGCCAGTTTATGGCCAGATTTGGGGGGACTTGTTCCCAACAATAGCTGCTTGTTACCTGCTGATATTTAAAAGCTTCTATTGTAATTATTTTACATACATTATAATAATCACAAGATATAAATGGGGAGTTAACCCCCATTTGCAATAAAAACAATTCTTAAAATACTTTAGAATAAACTTTTAATAGAAACATGCAAATCCTACATGAGGAAAACTTTAAAACAATCCTAAATCAGACAAAACTAGAATTAGAAGTATAGGAGGATGCTCACCCCCTTTTTAATAGAATGACTTTGCATCTTAAAATGTTATTCCCTGCAGTTAATTTAAACATTTAACTCAACTGTAACTTAAGAACAACCGACTTACTGTATTGGATGAGATTAAGTCAATGCAAAAATTCATCTAGACAATCAAAACATGCAAAAATACTTAAGAAAGTTTTTAAAAGCTATGTCAGAGTAGGCCTACCAAATCACACATCAAAACAGTAGAAAGCCTCATAATTAAAACAGTTTAGTATTGGTCCATCAACTGATAAAAGGCTTTAAAGAAGAACTGAATCTCTGGAAATAGACTCAAGTATCAAAAGTTATTTACTACAAATAATAAAGTGAGCATCTAAAACCAATTTTACAGAGATGTATTATTTAATAAATATTGCTCTGACAACTGATTAGCTATTTATAAAAATTAAAAAATAGATACACATTACAAAACTTATAAAATAATAATTTTCAAACTGACCAGTGATCTAAATATAATAAATAAATAAATAAATAAATAAATAAATAAACCACACATATCTTAGGAGAAAAGTGGGTGAATTCCTTTATAACCTGGAATTACGTAATTTTCTCATTATATCTCAAAGTTCACATACATTGAAGACTGATGAATTTGGTTACACAGAAGAAAAACTTTGGTGTGACAATAAAGAAAATAAACAAAATCAAAGACAAATAAAAATATAGGGGCAAATGCCTACATCCTACCCTCTCTCTATATAACTAATATCCCAAATATGGACAGAATTGTTTTTTAAAATGAGGGAGTATGGATGAAAAACCTTATAAAAAATGACCTAAGCATGGGAGTAAGAAATTCATAAAAAAGATATTAAAATGGCTCTTAAGCCCATGAACAGATATTAAGCTTCATTCATAACCAGAAAAACGCTTACTAAAATATGTTAAGATACCACTTCTCACTTACCAAATTGGTGGAAATTTAAAAGTATGACAGCACAGTTGGAGAAATTTTGGGGAAACAGACACTCTGAAAGGTTGATTGTGGAATAACCACTTTGGAATGGAATTTTACAATATCTAATATAACTACATATGTTTATACTCTTTGACCAAGCTCATGTCTAAGAATTTACCCTGGAGATAAACATTCAATCATTCTCCTATATATGGATATTTATTTTGCTTCCAATATTGTGCAATATAAACAATGCTTCAACATGTTTTGCATAACATTGGAAGCAAAATAAATATCCATATGTAGGAGAATGATTGAATAAACATAGACACATTGTGAAATGTATAAAAAACCTAGGAGGGCCAGGAGCAGTGGCTCACGCCTGGAATCCCAACACTTTGGGAGGCCTAAGTGGGCAGATCAAGAGGTCAAGAGATTTGAGACCATCCTGGCTGATGCAGTGAAACCCCGTCGCTACTAAAAATACGAAAAATTAGCTGGGCATGATGGTACGCACTTGTAATCCCAGCTACTTGGGAGGCTGCGGCAGGAGAATCGCTTGAACCTGGGAAGCGCAGGTTGCAGTGAGCTGAGATCGCTCCACTGCACTCCATCCTGGGCAACAGAGCGAGACTCCGTGTCAAAAAGGAAAAAAAAAAAAAAAAAAACCCTAGGAAAATCTTATGAACTGACATGCATTAATTTCCGTGATAGATCATTAGGTGAAAAAAGCAAAGTGCCAAAGATTATCCAAAAGATGCAAAAGATGTCACTCTTTGTGTAAAAAAAAAAAAAGGAAAATAAAATATACACGAAAAAGGCTTATTTGTACAAAAATAACTATAAGAAGAAAAAAACAGAAAGCAAGAAGTTTGAGTAATTACAG
Organism: Trachypithecus francoisi; assembly: GCF_009764315.1. Classification (NCBI taxonomy): domain Eukaryota; kingdom Metazoa; phylum Chordata; class Mammalia; order Primates; family Cercopithecidae; genus Trachypithecus; species Trachypithecus francoisi. Next base: position 61,594,783 of record NW_022681460.1, read on the forward strand.
GGATATACCTAGAGTGAAACAATGGGGAGTGGCAATACATAGAAGAGATAGAGGGAGAACCACACTTCTGTGGGTATATTTTATAAACACGACTTTTAGAACCATGATACCATTTAACATACACAAAATCTATAAATAAGATCAAAAAGGATAGGGAAATAACCCAAAGTTCAATGCAATCTAAGACAAACAACCAAACAAGTAACTGTGAATGAAATAAATGGCGTAACCACACTAAATGGGGAAAAGACTAAAACATCTCTTGAACCTAGCATTTTGACTACACATTGTCAGGTTAAAAACAAAGAAGAAGTATGCCTAATTATTAGATTTCCTTAGTAGGTTTTTTTCTTTTTTTTCCACAATGGTAGGGGTTAGCAATTATGAAATCGGTTGAAATGTATTATTCCAGGAAAACAAACAACTATGTAGTAAATAAAGGGAGCTATGATTTTCACTGTTGCGAAATGGTTAAAAATGTAACCATTAAAAAATTTGGGAGGCCAGGCGCGGTGGCTCAAGCCTGTAATCCCAGCACTTTGGGAGGCCGAGACGGGTGGATCACGAGGTCAGGAGATCCAGACCATCCTGGCTAACACGGTGAAACCCCGTCTCTACTAAAAAAATACAAAAAATTAGCCGGGCGAGATGGCGGGCGCCTGTAGTCCCAGCTACTCGGGAGGCTGAGGCAGGAGAATGGCGTAAACCCGGGAGGCGGAGCTTGCAGTGAGCCGAGATCGCGCCACTGCACTCCAGCCTGGGTGACAGAGCGAGACTCCGTCTCAAAAAAAAAAAAAAAAAAAAAAAATTTGGGAGAGATTATAATAAGCTGTGGTGTCAGACTGGAGTTGGAGGCACTAATGCGAACTCATGGTAATACACATATAGAAAGATAAAGAGACATATAGAGTTAAACTATGTAAACTAAGAGTGTTTAGATCCTAGATACCAGTGCAAATGAGCACGTTGTTATTTTGAATGGCCTTGTGTGAGCTGTAAGTGTATGCTGTAAACTTTGGGCAAACACTTGAAAAATTTAAAAAGAAGTATCCTTGTTATGTGAAAATAGGAGAGAAAATGGAACCATGCAAAATGCTCAGTTAAAACCAGAGAAGGCAGAAAAAGAGTAAAAAACAAACACACAAAAAATGGAAAAGCAACAATATTTGGTGACTGTTAAAGGAATTAATATTCATTTCTCTGCTATTCATGTTTGTCTGTTCTTCTTCTTTAAAAAAAAAAGTCACAAAGGGAATTAACATAAGGGAAAATAAAACAGAAACGAAGATTTTACTTCCTAATCAATTTGTCCAAGGACTGGAAAGGACGTTGCTCATGACTGTCAGCCTTCCTGGGTATTTGCTGCCAGCATTCCTGGTATTTAGTATTTAGTGTCTGTTTTGGCTGCAGCCTTATTAATCACTTGTTTTCCTTATAGTTCCTAACTGAATAATGTCTGTCTGTAAGTAGCATTAAATGTAGCTGGTAGTCTTCTGTATTCACAGTTAGGAATACCTTTGTTTAATGGGACTGAAATATTTACCAAAAAATCAGAAAACAAAGTGAGTTTCTCAAATAGAATGTGAAGGAAAAAATGTGCTTGCTTTTCCAAGCAAGTAATCATTAGGAAGATCTGTTATACCCTATAGGAAGCTGAAGGAAGGAGCTATTTAATTGCTTTGGCTCACCTGGGAAATAAATGAGCCTCATAATTTTTAGCTGCTTACCTGTTTAATGTTTTCTTCAGGGGATTTAAATCAAACTCATTCCTTTCAGTAATTGCTCTTTTCTTAACCATGGCAAGGAAACTGTCTCACTATCATTTTAAAGTCAGGTTAAAACAATGACCTCAACATTTATTACGGTTGACATTAATGGTTTCCTGTTATTAGGACAGCATCCTATTAAGAGGTTTATGACATGATTACTCATTTGCTTTGAGAAAAAAAAATTATTAGTAAACACCTCATTGTTCCTTCCCTCTGAGAATGTCTTGATTGCAATTTGTTTATGTCAAATAGAGGATTCTTCAAATCAGTAATATTACCTGTAGGTCATTAAAAATAATCAGATGAAACATAGGATATTTTAATAATTAATTATGGATGGCAAATTAATTCACTGACTTCCCAAGAGTTGAGGAGAGTTGTTTGATTTTATTGTAATCAAACAAGGAAAGGTCTGGTGAATTAATTATTCAGGGAAAATCTAAAAGTGTCAATGTGCATGAAGCACAAGGGAAAAGGAGTGAGACAAGAGAAAATTACAGAATTTTCCAAAGGGCGTATCCAGCCAACTTATCAGCTGGAGGACTCATACACAGCATACTCGACTATTAGTTACTTTTACCAATTTCATAGGAAAGTTATGTCTCTAAGTTACAGGGGAGGGAGAAGGCTGTCTCTAAATTATAAGGGGAGGAATGCGTGAAGGATAAGCATTAATTCACAATGGGTGTTAAAATGCTACTCATAATAATTGTAATTATGCTTACTGTGACAAAAAGAAGAAAATGAATGACAATACAAAGAATAACATGGAAGCTGAATTCTGATTATTATTTAACTGAGAAAGTTATGGTTTCATCACCCACAAAAAGATATAAAATGATAGTTTTATTTTGCTTTAATTTGCACCTCTGATTTAGAGTGAGTGTGAGCATCTCCTTATAGACCTTTCAGTCTTTGATGTTTTCCTTTCCTTAAATTGCCCTATTTCCTATTTGTATTGCTCTTTTACTTGATAATTTGCTTGAGCTTCTTATATGTCTTGACGATAATTTTTTGTTGGTTCTAGAAATCGTCATCATTTTCTCTCAGTCTATCACCTCTCAGTTAACTTTGTACATGGTGTCCTTTGTGAAACAGAACAGGACTTCATATTTGTACTCAAATTCATCAATCTTTTACCCTATGTTTTGTGATTTCTATTTTTGTTTTACAAGTCCTTCCCCATGCCCAAGGTATAAATATATTATCTTACATTTTTCTTATACTCATTATATAATTTTTTCATATTTACTTCTTTCATCTTTCTTGACCTCATGTTTTTGTTGAGATCCACTTTACTTTTCTAGGTAAAGTGAACCAGTTTCCCAATTACACATTATGAATATTTCCAATCAACTTATAATGCCATCTTTTTAAATATTGTGGATTTGGGCTTTTGTGCAAGCTCACATGTGCATATTGTCATTTTTGTGTATTGTGATAATATCTTTCTGTTTACATAACTGTGACTTTCTAAAATGTTGTAATGTTTACCAAGATATTCCTGTTTCTATTATTAAAATTTACTTCACTTTTTGTGAACTTATATTCTTTTGCTATGAGTCTTACTATAGGTTTGCTGAGTCCTTTAAAAAACCAACTAAATTTTGATTCATAGATTTGGAATTGCAAATTAAAGATTAATTTGATGATAACTGATATCTTAATAATATTAAATCTTCTAGTCTGAGAAATTTTTAGTGCATCATATTACCCTCTAAGTTTCTTATTAGGAATTGTAAAGTTTTATTCAAATAATATTGATATTTTCCTGGTGAAGTTAATTATCCTATAACTTACAGTTTTGATTGCTCTTGCAAATAGCTTTTTTATAGCTGGTTGTTATTGCCTAAAAATTCTTTTGACTTTTTGTGGGTTCATTTTAAATCAGAAGACACCATGGAACTCTCTTATACATGTAAATAGAATGTCAATTGCTCTGTTTGTTTTCCAGGTATATGACTGATCATAGCATATACAAGTAATAATATTTCATCTTTTTATACTTTTCTTTTTCTCTTTCTTTATACTTTTCTTTATCCTCATACTTTTCTTTTTCTCTTTCCTCACAACAATAGCCAGAAATTCTGAAATTCAGTTAAACAGTCATGGTGACAGGGCACATCCCTGTCTCTCTCTTTTTCTTTTCTTTTCTTTTTTTTTCTGAGATAGAGTCTTGCTCTGTCTCCTAGGGAGTGGCACAATTTCAGCTCACTGCAACCTCTGCCTCTTGGGTTCAAGCTATTCTCCTGCTTCAGCCTCCCGAGTAGCTGGGACTACAAGTGCGTGCCACCATGCCCAGCTAACTTTTTTGTATTTTTAGTAGAGACGGGTTTCACCGTTGTTAGCCAGGATGGTCTGGAGCTCCTAATCTTGTGATCCACCTCCCATGGCGTCCCAAAGTGCTGGGATTACAGGCATGAGCCACCACACCCGGCTCCCTGTCTCTTTATCTTAAAGAAAATGAAACTAAAGATTCCCAATTAAGCATAATGTTTGCTTGAGAAAATTGTTGTGTCAAACTCACCAACTCTTAGTGGTTTCATTGTTCTTAGAGTTACTTTTTAATAGTAAATAGTTGTTGAATTTTATGAAATACTTTTTTTCTGTATATATTGGCACAGTCATCTCATGTTCCATCTTTAGTTATTTGGCAGAATACAAAAATAAATTAATGATATTGGATTGTTAATAAATCCTTGGCATTAATTTCTCATTATTTTTATAATTGTTGGATTAGATTAGCTATTACTTTATTTATATTTTTGTATTGTCTTTTATAAGTGAAATGAGTATATAATTACTTTTTCTTGTATTGTCTTACAGATTTGGAATACAGATTTTACTGTATTTAGCTTTATAAAATGATCTGCATGATCAACAGATTGACCCCACAAAGATGCCCATTCTGTAATCCCTAGAACCTGTTAATACGTCGCGCTACATGACAAAGAGATTTTTCACATAGAATTAAGGTTACAGATGTGTATGACTGAGTAGACTAACTGCAATCATATGACCTCTTAAAAGCGGATAGCTTTATCTGGCTGGAGACAGAGAGATGCCATCAGAGAAGATAAAAGAGATAGAGCAAAAACTGAAGTCAGAGATATATCAAGAATGAGAAGAATTTGATATGTTGCTAGCTGTAATGTTTAGGGGACTATAGGGCAAGGCTCAGAGGGATGTCTGCTGGAGTTTAGGCTGCCCTCTGCTGACCATGAAAAAGAAAATGGAGGCCTCCGTCTTATAGCTGCAAGTAGTTGAATTTGGCCAATGACCTGAATGAGTTTGAAAGTGGATTTTGGCCGGGCGCGGTGGCTCAAGCCTGTAATCCCAGCACTTTGGGAGGCCGAGACGGGCGGATCACGAGGTCAGGAGATCGAGACCATCCTGGCTAACACGGTGAAACCCCGTCTCTACTAAAAAATACAAAAAAATTAGCCGGGCGTGGTGGCGGGCGCCTGTAGTCCCAGCTACTCGGGAGGCTGAGGCAGGAGAACGGCGTGAACCCGGGAGGCGGAGCTTGCAGTGAGCTGAGATCCGGCCACTGCACTCCAGCCTGGGCGGCAGAGCCAGACTCCGTCTCAAAAAAAAAAAAAAAAAAAAAAAGAAAGTGGATTTTTTCCTCAGCCTCCTGATAAGAGCTCATCCAGATAACTGACTTACAGAATTGTGAGATTATAAATGTGTGTTGTTTTAAGCAATTTAATAATTTTTATACAGCATTAGAAATATAATACAGATATTAGAAGTGGAGTGCTATTGTAACTCTGAAAATGGAGAAATGGCTTTAGAATTGGGCAGTGGGCAGAGACTGAAAGAATTTGAGGAGCATGATAGAAAAAGTCCCGATTATCTTGGATGGACCAGCAGACACATGGATGTTAGTGACTCTGCTAATGAGGGCTCAGAAGGAAGTGAAGGAGTGTGGCACATAGACTCTTAAACCACTTTAAAGAATACCTAAATAATTAGGAATCATATCTCTACAAATGATTAATAGAAACATGAACTTTGAAGGTGTTGCTGCTGAGAGCCCCGCAGGGAGGGAGGCACATATCATAAAGGGGACCCTTGTATCTCTGTGACAGGAAGCTCAACAAAGTATTATCCTGCAGTTGTTTAGAGAGCTGTACTTGTAAATGACAGGATGAACCCTAATGTTTATCTGAAATTTCTAAGCAAAGTGATGAAAGTACCATGTCGCTTCTTCTCACTGCTTATAGGAAAACGTGAAAGGAAAGAGGGAAACGCTGTTTAACAAATAGAAACCAGGAGTAGGTGATTTGGGTATTCTTAGTCCACCAGATGGTAACAACTTGTAAAATTATGAGATTGCTTCCAAAATGTTGCATAGAGAAATATCTGAGTGTGTGGTTTTACAACTTCTTGCTAAAACATCAGAAAGATTAAAAGATCAAAGTATTTAGTCACATAGAAACTTTAAAATGGTGAAGAGAGTGAATCACCATTTCTCTCAACCAAACTAGGGAGATTCTATGAATCTCAGGAGCTAAAAATGAAGAAGAAACGATCTAGGAAAACCTATAGACGCCACTTGTCTAATACAGTGAATACCTATGACATACATGGATGACCTAAAAAGTTCTTTGGAATTTTTACCAGCAGAAACACTGCCATCTCAGACTAAAAGCATCAGCGAGAAGGAAATTTTAAAAGGTTGTTGGACCATAAAATTTGAATTGTGAAAAAAAGATTGATAGAACTAATTCTCTGGTAACATGTTCCATTGTTTATGAATAGGGGAAGGATAACCTGCAGGGCACAATATGGTCCTAGAGGGCCAAAAACAGCACTATAGAGGATTATTCCCAGGCTTTAGACACTAAAGGAGTTTACTCAGCTAGATTTCAAAACTGCTTTTGGAATAGATTTCATAGCATAGTAATAATCTATTTCTTAAATATTTGAAATAATTCCCAATAAATGCATTTAGGTTTAAAACCCCTTTTTGTTTCATTGACATTGTACCATCAAATTGAAAAGATATTGATAGGATCGTTTTTATTAATTTTTAACCATTTATTTTAAGTATCTACCAATCCATTGCTTAATTGGAAAAAGATCTTATATATATTCAAAATTTGAAAGCATTTTATTTGATTTATTTGTAATTGATTCTTAGCACTGTAGTTAAAGCAGACCTATATAGTTTGTGTTTTTTTTAAATTCGTGTTTAACACTGGTATTTGATATTTTTAAGTGACAGAATTCTAACTTAAGCAAAAGATTGTATAGGCTCGTGAAATTCAAGGAAAGTATGAGTGACTAAGTAAAGAATGACTGGGATAATTCTGAATCTTGGAAATCATTGGATTTATAATTATCACATGCTGCCAGGGCCTCTGTTTCACTTTTTCTCTGCATATCTCTTTAGGTTGGCTTCCATTTCTCCAAGTCCAAAATGACTTTTTTCCATTGTGGGGGAAAAAAAATAACCATTACTACATTCTAAGTATTACATATTACTATGAGAGAAAAAATCTATGAGAGAAAAAATCTAGCTATGAGAGAAAAAAAATTAAAATATTTGTGACCCAATTTTGAATGCGCTAATGAATGTATTTATTGGTCTTGTTTGAATTAGGTGCAAATGAACTTGGACCAAAGAAATGATACCAGTGGCTGAGGTCATACTGCACTATCACCCTATTTTCTAAAATAAATATGTGGATAGGAGGGTGGGAAATTTGAACAAGTAACTCAGTTTCTAAAACTGACTAGTGGTTAATTAGCAATATTAATATTTGTTCTCAAGGATTATTTGTTGTAATTTATTTATGCCCTAACAACTAAGACAATTTTTCTTTTTTCCTTCCTTCCTTCCTTCTTTTCATGCCCCAGAAAATTAATTTTTATTTACATTTTTCTTCATACCCTGGTTAAGACTTGCATTTTTGTTTGTGATAATTGAAGTTCAGTATTAGCCTTTGCAAGAATCACTGGAAGACAGTATCTAAAGGTGGATAATGCGCTGTCTTGAGTAATGATGCACCAAGCATTTAGCATTTAATAAATAGTATTAAGGAAATGCAGGGGCAAAAAGTTTTATGTTGTTTAGCACAAACAGGTTCCAAAGAGCCAAGGCATTGTCAGTTATAATAATGTTATTACCTTTCATTTGTGGCAAAAGGTATAAACTTAGCCAAGAATGATGCATTTGAAACAGAGGAGGAAAAGTTGTCTGCTGAAAGTGAACAGGAAGAGGTGGTATCCAGACCCTATAAAAAAATCTATCCATGTACTTATTGGAAAAGGAACAATTAGGTGACTCTTCTCTACCCATTTTTCTAAATAATCAATTAATCAATGATAAATCATTGACTCTTACACGGGGCCAGGAATGTTGTAATACAACCCTTTTTTTTGCCGAGATGGAGTCTTGTTCTGTTGCCAGGCTGGAGTACAGTGGTGCAATCTTGGCTCACTGCAACCTCTGCCTTCTGAGTTCAAGCGATTCTCCTGCCTCAGCCTCTCCAGTAGCTGGGACTACAGGCACATGCCACCATGCCAGGGTAATTTTTGTATTTTTAGTAGAGACGGGGTTTCACCATGTTGGCCAGGATGGTCTCAATTTCTTGATCTCGTGATCGGCCTCCCCTGGCCTCCCAAAGTGCTGGGATTATATGCTTGAGCCACCGCACCCGGCCTTTTGTAATACAACTTTTATTCAAATTGTTTATATAGACAAATTCTTGTTTCACAAAATATTTGTGGAGGGCCCTGTACATTCAAAGGGCAGTCCTGGTTGAAGGGCCTGGAAATTTTCTCTGAACTCTAAAAAACGTTATCATTATGGGAAGACTTTAATATATACACATCATAAGTCTAATGATTTTACTAACAAAAATGGAGTTAAGTTTTTTTCAAACCATTTATATTTGAAACATTTTTTACATTTGCATTTAGAAAATATATTTTCATTTAAAGTTTTTTCTGAATAGCATTTTAATTCAAACTTTAAGAGATTGTGAATATGCAATCATAATACTAATATATACAGAAACTACTTTTAAATTATGAAATAGTTATGGAGATTTACTGCATTTGGTGTATATCTGGTATATGAATGATACCATTAATTATTTACAAAGTATTAATTATGCTTGTATAGTAACATATACTTAAAGTAAGTGTAAGATTTATTTTCAATGTCAAATACAAATTTATTAATACTATACAATAAGATTTACTATTTAAGTTGTGAAAGGATGCTTACCTATTAGTCTTTGGATAAATACTTTCCTTGATGTTTTATTAAAGAGATCTCTAGAGGCTTTATAAGGTCAAAAGAAATAAAAAAATATATTTTCAAAGGACAGAATAGGAATGAAAAAGCAATTGGCTTTCAAATAACATGAAATTAATAATATATTTCAAGCTTCTACTAATTCATTTTAGTATTTGAGAAGAATGTAAATGTGATTCACTTTGACTTTTTAGATATAAATATGAACTAGTTGAAAGCAAAAGGAAGATTTCCTATTTAGTGACATTTTTTGTTTTGTTTGTCTTTCCTGTTTCCAAAGGTAATCTAAAGCAGTTTCTAAAGCTAACCAAAGGCAAAATCAAAGCAAGTGTATTCCAGAATTTATTCACTAGTTTTCCAATTTGCTCTTTTTAATATCGAAAACAAAGTAAAATTATTTTTGTGTGGTTTCCCTACATTTTATCCTTTGCCGAAAAAGAAAAAGGAAGAAAGAAAAGCTTCCAAAATATCAAAAGAGTACAATAGAATCTTTTTATACTGACACATTTATTGAGCCAATTCAGGTCTGTGTGATGAACCGTTCAAGACACAGACACATGCAGATGAAATGCAGACTACCCCAGAGAAAAGATTGATATTTTTATCTCCCTGAAGGGCAGAGAAAGCAAATACATAATGGTCTGGAAGAGGATCATAAATAATAAGTTGTCAAATCATAGAATGCCAAATTTTGTTTTTACATTTCAAAGTGAGAAATTGTCAGACTCAGAAAATACTTATGTTAAATATTGCTTTTAACATATAAATAATGAATTTTTTGAGCTTAAAAAGTATAGAGCTCAGTAGTAAGTGGGAGATGCATATTGCAGTTTATACTAAAAATAGTTATTGTATCCAATGTTGTAAGATCATGACTCATTATACTTTACATGAAAATAAATATTTGAACATAAAGCAGGAAGGAATGAAGTAAAACATTTCTCAACATAGATAAAACAGGGAAATTCACTTGGTCTGAAATATTCCAAATATTTGGGAAGCTGAAAATATTGGAAATACCATAATTTAGGTTTCTAATTTTTATATTTAGTAATTATGTAAAGTAATTCTCAACCTTCATTAACTTGGGTTTAATTATTTCACTGTAGTATCTGTAGTTCTAAAATATGCATATTTTTCCACAAAGAAATTCATGTTTATTTGCTTCCTGAATAGAAATGTAATAATGCAAATGCATTGTTTTAATGGATATGTTTAAATGCTAATACCAAATAAGATACAGGCAGGAAGAGAGCAGTCCCATTTTGAAGCGTCTAAATTTTTGAAAAGAAAATTTTAAACTTGCTCCTTTTCCTTTTTATTTAAATTATTGTGTCATTGTTGTTTTTGTTTTGCTTTTACGTATTATTGATTAGGTTCAACAACAGCAAGAGAAAGAAATAAGGTGGTTGTGGAGAAACATCTTTCCTAATTATAACTGGAATTTTATGGAGAAAGAAAAATATGGAAAAATAAATTTAAGTTTCCTGAGCCAAATGCATTATGCAACAAACATTAAGTTCTTCCTTACCAAGTAATGATTTTAAACCATGAAAATATTGTTTCTCTAAAAGCAAAATGCATCATGCAATTCAGAGTGCTCTGCGGGGAACAAGGCCACTAGGGAAGCAGCAACAAAACACTTTCGATAAGAAAGTAGCAAATTATTCCAGATTTTGTATTATTCTAGTCAACAGGAGACACAGAAATGTGAACTTTCAGAAAATAACATCTCAAAATGGTCAGAAACAAAGAGTTCTATGAACTTTCTTTGAGGCACTTGCAGCATAATATAATCCTTGCACTTTAGGCAAGCAAAAGTCATCTAATTCAATTGGAGTCATTCATTTCCCATCACACAACAGAGCTTTATCAGGGGGGAAATGGGAGACTAACATCATATCTAAATATATATACACATATAGAAGTCATTAGAATCCATGTCTAAATACCGGGAGAGCGATTTTCCTCTGGTTGGATGTTAGGATGGAGAACAAGTCGTTCTCAGAGGAAAAGAAAGACTATGGTTTTGTGGAAAGAAGTACAGTCTTGTGGCTGGGCACGGTGGCTCATACCTGTAATCCCAGCACTTTGGGAGGCTGAGGCAGCCAGACCACTTGAGATCTGGAGTTGGAGACCAGCCTGGCCAACATGGTGAAACCCTGTTTCTACTAAAAATACAGAAATTAGCCGGGTGTGGTGGTGCATGCCTGTAATCCTAGCTACTGGGGAGGCTGAGGTACAAGAATCACTTGAACTCAGAAGGTAGAGGTTGCAGTGAGCCGCGATCACTCCACTGCATTCCAGCCTGGGTGAGAGAGCAAGACTCTGTCTCAAAAACAAACAAACAAAAAAACAAGTACAGTCATGTGCTGCGTGTTTCTGTCAATGAAGAACCACATGCAACAATAGTACCATTAGATCATAATATATTATTTTCTCTGTAGATTTTCTATGTTGAGATACACAAATACTTAACATTTCACTACAACTATGTACAGCATTCATTACAGTAATGTTCTGTACAGGTTTGCAGCCTGGGAGCAACAGGTTATGCCGTATAGTCTTGGTATGGTAGGCTCTATAATCTAGGTTTGCATAGGTACACTCTATGATGGTCACACTATGATACAATTGCCCAACCACACATTTCTCAGAATGTATCTCTTTGTTAAGTGATGCATGACTGTATTAGTAGGTTAGTTCAACATGCTAAGACAATGTATTCATTTCCCTGCAGTGTGGTTGGCAGATTATAAAACAGATATAAAATCAAATCCAACCTTTACTTCTAAGTAGCTTCGTGACTGAGTTACTAAGTCTCTCTGAGCCCTTGGCTGTTTAATAAAATGAGCTGAATATCTATAATGTGACATTTCTTTAAGAATTATAAAGTGCCTATAAGAGGGCAGTTATGTTTTAGAAAGTAATGTTACTCATTGTTGTTTTTAATTTTAATACACACATTATGGGTTCACATTTTTCTTGCAAGTATAATTTTTCTTCTATAACACATGCCTTTGAATATGATGATTTCATTTAGATAAGCTCCAAATATTGCATAGTTGTAATAATAATTTCTGCTTTAACCCTCAAAATTAAAATGTGATTTCTAGTTTCTAAGTACATGGGAAAATTGAGTCTAACTTTGATTATACAATTTTTAAAAATTTTATTGAATTATAGTCAGAGAGCACAGCTTGTAGTATGTATAACTTGAGTTTTTTGGAATTTGTTAAGAATTTTTTGTATCCAAAAACATGATTGTGTGTGTACGTATGTGTGTATGTGTGCACGCACTTTAATGAATAATCATTTTTTGTGTTAATCTCAAGTGGTGAATGTCATCATTCTCAAACCCCTTACACCCCATGTCAGGGGTGAGGTCTGCAGGTGAGGTTGGTGTCCTCTTTGCTAATAATCACTTATTACTGTCTACTCTTTCTCTTTCTCTCCTATAGAAACACTAATCTTTGTATATAATGTCACCAGACTACCACACCCAATCACCTACCATTCATTCTACCTTACTCCTCTTAGATCACTATCAGTCTTTCCAGAAAAACTATTGTCATAGTTCTTAAAAATTATTTCAACAATGTCTATCTATTTTGATGAGTCTTTTTTTTAAGAGATAGAGTGTTGCTCTGTTACCCATGATGGAGTGCAGTGGTGTGATCATAGCTCACTGCAGCCTTGAACTTGTGGGCTGCAGGGATCCTCCCATCTCAGCCTCCTGAGTAACTAGGATTACAGGCATGAACCATGGCACTTGGCTCTATTTTGCTGATTCTTTCCAATACTCTGGTATCTTCATCCCATGTCTCCTCCAATGGTCATGTCTTCCTTCTTATGTCAACCATTTCCTGCTGTGGTCGTACCCTTGACTTTATCATCACAAACATATGCAACGCACTCATAGTGATCAACCCATCTGTGGACTGCAGTAACCTCACAATTATCTTGAATCAATTGAACTTACCATATTTTCCCTCCCTTTCATACCTCTAATGTCTGTTCTTGCCTTCTTTCTTAGCATAGTCAGTCATTATACTTGCTCCCTTTCATGTATCCTTAACCTATTTTACCCATTTTTGCACTTAATTGTTAAAAATGTGTTTCTCTTTAAGCCATCTCTCTATATAATCTGCACAGCCAGATATCTGTGGCTCACTTCATTTAGAAGCATATGGCTGGAAAGAAAACTTTCAACAATGCTGCCTAGTGTCACTTGAAATTCCTGATCACTAGCTTCAAGCGACTTTTTAAGGATGCCCTATGAGTCTACTGTATTTTCCTGGGCATTTTATTCTTTCACTATAACAGATAACTTTTCTCATACTTTATCTTTTCTCATTAAACCCCAACATCACTTCCCCATTCTTATTCTTCAGAATAACATTTCCACAGTCTAATACCAACAGCTTTACAATAAACTCATCAAGAACATTTCTCCAGGTTATTTTTTTTTCTAACTATTCTGCAAAAACAATTTTTCTCTCTTTACTAGATCAATATTATAAGTCTGGAGAAATGCTATTACTTCTGTCACAGAGAAGACACACATGCATGTAAATCCTCTGTTCACTTTACATTCTAGCTAAAAACTCGTATTTCTTAATTTCTTAAAGTAAAACAGCATAAAAATTTACATATGTGATATTTACTTCCAATTTCCCTTTTCTAATTCTATTTGGAAATAACCAGATATTTTTCTAAACACTTTATCAAAATTGTTTGTCGAGGTCATCTTTGACTCTACATTACTAAATGCAATGATCGATTCTAACAAAAACCCAATATTTGACACAAGTGGTCACATCTTTTTTGAAATATTCCTTCTTCTGGGATTTACAGTTTTATTTTGACTTTTCTTTCCCTAAACATGTATCATTCTGTGTTCTAGCCTCAGTGTAGCTGTTGACAGACTTGTTATATATCTAACTGACTTTTCCCTATGAGTAATTGTTTTTATTCTCTGTGACTACTGTCAGTATCAAAGAGGGAGAAGAACAAACATTTTAATTGGGCATCAATGTAAGTTATAGAAAAATTTTACTTGAGTAACTAAATAATATACTTTTGTTTTAACTAGTAAGCCTTTCAAGGGTTTGTTTCTAATATTTGATTTACATATAACTTTATAGGAGCTTATTTATAATATACAAAATGAAGGAAAACTGTGTGCTAATATTACCATTTCTTTTTCTTTTTTTTTTTTTTTGAGACGGAGTCTGGCTCTGTTGCCCAGGCTGGAGTGCAGTGGCTGGATCTCAGCTCACTGCAAACTCCGCCTCCCAGGTTCACGCCATTCTCCTGCCTCAGCCTCCCGAGTAGCTGGGATTACAGGCACCCGCCACCTCGCCCGGCTAGTTTTTTGTATTTTTTAGTAGAGACGGGGTTTCACAGTGTTAGCCAGGATGGTCTCAATCTCCTGACCTCGTGATCCGCCCGTCTCAGCCTCCCAAAGTGCTGGGATTACAGGCTTGAGCCACCGCACCCAGCCACCATTTCTTGAAGATGATAAAATTTAGATGATGAAAGAGGATTTTGGGAGAAAAAAATATTTTAATCTTAATGTAAATTGAAAAAATAAAATGCACAAATAATTGGCAGAGAAGAGTAAATATTTGATATGGCCTGAAATCAAATTTATTTATATAGGCTTTTATTTTATACAGACATATGTCTCCCACACACAATGTTAATAAGAAAAATAACAAAAGATAACATTAACTGAGAGCTAAAAAATAAAATACAATGTGAATGATGTCCCTGAGATTGTGCAGCAAGGCAACCCTGATAGCTATAAAACACCAAGTGCAGCACATACATTTAATTTGATTAAGTAATTCAAACACTGTAAAGCAGGTACTTTTATTATCCTCATTTTACAGCTGAGCAATATGAGAGATGGACAGTATGAGTAATTTGTGTAATTTTACACAAAATTATACAAGTGCTTATGGCTTATAAGTGCTATGACTTGATGTTTTTGTACTCTCCAAAATTCATGTTAAAAGTCAGTCCTCAAAGTAACAGTATTGGAAGGTGTGTCCTCTGGGAAGTGAATGAGTCATGAAGGCAAAGGCCTCATAAATGAGATTAAGTGTCCTTAAAAAATGGTTTTGCCAAGGGAGTTCCCTTTGTGCCCTTCAACCCATTGCCATGTGAAGACATGGGCTTCCTCCCCTCCAGAGGATACAGTATTTAACGTGCCATCTTAGATGCAGAGACTGGACCCTCATCAGAAAACTAAACCTGCCAGTGCCTTGGTCTTTGACTTCTCAGCCTCCAGACCGATGAGAAAATTAACTTTAATTTCTTATAAGTTACTCGGTCTCAGGTATTCTGTTATAGCAACCCAAATAGATTTAGACAGTAGTGAAAGAGCCAGGCTCCAGTCATATCAATAATAATTCAAACTCAGTTAGCTGTCATATTATACTGCTTTCATAAGCCCAAAGCACCAATTTCTCTTATCAAACTACTAATTTTATGTAAAAAATAAATATATATACACATTATAAAGCCAAATTGAATAACAAAGCAATCAGAAATCTTAAAATTCTTTAAATTCTTACCCTTCACATATTGCTTTCGAAGTACTCAATAAGCAGACATGAGTAAATTTATACCCCAAGTTTGGAAACATAACCAACAATAGACTCCAAAATATATGATATTTTTGGAAACATGTTTTCTGTCAGAAAGGAACACAATTTCGGAATAGTTTCTGACCTTATTAGAGTAATAGAGATGGATTTACTCTAATGCTTTAAGTAATTTTAAAAAATAGACATACTGTATAAAACAAACATTTCAGACACTGGACAATAGGCAGTACAGGGCTGTGATATCTAAAATGGGAGGAACAAACGAGATGGCCTTGAGGTTGCCCTGCTTTTTGCCTCAAGTTTCACTTGGAAATACAGAGTAGGGAAGGTAATAAAAGCTTGAATATGGTAGACTGAGTTGAGGAAACACATGTTGGCACTCAGGAAGCCTGAGGTTGCTGGAAATTGGCAGAGTTCCAGAATGAAAGGAGTTATGCAGAATAAAATCTAAACAGTGGTCCTCTTACATTTTTAATGACTACCAAGATGTGACTGCATTGGGTGAAACTCTAGGAGGTTAGTCAAAGAATGACTGAGGAGATGTGAGCTGAACAGTTCTCGAAGCTTAAACAGGGTTGAAAATTATTTCTAATTCCTATCATCAAGAGAAGAGAGCTTTCAATGTTCACTTTAGGCAAGCAGTAGAGACACTAGAAGGTCTACACCTTGGTATTGGCTAAAACTATCCCTAGAATTAAGGCTATTCTAGACCCACACTAATAAATTGTTATTAAAATAGCATCAAAAGAAAGAAGTAATTCTACTGATTAGTTGGACAAAAACCAATGGACTTTAAAAAAAAGACAATGAAATCCTTATAAAAATACTATATATATAAAAATTGTGATGTATAATATGTAATCAAACCTTACTAGACAGATCAGGAATTAAGAAAATGTAAAAATGTTCAGGAAACAAATAAATTAAAAATAATTAAGAAATAATAGAGATAATGAGATTAGCAAATAAAAGTGTTAAACTGTTATTATAAGTATATTCAAGTATTTAAAATAAAACATGAAGAAAATACAATATATCAAAATGAAATTTAATGAAAAAGTCAATGGATAAGAAAAATAGCAGATTAGGCACAGTGAAAGAAAGTTAGTGAACATAAAGATATGAAGATAATTATAAAGAACAATGTTAGAAAGATGTCTTATTCTCCTGTGATACAATATCAAACAATATAACACACACATTTATAGACTCCTCAAAAGGGGCAAAATGGAAAGCATATTTAAAGTAATAATAGTTGGAATTCTTCCAAAATGGATGCAAACTAAAACCCCACAGATTTATGAAGGCCAATGAGCATCAAGTGGGTTAAAAATATAGGAAACCTAAACCAAAGCACAATATAATGTCATTGCTGAAAACCAATGTAAAAGCAAATTTTGTAAGTGGCACAGAAAGAAGCCTTACATGGAGAGAAACAAAAAAGAAAATTATAGTACCTATCCCATCAGAAACTGCAAGCAAGACAACAATGGAATGAAGTTTTAAGTTCTGAACAAAAGTGTCACTTTAAATTATCTCATCATCAAAATTATATTTCAGAAATGAAGGCAAAGTAACCTTAGACACACAAAAGCTAAGAATATATCATTTGTAAACTTCCATAAAAGTAAGTTAGTTTTAAAAAATATATGGAAACAAAGGAATGATGAATGCAGTATGTTTTCTTATTTTTCAATTTCTTTTAAGAGTAAGTGACAGCTTAAACATTAGCAACAATGTAGTGTTTGAATGTATAACATATGTAGAAGTAGAATCTACAAGAAAAATAGTAAAAAAAGATAGGAAGATGCAGATAAACGTATATTGGAGTAAATTGCTTGCATAATATGCTGAGCAGTTTAAAATCATTTGAGGTAAATTGTGATGTTAAAGATGTGTATTGTAAAACTTAGAACAATTTAAAAATTTAAATGGAGCCAGTGTACGAACAAAAATGGAATCACAAAAAAAGTCCAAAATAAGGCAGAAGATGCAGGAAAAGAGAAACAACTCATGAAAATAGGAAAAAAATTACAAAGTAGCAAAGTGATATAAATTCAAATATATTGATAATTAAATTATATAATATTAAGTCATTTACATTAGCTTTAAGAAATAAAATATTTAGATATAATAACAATATATGTACAAGATTGTTACGCTGAAAACTACAAAACACTGACAAAAGAAAGCAAAGAAGGCCTAAATAAATAGAAAGACTTATCATGTTCAGGGATTAGAAAATCTCACAGAGTAAACACGTAAATTCTCCCCAAATTTATCTGCAGATGTAACACAATACCAACAAAAACACAAGTAAGTTTTTAAAAAGAAACATAGACAAGCTGATTTTAAATTTTATGTGGAAGGGCGGAGAAACTAAAATGACTAAAAAAATTATCAAAGTGGAGTCACATACGGAAATGTAAGACTTAGTATACTGTACTATAGTATACTCTAAATCTGTAGTAATCAAGAAAGTGTGGTTTTGGTAAAGAACGACAAATTCATAGATACATGAAACAGAGTAAGATGTCCAGAAATAGACACACATTATTATTACCAACTGATACTTAACAATAGTAATTCAACAAGGAAAATGTAGTCATTTCAACAAATAGAGTTGAAATAACTGAGCATCCACATGAAAACAAAAAGGGCCTTGATTAATAACTCATATTTTATGGTAAAGATAACTAAAATGTTCATAGCCCTAATGAGAGGTGAGGCCAGCTGAACTTTTTGGGTTGAGTGTGGACTTGGGGAAATTTCCTGTCTTACAAGAGGATTGTAAAATGCACCAATCAGGAACTTTCCTGTCTTAAAAGAGGATTGTAAAATGCACCAATCAGTGCTCTGTAAAAACGTACCAGTCAGCGCACTGCAGCTAGCAAGAGGATTATAAATGCACCAATCAGCGCTCTGTAAAAATGCACCTATCAATCAGCAGCATTCAAAAAGTAGCCAATCGTGCAGAGGACTGAAAAAAGGACACTCTGATAGGATGGAAACAGAACATGGGAGGGGCCAAAAAGGGAATTAAAGCTGGCCACCCCAGCCAGCAGGAGCAAACCAGTCAGGTCCCCTTCCATGCTGTGGAAGCTTTGTCCTTTTACTCTTCACAATAAACCTTGCTACCACTCATTCTTTGGGTCCGTGCCATCTTTAAGAGCTGTAACACTCACCATGAAGGGCCACGGCTCCATTCTTGAAGTCAGCGAGACCATGAACCCACCAGCAGGAACTAACTCCAGACACACTAAATGTAAAGCTTACAACTCTAAAACTTGTATTAGATAGCATGATGGGGGGAAATCTTTTTTAATTTGGCTGAGGTAAAAAGACTTTAGACATACTATCAAAAGCATTATCAATAACAAAATAAATTGGCATTTATCATAATTAAAATTTTGCTCTGTGAAAGTGCTGTTAAGACATAAAAAGATAGGCTGCAACTGAGAGAAAATATTTGCAAAATACATGCGTGTGAAAGAGTTTATATTAAAATAATAAAGAACTTTGAAAATGTAGCCATAGGAAAACAACCCAATTCTTTCTCCTACTGCTTTTTGCTCTGTGGGATTTATAGTGCATAGAATTGTTCATCTAGTACCACAAACTGTTGTATTTATATACAACAGTTCTACCCAAACAATCTTCTTGGCTTTATCTTTTTTAGACAAACTGATCTTAACTTCCAATACCACTAATTTGTTCTTCATTTCTATAGTGATGTTTCTTTCTAGAATGGCATATAAATGGGCTCTGTCACTATATAGCCTCTTTCTTTTACTTAGTAACATGCATTTGAGATTCATTCACGTTTTTGCCTACATTATTAGCTTACCAGTTGTAATTGCAGGGTAGTGTTTCATTGTATGAATGTATCATATGTTGCTCATCCATTCACCAGTTAAAAGATGTTTTGAATCTCACCAGTTTAGGGGGATTATGAATAAAGCTGCTATATAGCTATTTGTGTGAACCTATTTTCACTTCTCTAAGTTAAATCCTAGAAGTACCAGTGTTGTGTCGTATTGTAAGTGTATATTTAGTTTTATAAGGGATTACCAAACTGTTTTTCAAAATGACCATAATATATCATATTCACATCAGCAAAGGACAGTGGTTCCAATTGCTCCACCTCTTTGTCAACACTTGTTATTGTCTTTTTTTTTTTTTTTTTGAGGCAGTGTCGTACTTTGTTGCCCAGGCTGGAGTGCAGTAGGGCAGTCTCTGCTCACTGCAAGTTCCACCTCCTGGGTTCATGCCATTCTCCTGCCTCAGCCTCCTGAGTAGCTGGGACTACAGGAACCTGCCACCACGCCTGGCTAATTTTTTTGTATTTTTTTAGTAGAGATGGGGTTTCACCATGTTAGCCAGGATAGTCTCGATCTCCTGACCTCGTGATCCACCCACTTTGGCCTCCCAAAGTGCTGGGATTACTGGTTCATTTTTTTTATTATACCTATTTTAATAGGTGTGCAGTTACATGCCGTTGTGATTTTAATTTGCATTTCCCTAGTGACTAATGATGTTGAACAACTTTTTAATGTTAATTTCTATAGCTACTTAAACAGTTATTTAATAGTATAGGATGATTAAAAAAAAATTCCTCACTCTCTTCTAAGTAAAAAGAGGAAAGGAAAAGAAAAAAACACACTTAAGCCGGGACATGAAGGTAACATTCTTACTCTGTTAAAGATAACTTTCAAAAATCAGCAGCAAACACGATTCACAATGTGGAATTCATAACAATTCCCATTAAACCAGAAACAGAAAAACACATAAACAAAACTCTTGCTTAGTTCTACTTTTATTCAACATTTCATTGGAGGTGGCATAAAATACAATAAGAAAAAGAAAAAAGTGACATCAACTTGGAAAGAATAAACATAATTACCTCTACTAATGAAATGTTGTATACTTACAATGTTTATAAATAGATATTGGCCATTATGAAAGAGTTCACCAACTTCACTAGATTCAAGGTCAACATACAAAATCAATTACATCCCTATGCATCACTGCTAATCAATTTTCATAACAAAAATTTTCAATCACAATTTAAAAATATACTCTTAAGCGCCCCAGGAAACTATTAAACCAGAGATAAGCCATTTGTGGGAAAACTTAAAATTATTATTAAAATATATAAAATTGAAATTTAATATTGAAAATTACACCATGTACTTGGAAGGAAAGATTTATTATCATGGAGATGTCAAGTATTTTCCAAATTAATTTATACATTCATGCAATTCCATTCAAAATATCAGTTTTTTAATGAGATTTCAAAAGATGATCTTAAAATTTAAGGTCAACAGAAGATTAACCGAAAGAAAGCAGCAAAGAATATTCAGGGAAAAAGAGGTGAAAGTATTTTCTTTAATAGACATCAACACTTTCTGTCAAACTATTATGGTTACAACAATGTTAATATTGTGGCAAAGATATGCACATGTATCAATATACCAACAATGAGAAAACCAAAAGAATCACAACCAAGAACATCACAAAGTAAAAAAAAGAGCCACTAATTGGGAGAATTTATCTATAACCCATAAAACAGGTAAAGCATTCACATAGAAGATTTCAAAGAGCCTTCTCAAATCAAAGAGCAAAAGACAGAAAATCCCCATTGAAAATATAGAGAAAATATATGAATAGATCCTTAACAAAAATCAGATAAAAAATATTTAACCTCATTAGCAATCAAGAGAATGCAAATTTAAACAAAAAGTTACTATTTCATATTCATCTGATTTTTAAATTAAAAATTCAACAACCAACTTTGTACCCTGTCATTTTACTATTATCCTTTTTTACTTACTTTGTTAATTTTTGGTCTCCATGTAATCCTTATTGAAATGTTAATAACTCTCTGAACATTGTTTTATAATATTAACTAAATCTTAATAACTAATATTTAGACATCTGATTCTTTTTCAGTCTAGATTAACTAGATCTAAAATTTAAAAATAATATAATGAAGACACTTCAAATATTGATCCAGATCTTTTTAAATTACAAATACAACTTTAAAGTTGTAGTAAAAATTCCATATGTATTCTAGGCCTGCAACATTATTTGTTTTGAAAGATTAAGCTTTTCTTTCACTCAATAAACGGTTCGTAAGATTTGCCTACTTAACTGTAGTCCATTCATTTTATCAGAGGTTTATAGTACCACACTATACCACTGCACCATGGGTGTTCATTATTTTCCTGTTGTTGGAAATGTTTTTAAATACTGCCATTTCTCCTTATAAGCAAGATATTCTGTGTGTCTGTGTGTAAAATTGTCATCTTCTTACATTATAAAGTAGTACCTTCATATATACTAGATATCATAATATTGGTATTCAAAATGTTTGTTCTGGTTATCTCGTAATTTTTAAAGGCCTAGGAATAGGAGAAGACAGGATGAAAAGGGTCAATCTGTATCTTTGTATTTGTCTGAGTAGGTAGTTTTATTTCTGAATTAAATGTCACACTAGTAGTTTCATATGAAACTGTGTACATGTACAAAAAGGTAAGATTTTGGATTATAATAGGAAATTTTTCTAAATAATGTTTATTTAATTTTATAAAATATCGCTTTTGCTTGCTAAAGTGACTTGTCTTGTATATTTCATGATTTTATAGAATAAACAATAGAGCAATTTGTATGTCTTTTTGTGTATCTGAATGGAGGCTTTTTTTCTTAAGCTACATTTTCATGAGCAACACATTTTTAAGATTTTGGTCTGAAACAGTTAGCATTCATAGCTTAAGATATGATGATATTCTAATTTTGTAGAAGACATCTTAACTTTAAACATGTATTTAACACAGCATAATTTTTTAAAATGTTGCCTTGATTTTCATAATAACATAAGGTTTTCATGTCATTTTTTTATCAGAGTAAAATTCTGAATCGTATTTAATATAGTTGACTCATGGGTTTAGAAGCAATGCTCATCCCATACAATAAAACTGTACCAAGAGGCATTAAATTTAAGAGTTAATTAGCATATGTTGGCTAGAAATGTAAGAATCTCATTATAATAGGTATGCCTTCAAATTCCGGTTCTGTAGGCAGTGGAACAGAAAAAAAGATGTAAGACCACTAAATTTTTTTATGTATATACACCATATATCTCCATCTTCTTTTTTCCTTTGTGTGAAACAGTGGCTTTTACTAAATACATTTTGAAAAGCCTTATTTCCCTCAGGATGTATTTGAAACCAATCCACTATTTTCTACTTTAGAATTTTAAATAGGGTCTATCAGTTGAATGAACGTAACACAATTGTCATTGCTGAACTAGTACATAACTAAAAATATGATTCTTGTACATCATTCTTAAGAGAATAAATCTTTGTTGCTGGTCTGCTAACCACTAGGCATTAATAGTACCAATAAAAGAAATTTGGGGACTAGAAATGATTAGAATTCTACTCTTTTTGTTTTATAGTTTTGAAGTGAAAAGTGAATATAAGAGGTGAAAGTAGCGCAATAACTCAGCTTAGAAACATAAAGGCAAATATTAAAGGATATTTCGCAAAGATTCCACAAGGAAGTGCAATTTTTAAAACTAAATGTATGTTCCATTCAAATAGTAGAGCCATTGTTTTTGAAAGGTTATAGTATGGATCCATGTTTACAGATAATACACAAACTTACTGAATAAATATGGAAAATTTTCCCCCAAAATAGTAGATAGTATAGTGTGAAAAATCTAATAAATAGGTAAACATTCACCATTATGAGTTTTTGTATAGGATATACCACTCTGGATGTAGTAGGTGATAATTAAGCATATAACATAAAATTTTGTAAGCATGACATACTGGGACAAAATGTTAGCCATCACCTTTAATATTCTATGGCAGTGGTATGGAATGTTAGTTATTACTCAGTATCTGTTCTTTTATTTATTTATTTTTTCAGATTTTGGTGTAGCACATGGTTGCGTAGAATAAAAAGTGCCTGTCCCAATCTTTGTACCTTTGCAGCTAGGTACAACCAGAATAATATAAATACACAATATACAAAGACTCGCATTTTACAGAGGACTAGTATGTTGGCTTTCTGTTAGAATATATAACTTATGATTCCCAATTTGTTATTGTTGCTGTTCTTTTTTTCCCTACTCTTCTGCGTTCTTAAATAAACTTGGGTCTCATGTATGGGTAGGTGAAAGGGGAGCAAGTATCAATGCATTGAACCAGAAAAGTACCTGAAATGATCAGGAAACAACATAGAAGTCAGTGTGATTGGAGCAGAATGAGGTAAGATAGAGTGACATAAAACTGAGACCTGAACACTGAACAGGCCCTGAACACTGAACTGTTCTCAATTATTTTCTTCTTTATTTTTTAATTTTTTTTTTTTTTTTACAGAGAATATGATTTATTTGAGAAGTATAATAGAATTTCTAGTTATCTGACTAATTTTACTAATTTTTAGCTTTGGTAAAATACATAACACAAAATTAGCATCTTAACCTTTTTAAGTGTGTAGTTCAATAGTATTAAGTATACTCACATTGTTGTTTAACCAATCTCCAGAACATTTTCATCCTACAAAATCAAACATTCCCATTCTCCTCCCCTGCCCCTCTCCCCACAGCCCACTATTTTACTTTCTGTTTCTGTGAGTTTGACTACACTAGATACCCCATATAAGTGGAATTGCATAGCTGAAAGAAAATAATACATACTCTTCTATGTAAAATTTACCCTGATGTATTACATTTTATTCAGTTCATTGTATTTTATTTTACAAAGAATTAGAAACTATTTGTTGACCTACAAATGAATATCTTATTGTAAAAAATGCTGTTCAGTCTTTGGGAACAACCAGTTCAGTTTGGTATTTAAGATGATCAACTCTGGATGCAGACTGCCAGTCTTTGAATCTGAGCTCCTTCACTTGCAAACTGTGTGTCCTTCTGTAGGTTATTTAAACTCGCTGTGCATTCCTTTCCTCATCTGAAAGCAGACATAATAATAGTACTTAATCAGAGAGTTTTAATTAACATATGAAATCATTTAGAAGATTATTTGTTACATAGTAAAAGCGCAGGTAGTGGTTATTTTCCCACTATTCTTATTAATAATGAACATCATGCTTTTCTTTTAGAGAAGAGTTCAGAAACTTAAAATGCTGGTAGAGGAGATACAATGATCATAAAACATGAGAAGTATAGTGTGTATATGATAACAAGATGCTGGTATTGTGCTCTTAATTACACTGCATTCTAAAATACTGGGCTAAGCCAAACAACACAACAAAACAAAATATGTCTGAGGGTCATTATTACCAGCAGATACCAATTGATTATTCTTGATGTGAATCATAATCATTAATTTAGGACAGCAAATAAAACAAGCTAACAAATGTAGCTCTGAGTCTTGGATATCGGAATTTAAATTCCATTAATTAAACACTTTTGACATGTCCACATTAAAATTAACATTATTATTTGAAATCCCATTATTAAAATGT
This sequence comes from Trachypithecus francoisi, assembly GCF_009764315.1. Lineage (NCBI taxonomy): Eukaryota > Metazoa > Chordata > Mammalia > Primates > Cercopithecidae > Trachypithecus > Trachypithecus francoisi. The sequence goes on from NW_022681460.1 coordinate 61,619,937, forward strand.
AAGATAAATCAACAATGGTATGTGTATGTATAACTATATATATAATAAAAAATTAACCTACACACACATACACACATACTTACACACAGTACACACACACACACACACATAGTTGAACATCTATAATCATCCTTCCATATTCTTTGGGTTCCACATTCATGGATTCAACAAACCACAGACCAAAAATGTTTTTTTAAAAAAATGAATGGTTGGGAAGGTTGCGTCTGTACTGACCACATACAGATTGTTTTCTTGTCATTGTTTTCTAAATAATACAATATAACAACTATTTACACCACATTTAAATTACATTACGTATTATAAGTAACCTAGAGATAATTTAAAGTATACAGGAGGATGTGCATAGGATACATGCAAATACTATGCCATTTTCTATAAAGGGCTTGAACATCCACAGATTTTTGGTATCCATGGGGCTCCTGAAACCAATGTCCTGTGAATACCAAGAGATGATTTGGTATAGTTTTATATATGTGTGTGTGTGTATATATATATGATATGTTTTTACACAAACGCATATAAAACATCATATATATACACACATATATAAAACAATCTTTGCAGTTGCATTAATTCATACAATGGTCAGCAGGGCTTCTTTTCTCCAAAAGTTTGATGATAATCTACTATTTTTCCTAATTTAAAAAAAGATTAGTACCTGATAGGAATTCTTAATATCTAATTAACTGATACATTTCAGATATAAAATGTTTTATCTTGTCACATTGTTTTGTACTCAAGAAATAGTTGATACATTAGAAGGCTTCCAAAAGAGTGTTAATGAATAGACAAACCTATTGACATTCTGTGACCTGCAATTTGGCAGACAAATTTACACTTTAGGAATTAATTTATTATCAAAATGATTTTAACTGCTTTAATCACTGCTATTCAATTTCTATTTGCTTAAACTGTCTTGCATTTTATAATGACTATTTTCTGTTTCTTAGGCAAAAGATACAGCAATTTGAACAATAATAAACACTAATTAATTTTGTATTATTATATTTCAGCAACTTTGGTATTTATTTGGAGTAAGACAGTGGCTAGTAAATGGTATTGAAAAGTAAAAGTAATGAGAGTTGTGATTACCTTTCCTTATGCCAACTTGTTTAAACTACAGTCCCCTGTCATTTATTCAAACATTAATCTATTCAAAGAGGTAAAGGTATTTTTTTCTGAAGAGATGAAAGTACATAATCAATTCACTTTACATAAGAGAGGTTATCACAGATAAGCAATTATAGATAATCTGAGTGGGCCTGGTTCAATTAGTTGAAAGACTTTAAGAACACAGCCTAGGATTCCTGATGAAATTGTTCTCCTCATGAATAACAGCTCAAGATTGCCAGCCTGTTCTTCCTAAAGACTTGCTTTATATGTTTCATACCTGCCTAGCCAGCCTACGTAATCACATTAATTAATTCCTTAAAATAAATATCTCTCTCTATATATATATATATGTGTGTGTGTGTATATATATATATATCTCAGTTCTTCCTGTCTGGTTGTGTTTTAACAGACACAGGGTTAGTTTTTAATTGCCTTATCAGATATGAAGGCATATTTTGAAGTTAAAAGTATCAAAATGTTGTGATACCAGTATACAGATCAATAAATGGATCAATGGAAGATGGTAAATGATATATATAAGCAAGTCATAAAAAAAAGTGGAGTTGTGGAACTTGTAAGGAAATACAACAAAATTCTGACTATTTTCTATAGGTTGACAACATTAAAAGATGCTGTAAAAGAATGTAATTGTATAAAAATAAAAGAAAAAATGGCAATAGAAAAAAACATTCTCAATTTTACTATTAAAAATTTAGTAATAGAAAACTTTATTCACAGAAATTCATACAGAAAACCGACTGTTAATAAGAGATAAAGTTCAGCTATGTTTGTCAACTGTCAAAACCTACCATCTCCCGGGTGGATCCTGAGGAGACGGTGGGTGATAAAATCGAATCTTCATCAAGGATGTCGGACAGTCAATAAAAAGCAGCTGTAGGTTAATAAAGCTGTGTCGCCTGTCCTTCTTTACATCTTCACTTCAATTAGATATCTACATTTTGCCTTTATGAAAATATAGGCAAATATTTTTTCCTATATTTTCCTTGATGAAAAATGTTGAGATATTCATCTGACCTATTTCTTTCCTATTATTCCCTTTATTTCATTTAAGATGTATACTCATCTTGTATTGAGCTCAGATTTCTGAATTCTTTCATTTAATAAACAAACTTTCCACTTCTTTTAGTTCATTAAATCAAACTATTTTAATCTTTCCTTGACAGTGATTTTATAAACAATAGTTGTTTATAGGAGAAAATAATACCTGGACTAAAAGAAGTGTAAATGAGATTAACCTTACAAACTATCAAGTCAGTTATCTAACTTGCTGGGTGCTGCCCAAATATTAGTAATTGAATAATACTACAGAAATATCATGTTGTCCACCTTTAGAAAAATTATTCCAAATAATTATGTCATTTGTTTTAATTTGAAGAATACATAGTTCAGACAGTTAATGATTAAACTCATGGAAGCTGACAATTCAGAATGAGCAGTGTGATAATGTAAGATAAATTTTTCAAATATTTTAAAGTTTCTATTAAATATTTAAAAATTATACATCAACTGGGGTCTTAAGATGGCCAATTCAACGCAGGTGGGAAGTGCTGCTCCCATGGAAACAGGCCGAGATTTTGACTAAATCAACATAATTTGAACAGATCTTTGTAAGGAAGATACCAACTGTGGATGTAAAGAAGATGCGGACAGTGAGGCTGAAGAGGGAGGAAGCTGGAAACTCTGTGTGGGGTAACTGAATGCTAGGGCTGCTTCCTGGCCTCAAACAGTGTCTGAGGAAGGGGTAAGTGAAGAGTCTTGGAGCCTGGGGACCTCACACCTGCCATGGACATTTGAGTTGGTAGGTGGATGTCTTCAGAGATTTGACAGAGACCGAGCTGCAGCAGGCATGGCACCAGGAATCTTTGTGTTAGGGACAGCTTTGGCGGAGCCTAACCCACCAAGGGCTGCCTGTCTCCCTTTGACAGGCTCCCCTAGCTAACCACTGGGGAGAAAGCAGGGCCACCTTCCTTGTGGGACTGAGGCACATCTGTCCCACAGGACACCTGCCTGTCAGCCCCTCCCAGGGCTCCGACCTGGCCACCCTGCAGAAGCCTGTCCACAGCATAGCTCCACTCCCAGCCTGGGTGCTTTGTACCACCTAAGTGCATTCTGGAAGCCTGGGAGCCCTTCAGATCCTATAGCACACCTGGGACCCAGTCCCAAGGATCTGGAGAAGGGAGCTGCAAACAGGTTCTGGTACACCAGGGCCATGGCCCATGGCTCAGGATTATCTAGCCAGGATCTGTGCCCTGCACTCAAGTTGGGGAGGAGCCCATACTATCAGAAAACCGAGAAAAGTGAATTGCACAGGTTCACAGGTTGACCTAGAACCTAGATGTGCCTCCCTCCACAGGGCAGGTCCATTAAGGATGTGGTCTATTTCCCTACTGGACCTCTGTTCAAGGGAGCTGTGAGGCCGAAACATCAAATTAAAAATAAATAAATAAATGGAATTGGTGGCCAAGTGCCAGTGATCAGAGGTGGCGCCCCCAACTCCCAAGAGTGGACCTGGTGAGGAGGTCACCTCTCTCCCCCTTTGCATAGCTGCAAATCCAAGGATCCACAAAGGAGCCATGCTGCTAAATAAGAGCCTGTCTACCATCCATTGCTCTCAAGCACTATCTACCAATCAGAGTCCAAACTACAACAACGAAAAAGTCACTCTGCTAATTCTCCCTGTGGATAAACCAAGGGCAAGAATTCAACAAAGACCCTGAACAGAGCCTTAGCCCTCTGAAAACTTCCAGAAACAAAGCCTATTGACTATACTGGATTTCCATCACAGTTAAAGGAATACCAGCCTTCCCAGATGGGGAAATATCAGCATAAGAACTCTTGTAGTTCAGAAAACCAGAGTGTCCCCTTGCCTCCAAATAGGCCCACTAGGTTCCCAGCAATGGTTAATCAGTCTGAAATGTCTGAAATGACAGACATGGAATTCAGAATCTGGATGGCTAGGAAGCTTATCAAGACCAGGAGAAAGCTGAAACTCAATCCAAGGAAGCAAAGCAATTCAGTAAAATGATTCAAGAGTTGAAAGACTAAGAAGCCATGTTAAGAGAGACCCAAATTGAGCTTCTTGAGCTGAAAAAGTCACTATGAGAATTTCAAAATACAATCAGAAGTATTAAGAGCAGAATAGACCAAGGAAAGAAAAAAAAATCTCAGAGCTTGAAGACAGGTAATTGAGTTAACTCATTCAGACAAAAATAAAGAGAAAAGAATCAAGAAAAATGAACAAAACCTCTGAGAAATATGCAATTATGCAGAGACCAAATCTATGACTCATTGGCATTCTTGAGAGAGAGAAATCATAAACAACTTGGAAAAGATATTTGAGGACATAGTCCGTGAAAATTTCCCTAATTTCACTAGAGAGGTTGACCTGCAAATCCAAGAAATATAGGGGACCCTAGCCAGACACTATACAAGACAACCATGCCCAAGGCACATGGTCATCAGATTCACTAAAGTCAACACAAAAGAAAAAAATCTTAAAGGCAGCCAGAAAGATGGGAATCCATCAGGCTTACAGCAGAACTTTCAGCAGAAACCTCATAAGCCAGAAGAATTGGGGGCCTATTTTTAGCAACTTAAAGAAAAAAAATTCCAACCAAGAATTTCATATGCTGCCAAACTAAGCTTCTTAAGTGAAGATGAAATAAAATCCTACTCAGAAAGCAAATTCTGAGGGAACATATTTAAACTAGACCAGACTTACAAGACATCCCCAGAAGTGGACCTGGTGGGGGGGTCCTAAGGTCCTCAGGTCCCTGGTGAGGGGGACATATTGAGGGAGTGCTAAACATAGAATTGAAAGAGCCTGCTACCACAAAACACCCCTCAGCACATAGTCCACAAGTACTATAAAGCAACTGCATTATTAAGTCTACATAACGGCCAGCTAAAAAAATGATGACAAAATGAAAATCACTCATATCAATAGTAACCTTGAATATAAACGGGATTAAGGCACACTTAAAAGACACAGAGTAGAAAGCCTAATAAAAAGACAAGCCCCAAATGTCAGATTTCTTTAAGAAACCCATCTCACATATAATAACACCAACAGGCTCAAAGTAGAAGAATGGAGAAAATTCTACCATGTAAACTGAAAGGAAAAAAGAGCAGGAGTCACTATACTTATATCAAATAAAACAGACTTTAAATCAATAATTAAGAAGGAGAGTAAAAGGCATTACATAATGATAAAGGGTACAAAACAACAAGAAGCCTTAACTATTCCAAATATATATGCACCCAGCACTGGAGCACACAGATTCATAAAACAACTTCTTCTTGTTCAATGAAAAAACTTAGACAACCACAAAATAATAGTGAGAGGCTTGAACATCCTACCGACAGTGTTAAATCATCAGGGCAGAAAGTTAACAAAGAAATTCTGGATTTAAACTTGACACTTCACTAACTGGACCTCAGACAGCTACAGAACATTCCACCCAGCAACCAAAAAATATACATTTTTCTCATCTGCACACAGAATATATTCTAAGATCAACCACATGCTTGATCATAAAAAGTCTCAATAAATTCAAAATGATTGAAGTCATACCAAGCACATTCTTGAATCACAGTACAATAATAGCAGAAATCAATATCAACATCTCCCCAAACTATACAAATACATGAAATTAAATAACTTACTCCCAAATAACTCCTGGGCCACCATCAAAATTAAGGCAGAAATAAAAAAGATTATATGAAAATAGGGACAAAACTTACCAAAATCTCTGGATACAGCCAAGGCAGTGTTAAGAGGAAAGTCTGTAGCCCTAAATGTCTTCATCAAGAAGTTAGAAGAATCTCAAATTAACAATCTAACTTTGGGAAGGAAGAAACCAGGGCAACTAAGGGGAAGGAACTAGGGGGGAGAAAAATCCCAAAACTAGCAAAAGAATAATAAATCACTGGAATTGGAGAAGAACTTAATGAAATCAATGTGTAAAAATCCATACAAAAGATTGATAAAACCAAGACTTGGTTTTCAAAAAAACAAATAAGATTGATAGGCCAGTAGTTTAACAAATAAAAAGAAAGAGAAGACCCAGGAAAGCACAACTGGAAATGAAAAAGCTGTTTTTTATCAATATCACAACTGATCCCACAGAAATACAAAATATCCTCAGAAACTATTATGAATAACTCTAAGCACACAAATTAGAAAATCTAGAGGAAATGGATACTTTCTGTAAGCACACAATTTTCCAAGATTGAATCAAGAAGGGACTGTTACCCTGAATAGACCAATGTCAACTTCTGAAATGGAATCAGTAATGAAAAACCTACCAACCAAAAAACGCTCTGGACCAGTTGGTTTCCCAGCTGAATTCTACTACACTGAAAGTGACCCTGCACAAAACTATTCCAAAAAATCAAGGAGGAAGGGCTTCTTCCTAACCATTCTTTGAAGCCAGTATCAGCCAGATATGCAAACCTGGATTTAAAAAAAGAAACCTTCAGCCCAATATTCCTGATGAACGTAGACAGAAAAATCTTCAAAAAAGAAAAAATACTAGCAAACCAAATCCAGCAGCACATAAAAAAGTTAATATATCACAATTAGGAAGGCTTTATTCCTGGGATACACGGCTGTTTCAACATATGCAAATCAATAAATGTGTTTCACCACATAAACAGAATTAAAAGCAAAAACCACATAATCATCTCAATAGACATAGAGAAAGCCTTCGATAAATCCCTTCATGGTAAAAACCCTCAACAGACTCAGCATCAAAGGAACATACCACAAAATAATAAGATCCATCTATGACAAACCCATGGACAATATCTTACTCAACTGGCAAAAGCTCTAACAATTTTCCTTGAGAACTGGAGTAAAACAAGGATGCCCACTGTCAGCACTCCTGTTCAATCTAGTCCTGGAAGTCCTAGTTCAAGCATTCAGGAAAGAGAAAGAAATAAAGGGAATCCAAATAGGAAGAGAAGAAGTCAAACTATCGCTCTTTGCTGATGATATGATTCTATACCTAGAAAATCCTGAAGATTCTGCCAAACGATACCTAAGACAGATGAATGACTTTAATAAAATTTGAAGATACAAAATCAATGTACAAAAATTAGTAGAATTTCTGTACACCAATAATGTTTAGGCTGAGCATCAAATCAAGAACATATTCCCATTTACAATAGTCAAAAGGAAAATGAAATATTTAGAAATACATTTAACCAAGGAGGTGAAAGATCTCTACAAGAAGAACACAAAACACTACTGAAATAAGTGAAAGATAACCCAAATCAATAGAAACGCATTTCATGCACATGGATTGGAAAAAACACTATTGTTAAAATGGCCATACTGCCTGAAGCAATTTACAGATTGAATACTATTCCTATCAAACTACCAATGTTATTCTTCAGATCATTAGAAACACTATTATAACATTCACATGGAACCAAAAAAGAGCCCAAATAGCTAGAGGAATCCTAAGCAAAAAGAACAAAGCTGGATGCATCACACAACCTGACTTCAAATTACACTATAAGGGTAGAGTGACCAAAACAGCAGGGCACCGTACAAAAGCAGATGCATAAACCAATGGAGCAGAATAGAGAACCCAGAAGTGAAGTCACAAACCCACAACCCTTGACAAGTCTGACAGAAACAAGCAATGGGGAAAGGACTCTCTATTAAATATTTGATGCTAGAATATCTGGCTAGCCATATGTCAAAGAGTAAAACTGGACCCCTACTTTTCACCATATACAAAAATTAACTCAAAACAAATCAACTATTTAAATGTAAGACTTCCCACTATAAAAATCCTAGAAGATAACCTAGGAAATACTCTTCTCAACAGTGGCCTTAGTAAAGAATTTATGGCTAAGTCTTGAAAAGCAATTGTAACATAACCAAAAGTAGACACGTGGGACTTAAACCAAAGAGCTTCTGTACAGCAAAAGAGACTTGTAGCAGAGCAAACAACCCGCAGAATAGGAGAAGTTATTCACAAACCATTCTTTCAACAAAAGTCTAATATCCAGTATTGATATAGTTTAGCTCTGTGTCTCCACCCATATCTTGTAATCCCCATATGTCGAAGGAAGGACTTAGTGGGAAGTGACTGGATCCCAGGGGCAGCTCCTCAATGACTGTTTTCATAATAGTGAGTTCTCACGAGATATCATGGTTTAGAAGTGTGTGACTGAGAGTGTGGTGGCTTACACCACGTCTGTAATCCCAGCACTTTGGGAGGCCGAGGCAGGCAGATCACCTGAGGTCAGGAGTTCAAGACCAGCCTGGCCAACATGATGAAACCCCCATCTTTACAAAAATTAGCCAGTCATGTTAGCAAGTGCCTGTAATCCCAGCTACCCAGAAGGCTGAGGTGGGAGAATCAACTGAACCCAGGAGGCAGAGGTTGCAGTGAGCCAAGATCACACCATTGTACTTCAGCCTGGGTGACCGAGCAAGACTCCATCTCAAAAAAAGTGTGTGGCTTTCTTTGTGCGCTCTCTCTCTCTCTCTCTCTCTCTCTCCCCACTGCCACTTTGTGAAGAAGGGGCTTACTTCCCCTTCAATTTCTGCCATGATTGTAAGTTTCCTGAAGCCTCTCCAGCAATGCAGAACTGTGATTTAATTAAAACTTTTTTCTTTCTAAATTACCCAGTCTCGGGTAGTTCTTTACAGCAGTGTGTGAATGGGCTAATACAAGCATCTATAGAGAATTAAACAAATTACAAGCATCTATAGAGAATTAAACAAATTAACAAGCAAAAAACATTTAGCCTATTAAAAATGTGCAAATCACATGAAGAGATACTTCTTAAAAGAAGGTATACAAGTGACCACTGAACATAGGAAAAAATGCTCATCATTACTAATCATCACAGAAATGCAAATTAATACAATGATATACCATCTCACATCAGTCAAAATGGCTATTATTAAAAAGTTAAGGAATAACAGATGCTGGTGAGGCTTCAGAGAAAAGGAAATATTATATACTGTTGATGAGAATGTAAACTAGTCCAGCCACTGTAGAAAACAGTCTGGAGATTTTACAAAGAACTTAAAGACACCTACCATTTGGCCCAGCAATTTCACTACTGGGTATGTACCCAAAAGAAAATAAATCATTCTACCAAAAAGGCACATATACTCATATGTTCATTGTTGCACTATTCACAATAGCTAAGACTTGAAATCAACTGACGTACCCATCAACATAGATTGAATAAAGAAAATGTGGTACATAGACACTATGGAATACTATACAGCCATAACAAAAATAAACTCATACCCTCTGCAGCAACATGGATATAGTTGTGGGCCATAATCCTAAGTGAACTAACTTAGGAATAGAAAAGCCAAATACTACATGTTCTCACTTATAAGTGAGAGAGAGAGCATTGAGCATACGTGGACATTAATACAAGAATAATAGACACTGCAGAATACTCGACAGAGAGAGCAGGAGTGGGTCATAGGTTGGAAAATCACCTATCTGATACTATGCTCACTATCTGAGTGATAGGATCTGTATTAGTCCATTTTCACACTCTTATAAAGAACTACCTGATACTGGAAAATTGATAAAGGTCTAATTGACTTACAGTTCCACATTGCTAGGGAGGACTCAGGAAACTTAGAATCATGGTGGAAGGTAAAGGGGAAGGAAGCATCTTCTTCACAAGGTGGCAGGAGAGAGAGAGAGAGATTTAAAGTGAAGGAAACCACACACCTTTAAACCGTCATAACTCATGAGAACTCACTCACTATCACGAGAACAGCATGGGGGAATCCACCCCCATTATCCAATCACCTCCCACAAGGTCCCTCCCTCTATGTGGGGATTACAATTCGAGGTGAGATTTGGTTGAGAACACAGAGCCAAACCACATCAGGGGCCATACCCCAAAACTCAGCACTACACAGTATTCCCACGGTAACAAACCTATAAATGTACCCCCATATCTAAAATAAAAGTTGAAATTAAAATATACATATATCAAAAAGAATGTATATACACACTTAAAGTTTCATAAAATACTTTTACATGTGATAATTTTAATGTTAAATTTAATAATTGAATATTAAATGTGGTTAATGTTTAACATATAATTTCTTGTCAGAAATGTTCTTTATATATTAGTATGTACTCTCAAAAGAGAAGCATAAGATATGTGAGGCAATCATGTCTCTTTATTAAGTGCCTTAAAATTTTGCTTGTTTGGGATTCTGTCTTTTCTTAAAAATTGTTTTAATCAATGTTAAAATAGTTTGAATAAATCAGACTTAACTCCCTAACAATTTTTTTAAAAGTTTTCTCTAATGTTACCAAACTTGATCAATAAAACTACTGTTCTCAAGGTTACTAATGGCCTAGTTTCTTTTGCTAAATAAAAAGTGTAAAAGAAAAATCACAATCTTATTTTACTTTTCAGCAGAATTTTACTTTGTTGATGGTTCTTAGACTTTTTAAAAAATTACAATATTAACATCAAAATTGAAAACAATTCAAATAATGTTAAAGTGTCTGAACTAGCAATCAGGAAACATCATCTTATTCTTCCCACTCACTGTATATAACTATAGTAAGCAGTGCATATGGGCAAAGTCTATGAACTTTGAGATATGTGTTTACACATATTCAAATGCACCAAGTCAATAGAAATGTTAAAAGTGTTCAAAATAAGTTAATGAAGACATGGCTTTTATAAAACATAAAAGAACAAATGAGGAATAATCTTAATGGACAAGGTAATTTGTTGACATTCCCTAAAATAAGACCTGTGTTTTTGCTTTCATGAGCTACTCCAAGATCTGGAAGTTCAGCTCTCTCTTCCAGCTTGGCTGAGTTCCTGGCAAATGCTAATTTAAGGTTAAGGCACAAACCTGCCTGTAACACAAGGGAAGCCACCAAGGACCTGCAGGCATTCTGCTACTCTGGCCCCATGAAGAAGAGCAGAATCAATTCTGCCACAGATGGTAAAAACCAAGGAATAGCCAACAAATGTTTGAAGAAAACAGCAGAATAAAAGAAAAATAAAAACCATCACATCACATGTAAGCATTTACACACAAAAAAATTATTAAAAACATAAATTGACATTAAGATACAAGTATTTAATATTCTCAGAAATATACTTAGGTATATAAGAAAGTGTCATGGGCAAATAAATTACACAAGAAAGGAAAGGGGGCGAGGAGAAATTGAGAGACAAAGTTTAGATGTATACAAGTTGTCAACATATATTTGATGAGGATTCTTGCTGGAGAAAACAGGAGAAACAGACATCAAATAATGGAATAAATAATATTTTGATCAAGTGCAAACTTATATATATTTTTTCACAGCCCAGGCCTTCTGTGGGCTATCTAAAACTTCTTGGCCTAATCCAGAGAAGTGAGAATTTAAAGTTAAGATCATATATGTGTGGGTCTATTTATGGACTTCATTCTGTTTGTTGCTCTGTATTCTGTTTGCTGCTTTGTTCTTATGCCAATCCTAAATTGCCTTGATTACAACAGAAAACTATTTTTATGTTTATGATGCTGATTATTTCTCCACATTTTCCCATACGGTTCTAGGCTCTTTGTATGTCCCTTTTTTTTGTTGTTTTTTTTAAAAAGATTTTATGTGTATTATTTTGGATAATTCATGTTTTTCTTCTTAATGTGCAAGAACATTCTTTATCCTTTTCTCTATATTCCTATGTTTGCAATTGCATTTAATTTTGTTTTTGGTCTTTTATTGTTAATTTTAAAGGTTTAGAAACGTTATCTGTATTTTCCTTTGTGATTCTTTTTCTAATTACTGCTATGCTTAGCTAGTTCCAGAAATCACAAACTTGCTCATTTTGCACCTACATTTTTCTAGATAAATATTTCTAGTAAAATATTTTCAGTTTTTTAGATTTTGACTAAAAACTTAGAGAATGAGACATAACAAATTTTTAAAAATCTGATTCTTGTTTGCATATGCCCTCAGACACGACCATCAAATATTTTTCCGGAGATTTTTTTCCAAAGTGAACTATAAAGTTATTTATTTTTCCCCCTCGGATCCCAGTGCTATAGGACTGTTATCCCAGAGGTGGCAAGAGTTCTTTCTCACCACATGGAAAAAAATTCATGCAAGAAGGGTGCAGATGGCAGCTCTGACTTTCATAGTCCTGTAACCCTGACTGCAAATTACTGCTAGTAATGAGTCACATACGATTGTGAAAGGAAAATATCTTGGGCCCTTTCAAGCTGGGAACTGCTCAGGGCAAATCTGCCTCCCATTCTATTCAAAGTTATTCCTATGCTCACTGAGATAGATGCATATCTGATTAGCTCCTTCGGAAAGGCTAATCAGAAAGTCAAAAGGAGGCAACAGTTCATTGTCTCTCACCTATCTGTGACCTGGAAGCCCTCTTCTGGCTTCCAGTCTTCTTGTCTTTGCTTCAAGTTGTCCCGCCTTCCCAAACTGAACCAATGTACTTCTTACATATTTTGACTGATGTCTCCTGTCTCCCTAAAACGTATACAACTAAGCTGTTCCCGGTCCATTGGAGCACATATCGTCAGGACTTCCTGAGGCTGTGTCACAGGCATGCATCCTTGACCTTGGCAAAAGAAACTTGCTAAATTAACTGAGACCTGTCTCAGATTTTGGGGGTTCACATTTTGGTAACCACAGGCGGATTCTGCGTGAAGATGCCACTGACCTGTGACTCTCCTATGAGTGCTTGGGACCCGCATCAGCTAACTCTATGGCTCAAACCAATAGAACAATTTGCGGAGGTCTTTGAGCACCTCCTCCAATGAATCCCTAATCTCTCAAAATTTGGCCGAGATCTAAAGTTTATTTTGCTGTATAACTCCTCGTTTTCTTGGAGACCTACTTGCTTCCAACAAGGAAGGCATGTCTTCCTACTTTCATGACAATGGAAGTCAGGTAACTCCTTTATGTAGTCTGAGCTCACTTCCAACATGGAGGAGGAGTTTTATTTTTCCCCGCTTCTAGGATGGGAGAGACCAGTCTATAGCCTGAGACCCATCACAAGGTAAGTAACTGGTTTGGGATTCTGTCTTGCAAATTCTTTTTAAGCAACTAAAGTTAGCATTAATAAGCAGCTGGTGTTAATTTCTGCTTACATTTAGAGCACTCAGAAATCATGTAATTTGTGTGATCATTATTAGTTTTCCTAAACTGTTTTGTTGTTTGTTTCCGGTCTTGCTGGGTTTTTGTGTGTGTGTTTCATGGCTTTCACTTATCGGATCTGACCAACTCCAAACCTTCTAGCTCATTAACGTGGAAATCTTCCACTCCAACGAAATAAGAGCACCTTGCTCCCCTCAGCCTTTCGTGGCATTCTCAGGTGACTGAGAATCATGTGAGGGTGTCTGGGAGAAACACTCCCTCAGACAAGCCATGGCTCTAAATAGGCTCCCCTGCAGAAGAACATACTTGGTGTTTAATCTCAGATGGCAGGTACATATGAGGAGCTGACCCCTCCTGCACCTTGAGGCCCTGACACACTGTGCCAGGTAGCTGAGACATGGGTGAACCAAACAGGTTCAGGGGGTCATGACCCTGAAGAGCTAGGTCTGCGAGCAGCACATTTTGGGTCTGACACACATCCCAGCTTGGTTAAATCTGAAGAGTTCCTTGGGGAACAAAGCCTTTCAAGTGGGAGGAAAATGGTCAGCAAAGGGGAAAAAGAAAAAGAGAAAAGATTTTTGATTTTGACTACTAAAGGGGCTTTACTTACATAACGAGGCCACGTTTTTGCAGTCAAACCAAACTGAAAGAGCAATGGTAGTACTGCTGAAATAGCAGCATTTTGTCCTAGCTGATATATGGTAATGAGATTTAAAAAGATGTTTTTAAAAAGTTTAATGGTTAAAAGTCAACTTAACTAAAAGGATAACATCCAAGATGTGCATGTGTATGTGTGCATATTTGTATTTAAAAGGCCTTCATGGTTTTGGTTTTGTTTGTTTGAGTATTTGTTTTTCTCTTCTAAGATCTTGCTTTATTTGAGCAAAAGCTTTTATTTTTCTTTTTTTTTTTTTTTTTTTTTTTTGAGGCAGAGTCTCGCTCTGTCGCCCGGACTGGAGTGCAGTGGCCGGATCTCAGCTCACTGCAAGCTCCGTCTCCCAGGTTTACGCCATTCTCCTGCCTCAGCCTCCCGAGTAGCTGGGACTACAGGCGCCTGCCACCTCGCCCGGCTAGTTTTTGTATTTTTAGTAGAGACGGGGTTTCACCGTGTTTGCCAGGATGGTCTCGATCTCCTGACCTCGTGATCCGCCCGTCTCGGCCTCCCAAAGTGCTGGGATTACAGGCTTGAGCCACCGCGCCCGGCCAAGCTTTTATTTTTCTTATCGGTTGACTGAATTCTGTTTTCACCTGATTTATTGGCTAACATAGTTATTACAACAGAGGCTACACTTGAGTTTTTAAGGAATAATGTAGTTTAGACACTCAGAAATATCTTTGTTTAAAAAAAGTTTTTTTAAGCGCACTGTAAAGGCGTCTTCCTCCAGCACCACCAGACTTCTCTCTGTACCTTATGATGTAAATTTTGCTATATAATTTTCACCTGAGTTGTTTCCTTTAATACACAAATTTAAGGCTATTTAGCTACCAACTGCCTAGGGTTGTAAAACAGGTTATCAAGGATCTAAAAGTCTCAGATAGGAAAAATAAATGGTCTTTATGAATCTATAAAATGTACTTCCACTGACATGCCCAATACCTCTATATATTTATGTATTATGTATACAATGTCTCACTACTGAAAATATATAAAGGGGTCTAATTAATTGGCTTAAAGAAAAATGAAAGCATTTAAATCAAATACTTTATTAGGAAAAAAGAAAAAACTAGTCAAATGCTTTTTCAAGTTTATGTAACTTAAGTAAAATCTTTAATAAATAAGCTAGCTTTAAAAATTAGTAGTAAAGTAATATCAGAAATGTCTGAGGAATTGCCAGCATACTTTTTTTGGCATTTATTAATCAGGCAATTTCATACTTATCCCTGCCAAACAGTATAAGGTATCAAAATTTGGCACGGGGGTTACAAAACTGTAAACCCAGTCCAAAACAGAGTGATCTTTGCTTGTGTAATTTTTAATAAATAACAGATTGATATTGGTTTAATGAAAACAGCTACTTCTTAAATTTAGTAAGATTACCATAACTTCTAATCTTGTGGCTTTAGGGAGTCTAGTTCATAGGCAGTAAGGAGGTTTGTTTTGGGAAAGAACTGTTATTGCTTTTGTTTCAAAGCTAAACCATAAACCAAGTTCCTCCCAAAGTCCAAAAATGAACAAGGACAGCTTGGAAGCTAGAAGCAAGATGGAGTCTGTTAGGTCATATCACTTTCACTGCCTCAGTTATATTTTTGCAATGGTAATCTATAACTTTAAATCACAACTATCACAGTTTTCATAAATAATCTAGGTAAACCATTAAAATAAAATAATTAGGTAAATGTAATAAGATAATACTTGTAGACAAATGTCATAATTTATAATCTAAAGTTGTATTAAATTAAATAGATATTTCATTATTTGGATATTTTCCAATCTATATTGTAGAAGAACATTCTTGCAAGAAAAATAAAAGTGTGTCCTTTTTCTTTAAAAAAAAAAAAGGTGAACAAGTATTGTCTAATTCAAAACTTATTTAAAGATTATGTATAAAACAAGGTAAAAAGAACCAGGAACTAAAAAAGAGATGTAAGGAAAATTACAAAAATAAAGAGATTTTGTGTGTGGTAAGAAACCTTAAAGAGAAACAATTTTATATGAGAAAGCATCTTGTATGGCAGATTTAGTCTTAGATAAAATGACTGGTTGTTTAAGAAGGAGGGATATTCAGGAAAAACCAGAAAGTCCCAAGCATGTTATGAACAGTTGGTATAAGTCACAATAAGAGGATTTATTTTGGAAAAAAATAAATCTTTAATATGATCAAGCTGTCGTATTATTATTAAATTTTAGTTTGCTTAGAAAAAAAACTGAGATAATTTTTTAAATTAAAGTTATTACATCCATGTGTCTTCATGTATGTGCTTTTAAATTTCTTGCCACATTGAGTTACAGAGCTTTGACTCCTGGATCTAAAAAGGACACCAAGTCCTGCTAAATCTTAAACACTGACAGCAATTAGAGTCTCATCTTCAGGCCCTGTAGAAGATGTCAATCAAAATAAACTGCATTCCTGAGACACAGAGCCAGAAATTAAAGCCATTTCGACTTTTCAAGGCCCAGGAACTATCACAGAGTGCATAAGATTGTAAGGGCCGATTTTGAAAGATAAAATAAGTTAAATTTCTCTATAAATTAATTATTAATGTCAAAGACACACTGATGCAAGACAAGCATATGGACCCCTGTGTCAGATGAGCAAGGTTTTCTTGAAGAACTAACCAACTCCTTAATAAAGGTTATAAAGGTTATAAAAGGCTTAAAAAGTTATATCTTAATATCAAGATTACATTTTATAGATTGTTACAAAATTTTGAAAAAGCACATTTAATTGGCTTCATACTCTTTTTATTAGGACTTCTTTTTTTTTTTTTTTTTTTTTGAGAAGGAGTCTCACTCTGTCGCCCAGGCTGGAGTGCAGTGGCATGATCTCAGCTCACTGCAACCTTGCCTGCCGGGTTCACCCCATTCTCCTGCCTCAGCCTCCTGAGTAGCTGGGACTACAGATGCCCACCACCACGCCCAGCTAATTTTTTATGTTTTTAGTAGAGACAGGTTTCACCATGTTAGTCAGGATGGTCTCGACCTCCTGACCTCATGATCCACCTGCCTTGGCCTCCCAATTTTATTAGGACTTCTAATCTGGAAAATTAAGTCTCCTCTCTCAAAGAAGGAAGGTTTTCACTTTTTTGAAATGCTTGAGTTATCACTTTGGTTACATGAATGACTTCACAATAACCTGTAATTCTATTTTGTGGTATCAAGTGTTTTAAACCTTTTACATTTGACAAGTTTCCAAAATCAAACTACTAATTGTGCCTTTTTCTGACCTAATTAATCCTTTAAGATGTTAATTTCCCTAAAGTCTAAAAATGACATAATTTGGCTTATTTGGTATAAAAATTATACCAGAAGAATTGTCAAATATTAAATGGTGCTTGATTTTCTTTGGGCTGTATTTGTAAAATATGTTATTGGTATGTATTCCAAAATTATGGAAAACTCCTGTTATTTTGATATGACTTAGTGTACATTATCAGTAATAAACATAATTGTTATGTTAAAGTTATTGTGTACCACAGAGGTAATACATTTCTTTGTCAATTATGTCTTTGACTATGGGTGCCCTAAAACCTTTTTGCATCCATGGACAATTGTCTTGTTTTGGTCCTCTTTAGAAGGTGATTTTATAATCAGCTATAAAACTTTAACAGGTGCTCATGAATGCAGGTTTCTGATAACTTCAAAGATTGTAACATTGGAATAGAGAAAAAATGTTCAGGACTCATGGAGAGTTAAAATGTTCATGAAT
This sequence comes from Trachypithecus francoisi, assembly GCF_009764315.1. NCBI lineage: Eukaryota > Metazoa > Chordata > Mammalia > Primates > Cercopithecidae > Trachypithecus > Trachypithecus francoisi. The sequence goes on from NW_022681460.1 coordinate 61,637,590, forward strand.
ATCAAGCAGAACAGAAATTAACTGCATGGACTGAGCTAATCTTTGTAATTTTTTGCTTAAAATCTTTGCTGATCCTTTGTTTTGCTTTTCAGAGTCTTAAAATTTTTCTTTTGAGCTACTCACAGCTTTAAAAAATTTAGTATAGTCCTCTGAATACAATTTGGAGCTTACTTGTTTCTCTCTACCTGATTTATCCAGAATTTGAAATGTATTTGTGAGTATTCTCAACTTAGGGCAAAATAGTTATTTGCATAAGTGCAATAAAAATCTGTTTTCAGGCCAGGATTGGTGGTTAATGCCTGCAGTCCCAGCACTTTGGGAGACTAAGGCAGGTGGGTCACCTAAGGTCAGGAGTTCGAGACCAGCCTGTCCAACATGGTAAAACCCCATCTCTACTAAAATACAAAAATTAGCTGGGTGTGGTGGTGGGCACCTATAATCCCAGCTACTCAGGAAGAGGAAGTAGGAGAATTGCTCAAACCCAGGAGGCGGAAGTTGCAGTGAACCATGATCATGCCATTGCATTCCAGCCTGGGAGACAAGTGTGAAACTCCATCTCAAAACAACAAACAACAACAACAACAACAAAGAATCTGTTTTCATTTGTAACAGGACACAATTGGAGAAACTTGTTATTTTACCAAGTTATTTTACCAAACTTGTTATTTTCCATTTAACTGGAATGGTGTGCTCTCCTTTAAGGAATCAAAATTGAGTTATGGTGCTAATAAAACCCTTAGCCTCATATTCTGTGTATGTAGTCCCTCTACAGGGTTTCTGACCTGTGCTAAGTAAAGAATGTCACCTTCTGACAGACTCAGAAGGCCCGGGTTTATCTTGGAACCTCAGGAGAGGAAATTCACCCAACTCATAGATATTTGATGGCACAAATCCGTGGCTCTGCTTAGCTTTTAAAAAGTCTTATCTGTGATTCCTTCTATGGAACAAAGTTTCATTAAAGCCAATTTAAAAGCCTATGTAAAAACAATTATTTTTGCTGTAATGCATACAAATAATTAGGCCAAGTATAATAAAGAAAACCAGTCCTACCATGATTTATCTTTAGTAAAATGGGAAACTGGAGAGAGAAAAAGTATGTTTCAGAAACTATAGTACACCTGTTGTTAGGATCTAATCTTGCCCTAATGTTTTCTCCATTTGTCTTATTTCTATAGTTTGGGCTGAATTCTAATTTTTTCTTGGCTACAAGTCTTCGAAATAATGTTTTATTTTATTTCCTTCTTGTTTTCCATTTATCCTAATTGTGAGTCACTGAAAACTAACTTGTGCTTTCTTAAAGCCCTGCAAACTGAAACTAGACAACTTAAACTTCAAAAGAAAATAGCCGCAACCTATTTACATACATAAGTCACTTTCATACCTGTACTGATGTGTAGACTTCAGAGTAATGTGGCTTATATTAATTTTCCAGGATTGTTCTTTTGTTTGTTGTTGTTTTTCTCCCCGCTTCTCCCTAATTTCTCTTTATAGGATGTGAGACTTCACAACTTGCTAAAAATGAGCTTTTAGGACCTACCCATCTAGGAATAAACCATCCTAGCAATAAGAGATCAGGTGAAACCTGAGAACAGAGACTCATTTTCTTCTAAAATGCTTTCTCCAAAAAATTTTTAAGAAGAAAAGGAAAATGTGAAAGGAAAATGTCTTAGGCCCTTTCAAGCTGGGAATTGCTCAGGGCAAATCTGCCTCCCACTCTATTCAAAGTCATCCCTCTGCTCAGTGAGATGCAAGCATATCTGATTAACTCCTTTGGAAAGGCTAATCAGAAACTCAAAAGAATGCAACTGTTTGTTGTCTCTTACCTATCTGTGACCTGGAAGCCCCCTCCCTGCTTCCAGTCTTCCTGCCTTTGCTTCAAGTTGTCCTGCCTTTCCACACCAAACCAATGTACTTTTTACATATCTTGATTGATGTTTCATGTCTCTCTAAAATGTATAAAACTAAGCTGTGCCCCGACCACCTTGGGCACATGTCATCAGGGCTTCCTGAGGCTGTGTCATGGGGCTGATTCCTCAACCTTGGCAAAATAAACTTTCTAAATTAACTGATAATACCTGTCTCAAATTTTCGGGGTTCACAGTATCCAGAAGTATATCTATAAGAGTTATTTGTTTTCTTCTAAATTACAATATCCACTGTATAGAGCACCATTGACATAAGTAACTCCATTTTAGAAAAAGACCTCATCTTATATTTCAAATGGCATCATATCAGTGGGACCAGATGTTTGTCTAATCAATAGAGTCTATACCCAACAAGACAGGGGTGTAAGACCGCCCTCACCAGAGGATGGAAGGATGGTAGTCCAAGACACTCCCCTTGTCCATGTTGCTATCCTTGGACTAGTTCATTAACATCTTTCCCTATACTACACGATTTTCTTACAATGTTAAATGTTATTCTGATGTGGAAATTTTAATCTATCACATGTATATATTCATTATACTACTATGTATGGTTTGCCATATTGACTAACTTGTAGATCAGTTTGAGCCTGTGTGCTCTTGGCTGTGACTGCCAAGTGAACAGATAATACTAAGGAGAGTTGCCTCCTTGGGAACTCCATGTAGCTTGTGCCTTATATGAATAAATAAGCATCAGTAAAAGCCTGACCTTATAAAAAGATACAAACATGCACGGATCTGATTATATCTGGCCTTGTACATCTCATGACATCTACAGTCAATTAACATGTCTATTTTAGTCTCTGGATAGTCCTAGAAAGGAAAGGTATACACAAATACTTGACAAGTGGAAAAAAAAATGTCTGCAACTTGGGTACATACTAATACCTTCCTTCTGTTTGTTAATTGTTTAAATTTTGCTTTGTTGTATGCAACTAAAGCATGCTATGGTATATGCATCTTCTGTTTTTTACAATTATTTGGCTTACAGTGGTTTTATTTTTATTTTGTTTGTTTTAGTCTACCATTCCTCAGATAATGAGAGCTCTATCTAAACATGGAATCTTTCAGGATACAAAGTTATGTATTATCCATGTCTGCAGTCTTTGAACTTCAGAGAGATAGTTACCTTCTGGCATCCAATAGATCCTCTATTGTGATTCTACTGAAATAAATCGCTTTTGCCTTTAATCATGATGCTGTATGTGAACCATTTGAGTCTATGACAAACAGTAATTTCCACATGTGTTTTCAAGGCTTTTCTTTGCTCTGCCTCACTTCAGCAAGTAATTTGTTATTTATGGACTGTTGAAGGAAGTCAGGGACCCCGAACAGAGGGACTGGATGAAACCATGGCAGAAGAACATGAATTGTGAATATTTCACGGACATTTATTAGTTCCCCAAATTAATACTTTTATAATTTCTTACGCCTGTCTTTACTGCAATATCGTAATATAAATTGTGAAGATTTCATGGACACTTATCACTTCCCCAATCAATGCCCTTGTGATTTCCTATGCCTGTCTTTAATCTCTTAATCCCGTCATCTTCGTAAGATGAGGAGGATGTATGTCGCCTCAGGACCCTTTGATGATTGCTTTAACTACACAAATTGTTTGTAGAGCATGTGTGTTTGAACAATACGAAATCTGGGCACCTTGAAAAAAGAACAGGATAACAGCAATGTTCAGGGAACAAGAGAGATAACCTTGAACTCTGACTGCTGGTGAGTCAGACAGAGCAGAGCCATATTTCTCTTCTTTCAAAAGCAAATAGGAGAAATACCACTGAATTCTTTTTCTCAGCAAGGAACATCCCTGAGGAAGAGAATGCACCCCTGATGGTAGGTCTATGAATGGCCCCCTTGGAGGCTGCTTTCTTTTATGGTCGAAGCTGAAGGGATGAAATAAGCCCCTGTCTCCTGCAGTGCTCCCAGGCTTATTAGGATGAGGAAATTCCTGCCTAATAAATTTTGGTCAGTCAGGTTGTCTGCTCTCAAATCCTGTCTCCTGATAAGATTTTATCAATGACAATGCGTGCCCGAAACTTCATTAGCAATTTTAATTTTGCCCCATCCTGTGGTCCTGTGATCTCACCCTGCCTCCATTTGCTTTGTGATATTTTATTACCTTGTGAAACATGAGATCTCTGTGACCCACACCCTATTAGTACACTCCCTCCCCTTTTGAAAATCACTAATAAAAACTTGCTGATTTTACAGCTCAGGGCATCACGGAACCTGCCGACATGTGATGTCTCCCCCGAACACCCAGCTTTAAAATTTCTCTCTCTGGTACTCTTTCCCTTTATTTCTCAGACCAGCCGACGCTTAGGGAAATAGAAAAGAACCCACATTAAATATCGGGGGTGGGGTTTCCCCTGATAATGGACCACATTTTTAAAATATAAAGCAATATAACTTTATTCACTCTTCCCTTGTCCCTTTTCTTGCCTTTTGGCTTCCTGACAATTTTAAACCACAAATTGATGTTAAAAGAGGTTTACTAGGAGGGCAAAGACACATGAGCAGAGTGCTCACTAAGTAGAAGGAAAGTCAGAACCTTCCCCAGCGTTCTCAGTGGCAAGGCATGGCGAAGGGGTTAAGCTAAGCTGTACCAATGTCAGGAAGTTCTGGTTATACTGGATTTCAGTCAGGACAGAAGAGCTCTTACTTGTCAGCAGTCATTTATGGCTGCGTTTTCCCAACTTCTTATAATCCAAAATGTTCCAGGCACATGGAAAACGGAGAAAACAACTCCATGTGGAAGCTTTCCAAACATTTGGGGCCTAATGACTAAGACATTATGAGAGGTGAGAGACCTGGGTCAAGAAAAGACAAAAAAAAAAAAAAAAAAACACACACACACAGTATTCCCAAAAAGAGAAAGCATGTAGTAAGGAAAATCATGGGATAAAAAGCCATACTGTTGTGTGAGCCATGGGAGGCTGTCTGCTGATCCCTGCGGGCCACACATATTTTGGGGCAGCGAGGAAGAGAAGTATCTTATAATTCCATCTAAATTCTCTAAAACTTAATCTATTGATGTAATATTTTCTGTTCTATTCTTGTTTTCAATGGAAAAATGTTAATGTGAGGATTTTGAAGGAAATGTGATTTATAATCTTATACTCATATTATTCACAGTCCAGGAAATGGCACAATACTTTCTTGAAATGATTAAATACTTCTCATAATTAAATGCTCTAAAAAATCAAACTCTTTGGAATCAAAGCTCTTGTATTAAATCATAAAACATCACAATGATAGTTCACCTGTGTTCAAAGCAGTAATTTGTTAGTAGTCACATAAATACAATGATCACACACCACTCTTGACATAGTTTTAATTATAATATTATTTTGTCTTTTGGATTCCTACAATAGCTTACAGAATTGATTGATTCCTGAAAGGTAAGAGTTTATGTAACAGAACCATTATTATTCTAATGTGTACATTTCAAAGGCAAATCAAGAAAAAAATTGTTTTATTTCAGTTATTGTTAATACTACATTTTTAAAGCTTTTTAAACTTCATTTGGAAATTCTCTATTTCTGATGGGCAGAAAAAAATCTGATGTAGGATGTCTTTTTCACTAGAAAACATCTTTTTTTTTTTTTAATTTTGATTTTTAAGAATTTAAGGACAAAGATTCTACCCCTTCCTCAGAGTTGGCCCTAACTCTACCCCTTTCTTTCATGAAAGATGCATGAAAAGTAGATTTTTATACTGTTTACTTCCACTGTTATTCAACATTCAGAAAACCAAAATTCCTCAATGACTATACTGTAGGAATACAGGATTGCATTAAACTACACTGTAGAATACAGGATTGCATTGACTATACTGTAGGAATACAGGATTGCATTAAACTACACTGTAGGAATACAGGATTGCATTGACTATACTGTAGGAATACAGGATTGCATTAAACTACACTGTAGGAATACAGGATTGCATTGACTATACTGTAGGAATACAGGATTGCATTAAACTACTACACTGTAGGAATACAGGATTGCATTGACTATACTGTAGGAATACAGGATTGCATTAAACTACACTGTAGGAATACAGGATTGCATTGACTATACTGTAGGAATACAGGATTGCATTAAACTACACTGTAGGAATACAGGATTGCATTGACTATACTGTAGGAATACAGGATTGCATTAAACTACACTGTAGGAATACAGGATTGCATTGACTATACTGTAGGAATACAGGATTGCATTCCTTGAATGACTACACTGTAGGAATACAGGATTATCATTAAATGATAACAATAAATTGCTAAAGAGGTTATCAGAGGGATCATTATATCCCTCACTCCTCAATCCGCTGATACCTGACTTTCACTCCACCCACTGCATATGAGCTGATGTACTGATCTCAAATATTTTACAATTATAATCTGATGGTATCTTCTTTTTTTTTTTTGAGGCGGAGTCTCGCTCTGTAGACCGGACTGGAGTGCAATGGCCGGATCTCAGCTCACTGCAAGCTCCGCCTCCCGGGTTTACGCCATTCTCCTGCCTCAGCCTCCCGAGTAACTGGGACTACAGGCGCCCGCCACCTCGCCCGGCTAGTTTTTGTATTTTTAGTAGAGACGGGGTTTCACCGTGTTAGCCAGGATGGTCTCGATCTCCTGACCGCGCGATCCGCCCGTCTCGGCCTCCCAAAGTGCTGGGATTACAGGCTTGAGCCACCGCGCCCGGCCTGATGGTATCTTCTTAATCTTCTACGTTTGTGGGTTTGCTATAGCACTTGAAAGGTAGTAACAATAAGTTTCAGCATTTAAGATAAGTAGCACTGATTAAAATTTTTATTTCTTTAAAACTCTCTCATGAAAAAGAACTCTATAATAGTAAGACTTGGTTTTCCAGAATTAAACCAGATTATTCACACCTTCATCGTTTCTGCCTCCTGTATTCTGTGGCCACTTTATCCCCTGATTGTTCAGAATGTGGCTCCTGCTCATGATTTTCACTCTGGAATGTGAATTCCCATATTTGGTTATACGTTTTTAGTGTCTGTGCTGTTCTATTTACTTGCATGCTGTTGATACAAATGTCCCCATGTCTTTCTGGCCAGTCTTATTGGGTGGCTTAAGGTTTCATCTTAAATGACTCCTAGACATAGATTTCTTGTCATAGGTTCTCTCTTTTGTACAGTCTCAATATGTATTTCCAACTGTCTATAATTTGTTCCATCCTGAAGGGATTTACAGTTATTTCAATATTGAGTCAAACATTAAAGGTGTTTCTTCTACATGTACAAATTTATAATGCATTCCATTCCATTATGTGGATTTGAGAAAGATAATTAAAGTTCTTCCCCTGGTTTTCTCATTGCCAATTGTTTAAGAAAACATAAATATCTTCATACTCTCCCTTTTTTTTTTTTTTGAGACGGAGTCTCGTTCTGTCACCCAGGCTGGAGTGTAGTGGCACAATCTCGGCTCCCTGCAACCTCCACCTCCCGGGTTCAAGCAATTCTCCTGCCTCAGCCTCCCAGGTAGCTGGGATTACAGGTGCCCACCAACATGTCCAGCTAATTTTTTGTATTTTTAGTGGAGACAGGGCTTCACCTTGCTGGCCAGGCTCATCTCAAACTCCTGACCTCATGATTCGCCTGCCTCAGCCTCCCAAAGTGCTGGGATTACAGGCTCTAACCATTCTTAAAGGTCCATTCACTTATAGCTCCCTCAGACTCAATTTTCCCCAGTCTTCCCTTCCTTCTTGTTTCTGGTCTGTCTCCTAGAACAGTAGGCAGGATGAGGAAGGGTTAAGAACAGATATAGAGGTGAACACTGAGGGCATTTACATTTTTCTCCAGGCTAGGACTTTCAGTTTAATACCTTTTTGTTATACTTCATTTTAAATGGGAATATATCACACAACTAAAACAGAATAAGTCTTGCTTCATCTGGAGTGGAGCTTTAATAGAAAAGTTTCATGAATGATTTGCTCCATTCTGTTGAACGCATTTTTTTCCAGCTTAAAGATAATAAGGACTAAGAAAGTCACTTCAGTACTACGTGGAGATATTGATAGACTGTTCTCAAACAATTTGCAGTAGTGGGTACAGGGTAAATACCATAGGTTTTCTAGAAAACTGACTGCTAAAAGTCAAAGAAACTTTAAAAAATAAAAATGGCTTTTTATTCCATCACTCAAATGGAAAACACTGATATATTTATTGTTTGTTTATTTAAAAGCAGTATTTGTTAAATAACTACTATATTTCAGGAATATAGAATATCTATAACAGACAAGTGCATTTTAGGGAAAAACTAATTAAATACTTTATTAATAGGCTATTATTGAGAACTCTTGTACTGAAATTTAACCCCAACCCTCCCCCCTTAAATGTCTTTTCTATATTTGGGACACAAAAGTCATGAGAAAGAATAACAGAATACAAAGTAGGAGTTTCCTCCTTAGGATAGCAGATACACACGGAGGACTAAACATCACACATTTAACTAGGAGAGAGCTGACTAGAAACTCACTCTTAGCTTAAACTCTGAAAACAAGGAATTCCAGAGCACTCATTAGAACAGCAGGGCACACCAATAGGAATTTGTTTTGAAAAACAGAAGAATGTTTTAGAAATAAAATCGTTTGTGTTCTCAGTCCAAATTATGGGAACATAATAATGAGAAATAAATTCAAAAGTTAAAAGAATATATTAAGAAAAGGAAAGCATAAATGTATCATTAAAAAGGAAAGCTACATTTGAGGGCTTAAAACTCTGTTGTGAGCAAAAAAATAAAAATAAAATAAAATAACCTGGGCTATAGAAAATTGAATCAGTGATGTGGAGGAAATAGCAAGTCCACTCAGAATGCAGGTTAAAATGTGACCAATGCTGAGATAACAGAGAACAAAAAAGAAAGAATAAAAAGTCCACATAAATACATTTGAGTTTCCTTAACAGGAAAGCCAAAGCAATGTTTTAGAAGCAATAATCAAAGAAATAACAGATGAGTGTTTTTCTGAGATGAAGAAAAACAGTAGATTTACATAATGGTATGTTCACATAAAACGGTCTTTTAAATCAGGTCTTTACATAATAAAGGACTATACTGTACAAGTGGAAAACAAAAATATTCAAATCTTATGTTGCAGGATGTAACTGATAGCTATCGCTCCAAACAATATACAGTCCCCAAATACCAGTGGCGTACGACAATATGAATTTTTTTTTCTCCAGATCTACACATCCACCAGTAAAGTTCTGTGATCGCAGCTGGGTTCACTCATCTGTCTGGGCTTAGTAGGGTAGCTCTGCTTCACTCCACAGGCATAGCCTTCTCAGGTGTGCTCCACGTCTCATTCTGAGACCCAGACTGAAGGGCAGCAGCCTCCTCAAACAGTCCTTCTCATAGCAATAGTGAAAAGACAAAGGACAGGTCAAAACAAGCAAGTATATGCGTCCCTGCTTGCACCTCAATTCTTAACATTTTACCCACATAGCTGAGCTCTTTCAAGGACATTTTATATATGTATTAGCACTATCCAGTGAAGTCAGTGAGAGCTGCCATTTCTCATAGAAACTCTAGTTAAAAAAACAAAATTGAGTCTTATTTGTAACTAGAAGGGAATGCCTATGTTCTCTGCCATTAAAAAAAAAAAACGCAGATTCATGTATTCATATATGCATTTAACAACTCTATCACGTTAATATTTATAATTTCAATAATCCTATTTCTAAATCAAATGCAATGCATAAAGTTATTTTCGAAGGAGATAGTTTGAATTTTGTCCTCACTGAACAAAGAGGCAAATCTGAGTTCTGTTCTTTCTTTTCCCAGTGTATTATCTCTCCTTTTCCTCCACATTTGTCTCTAAATATAAAAGTCTGCAGTTTTACTTCTGTAAGATTTAGAATTATATCACCTCTATGACTCACCACTCATCTCTAGCAGAAGATACGCAGTTTTGGTTAAATCACTCCCAAAGTAATAAGCTTGAAGTCGTCTTTTCTGGCTTTCAGGAAGCCTAGAGAGAGCTGACCTGCTAATGAAATGCCATTTGTGTAACAATCCCTGGGTGTCTTATGAGTGTTGCCAGTAAATGAAATTCAATGGCATTACAAAATGAAAAGTGCTATCACAAGACAGGATGTTGGGAATTCCAGATGGTGTGTGTGCGTGTGGATGTGTGTGTACTGCATTGGCATAGATAATTGTTGGAGTTTGATAGACAGTTTGACATCTTTTAAAAAGTAATAATGTACAGAAAGGACAAGTCAGAAGAGGAGATGAAGGAAACTAGACACTTTCCTGTACTGTTGCTAGACATTTCAATGAGTGCAAACATTCCAGGGAAAAATATAACAATGCTTAGTGAATATTAGTATGAATCGCTTTTTACCTGAATAAAGAGTTTAAAAATTTTAAAATGGATGCAGTTTAGAGAAGGTTGGATTTTACTGACCAGGCTAAAATGCATTATATCAAATTAGCAAAATTATTAAATTCTAAAAAAAGAGTATTATTTCCAATAGCTCCAGTTACAATAGACACTCTTTATATACATAACACTATAGTAGGAAAAAGTGTATGCAAGTAAAATAAATAACATTGGAAGCCAAGAAGGAGACTCTCTTATAGACTCTGAATTGGAAACAGTATTAAGGGGGAAAATAAGATTGTAGGCAACAGGGCTTAGACAGTAAATCAAGATAATTTACTGACTTTGACTGTACAAACGTACTTTAAACATGATACATTCTAGTCAGGATCAAAATTCTCATTGATCTATATCGCCTCACCTGTTCTGCTAGACACTTCCAAACAGTCACAAACACATTTTTACACGTGCCAAGCTGATTACAGGTGAGTGAAACCAAACTGGATGCTATTGCAAGATCGTAAGTCCCTTTTCAAGGATACAGCTCCTACTCAGAAACAGTGTTTTTGTTGCCATAAAGGAGTAAAGACCCAGTGGCCTAGGTTTTGAGTTTTTTAAGAAAATATAGGAAAAAAATGTTTTTCTTGAATCTCCTAATTTTTTAATGTATTTGGTTTTACTTGGGAATTCAGGAACACAAACTCAATTTAGTAATGTTACTCAGTATAGGATGAACAATTCTAATCCATTCTGTAAGATCCAGTTCTTATTTGTAAATTTCATATTCATATTTTATTAGATTTCATTTTAATATAATTTAATTATTTTGTTTGTCCCTTCATCCTCTACTGGGTACATATGCCTTTCTACTCCTTATGTACTTCTCTAGTGTTTTGGATATAGAGCTGTGATGTACATTGTTATAAAATACATGAATATTTATCAAATAGGCAATGTACTTTTGTGTATTTTTTCAAATTTACTTTAAATGGTAATGAGCTATTAATAATCTTTAGCAAAGTCAACATTATATTTTTAATCTGCATTAGTACCCCTTTGAAGAATCCTATATGTCTTAACCACTTATATTTCCACTGGTACTGTCATGGGCCAACTTGTGTCCTCCCAAAAATATGTGTTGAAATTTTACCCTCCAGAACCTTTGAATGTGACTTTATTTGGAAGTAGGGTTATTAGAGACTAAATTAAATTAAGGCAAGATCATTAAGGTGGACCCTAATCCAATATATTTGATATATTTTATAAAAGGGGGAAATTTGAACACAAAGACGGAGGAGAACACCACAGGAAGATGAAGGCAGAGATCGGGGTGACACATCTATAAGCCAAATGCAGAAGATTGCTGGAAAATCAGCAAAGCTGGAAAAGAGGCATGGAACAGATTCTCCTTCACAGACCCTAGAAGGAATCAACCCCACTGACACTTCGATTTCAGAGTTCTAGCCTCTAGAATGGGGAGACAATAAACTGTAGTTGAACCCATGTAGTTTACGACCCCCTATTATTGCAGCCCTAGCAAATGGATACAGGTAGACACTTAGACGGTCTGCTAAGCCCACTAACTAATGATCTGATAAATATATACCCATGTCTGTCCCTCTGGGGATTTGTGATAGTTTTTCTGAGTTATATGTCATAAAATAGGATAGCTGCATCATCTGGTATACATACAATCAATCTCACTAAGCAGTGACAGATTTCTCTTCAGAATCACTCTATCAGTTTACACTTCCTCATCAGTGCAGGACAATTGTTCATTCCCCAGCTTTTTGAGCATTTTCAGATTTGTCAGATATTTTTGTCATGTGCTTTTAGTATGCCCTGCATATCCCCGGTCTGGAAATTACCTATTCATAACAATGAAGTTTTCTAATTGAAGAGTGGGATGATTCTCTACTTGTAATATTCAGAATCTGTGCTGTAAGTACTTTCTCCCACTCTTTGCTCTTTTTAATCTTTTATGCTGTTCTTTGATACATGGAAACTTTTATGAATATTTTCCTTCAGGAAAAATGCATTCATCTTTTCCTTTATGGTCTGTGAATAGAAATATATAGCTTAGGAATTATCTTCTTACTCTGAAATCATAGAACTAACGCCAGCAAATTCAAGTCTCTGACTCACATGGAATTTTTTTGTATGGTGTGAAATAAGAATAATATTTGTTTCCCATGTTTCAGAAATATTTATTGTCTGACCCATTTTTCCCACTGGGGTGCAATGCCAGGGACATCATAGACCATATTTCCATGGATTCATATTTCTGTTGCTAAGTTCTTGATTGTGTTCCATTCATCTATTCTTCTATTCATGAACCAATGTCACCTAGATCTAAATCATGTTAGAGCTATAATAATATATAGTAATGCATTTTTAGCATTATATATAAATTTTAAAAGCAGTTTAAGTTTCACAAAAGTTCCTATAGGAATTCTGATCAGAATTGTATTGAATTATATTTATTTCGGAAAAACTGACATCATTTAACAGCCATAATTCTATTGCCCAACAAGGATGTATTAGTCCATTCTCACAATATCATAAAGAAATACCTGAGACTAGGTAATTTATAAAGAAAAAAGGTTTAATTGGTTCATGCTACCACATGCTGTACAGGAAGCATGACTGAGGAGGCCTCAAGAAACTTACAATCATGGTGCAAGGCAAAGGGGAAGCAGGCACATCTTCACATACCTGGAGCAGATGGAAGAGAGGGGGGAAGTGCTACACACTTTTAAACAACCAGATCTCCTGAGAACTCACTCACTGTCATGAGAACAGCACCAATGGGGAAATCTGCCCCCATTATCCAGTCACCTCCCACCAGACACCATCTCCAACATTGGGAATTACCATTCAACATGAGATTTCGGTGGGGACAAAGGTCCAAATCATACCAAAGGATATATTGAAGAGTTGCACAAAATTGTGTTATTTAGCCAGACACAGTGGCTTGATCCTGTATTCCCAGCAACTCAGGAGGCTGAGGTGGTAGAACTGCTCGAACCTAAGAGTTCGAGTCCAGCCTGGGTAATATAGCAAGAACTCATCTCAAAAAAAAATTATTATTGCCTGACAATTTAAATATGGATGTTTTAAAATGCTATTCTAAAACAATTTTGAAAAAGAAATCCTTTTTAAAACATAATAATAACAAGTAGCTTGGTTCAAAATATTTAATAACCATTTTATATTGAAAATTTGAGAATTACATATTATGTAAAGAAATTGATTATGATGAAATGTACACACATATGTCAATATTTGTTATTCTTATCTGCTTTTAATATATCCCTGGTTATTTCTGAAGTTATTTTGTACCATGCTCTTATTATTTCTTAGTTGCTCACAAAAGTATATATACCTTTCTTCAAAGTCACGTTTTGTGGTTATCAAAGTTGGAATTATCAACTTTAATAAATTCATCTGTATGGACCCAAATATGCTTTAAAAAAATCTTGTCACTATATATGTTAGAATTCCAATGTGTAGAACAGCTACTATTAGAGAATATGTCAGTTATAAACTTGTCATGTAAATATATAAATATTATAGCTTAACTTTTTCCAGAGTATCTGTCTTTTGGTCTTGTTTCACAGACTCTGTCTTTAGCAAACATGTGTATCAGACAGCTCACCAAACAATAATTTATATTCTGATTATTTTGCCAAATGGAGGTGTGACAAAATTCAAAGATTTCTTATATCCCTTCAATTTTGATATAGGATATAAATTGATTTAATTAAACATAAGAACACTATCAAATGATTATTCTCACAAGTTAAGATATTGCACATCACAAGTATGAATTTCAATACTGAAATTTGTACATCATTATTATACTTAATATTCCATATTTTCTAAAATGTTGCTTAATGTATATGGATTTGTTAATTTTTTGAAAAATATTTTTAAAATTTGGTTTTCATAAAAATATTTTATAGGCCCACCAATATAATAAAACTAATTTTTTGATCAAAAAATAAATGTTTAAATTATATAATTTTAACTGTTCTTTAAAGACTGCTTTCACTCTCTCGAGTACCTTAATAGGACAATAAATTATATCGTCAGCTTGTATATTACCAAACTCTTCCTATTCTGGTTTCATAACTTTTCTTCTTACTCATTTTCCCTTTTTTCTTCCTATAGCTTTTGTTCACTTTCTTGTTTTATTATAAACACATTACTTTGGATGAATAAACATCTCATCATTATTTAAATGTTCCTTGCTGCTGGTTGTTGTTTTTTTTGTTTTGTTTTGTTTTGTTTTGTTTTTTGTTTTTTGTTTTTTAACATATCTACTTCACAGTTCCTGATTCCAACTTATTTTTTATTTTTTTAAACATAAAATGTTGTTCATGCAAACGCACACACACACATACACACACACACATTTAGAATAACACTCCCAGGGCCAAAATCTTCTAAGGATGACAATATCCTTAGGCAAACTAAAACCATAGAGAGATGCTGTTGTTAGCCCCTTTTGAATTGCTTTAATGGAATACCTGAGGCTGGGTGATTTGTAAAGAAAAGGGACTGGCCAGGCGCGGTGGCTCACCCCTGTAATCCCAGCATTTTGGGAGGCCGAGGCAGGTAGATCATGAGGTCAAGAGATCAAGACCATCCTGACCAACATGGTGAAACCCCGTCTCTACTAAAAATACAAAAATTACAGAGTGGTGGCACTCACCTGTAGTCCCAGCTACTCGGGAGGCTGAGACAGGAGAATTGCTTGAATCTGGGAGGCGGAGGTTGCAGTGAGCTGAGATCATGCCACTGCACCCCAGCCTGCCAACAGAGCAAAACTCCATCTCAAAAAAAAAAAAAAAAGAAAGAAAAGGGGCTTAATTTGTTCACAATTCTGCAGGCTATATTGAAAGTACAGCACCAGCATCTGTTTCAGTTCTGGTGAGGCCTCAGGGAGCTTTTACTCATGGCATAAGGCCAAGTGTGAGCAGGACAGACATCACATGACAAGGGAAGGAGCAAGGGAGAGGGAGCAAGAGAGTTGGGGATGGGGGGAAAATCATACTCTTAAATAACCAGAGTTAACCACTCTCAAATTCAGAGCAAGAGCCCATTCATTACAGAAAAAGGGCACTAAATCACTCATGAGGGATTCATTCTCATTATTCAAACACTTCCTTCCAGGCCCCACCTCCAACACTGAGGATCACATTTCCACATGAGATTTGGAGGGGACAAGCATCCAGACCATATTAGGTGCCAATTATACCCTTCAGAATAGCCAAACTTAAAAATACTGACAAAACAGTATTTACAAGGATATAGAACACTTGAGACCCTCATATATTGAGAGTAAGAGTGTAGAAGAGTACATCCTCTTTGAACAATTGTTTTTTCAGTTTCTTATAACATGAAATAAATATCCACGGGGACTCCAGTAGCAAATGTTTGTGATGGCATTATTGACAACAAAAATGAAAAAGTGGAAATCATGGCCAAAAACTGAAATCCATATGTCCATCAACAGTGAATGGGTGCAAAATTTGGTTATATTATTACAATGGAACATTACTTAACAAGAAAAATGAGTGTGTTGCAGATATATATAACAATATGGAGGAATCTTATTGACATTGTATGGAGTGAAAGAAACCAGATACAAACACATACCCATGTGTTTCAACATGATAAAAATGATAACAGTGGCTTCCTGGGTAGGAGGGTGTGCTGTGGTGTGAGTGGGTAATGACAGTCATGGGGAAAAAGTATTCTTGATTGAGGGAGGGGTTTACACAGGTGTCACAATCATCAAACTCTAAATCGGTGTGTTTTATTTTATGTAAATTATAACTTAATGAAGATGGTCAGAAATCCCATGGTTTTTATTTTTATTATTTCTAAGTTCACAAAAAATAACAGCAGAAACTATAATCAAATCTGTATTTATACATAATCAATTTAAAAATATTTTTCAGCATAACTAAATAATTGTTTTAAGCCAGTGATAGATTTTGGGGAATAAAAATACAACAAAATCAATAAAAATTCTCTTCGTTAAATACAATAGTCTGTTGGGATTATTTAGATTTTATTCAATTTTCTTTCCTTGCTATTATTTTACCATTTAAAAAAACTGAATAAAGTAAATAGATTTGATGCAATTATTCCCAACTCCTGCTAAGGAAACAAAGTTAAATAACTCTCTTATGTATGAAAAAATACAAAGAGCAAATAGGGTCTACAATATTTTTATTACCAGCCAACAGGCTTTACATTGGATGAGTATTTCCCAAACTGTATTTTGTAAAGCAGTAATTCCCCATGATATCTATTTCAAAAAATACAATTCTTTTGCAATTTATCTTTGACAATTTTTGAATAAACGAATATGAAGGCATGTATGAGGTATTTTAAGAAGTTGTGCACTATTTCTCAGAAAGTCAGGGAGTTGCTTACAATATTACCTGGTATATAAATGCATTGACATTTAGCCAAGGTGGCATTTTTCTTAAGGAACCTGCTGGTGGACATGTGCGGTGTCAAGTCTCTCTAAGTATGATTACATATGCATGTGTTTATTTCTGTATATGGCTTTTAACTATTCATAATAAAGTATAAAGTATAAAAGTATAGATTTACACTCTATACTTTCATTAATGTACACTCAATTGTCTTTTTTCCACCCATAGTCTCATAACCCCCTACCCTATCACTTGCACCCTGCAATAACCTCCCAAATAAACTGTTTGCATTCAAGTTCTTTTTCCGGGTTCCGCTTCACAGATAACTCAACCTAAGACAAACTTCAAAAAGATATTTGTGTTTATTATAATATCTTTTACTACTGTAATTGATAGTCTTCCATACCTCAGTCACTAAACAAAAGTTTAATTCTCACTTATGTAAGACTAACTAGCATGAGGGGGTGGGCGTTAACACTAACAATTCAAGAAACCAGATTGATGGAGGCTTGAACAATATTCAGTGTGTAACTTTCAAAGGTGTCCTCAGCACCAACATCCAACAAGCAGATGAACAAAAGAGCCGAACATCATGCAAGTCATTTTTATTGTCCAGATGTGACACTGGTCAGAATTTAGTCATCTGGACATACCAAACTGCAAATGAGGCTGGGAAATGAACTGTAGCTGCGTTCCCAGGAGGAAAGAGGTAGTTGAACAACTAAACAGACACTGCCCTGGACATTCTTTTCTGGTAACCACATACTTATTTTGTTCCTCTTCTGATAAAATGCAGCCCAACTTATTTCCCAAGCCTTAAGCTTCATCTTCTGAGGTGTACAGGCCTAGAACTGACCTCCCCTTGGCCCCAAATATGCCCCCGAGTGATGGCAATCTAGAAATCAAAAACAAGAAAACCACCCACTACTATCCTTTCATACACCCAGGGTACAATGTTGGAGCAAAAACAAAGAGAGCAATAAAAACTCATAATCAAGAGGAAGCATCAGAAACACACAATATTCTCTGGACATCATAATTTGGAAATCTTTCAGCAAGCCTTATGAAAGTCCCCTACCCTGGATGCAGGCACAGTTCATTAGATGACTGTATTCCTGGTCTCTGAAAGGAATAAGATTCCACGTCTCTTGTGGCCCATGGATTCACCTTCTGTGAGATTCTTTGCATTCGTTTTCCTCCGTGGACACATCTGAAGTTGGTTTTGGCAAGTTTCCCTGCTTATGAGTTTTACACCTTTCGTGGCTTACTTCCTACTGGTGCATACTTCACTATTCAAAATTTGTCTTAGAATTGAATGGGTAAAGTTTTTCGAAAAATTGTTTCATTTCTTTAATTGCTTAATACTTCTGACGTGTATATTTTAAATCAGTTTCATTTGCCAGTAATCAAACTTAAAGGTGTTTTGCTTTTTTCCCTAGGAATAATGATCAAGTCTAAGTTGTTTTTTTTCTGCCTTTCCTTGTTTCATTCTCTTCAACTCAGACTGATTTTATTAGTTCTCTTGCATTTCATTGGACAGAGACAAGTCATATTAGCATATCTAATTATTAATCTAAGAGAGGATGAGAATGGAAGTCTAGCTATGAGCTTCAGAAAGACAGGTAAACAAAATTATTGCCAATTGGTTTCTGCATTCTGTTCCATGAAATTTTAAGTAATTTTTATTTTGTTGAAATATTAATATATGAAATTACCTAAATATTGAACATTTAAAATATATTAGGGTGCAATTTACTCATTTATTTTATAAATATGTATTGTCCAGTGTGCCAGGCACTGAACTAAATGTTACTTATATAGGAGTAGATGAAACACTCAAAAATCCTATCTTATATGGAGCTTACATTAATGGCTACAATTTACTTGACTTGCTTAAGATAAAAAGGTGATGATAGACATTTGAAAGTATTACTTTCTAATTTGCACGCAGTTGCAAAGACGATTGTCTTCCCAGTAGAATAAAATTAGCTGGAGCAAAAATCACAGATGCTACCTCAGCCATTACCACCAATTAATTCTTTTCGGAGCAATTCCCTGAAGACATCCAAGTGGCAAGGCAAACATAATTTTAACATCAAAGAAATTACTAGAGGGGCACAGCAGGAAAATTCATACTTAGTCAATTTAATTTAAATTATAAACTGCAGTAGGAAAATTAGTTTTAAAAAATTGAATGGAGAAGCACATGGAGAAAGCTGGTTCTAAGGTGGTTCCCAACATTAAAAAAAGAAACTCTCAATTCACTCCATTCACTCTTAGCTAATTTACTTGAATTTTTATAGGAGAAAAGCCACAAAGGCATTTATATGTATGAAGTTTGTGATTCAGCAACCTACAAATTAGTTTTTGAAGCTTAGCAAAATATATATCAAGTCACTGAAAGTTGATAGGGTTTATTGTAAAAATTAAAGATTTGTAATGAAATATTTTAGGATAAAGATATAAAACTATTAATAAGAATATTATATTATTTTTATAAATTTATATAGGAATAATTTAAATGCAATTGTTCATTTGTACAATTCGACATGCTGTTTCTACAGTTTATATGCAAATGCAAAACACCTAGAATGGTCAATAACTTAAAAAAACAACCAACAAGATTGGAGGACTTAAACAACATGGTTTGAAGATACACTATAAGGCTACAGTAATTATGATGATATAAATAGAAATAAAGTTTAAAAACTAGAAAAAAACAAATTACTGTCTCCAGATGTAGACTCACATGTGTTTGATAAATTAATTTTTGATAGTGATGACCAGGTAATTAAGTATTGATAACAAAGACTTTTCAATAAACATTACTGGAAAACGGAATACCTAAATAGGGAAAAAAATTACACTACAATGTTCACAAAAAAAATTCAAGATGGGTCATAAGCTTAAATGTATAAGCTGAGGTCATAATGTTTCTAGAAAAAAATATAGGAGAATGACTTTATAATACGGAGGTAGAGAATAATTTCTTAGAGAAGACATTAATGAACCAAGCTGGGTTCAACCAGAGAAGCAGAACTAGCAGGATATATGGATGGATGGATGGATAGATAGACAGATAGATAGATGGATAGATAGATAGATAGATAGATAGATAGATAGATAGATAGATAGATAGATGATAGATAGATGATTTATTACAAGGAATTAACTTACACAATTGTAATGGATGGCTAAACAATCCAAAATCCATAAAGCTTTCAGTAAGAAAGGAAGATGATGAGGATGAACCCCATGCATATAGGAAGCTGTTGTTCACAATCTGAATTTCTTCCGCGCTCTTTCTCTCTGTCTATCTCCCCTACTTTCTCTCTCACTTTCACTCCCTCTCTCCTACCTAAGCCCAGTTTTTAAGGCCTCCTCATTGATTAGGAGGCCCACCAGATTTTCCAGAATAATCTCCCTTACTTATATCTGCACACTGGCAAACTGCTCTCACAATGATACTTAGATTAGTGTTTGAAAAATTAAAAACTGTTAGCAGGTCAAACTGATGCATCAAAACTTCCATCTTAAAGAAACAAAGTAATAAAATGAATTTCATTAAAATTAAATTTTTTGCTTATGCAAAATTACCATTTAGGAAATGAAAAGTTAATCCACAGACTGGGAGAATACAATCACAATACTTAAATCTTACTAAGGACTTGTATCAAGAATACTTAAAGAACTCCTACAAATATGAAACACAAGTAATTCAATAAGAATAGCAAAAAGCTTTAAAAGACAGTTCTTAAGATAGCATATATAAATGCCCAATAAGTACATGAAAAGGTATTCAACATCTTTCATCGGCAAAGAAGCACAAATGAAAGCAAAAATGAAGTATTTTTTGCCACCCACTGAAATAGCAAAAATTACAAAGACTGAGACAGGAATAAATGAGAGTGGTCACAGGAGAGCCGAAAATTCCGAGTAGCAGTTTCAGATGACTAGCAAAGGGAAACCTTTCAAATATCTGCAGAGTCTAAGGGCAAATAAGACCCTCAAAAACAGGGTGTGAACCAAGCTGTCTAAGACCAACTGACCCAACATGGTGCTGGATTTGACCTCGGTTTCACCTAGGACCTTATACGCTCATTACACTCCCGCTAGTGCCATGACAGTTCTGAGACACTCATATTTGGTTAAGAATGGGTGGCACCACAGACCTGAGAAATCTCCACCTTTGCCAGGAATTTTCATCAATATTCAATTCCTTGGTTGAAGGAGCCCAGAAAGGTAAAACCCGCTTGTGCATGTCTCTCTCAGGTACAATTGCACTCTCTTTTCTTAAACGTCTACTTTTCCCTTTACAATAAATCTCTATACTTTCTTTTTTTTTTTCTTTTTTTTTGAGATGGAGTCTTGCTCTGTCGCCCAGGCTAGAGTGTAGTGGCGTAATCTCTACTCACTGAAGACTCCGCCTCCTGGGTTTAAGGGATTCTCCTGCCTCAGTCTTCCGAGTAGCTGGGATTACAGGCGCCCGCCACCGCGCTTGGCTAATTTTAGAATTTTTTAGTAGAGACGGGGTTTCACCATCTTGACCAGGCTGGTCTCAAACTCCTGACCTCATGATCCACCCAACCTCGGCCTCCCAAAGTGCTGAGATTACAGGCATGAGCCACCGCTCCCCGCCTGTACTTTCACTATTTCCTGACTTGCCCTTGAATTCATTCTCATGACGGTGTCAAGAGCCTCCAGGACCCTGGGCTCAAGGTCCCATTGGCATTCAGGAACCTCCCCCAGCCTGTCAGTATCATAAGAATACCAAGCAGGGGGAAATGTTGCTGAAGCAAGTGAAAAATGCTACAACTACTTTGGAATATAATTTGGTAATTTCTAATGAAACCTCACAATTCCATATTTAAGTATTTAACCATCAAAATGAACATATGTATCTATATGAGTCTTACGGATGAATGGTACTAGTTTCTTTCAGTAAATTAATAGGATCACTAGATTTTTAAGCTTGTTTTGAAATAACTTTGTTTATAAATTTGTTACATTCCTACAATTTAAAAAGTCGCTTATATTACAAGTCTCCAGATATCGAGACTATTGTGTTATATTTTGTTCATGCTTCTTATAAAGACATATACACCACATACACATGACTCTATAAAAAGATGAGTATTTTAAACTTCCTCTTTTATTATTAAACAAAACAAGTAACTTTTGTGAATTAAGAAGTAATAGATTTTATGATAACTCTACATGACTCAGAAAATATCGTATGAATTGTAGTTTATCATAGAATTGTGTAAGGGCTCAAATGGTTGAGATCCTTGTTCCGTTTCCTCGAATTATCCCTCCTTCCTCATTTGCATTTATGGAGAACACACATTGGGCAAAATATGTGTCTGTCCTACTGAGAATATCAACTCTACCTCACAGAACTGAGAACAAATGCTGAGAGAGTTACTGTTTTACCAAGATGAACTTAACCAAACAAAGAGATAGAAACCAAATGCAAAGCCAAGAGCCTTACCTATTGATAAAAATGGAGGAATGAGAAAATAGCATTTATCGGGGAATCATGAGTTAATCGTGTTACCAGGCTTTAGGGAAAGGGCCTGGGTGAACAGTCAGTATACTATTACATGCATAGTTCTTTTTTTTTTTTTTTTTTTTTTTGAGACGGCGTCTGGCTCTGTCACCCAGGCTGGAGTGCAGTGGCCGGATCTCAGCTCACTGCAAGCTCCCCCTCCCGGGTTTACGCCATTCTCCTGCCTCAGCCTCCCAAGTAGCTGGGACTACAGGCGCCCGCCGCGTCGCCCTGCTAGTTTTTTGTATTCTTTAGTAGGACGGGGTTTCACCGTATTAGCCAGGGTGGTCTCGATCTCCTGACCTTGTGATCCGCCCGTCTCGGCCTCCCAAAGTGCTGGGATTACAGGCTTGAGCCACCACGCCCGGCCTACATGCATAGTTCTTAGAAAATGTCAAGGAAAAATATTTCCCATGGATTTTAACTGCTTGGATTCAGAGCATAGAAAACAGATGAAAACTTGAGTGTAATATTAATAAAGACCCTTTAAAAAGATATTATATAAAAAGAAAAATCACAGGCCAATGAAAAATACATGCAAAATTCTAAATAACATTTTAGCAAACAAAACCTAGTGATTATTAAAAGTGTAACACAAAAAAACACCAAGTGAGTTTTTTCCCAAGAATGTAATAGTAGTCAAACATTTTATCAAGACATTTAAAAATAAGCATAAAAATAGATGTCTGAGTCCTGTTTATAAAATTCAATAGATGCCTGAGTCCTGTTTATAAAATTCAAGATCTATTCCTCCCATCCAAGTACTAACCAGGCCCGACACTGCTTAGCTTCTGAGATCAGACAAGATCAGCCACATTCACGGTGGTATGGCCATACTCAACAGCTATTCCTAAGGAACTAAAAAGTGTTATAAAATAAGAGTACAAGACTATCACTGAAACGTTCACGATTTCATGCACACACATAAAAAAGTTATAGGCCAAAAGCAATATAGACGTGAGACTCTGGGGAAGGTTAACAGCATCTAGTCTGGAGCCCGAGTACTTGAGGGTTTTCTGAGTTTCTCATATTTCTGTGATCTTGAGCAAGTTGTGGGACTCTCTTTGCCTCAAGTCTTTATGTTGTTAAGTCAAGTTTAGCCTAAAGCTGCCTTTTCACATATTTTATGTTCAGCCTAAAGGTTTCTCTGTACATAGTGAACGGTAACCTAAATGAAAATGTAAACAGACTGAAGCCTACTTTTGTGCCAACCACCAAATTTTGACCAATCAAGGGCTAACTGTTCAAACCATGTTCAAATAAGGCAAACACCTGCCAAGCTGCAACCAATTTGGTTGTTTCTGTACCTCACATCTGTTTTCTGAACATCACTTTCCTTTTTCTGTCCGTAAATCTTCTACACTGGCTCAGAAGTCTGCCTGATTCGCAAATCATTCCTTGTTAAATAAAACTCTTAAATTTAATTCACCTGAAGTTTTTTCATTTAATAGATGGCATCGGAAGTGGGATCCAAAGTAGAGCATCTAATGACCCCCATGGGGGCTGAGTGACTAAACGAGGTACCCACCATCAAGGACTAAGCTCTGATTATTTTTATGTTGCTCAAATTCCTTTCTAAGGGATCTGGGGAGTCACGCCCTACAAATCATCAATTCTCATCAGATGGGGTTTATTCAACTCTGTATATCTTGACTTACTTTCTAGTCTGACTCTAGCATAACAAGGAAGAAAATCAAAATATTTTACTCCAAAACATGTTTCTCTGCCATATCTTGAAATGGCCCTGCAAAGCTATCCCTTGTGGGAAAAATCCACATTCTGCAGAGAATCCCCTTCCCCACCCCTTGCCTTTTTTTCCTTCCTTCCTTTCCAGATCCAGGAGATAATCCACTAAGAGCCAGGCATCCTTTTAGATCCGGTAAGAAACATTTTACAACCTGCTCTCTCTGAAGTCGACTATCCTAGAGCTCCCATTCCCACTGCATAATAAAACTTGGTCTGCACAATCCTTTACCTTTTTTTTTTGTTTGAGATGGAGTTTTGCTCTTGATGTCCAGGCTAAAGTGCAATGGCGCGATCTTGGCTCACTGCAACCTCTGCCTCCCAGGTTCAAGCAATTCTCCTTCCTCAGCCTCCTGAGTAGCTGGGATTACAGGCATGTGCCACCAGGCCCAGCTAATTTTGTATTTTTAGTAGAGATGGGGTTTCACCATGTTGGTCAGGCTGGTCTTAAACTCCTGACCTCAGATGATCCACTCACCTCAGCCTCCCAAAGTGCTGGGATTACAGGCATGAGCCACCACACCTGGCCACACAATCCTTTAACTCAACCTAAACATTTCCTTTCTATTGATCCCGGGTCTTCAGATAAACTCAACCGTCAACCAGAAAATGTTTAAATTTACCTACAGCCTGGAAGCTCCCTGCTTTGAGTTGTCCCACCTTTCTGAACCAAACCAATGTATTTCTTAAATGTATTTAATTGATGTCTCGTGCCTCCCTAAAGTATGTAAAACCAAGCTGTACCCTGACCACCTTGGGCATATGTTCTCAGGACCTCCTGAGGGCCGTGTCATGGGCCATGGTCACTCACATTTGGCTCAGAATAAACCTCTTAGAATATTTTGGAGTTTGACTCTTTTTGTCCACTCCATTGTGGCCATTTCCCTCTCATAGCAACTGAGGATCATGGCAATTCTCTTTTAGATTCTGAAGTTCCACGGATTTGTGTTTTGGGGTCTCCAATGTCTTTAAGCAAATTTCTGACCCAAACTGGGTTTGGAAGTCACAGTAGAAACTGACTAGGTCCAGGATTGGATTGAATCTGATAATTAACTGGCTTGGATCCAGTTATAGGCCTCTTATGTCTGACTCGGTCAGAAAGAAATCAGTCATAAATGGTATTATTACAGGGGGTGTAAAATATGACTTTTGAAAATTCATGAGGATTTTTCTATTGCATGCTTAGATGGGAAAAAAATCATTAGCCAAGTTGATTAAGGGAAGCTGATATCCAAAGCCAACATATCAGATAAAGATGGAATCCTTAGTTTTGGAAGAGCTGAGTATCTTCTGGCTTATACATGCTGTGAACCTACAATATCTGAGACAGGTCTCAGTTAATTTAGAAAAAGTTAATGTTACCAAGGTTGAGAATGCACACCCGTGAGACAGCCTCAGGAGGTCCTGACGACATGTGCCCAAGGTGGTCAGAACACAGTTTGTTTTTATACATTTTAGGGAGACATGAGACATGAATCAACATATGTAAGATGAGCACTGGCTCTGGAAAAACGGGACAACTCAGTCAGGAGGTGGCTTCCAGGTCATAGGTAGATAAGAAACAAATGGTTGCATTCTTTTGAGTTTCTGATGAGCCTCTCCAAAGGAGGAAATCAGATATGCTTTATCTCAGTGAGATTCGAGTGACTTTGAATAGAATGGGAGGCAGATTTGCCCTAAGCAATTCCCAACTTGACTCTTCCCTTTAGCTTAGTGACTGGCCGGAGTGGGGAGTGGGGGGCAATATTTATTTTCCTTTCACAGTACATAAGTATTAGACCTCAGAAGCCGCAAAGTCTTATAGAACTGGTGAAATCTTACTAAAGAAAAGTTACTATGGAAGGTTCCAAATAAAGAACACTGCACTGAAGAAATGCATTTGAAAGTGAGGGCTCCCGAATTAGACTCATCTATGGATGCCTATTGATATGCAGAAGCTTCTAAAAAGATTTCAATATTTTTATTTAAAGATTTTACAAAAGGCAAATAAAAAGCTTAAGAAACTAATAGATAAGAAAAATTAAATCTGCTAACCTTTGCTTAGTCACTATCCCACCCTAAAGGTGGAAAGAAAGCTATAAGATAAATAGATAAGGTATTTATAAAAGTTAGGCCCTCAGGTAAAATAGGCTTGCTTCTTGTTCAGACCTATCCATGCAGGAGGCCAGGCATAAAGGATGCTTTCTTGGCTCTATCCCCTAATGGGTTCCACCCTGAACTCAGTAATTTTAACTAAGAAACAGTGGCTATGTTAAAAAGAACACCCTATTGAAATAAAATGCACCTTTCCGGAATTTAATTGGCTACTTTGAAAGTCTTTTGTTAAAGAAATTTACATCTATAAAAGAAATCACAATTTTTAAGGATGTCTGCCTATGTACAATAGAAACTCTAACCGTTCTTTTAAATTTAAATAATAAGTGATGCCTTTGTTTAACAAACTTTTCTGGCTCTCTTAAGTGAACTTTTACTTGAGCAGTTTTTTTTTCCCCTTGGTTTGAGCAAATGATGAATCAATACTTAGGCTGAGAATCTTAGCTCTGTGCTTATGAAATATACACGTTTTTTGTTTCACCTAAGAGTTGTCCCTTTAGAAATGCAAATTTGTTGCCTAGTTAACAATTGCTTAGGGGAATAAAACAGGTAATTGAAAGACTGATACACCAAATAGAGAGAAGAAAAATTATTTAAAACCTTGAAAAAGCAGTAAGATCTGCTTCTGTTTGTTTGTATGTCTGTATGTGTTATGTGTATGTGATCTTTGGTCAATAAAGCTAGTTTTTAATTTGTTGCTAAAATAGAAATGGCTTGAAAATTATCAGTTAAATATAATTAGATACTTGCTTGATTTGACTGTGAGCTTAAGTCTTTGGTTTAGAGTCTCTGGATTCAGGGGTCTGGATAAGCGGTCAAGACGACATCTGGAGACACGTTCTTAGTGCCTAGACCACCAGCTACTATAAGCCCAATAATGTCCCCTTCTTCCTCTGCTTTCCCTATTTTGCCTCCTGGCTATTGTGGTAGTAGTTGAATCCTCCAAGAATAGTCTTCACAGCTCTGGTTTCTGTCCTGATGGACTCAAACATGCCCTGACTTTCGTAGTCCTCATGGGTGGCACATAGCTACTTGGGACCTAGAATGACTGGGAGGAGACATTAGGGAGGCTGCCTGTGTTATAGCTTCAAAATTCTTTTCAGTAATTTAAAATCCAAGAGTCATGTTATATTAAATTAAGTAATAAAAAAATCACAAAATGAGTCATGTTCAAGTTAAGATACTGAAATCTTCATTATTAAACATGCATTTAAGTCTATATACCTTGACATATTATTTCTATATAGTATAGAAAAGTAAATATATTTAGATCTGATACTAAAGAACAATTTGAAGAACTAGCTAAAAAATTATAAAATGGTTTTAGCTATAAATAACTGATATAAAACAGTTCAAAATTACTTTCTAGAGTTTCAACTAGAAACAAGGGTTACTAAGAGTTAAAAACTACTGTCAGAGGTGTTTGAACCTGAGCAACTCCATCTTGAATAAGGGCTTGTTATGCCCAGACCGTTTGTTCCCGGAAGAAGACCACCAGAGTCCAGAGTCAAAGCCAAGCGGCAAGGATCTTTAATGCAAGTTCGAACTTGGTCCCTCCGTTCTATAACATACAAGAGGGCCTCAAACAATGTGTGCGCTTGCTTTTTATAGCTCGAGGTAAACAGGACTTGTCAGGTTACAGAGGAACAAGGCATTTCTCTAGGCTACAGCATTACAATTGGTTTACATGTTAATGTGAAGTCATGCTTTTAGCAGCCTTCTTATCGGTTCCTGCGCTTTTACAAACGGTTGTAACCTTATTGGAGCTTCCCCAGGTGTTGTTTTTCTTAATGTGTTTGTGTCGGGCAGGCATATGGGGCTCAGGAAGTTGGGACAAAATAGAGGATTGTTTGTACTGGGCCCAGGACTAAGATATGTGGCAGACACTGGTAATTAGAGCAGGACAGAGACTTTCACAACGTTTGTCCTTACAATGTCTGGAGTCTATAGATAACCTTAATCGCTTAGGTCCGGGGTCGATCTTTAACTAGGCTCAGGGCGCCGCCCGGGCTGTCAGGGCGCCACCCGGGCTGTTTGCCTGTGGACTTCATTTCTGCCTTTTAGTCTTTTCATTTGATCTCTTTCAGGCTTGGTAAAATGAGCCTAAGACCTACTGGGCTGCATTCCCAGAAAGTTAAGGCATTCTCAGTCACAGGATGAAAGAGGAGGGTGGCACGAGATACAGGTCTTAAAGACGTTGCTGATAAAACAGGTTGCAGTAAAGAAGCTGGCTAAGATCCACGAAAACCAAGATGGTGATGAAAGTGATCTCTGGTTGTCCTCACTGCTACACTCCCATTAGCACCATGACAGTTTACAAATGCCATGGCAACATCAGAAGTTACCCTATATGGTGTAAAAAGGGGAGACAAGAATAATCTACCCCTTGTTAAAATATTATCAATAAATAACCATAAAAATGGGCAACCAGCAGCCCTCGGGACTGCTCTGTCTATGAAGTAGGCATTTTTTATTCCTTTACTTTCCTAATAAATTTTCTTTCACTTTACTCCACAGACTCAGCCTGAATTACTTCTTGCATGAGATCCAAGAACCCTCTCTTGGGGTTGGAATTGGGACTCCTTTCCTCTAGCATCTTTCTGGTGACCACTGAAGGGGCTATAGTGCAGAAAACCCCAACCCAAAGGCTTTCGGTAAGTGGTAGGGGCCAGTAACATCTTTCTGGTGAATTCTGAAGGGACAATACTGAAGAAACCCCCAACCCAAAGGAAATAGACTGCAGCACTGATTGGCCAACTTTGGGTAAGCGGTGGGGTACCCAGGTAAAGGATGGAATTGGGTTAAAGGCCCAACTTAGGGGAGTTAGAGTCTATCCTAAGACAGAGTGGGTTAGAGGCAGCTCTTGATAAAAGTCAAGGACACTTGACCCACCTTTGGTTAAAGGCCCAACTTAGAAGGATTCGAGTCCCTTTTAAGGGGGTTAGAAGCCCCTTTCAGTAAAGTACCTTTTGGCTAAGAATGGGTTTGGTATTATGAAATGTTAACTGCTATTCTCTGTGAATTAATCTGCCTTGAATTCTTTCCTGAGGGCTGTGGGTGACAGGATCAGGCACATATAGGATCGTGGGACATGGGGAGCTTTTTCCTCCCTAAAAGGGGAAACTCAAGAGCTGATGAGACTGCTGGAAAATATTCCTTTCCAACTGACAAGCAGCCACCTGAACTTTTCAGTGTCACTGCCATAGGTGGGTCTTTCTCTGGCCTCCCTGAGCACCCTGCCTTCCCCACCCTGCCTCAAGCAATGCTTCCCTTCTCTCCGTCTCTCTCTGTCTCTCTCCCTCTCTGTCTCTCTCTCTTTGTGTGTGTGCGCAAACTGGTTGAATGAATGGTAAAAACCATTGTTTATCTCCTCTGTAAAATTTACATTAATGGAAAAAAAGGATTTGTGAGGCTAGTTCTTTTTTTTTTTTCTTTCTGAGACGGAGTCTCGCTCTGTAGAGGGTACCTCCAAGTACACCCTTGTAACCAAATGTTCAAAATGGCCCAGCAAACTAGTCAGGTGTAAAGTTTGCTGCAGGTCCCTAAACACAAAATTGCATGACATATCCCTCTTGTCTTGTATGTCTTGGGGAGCCTGACCTTGTAACCATGTGGTGATGCTTTCTCTTTTCACAGTGGCAGTGGCAGCCCAGGATCAGGGTTCAATTCCTGGCTTAGGGAATGAATCCTTTATCTTATTTTATCTATGTATTTATATATGTTGTGTGTGTAGTATAAAAGAGCTTTAATTAAATGGTTTAATAATAAGAGCTTACATCAAATATTTGATCAGAAAAGTAAAATGTGTAATACCTTTTATTTAGTTCACATGACTTAAGTAATCTTTGGGAAATAAAGATAGTTTTAAAGATTATTGATAAAATAAAAATATCTTTAAAATGTAAACATTTGGTCTAAATTATGTGGGTCAGATATTAGATTTTCTAAGTGCTTTAAGGTCATAAAATGCTTCTTTGACTTTTGAAAATTGTTCATTTTACCTACTTTGGATCTTGAGATTCTAGATAAGACCTGGAAACATGTGAAACTAGCCACACTCACTAGAAAGAATCAGACATTATCTGCACTTCTGTCTGGGTCCTAGGCTCCACACCTGGGACATAATTACTTACTCATCAGGTTTTTCACTAAAAATAAAAGTTGCTAAGAGTTAGCATTGTATGCACTCCAGACTGGTGACAGAGCAAGACTCCATCACAAAAAAAAAAAAAAAAGAGTTAACATTGTAACATGTAATTGAGACTACTGAAGAAACAGTTTTATGTTCAAGGTGTGTAAGAAGAGTAAAATGTGCTTTTGGTAAAAGATTATAAGAAAGCATGGGAATATGGATTTCTTGCCTAAGTTTAGAGAGTTAAAGGATTGTTTTAAGTTAGGATAAAGTTGAAGGTTTAAGCAAGTTAAACAGCCTGTGAAATATTAATCTCATAGAAGAAATTATCGTGTGAACATATAGGCTAAAATTAAAGGGATATTATTCAGTTTTTTGATAAATTGAACATTGGAATAAAAGCACAGCAGGTTTTTCTTAGAGCAAAAACCTGCTTATAATCTTCTGCTTAACAAACATTTTTAAAGGGTTATAAAGTATTTATTAAAATCTTACCTCATGGTCAAACTGATTAAGATTCAATACATTTGTCTATAAGGTTTTATTAAGATTTGGATTTAACACAAATAGTACATTAGTGTAGAGATGAAATTTGCCTTATTGGGTGTAAAAATCATACAGAAGGACTGCCAAATATGAAACGGTGTTTGACTTTCTTTGGGCTATATTTTCATAAATATGTTATTGATATGTGATCAAAAATAATGGGAAACTCCTATAATTTTGATATGACTTAGTGTATGTTAATAATTATAATTATTACATAATTTTTGTATGCCACAGAAATAACCAAATTTCCTTATCACTTGTGGCTTTAATAGTGGCTGTCCTAAGACTTTTTATAATCCACACAATTGTTGTCTTTCTTTGATCCTCTTTAAAAGGTATTTTATAATCAACTATAGGACTTTAACAAGTGCATTTAAATGGAGGTTTTCTGATAACTTTGGAGATTGTGACATTAGAATAGAGAAAAAAACCTTTCAGAACTCTCATAGTTGAAATGTTCATGAATCAAACAGAACAGGAGTTAACTGCATGGACTGAAGTAATATAAGCTATTTACAGCTTTTAACAATTGAGTATACTCCTGTGAACAAAATTTGAAGGATATATGTTTCTCTCTGCCTACTTTCTCCAAAATTTGGAAACTGTTTGTGAGTATTCTTAATTTATGGCAATATAGTTATTTGCATAAGTGCAATACAAAACTGTTTTATTTTGTGTCAGGACACAATTGAAGAAATTGGTTATTTTATGGAGGCTTTAACTGGAATGGCATGCTTTCCTTTAAGGAATCAAATTTGACTTGTAGAGCCAATGAAAGCCCCTTGGGGAACTGGCCTCATACCTTGCCTACACAGTCCCTGTACAGGATTTCTGCCCTGTAATAAATAAAGAATGTCACTTTCTAACAGGCCCACGAGCCCCCAAGTTATCTTGGAACCCCAAGAGGAGAGGGATTTACTCAACTCATAGGTATCTGAGGGTTCAAACCAATGGCAGGACTCAACTCTAAAAAAAGTCTTATCTGAGATTCCTTATGGAACAAAGTTCCAACAGGCCAACTTAAAAAGTCTGTGTAAAAAATAATTATTCTTGCTGCACTTTATACAAATAATCAGGCCAAGTATAATAAAGCAGATCAGTCTTACCATGATTTATCTTTAGTAAAACTGGGAAACTGGAGAGTGAAATATTATGTTTCAAGAACAATGTATACCTGTTATTAAATTCTAGTCTCATCAGTTGTTTTTAAGTTTGTTTCTGCAATTTAGGCTAATCCTGGTTATTCCTATGAACCAACC
This sequence comes from Trachypithecus francoisi, assembly GCF_009764315.1. Lineage (NCBI taxonomy): Eukaryota > Metazoa > Chordata > Mammalia > Primates > Cercopithecidae > Trachypithecus > Trachypithecus francoisi. Next base: position 61,669,658 of record NW_022681460.1, read on the forward strand.
AGTGATCTCTGACTGCTGGTCAGAAGAAACAAGAGGGATGGGTAATGTAAAAATCTAAATCAATATTCTAATTCTGGGCACATTAGAATCAGCTAGCAGTCCCATATCAGCTTGGTTCCAACAGTTACCAGTTCGTGGAAAGCCTTCTAATTCAGTTTACTTGAGATAATTTTACTTATTTTGTTTTACTGTTTGAAAATATTTTGCTGTTGGCTCTTTGTGTAAAAATGCAGAATAAGCTTACTGGATATCTTCTTAAATTGAACACTTTATCTGATATCTTTCAGATAGTGCCTTTTATTGAAACTCAGATTTTGAATGGCACTCACCATACTGACGACTTGTGACTGAGCTCCTCACTAACCTGAATATAAAAGGCAGGAATAGAATACCCCTAATAGATAGACAGGAATACCATTACCCCTATTTAGCCTGAAGAAGTTACAGAAGATGGAACTTCATCCCTTTGCAACACTTAGGATTAAGGGTTCTCTTATAAAAGGGAGCAGGGAAATGTCAGAAGCACTTGAGTCAGAGCAACTCCATCTTGAGGAGGGGCTTGGTAAATGAGGCTGAGACCTACTGGGCTGCATTCCCAGACAGTTAAGGCATTCTAAGTCACCTGATGAGATAAGAGGTTGGCACAATATACAGGTCATAAAGACCTTGCTGATAAAACAGGTTACAGTAAAGAAGCCACCTAAAACCCGCCAAAACCTAGATGGCAATGAGAGTAACCTCTGGTTACCCTCATTACTACACTCCCATCAGTGCCATGACAGCTTACAAAATGCCATAACAACATCAGGAAGTCACCCTATATGGTCTAAAGTGGGAAGCATGAATAACCCATCCCTTGTTTAGCATATCACGAAGAAATAATCATAAAAAATGGGCAACCTGTGGAGTAGTCATTCTTGTCAAATATGTCTGTGAGTAGTCTGTGGAGTAGTCATTCTTTTATTCCTTTACTTTCCTAATAAATTTACTTTCATTTTACTGTACGAACTTGGCCTGAATTATTTCTTGCACAAGATTCAAGAACCCTCTCTTGGGGTCTTGATCAAGACCCCATTCCTGTAACACTACCAGATATGAGAGAAACACTTTTATATACAAAGTGTATAAACAAAAGCAAGATATATGTTTGAAAAGAAAAGTTATGAAGGCATAAAAATGTGTGTTAGGAATTTTGTCTGGTTTGAAGTAACTTAAAGGTTTCAAACTGAAAGAGTGAAAAAATAGATAAAGCAAGATGAATATAAAAAGTTGGATAAAACTGTTAAACAAAAGGCTTACAGAAATCTTGTGTGGTTGAAAAATGGCAGCTTTGTTAAGTAATGAGGTTGTATTAAAATTAGTTTTAATATTAATAATATACTAATACAAAGGTAAAACTTGATTTTCTGTTTTGAACAAAAAATATGTGTAGTGTTAAAAAGAGTTAAATATTTTTATTAAACTTTTGTGTAAATTGCAAAATGAAAAAAAAGATAAAAAGGAAAAATCAAAAGGTCTTTTGATTGTTTGGAAAATTGAGTCCCCTTTATCAAAGAATAGAGGTTTTTGTTTAAAAAAATCAATTATCACTTTGACTAAATGCATGACAATTGCTTTAAAGTAACCTGTGATTCTACTTTGGTCAAATGTTTTAAACCTTTGACATATTTGACAAATATATCAGGTTATATTTTGATGATTGTTATTAATATATGTTCCAAAATTGTATGGGATTTCTAAACATCTAATATGTCTCACTATATGCTAACAATTGTAATTATGGTTACTATGTTAACTTATTGGAGACCACAAAAATAACCAAATTTCCTTGTCAACTATGTCTTTGATTATTTATAGTCATTTCTACAGTTCATAACTTAATTCTGATTCAGTTTCTGAAAACTTCACAAGCATGCAAAATCCTAGAATATAGTGTCTTTGAGGAGGTTAATGAAAGGATGAAAGTACCCTGAGAAGCACTCTTCAGTAAAGGTTTCTAATAACTTTAGAATCATATCATTTGGACTGGGTAAGAATTCCTGGAACTTTAATGAAGAGACTGATTGGTTCAAAAAGCTGGTAAACCAAGCAGGACACATTTAACTTAATAGCAAGAAAATACTTTGACAGATTTCCATGCTAAATGTATACAATTTGAATAAACTCCACGGTTCAAGTCAAATTACCTATGCTAAATCATCAGTTAACAGTGTTCTCCACCTAAATTGGAGAAACAACTGGTATTCAAGAGAATATAAGTCCAATGTTAAGCATGGACTCATGGAAAATCAGGATGACTGCCTTGTCTTTCCTGAGTCCTTAAAGCTCTTGTTATTAAAAGTTCTGCATTTTATGGCTCGTCATAGAAACATAAAATAATCCAAATTAAATATATATATTGGTGCGGTGACTTCTGTAAGAGGAAAATAAATCTTGGGACCCCAAAATCACTAAACCAAAGGGAAAAGTCAAGCTGGGAACTGTTCAGGGCAAACCTGCCTCCCATTCTATTCCAAAAAACAAACAAAAAAGGGTACTAAGATGAAAAAGCTACATATCTCCCTCACAAGGAATTTCCTTGTTGATAAAGGACAGGAAGAACTCAAAGTCACCCCTCTGCTCACTGAGATAAATGCATATCTGATTGCCTCCTTTGGAAAGGCTAATCAGAAACTCAAACGTATGCAACAATTTGTCTCTTATCTACCTATGACCTGGAAGCCACCTCTCCGCTTCGAGTTGTCCCCACCTTTCTGGATGGAACCAATGTACATCTTACATATATTTATTGATGTCTCATGTCTCCCTAAAATGTGTAAAACCAAGCTGTGACCCGACCACCTTGGGCACATGTCATCAAAACCTCCTCTGAACATGTTCAAATCCTTAGCTACGGCAAAATAAACTTCGTAAATTGACTGAGATCTATCTCAGATATTTGGAGTTCAGACTTCTAAATTGCTAAAATAGTTTATGACCAAAGTTTGGTTTGTCAAACCCATATTCTTGAGAGGAAAATCAAAACTTCAGGTGAATTCTGCTACCTGATGGGCCATTTAATCATTTATAGAGGGATTTTGTTCAATTGTCATTTTCAGTGCATGTTTTCTGGTTGTATAAAAGCTTTCCCATGAAAGAGGGCTGAAGTTATAATAGTAGCTCATTATGCCACAGTGTATTTTCACCAGGTAAAGAAAGTTTTTCATGGTTCACTGACTGAAAACAATCAACCACCTCTCAATCTAGAACCCAAAGATTGACTCTTCTGAGAACATCACAGAAAGACTGTCCTGGCTATCCACATTGAAGCAAAACTTTTGGACCTTGAATCTTAGGTTCATAATCTCACAACGTAGAGTCCCTCCACACTGTAGGAATTGCAGACCTATTGGAAATCTTAAGGCAAAGCTGATCAGGGAAGTTTCTCCCCAAAAGAAGATGGCAGCCATGATGTGAACAACTTTTTCTGAAGATCATGGAGTAAGATTTCTACTACTACGACCCTTACCTTTCATTTTTTTCCTTTTGTGTATGCCTCTATGAACAATAGAATTGAAAAGGGGATTGGCTGTGTGCACTCATAGGGTTATAATTTGTTTGTGAAGGATTTTGCAGCCAGTCTTATGCATGGATAACCTTATACCTTGACAGATGGAAGATTAAGACCCAATCTATGGGAGAAATTTTAATGGTACATAATAGCCTCAGAGTCAGTCAGAAACAGAACATTCCACCCTCTTAACCTGCATCATGGGCTAAAGAGAATATTGCCCGAGGATCTTCACTCTTCTAAAAGGGCTTCGTTCGTTTGGTCATTTTTCCCATGTATTGGAGTAAATAAGGCAATTTATCCCTCATGATAGGCTCTGCAGCAGATCCTAGTACAAAGGCTGTGACTACACAACAGACTTGAAATTATCTTGTGAAAGTTATACTAAATAATACAATTGCTCTAAGTTACTTACTGGCTAAACAGAGAAGTATCTGGCACTTCTTGTTGCCCATGGAGAAATTCATCACATTGGATAGTATAAAGAATCAGTTATAGGGGACTACTTAAAGTGAGTGGCTTCTTTGTCTAGTTCATTCTTTGATCTATTTGATTTCAGTTGGTTTGGTTTAAAGTGACCCTGGCTAAGGGGCATACTGCAAACTCTTAGTATTATTCTCCTGATAGTCATAATAGTAGTCTCCCTGGTGCATTGTATTCTCTCAAAAATTTTAAATGTTTACATGCAGCCATCTCTAGAATGTCAAATGGTCTCTCTTCAACTGGAATAACAAGAGCTGAAAGAAATGTGTGACCATAAGGGCACCATTACCTATGAATTACATGCTGAGACCGGAAACTCAAAATGATGGTAACTGAGAGTGGCACTAAGGTCCTAAGTTTTGGTCACACTCTCACCTAAGTAAGAACCTTACCAAAACAGGGCAGTTTTTAAACAAATTATGGGAGCCCATTGTTTTGGTCCAAGCTCATGCACTAGGCCTCAACAGACTAGTCCAAAACAAAATGGAGTCACTTATGCTAAATGTGACATAAGCAAACACTTTAAGAGAATACATAGTTCTAGAACATATCAGGTTTTGTTTTTCTATTGTACACAGGACATTTCAGGATAAGGAGGTACCCTCTACACAACCCTTACAAAAACAACCTGAAGTCCTTGTTTCCACCTACAAAACTTACTGTTCTGCTATTTCCCATTGAGCTTCAAGATGAAATAAGTACATTTACAATGATGTTAGTGACATTAATGACTACAGTTTTGGTCATCCTCTCAAAGTCAAAACAATTCACAAATCATTATTTCCCCAATTAAACATCTTAAATTGCATTTGGCTAAAGTTTTTATTTTAATAATATATAAAATAGGAGTAAAAATAGTACACACCCTATAGGATTGTTATGAACCTTAAGGAGTATGCTAAATGTATGTTAAAAAGACAAGCGCCTGATTCTTGGTAAACACTATGTTCTTATTTATTGTTGCTATTGTTTTTATCATTGTTTATACAAGGTTGAAAGAAAATATTGTTAAGAGAAAAACTTCAGCTGAATGAAATTGAAAGAGTTTAATTGAGCAAAGATCAGTTCATGACTTGGGCAGCCTCAAGCCAGAGTAGGTTCAAAGACTCCAACACAGTCACGTGGTAGAAGAAAATTTATGGACAGAAAAAGGAAAGTGATGTACAGAAAATGGAAGTGAGGTACAGAAACGACCAGATTGATTACAGCTCAGCGTTTGCCTTATTTGAACACAGTTTCAACAGTTGGCTACCTTTGATTGGTCAAAACTTGGTGATTGGCATAAGAGCAAGCTACAGTCTATTTACAACTTGATAAGGTTTGACTGTGTCCTCACCCACATCTCATCTTGAATTGTAGCTCCCATAATTTCTACTTGTTATCAGGGGGAACTGGTGGGAGATAATTGAATCTTGGGGGTGTTTTTTCCCATACTTTTCTCATGATAGTGAATAAGTCTCACAAGATCTGATGATTTTATAAGGAGTTTTCCTTTTTGCTTGGCTCTATCATTCTCTCTTATTTGCCCACATGTAAAATGTGACTTTTGCTTTCCACCATGAGTATGAAGCCACCCGAGCCACATGGAATTGTGACTCCCATGAAATCTCTTTTCCTTTATAAATTACCCAGGCTTGGGTTTGTCTTTTTGTTGTTGTTGTTGTTTATTTATTTATTTATTTATTATTTATTTTTATTATTATTTTTTATTTATTTTTATTTTATTTTATTTTTTATTATACTTTAAGTTCTAGGGTACATGTGCATAACGTTTATATCATGTATAACTCCCCATGCAATCCCTCCCTCCTCCCCCTCCCCATGATAGGCCCCAGTGTGTTATGTTCCCCTTCCCGAGTCCAAGTGATCATTGTTCAGTTCCACCTATGAGTGAGAACATGCGGTGTTTGGTTTTCTGTTCTTGTGATAGTTTGCTAAGAATGATGGTTTCCAGCTGCATCCATGTCCCTACAAAGGACGCAAACTCATCCTTTTTGATGGCTGCATAGTATTCCATGGTGTATATGTGCCACATTTTCTTAATCCAGTCTGTCACAGATGGACATTTGGGTTGATTCCAAGTCTTTGCTATTGTGAATAGTGCCGCAATAAACATACGTGTGCATGTGTCTTTGTAGTAGAGTAATTTATAATCCTTTGGGTATATACCCAGTAGTGGGATGGCTGGGTCATATGGTACATCTAGTTCTAGATCCTTGAGGAATCGCCATACTGTTTTCCATAATGGTTGAACTAGTTTACAATCCCACCAACAGTGTAAAAGTGTTCCTATTTCTCCACATCCTCTCCAACATCTGTTGTTTCCTGACTTCTTAATGATTGCCATTCTAACTGGTGTGAGATGGTATCTCATTGGTTTTGATTTGCATTTCTCTGATGGTGAGTGATGACGAGCATTTTTTCATGTGTCTGTTGGCTGTATGGATGTCTTCTTTTGAGAAATGTCTGTTCATATCCTTTCCCCACTTTTTGATGGGGTTGTTTGTTTTTTTTCTTGTATATTTGTTTGAGTTCTTTGTAGATTCTGGATATTAGCCCTTTGTCAGATGAGTAGGTTGCAAAAATTTTCTCCCATTCTGTAGGTTGCCTGTTCACTCTGATGGTAGTTTCTTTTGCTGTGCAAAAGCTCTTTAGTTTAATGAGATCCCGTTGTCAATTTTGGCTTTTGCTGCCGTTGCTTTTGGTGTTTTAGACATGAAGTCCTTGCCCATGCCTATGTCCTGAATGGTACTACCTAGATTTTCTTCTAGGGTTTTTATGGTATTAGGTCTAACATTTAAGTCTCTAATCCATCTTGAATTAATTTTCGTATAAGGGGTAAGGAAAGGATCCAGTTTCAGCTTTCTACTTGTGGCTAGCCAATTTTCCCAGCACCATTTATTAAATAGGGAATCCTTTCCCCATTTCTTGTTTTTGTCAGGTTTGTCAAAGATCAGATGGCTGTAGATGTGTGGTATTATTCTGAGGACTCTGTTCTGTTCCACTGGTCTATTTCTCTGTTGTGGTACCAGTACCATGCTGTTTTGGTTACTGTAGCTAGCTTGTAGTATAGTTTGAAGTCAGGTAGCGTGACGCCTCCAGCTTTGTCCTTTTGACCTAGGATTGTCTTGGCAATGCGGGCTCTTTTTTGGTTCCATATGAACTTTAAAGCAGTTTTTTCCAATTCTGTGAAGAAACTCATTGGTAGCTTGATGGGGATGGCATTGAATCTATAAATCACCTTGGGCAGTATGGCCATTTTCACGATATGATTCTTCCTATCCATGAGCATGGTATGTTCTTCCATTTGTTTGTGTCCTCTTTGATTTCACTGAGCAGTGGTTTGTAGTTCTCCTTGAAGAGGTCCTTTACATCCCTTGTAAGCTGGATTCCTAGGTATTTTATTCTCTTTGAAGCAATTGTGAATGGAAGTTCATTCCTGATTTGGCTCTCTGCTTGTCTGTTACTGGTGTATAAGAATGCTTGTGATTTTTGCACATTAATTTTGTATCCTGAGACAGCTGAAGTTGCTTATCAGCTTAAGGAGATTTTGGGCTGAGACGATGGGTTTTTCTAAATATACAATCATGTCATCTGCAACAGAGGGACAATTTGACTTCTTCTTTTCCTAACTGGATACCCTTGATTTCTTTCTCTTGCCTGATTGCCCTAGCCAGAACTTCCAACACTATGTTGAATAGGAGTGGTGAGAGAGGGCATCCCTGTCTTGTGCCAGTTTTCAAAGGGAATTTTTCCAGTTTTTGCCCATTCAGTATGATATTAGCTGTGGGTTTGTCGTAAATAGCTCTTATTATTTTGAGGTACGTTCCATCAATACCGAATTTATTGAGCGTTTTTAGCATAAAGGGCTGTTGAATTTTGTCAAAAGCCTTTTCTGCATCTATTGAGATAATCATGTGGTTCTTGTCTTTGGTTCTGTTTATATGCTGGATTACGTTTATTGATTTGCGAATGTTGAACCAGCCTTGCATCCCAGGGATGAAGCCCACTTGATCATGGTGGATAAGCTTTTTGATGTGCTGCTGAATCCGGTTTGCCAGTATTTTATTGAGAATTTTTGCATCGTGTTCATCAGGGATATTGGTCTAAAATTCTCTTTTTTTGTTGTGTCTCTGCCAGGCTTTGGTATCAGGATGATGTTGGCCTCATAAAATGAGTTAGGGAGGATTCCCTCTTTTTCTATTGATTGGAATAGTTTCAGAAGGAATGGTACCAGCTCCTCCTTGTACCTCTGGTAGAATTCAGCTGTGAATCCATCTGGTCCTGGACTTTTTTTCGTGGGTAGGCTATTAATTGTTGCCTCAATTTCAGAGCCTGCTATTGGTCTATTCAGGGATTCAACTTCTTCTTGGTTCAGTCTTGGGAGAGTGTAAGTGTCCAGGAAATTATCCATTTCTTCTAGATTTTCTAGTCGATTTGCGTAGAGGCATTTACAGTGTTCTCTGATGGTTGTTTGTATTTCTGTGGGGTCGGTGGTGATATCCCCTTTATCATTTTTATTGCGTCTATTTGATTCCTCTCTCTTTTCTTCTTTATTAGTCTTGCTAGCGGTCTTTCAATTTTGTGATCTTTTCAAAAAACAACTCCTGGATTCATTGATTTTTTGGAGGGTTTTTGTGACTCTATCTCCTTCAGTTCTGCTCTGATCTTAGTTATTCTTGCCTTCTGCTAGCTTTTGAATGTGTTTGCTCTTGCCTCTCTAGTTCTTTTAATTGTGATGTTAAAGTGTCAATTTTAGATCTTTCCTGCTTTCTCTTGTGGGCATTTAGTGCTATAAATTTCCCTCTACACACTGCTTTCAATGTGTCCCAGAGATTCTGGTATGTTGTATCTTTGTTCTCATTGGTTTCAAAGAACATCTTTATTTCTGCTTTCATTTCGTTATGTACCCAGTAGTCATTCAGGAGCAGGTTATTCAGTTTCCATGTAGTTGAGCGGTTTTGATTGAGTTTCTTAGTCCTGAGTTCTAGTTTGATTGCACTGTGGTCTGAGAGACAGTTTGTATAATTTCTGTTCTTGACATTTGCTGAGGAGTGCTTTACTTCCAATTATGTGGTCAATTTTGGAATAAGTGCGATGTGGTGCTGAGAAGAATGTATATTCTGTTGATTTGGGGTGGAGAGTTCTATAGATGTCTATTAGGTCCGCTTGGTGCAGAGATGAGTTCAATTCCTGGATATCCTTGTTAACTTTCTGTCTCGTTGATCTGTGTAATGTTGACAGTGGAGTGTTGAATCTCCCATTATTATTGTATGGGAGTCTAAGTCTCTTTGTAGGTCTCTAAGGACTTGCTTTATGAATCTGGGTGCTCCTGTATTGGGTGCATATATATTTAGGAGAGTTAGCTCTTCCTGTTGAATTGATCCCTTTACCATTATGTAATGGCCTTCTTTGTCTCTTTTGATCTTTGATGGTTTAAAGTCTGTTTGATCAGAGACTAGGATTGCAACCCCTGCTTTTTTTGTTCTCCATTTGCTTGGTAGATCTTTCTCCATCCCTTTATTTTGAGCCTATGTATGTCTCTGCATGTGAGATGGGTCTCCTGAATACAGCAGACTGATGGGTCTTGACTCTTTATCCAGTTTGCCAGTCTGTGTCTTTTAATTGGAGCATTTAGTCCATTTACATTTAAGGTTAATATTCTTATGTGTGAACTTGATCCTGTCATTATGATATTAACTGGTTATTTTGCTCATTAGTTGATGCAGTTTCTTCCTAGCCTCGATGGTCTTTACATTTTGGCATGTTTTTGCAATGGCTGGTACCGGTTGTTCCTTTCCATGTTTAGGGCTTCCTTCAGGGTCTCTTGTAAGGCAGGCCTGGTGGTGACAAAATCTCTAAGCATTTGCTTATCTGTAAAGGATTTTATTTCTCCTTCACTGATGAAACTTAGTTTGGCTGGATATGAAATTCTGGGTTGAAAATTCTTTTCTTTAGAACGTTGAATATTGGCCCCCACTCTCTTCTGGCTTGTAGAGTTTCTGCCGAGAGATCTGCTGTTAGTCTGATGGGCTTCCCTTTGTGGGTAACCCGACCTTTCTCTCTGGCTGCCCTTAAGATTTTTTCCTTCATTTCAACTTTGGTGAATCTGGCAATTATGTGTCTTGGAGTTGCTCTTCTGGAGGAGTATCTTTGTGGCGTTCTCTGTATTTCCTGAATTTGAATGTTGGCCTGCCCTACTAGGTGGGGAAGTTCTCCTGGATGATATCCTGAAGAGTGTTTTCCAACTTGGTTCCATTTTCCCCCTCACTTTCAGGCACCCCAATCAGACGTAAATTTGGTCTTTTTACATAATCCCATACTTCTTGCAGGCTTGTTCATTTCTTTTTCTTCTTTTTTCTTTTGGTTCTCTTCTCGCTTCATTTCATTCATTTGATCCTCAATCGCTGATACTCTTTCTTCCAGTTGATCGAGTCGGTTACTGAAGCTTGTGCATTTGTCACGTATTTCTCGTGTCATGGTTTTCATCTCTGTCATTTCGTTTATGATCTTCTCTGCATTAATTAGTCTAGCTGTCAATTCTTCCACTTTTTTTTCAAGATTTTTAGTTTCTTTGCGCTGGGTACGTAATTCCTCCTTTAGCTCTGAGAAGTTTGATGGACGAAGCCTTCTTCTCTCATCTCGTCAAAGTCATCTCTGACCAGCTTTGATCCGTTGCTGGCGATGGGCTGCGCTCCTTTGCAGGGGGAGATGCGCTCTTATTTTTTGAATTTCCAGCTTTTCTGCCCTGCTTTTTCCCCATCTTTGTGGTTTTATCTGTCTCTGGTCTTTGATGATGGTGACGTACTGATGGGGTTTGGGTATAGGTGTCCTTCCTGTTTGATAGTTCGTCTGTCTGACAGTCAGAAGGACTGTCTGTTGGTCTGTTGGAGATTGCTTGAGGTCCACTCCAGACCCTGTTTGCCTGGGTATCAGCAGCAGAGGTTGCCAAAGATAGAATATTGCTGAGCAGCGATGTACCTGTCTGATTCTTCCTTTGGAAGTTTCCTCTCAGGGATGACTCTACCCTGTGAGGTGTGGGGTGTCAGACTGCCCCTAGTGGGGGATGTCTCCCAGCTAGGCTACTCAGGGGTCAGGGACCCACCTGAGCAGGCAGTCTGTCCGTTCTCGGATCTCAACCTCCGCGTTGGGAGATCCACGGCTCTCCCCAAAGCTGTCAGACAGAGTCGTTCGCCTCTGCACCGCCCCCGCTGCTTTCCCTATTGGACCTCAGCTGTGGGCTGTCCCCAGAGGTGGAGTCTACAGAGACAGGCAGGTTTCCTTGAGCTGCTGTGAGCTCCACCCAGTTCGAGCTTCCCAGCAGCTTTGTTTACCTACTTAAGCCTCAGCAATGGCGGGCGCGCCCTCCCCCAGCCTCGCTGCTGCCTTGCGGATAGATCGCCGCAGACGGCTGTGTTAGCAGTGAGGGAGGCTCCGTGGGCGTGGGACCCTCCCGGCCAGGTGTGGGATATATTCTCCTGTTTCCTTAAAGCGCAGTATTGGGGTGGGAGTTACGCGTTTTCCAGGTGTTATGTGTCTCAGTTCCCCTGGCTAGGAAAACGGATTTCCTTCCCCTTGCGCTTCCAGGTGAGGCGATGCCTCGCCCTGCTTCAGCTCACGCTGGTCAGGCTGCAGCAGCTGACCAGCACCGATTGTCCGGCACTCCCTAGAGAGATGACCCCAGTACCTCAGTTGAAAATGCAGAAATCACCGGTCTTCTGTGTTACTCGCGCTGGGAGTTGGAGACTGGAGCTGTTCCTATTCGGCAATCTTGACATGTTTTCTATTTATTTTTTTATTATACTTTAAGTTCTAGGGTACATGTGCATAATGTGCAGGTTTATTACATATGTATACTTGTGCCATGTTGGTGTGCTGCACCCATCAACTCGTCAGCACCCATCAATTCATCATTTATATCATATATAACTCCTAATGCAATCCCTCCCCCCTCCCCCCTCCTGATGATAGGCCCCAGTGTGTGATGTTCCCCTTCCTGAGTCCAAGTGATCTCATTGTTCAGTTCCCACCTATGCACCTATGAGTGAGAACATGCGGTGTTTAGTTTTCTGTTCTTGTGACAGTTTGCTAAGAATGATGGTTTCCAGCTGCATCCATGTCCCTACAAAGGACGCAAACTCATCCTTTTTTATGGCTGCATAGTATTCCATGGTGTATATGTGCCACATTTTCTTAATCCAGTCTGTCACAGATGGACATTTGGGTTGATTCCAAGTCTTTGCTATTGTGAACAGTGCCGCAATAAACATATGTGTGCATGTGTCTTTGTAGTAGAATAACTTATAATCCTTTGGGTATATACCCAGTAGTGGGATGGCTGAGTCATATGGTACATCTAGTTCTAGATCCTTGAGGAATTGCCATACTGTTATCCATAATAGTTGAACTAGTTTACAATCCCACCAACAGTGTAAAAGTGTTCCCATTTCTCCACATCCTCTCCAACACCTGTTGCTTCCTGACTTTTTAATGATTGCCATTCTAACCGGTGTGAGATGGTATCTCATTGTGGTTTTGATTTGCATTTCTCTGATGGCCAGTGATGATGAGCATTTTTTCATGTGTCTGTTGGCTGTATGAATGTCTTCTTTTGAGAAATGTCTGTTCATATCCTTTCCCCACTTTTTGATGGGGTTGTTTTTTTCCTGTAAATTTGTTTGAGTTCTTTGTAGATTCTGGATATTAACCCTTTGTCAGATGAGTAGGTTGCAAAAATTTTCTCCCATTCTGTAGGTTGCCTGTTCACTCTGATGGTGGTTTCTTTTGCTGTGCAGAAGTTCTTTAGTTTAATTAGATCCCATTTGTCAATTTTGGCTTTTGCTGCCATTGCTTTTGGTGTTTTAGACATGAAGTCCTTGCCCATGCCTATGTCCTGAATGGTACTACCTAGATTTTCTTCTAGGGTTTTTATGGTATTAGGTCTAATGTTTAAGTCTCTAATCCATCTTGAACTAATCTTTGTATAAGGAGTAAGGAAAGGATCCAGTTTCGGCTTTCTACTTATGGGTAGCCAATTTTCCCAGCACCATTTATTAAATAGGGAATCCTTTCCCCATTTCTTGTTTCTCTCAGGTTTGTCAAAGATCAGATGGCTGTAGATGTGTGGTATTATTTCTGAGGACTCTGTTCTGTTCCATTGCTCTATATCTCTGTTTTGGTACCACTACCATGCTGTTTTGGTTACTGTAGCCTTGTAGTATAGTTTGAAGTCAGGTAGCGTGACGCCTCCAGCTTTGTCCTTTTGACTTAGGATTGTCTTGGCAATGCGGGCTCTTTTTTGGTTCCATATGAATTTTAAAGCAGTTCTTTCCAATTCTGTGAAGAAACTCATTGGTAGCTTGATGGGGATAGCATTGAATCTATAAATAACCTTGGGCAGTATGGCCATTTTCATGATATTGATTCTTCCTATCCATGAGCATGGTATGTTCTCCCATTTGTTTGTGTACTCTTTTATTTGACTGAACAGTGGTTTGTAGTTCTCCTTGAAGAGGTCCTTTACATCCCTTGTAAGTTGGATTCCTAGGTATTTTATTCTCTTTGAAGCAATTATGAATGGAAGTTCAGTCATGATTTGGCTCTCTGTCTATTACTGGTGTATAAGAATGCTTGTGATTTTTGCACATTAATTTTGTATCCTGAGACTTAGCTGAAGTTGCTTATCAGCTTAAGGAGACTTTGGGCTGAGACAATGGGGTTTTCTAAATATACAATCATGTCATCTGCAAACAGGGACAATTTGACTTCTTTTTTTCCTAACTGAATACCCTTGATTTCTTTCTCTTGCCTGATTGCCCTAGCCGGAACTTCCAACAATATGTTGAATAGGAGTGGTGAGAGAGGGCATCCCTGTCTTATGCCAGTTTTCAAAGGGAATTTTTTCCAGTTTTTGCCCATTCAGTATGATATTAGCTGTGGGTTTGTCATAAATAGCTCTTATTGTTTTGAGGTACATTCCATCAATATCGAATTTATTGAGCGTTTTTAGCATGAAGGGCTGTTGAATTTTGTCAAAAGCCTTTTCTGCATCTATTGAGATAATCATGTGGTTCTTGTCTTTGGTTCTGTGTATATGCTGGATTACATTTATTGATTTGCGAATGTTGAACCAGCCTTGCGTCCCAGGGATGAAGCCCACTTGATCATGGTGGATAAACTTTTTGATGTGCTGCTGAATCCGGTTTGCCAGTATTTTATTGAGGATTTTTGCATCAATGTTCATCAGGGATATTGGTCTAAAATTCTCTTTTTGTTTGTGTCTCTACCAGGCTTTGGTATCAGGATGATGTTGGCCTCATAAAATGAGTTAGGGAGGATTCCCTCTTTTTCTATTGATTGGAATAGTTTCAGAAGGAATGGTACCAGCTCTTCCTTGTACCTCTGGTAGAATTCAGCTGTGAATCCATCTGGACCTGGACTTTTTTTGGTGGGTAGGCTATTAATTGTTGCCTCATTTCAGAGCCTGCTATTGCTCTTTTTCTTTTCTTGGTTTCTTCCTGTTTTAGTCTTGGGAGAGTGTAAGTGTCCAGGAAATTATCCATTTCTTCTAGATTTTCTAGTTGATTTGCGTAGAGGTGTTTATAGTATTCTCTGATGGTAGTTTGTATTTCTGTGGGGTTGGTGGTGATATCTCCTTTATCATTTTTCCTTGCATCTATTCGATTCCTCTCTCTTTTCTTCTTATTATTGTTTTGCTAGCGGTCTGTCAATTTTGTTGATCTTTTCAAAAACCAACTCCTGGATTCATTGATTTTTTGGAGGGTTTTTTGTGTCTCTATCTCCTTCAGTTCTGCTCTGATCTGTTATTTCTTGCCTTCTACTAGCTTTTGAATGTGTTTGCTCTTGCCTCTCTAGTTCTTTTAATTGTGATGTTAAGTGTCAATTTTAGATCTTTCCTGCTTTCTCTTGTGGGCATTTAGTGCTATAAATTTCCCTCTACACACTGCTTTCAATGTGTCCCAGAGATTCTGGTATGTTGTATCTTTGTTCTCATGGTTTCAAAGAACATCTTTATTTCTGCTTTCATTTTGTTAAGTACCCAGTAGTGATTCAGGAGCAGGTTGTTCAATTTCCATGTAGTTGAGTGGTTTTGATTGAGTTTCTTAGTCCTGAGTTCTAGTTTGATTGCACTGTGGTCTGAGAGACAGTTTGTTATAATTTCTGTTCTTGTACATTTGCTGAGGAGTGCTTTACTTCCAATTATGTGGTCAATTTTGGAATAAGTGCGATGTGGTGCTGAGAAGAATGTATATCTGTTGATTTGGGGTGGAGAGTTCTATAGATGTCTATTAGGTCCGCTTGGTGCAGAACTGAGTTCAATTCCTGGATATCCTTGTTAACTTTTTGTCTCGTTGATCTGTCTAATGTTGACAGTGGAGTGTTGAAGTCTCCCATTATTATTGTATGGGAGTCTAAGTCTCTTTGCAAGTCTCTAAGGACTTGCTTTATGAATCTGGTTGCTCCTGTATTGGGTGCATATATATTTAGAGAGTTAGCTCTTCCTGTTGAATTGATCCCTTTACCATTATGTAATGGCCTTCTTTGTCTCTTTTGATCTTTGATGGTTTAAAGTCTGTTTGATCAGAGACTAGGATTGCAACCCCTGCTTTTTTTTGTTCTCCATTTGCTTGGTAGATCTTCCTCCATCCCTTTATTTTGAGCCTATGTATGTCTCTGCATGTGAGATGGGTCTCCTGAATACAGCAGACTGATGGGTCTTGACTCTTTATCCAGTTTGCCAGTCTGTGTCTTTTAATTGGACCATTTAGTCCATTTACATTTAAGGTTAATATTGTTATGTGTGAACTTGATCCTGTCATTATATTAACTGGTTATTTTGCTCGTTAGTTGATGCAGTTTCTTCCTAGCCTCGATGGTCTTTACATTTTGGTATGTTTTTGCAATGGCTGGTACCGGTTGTTCCTTTCCATGTTTAGGGCTTCCTTCAGGGTCTCTTGTAAGGCAGGCCTGGTGGTGACAAAATCTCTAAGCATTTGCTTATCTGTAAAGGATTTTATTTCTCCTTCACTGATGAAACTTAGTTTGGCTGGATATGAAATTCTGGGTGAAATTCTTTTCTTTAAGAACGTTGAATATTGGCCCCCACTCTCTTCCGGCTTGTAGAGTTTCTGCCGAGAGATCTGCTGTTAGTCTGATGGGCGTCCCTTTGTGGGTAACCCGACCTTTCTCTCTGGCTGCCCTTAAGATTTTTTCCTTCATTTCAACTTTGGTGAATCTGGCAATTATGTGTCTTTGAGTTGCTCTTCTGGAGGAGTATCTTTGTGGCTTCTCCGTATTTCCTGAATTTGAATGTTGGCCTGCCTTTCTAGGTTGGGGAAGTTCTCCTGGATGATATCCTGAAGAGTGTTTTCCAACTGGGTTCCATTTTCCCCCTCACTTTCAGGCACCCCAATCAGACGTAGATTTGGTCTTTTTACATAACCCCATACTTCTTGCAGGCTTTGTTCATTTCTTTTTCTTCTTTTTTCTTTTGGTTTCTCTTCTCGCTTCATTTCATTCATTTGATCCTCAATTGCTGATACTCTTTCTTCCAGTTGATCGAGTCGGTTACTGAAGCTTGTGCATTTGTCATGTATTTCTTGTGTCATGGTTTTCATCTCTGTCATTTCGTTTATGACCTTCTCTGCATTAATTAGTCTAGCTGTCAATTCTTCCACTCTTTTTTCAAGATTGTTAGTTTCTTTGCGCTGGGTACGTAATTCCTCCTTTAGCTCTGAGAAGTTTGATGGACCGAAGCCTTCTTCTCTCATCTCGTCAAAGTCATTCTCTGACCAGCTTTGATCTGTTGCTGGCGATGGGCTGCGCTCCTTTGCATGGGGAGATGCGCTCTCATTTTTTGAATTTCCAGCTTTTCTCCCCTGCTTTTTCCCCATCTTTGTGGTTTTATCTGTCTCTAGTCTTTGATGATGGTGACGTACTGATGGGGTTTTGGTATAGGTGTCCTTCCTGTTTGATAGTTTTCCTTCTGACAGTCAGGACCCTCAGCTGTAGGTCTGTTGGAGATTGCTTGAGGTCCACTCCAGACTCTGTTTGCCTGGGTATCAGCAGCAGAGGTTGCAGAAGATAGAATAGTGCTGAACAGCGAGTGTACCTGTCTGATTCTTACTTTGGAAGCTTCCTCTCAGGGGTGTACTCCACCCTGTGAGGTGTGGGGTGTCATACTGCCCCTAGTGGGGGATGTCTCCCAGTTAGGCTACTCAGGGGTCAGGGACCCACTTGAGCAGGCATTCTGTCCGTTCTCAGATCTCAACCTCCGTGTTGGGAGATCCACTGCTCTCTTCAAAGCTGTCAGACAGAGTCGTTTGTGTCTGCAGAGGTTCTGCTGCTTTTTTGTTGTTGTTGTTTTTCTGTGCCCTGTCCCCAGAGGTGGAGTCTACAGAGACAGGCAGGTTTCCTTGAGCTGCTGTGAGCTTCACCCAGTTCGAGCTTCCCCGTGGCTTTGTTTACCTACTTAAGCCTCAGCAATTGCGGGCGCCCCTCCCCCAGCCTCGCTGCTGCCTTGCGAATACATCGCAGACTGCTGTGTTAGCAATGAGGGAGGCTCCGTGGCCGTGGGACCCTCCCGGCCAGGTGTGGGATATATTCTCCTGGTGTGCCCGTTTGCTTAAAGCGCAGTATTGGGGTGGAATTACCCGATTTTCCAGGTGTGTGTGTCTCAGTTCCCCTGGCTAGGAAAAGGGATTCCCTTCCCCCTTGCGCTTCCCAGGTGAGGTGATGCCTCGCCCTGCTTCAGCTCTCGCTGGTTGGGCTGCAGCAGCTGACCAGCACCGATTGTCCGGCACTCCCCAGTGAGATGACCCCAGTACCTCAGTTGAAAATGCAGAAATCACCGGTCTTCTGTGTCGCTCGCGCTGGGAGTTGGAGATTGGAGCTGTTCCTATTCGGCCATCTTGCTCCGCCCTTGGGTATGTCTTTATGACCAGCATTAAAAGAGACTAATATACAACTCCATTTAGGTTATAGTTCACAATGTACAGAGAAGCCTTTAGGCTGAAATGTATAAGGAGGCAATATATTAGTGTGTTCTCACACTGCTCTGAAGAAATACCAGATAATGGGTAATTTCTAAGAAAAGAGGTTTAATTGACTCACCAGACGCTTAATCAGATCTTGTGAGAACTTGCTCACTATCATGAGAACACCACGGGGGAAACCGCCCCCATGATTCAATTACCTCTTACCTCCACTGGTCCCACCCATGACTCGTGGGAATTATGGAAATTACAATTCGGGATGAGATTTGGGTGAGGACACAAAGCCTAATCATACCAGGCAGCTTTTAGGCTAAACTTGGTTTAACAGTATCAAGAATATATGTACCTTCTCTTCTAAAGCCTGCCATTGATCTCATTATTAAAATAATTTCACTGAGTTTCATGGAGGAAACTCTGACATTGCTCAGATTAGCTCCTATTTTGAGTATACAGTGACAGAAACTGGGCAGAGAAACAGGAAAATGAAGGACAGTAAAGTCAGCTCCCCTTTCCCTCTGGTCCACATAATTCAGCCTGTGAGACAGTGACTCCATAGCAAATAATCCTGGCTATTTTTTTTATCCAAAATAAATCTAAGCCTCTCCTAAACACACATAATACTCAACAGTGGAAATAAAAAAAAATATGAAACATCAATAATCCCAGATAGAAAATGAGAAAAAGGGAAACCACATGTAGTACAAACAACAACAGATCTTGGTTGCTCTGCCACCTTCACCTAGCTCTCCACCTGAGATCCTGAACCAAAGCTCAGTTTTCCCAACCCCTCCATCCCTCAGTCTACGTTTATTCATTGAAGAAATACTTCCCAAGTTTCAGAAACTGTTTTTAGTAACAGTTACCACACTGAATGCAGAGACAAAAATCCCATCCATCAAAAAAAAAAAAAAAATTAGGTGACAAAAAATGTAAATATGAAGAATTCAGCCTAATAAATGAAGGGAAGAAGAGTGATGGAAAGCGCTGAGTTTGGGGGTGTGGCAAATGTAGAAAGGACAGCCAGGCAAGGTCTGAGAAACAACATATGAATAATGGCCTTAAGGAAGTGAGAGAATAGCAATTGAAATGTCAATGGGGAAGAACAAGATAGTCTGAAGAAAAAGCAAACTGAAGACCCTGAGCATATCTAGAGTGCCCAAGGGAAGAAGCCTGTGGCTGAGAAAGGTGGAGCTGAGAGAAAGCAGTCAGTGTAATATCAATAGCAATCCTATTATAACACACACCAGGATGAGCTAGACTTTGCAAGGAATGTGGATCTTACAGTGCTTCAGGCATGTCCTTGTTAAAACTGCCATTGCAAAAATGATATCACTGACAAAATTATGACTGTGAATGAGATTTGAGCTAACCCACCCCACATCTTGCCTTTCCCTTAATTAATCCTGGGCTACTGGCTGAGCTAACTTTGGAAGGTAGGCTTTACCCAAAACTCTCCAGCTTTTTTTTTTTTTTTTGAGACGGAGTCTGGCTCTGTCACCCAAGCTGGAGTGCACTGGCCAGATCTCAGCTCACTGCAAGCTCCACCTCCTGGGTTCACACCATTCTCCTGCCTCAGCCTCCCGAGTAGCTGGGACTACAGGCGCCCGCCACCTCGCCCGGCTAGTTTTATTTTGTATTTTTTAGTAGAGACGGGGTTTCACCGTGTTAGCCAGGATGGTCTCGATCTCCTGACCTTGTGATCCACCCGCCTTGGCCTCCCAAAGTGCTGGGATTACAGGCTTGAGCCACCGCGCCCGGCCCTCTCCAGCTTTTTAAAAGACAATAGGAGGCCATCAGGCTGGGGGCAGGAGAGGAATCTGAGTCCTGCTAAGGAGCAGGCAGGAAAGATTGTCAGCCATTATTCCATTATTCCAGAGGCTATAAGATACGCAACTTTGCCAGTTATTCCTGCAGACAACACACCATTGTAGATTGGCCTTTTGAGATGTCTTTCCAGTTTTTTTGTATGTCTCACACCCATAGCTCCACTTGGACTCACAAACTCTGCTCTCGTGGTCCCACCTAGAAGTGATTCAGCCCACAGAAGGACAGATTTGACCCACTATGATTTCATCTCTCCCCTAACCAATCAGTAGCAAACCTAGCCACCCCCACCCCTTTCCCCAAACCGAGTTTGAAAAACACCTAACCTGAGAGCTTTGGAAGAGATGATTTGAGTACTAGCTCCATCTTTGACATTGCTTGCCAGCCTTGTGTCTACTAAACTCTTTCCTACTACAGCGCCATGGTCTTCATTTTACATACAGTGGGCAAGAAGAACCCCTTGGGTGGTTACATTATTTGTTATAAAAATGTCATTTTGGTTACTTAATAGAGAAGAAGGTAAAATCAAAATAATTTATGGAGGAATCAGATTATGGATGGATCTTGCTTTATAGTGGGAAGGGGAAATTGTTGCTCTGGGGGCTGTAAAACAAAAACAAAATTTCAATCCCTCCCACTTGCCCTACAACCATCTAAATGGACCCTTCCTGGACCAGGGCCCTCCATATTTAACGTGAAAGACGGGTTCAGGCCATGACAGGAGGCGGGGAGCTGGACATGCCTCATTATGCTGTCTTCCTTTGTGTAATTTAAGAATAGCAGACCAGCAATTTGACATCAACACAGCCTTTAAGTCTGATAAGAAACATTTACATTCTATTCTCTCTGAAGCTAGTTACCTGGAGGCTTCATCTGCAGGATAAAACTTTGGTCTCCCCAACATCTTATCATAACCCAGATATTCCTTTCTATTTCTAATAACTTTTTCAACCAATGGCCAGTCAGAACATTTTTAAACTTAACTATAACCTGGACGTCCCACTTATCTGGACTAAAGCAATGTATAGCTTAAGTGTATTTGATTGATGTCTCATGTGTCTCTAAAACGTATAAAACCAAGTGGTAGCCTAACCACCTTGGGTGCAAGTTGTCCAGACCACCTGAGGATGTAACAAGGGCCATGGTCACTTACATCTGGCTCAGAATAAACCTTTTCAAATATTTCATGGAGTTTGACAACAGACATTTGAGAGAAATTTAGCACATTATGCTTCTTCCTTTCTCAAACCCTTCTTATATCCCAATACTATTTCACTGTCTTTCTTGGTTGGATAAAGACATAGATTTTTGGAATTCTGCAATATAGAATCCATGGAAAGAATAGCCGACCCTAAATGACCTAGGTATTTTAGCTGTAGGCATTAAAGGTGATTTTTTTTTTTTGAGATGGAGTCTTGCTCTGTCGCCAGGCTGAAGTGCAGTGGTGCAATCTCAGCTCACTGCAGCCTCCACCTCCTGAGTTCAAGCAATTCCCCTGCCTCAGCCTCCCAAGTAGCTGGGATTACAGGCACATGCCACCACGACTGGCTAATTTTTTGTATTTTTAGTAGAGACGGGGTTTCACCATGTTGTCCAAGACAGTCTCTATTTCCTGACCTCGTGATCTGCCTGCCTCAGCCTCCCAAAGTGTTGGGATTACAGGCGTGAGCCACTGTGCCTGGCCTAAAGATCACTTTTTACAATAAGTGTAGGACATGATGGACATGTCCATCTTGTCCTTGATGACAAATGATGACATGATGGACACATCACAGCAGAAAGAGAATCTGGGCCTGATGGCTGTGTAGAGTCACCAGTCCATCCTCATAGTCATCTATCTTGAGTACTCAATATGAGAAGGAAATAAAAGAATGTCTCCATAGTTTAAACCTCTTGTAATTAGTTGGTTTTGTTACTCATATTTGTATGAGTATGGTTACTCATATTTGTAAACATTACTAACAGATATGCTTTTCTCTACTATTTGATCTTTTAGCCATGTGCATTCAATACTTTATTAAAATTTTAAATATTAAATGTAAATGAGTTAATTCAGTAATCTGCAGAGTCTCCACCTGTGGAAAGTTGATAGGCTAAAGGAGAAGATCAAAAGTCCCTTTTTCACTTACTTAGTGCCAAAAGACACTGTGGAGTATCCAAAGAAAAGGTCATGATAAGATGGACACATGGTTAGTTCAACATAGAAAGTATTTTGTCACTGTCTTTACATTCAGTGATATCAGCTTATAGAAAGTAATTCTACTTAATTATATTCACTGCTAAAGACAAGATTTATGCTATTTGAAAACACATTATGATACATTAATCTGGAGAAAAACCTACAATTTTACTGTGAGAGGAACAGAGACTAAAAGACATGGCAGCATTATTGCCATTAAGATGGATAAATTAAAAGTAAAGAGGTGATTTCTGGATAATTTAGTTTTTTTTTTCACTGAATGTCCCTTTAAAGGGTAGTTGATAAATTCGTGCGTATTTAGGCATTATTGATTATCCATGGTTAAGATAATTCCCTCTTGGGAGTACTTCTATGGGATATGTAGAAAATGCTTTTAATTTAAATACACTCTCTAAAAGTGAATCTTACGGCATAAAAACTCCAGACCTAATTGGGATAAATCAAAATTTCATGTATTTTTCCAGTTTTTTCAAATGATACCACAGAAGTGGCCAAATACTCCAATCACACGTGAGAACTAAGTTTCAGGGACAAGCATAGAAGATCTGAAGTAGCAGAGCTGAAGGAACCTGAAATACAGCAGTTTAAAGGCTATTATAAACATAGCTCGTGAATGGAAAATCCAACCAGCAAAGAAAAACTATAAACTTCACATGAAATCTGACTTGCTTCTGGACTTAGGAGCTCTATTTAAATAGCTCCTCTCAAGTTGACTTTTAGGCTTTCTAAAAATGTTGATATTGAAGATTTCTGAGGCAAAGCAAAAACAAAACTGGTATAACTGATATCCAACTGTGTCATCTGTAAAGGTGAAGAAAATAGTATACTTCCCTCCTTTCTCTTGCTTTCATTTTTGTTCTAAAATAACTTTCCCCCCACTCTATGAATCACTTGCTTTTTCAGTTAACAAAGTCTAAAATTCTGCTTCCCACTTTGGGATTGATATTTGAATTCTTTATTGCATCTCAAACCTGTGAATTGTTTCAGGAATTATTTCCATGTCCTTGTTATATATTCTTTCAGAGAGAATGAATCACAACCCAGCAGCTGATAACAGTTAATTGTACAATATTTGAAAGGTTCTCCATCTCAAAGGAAGGCAGAGTGCTTGGCAAAGACTATTATGCAAATAATTGCTTCTTCTCTGAAAAATATCACCTTCTGCACTCTAGAAAATCAGCATCCATCACACCATGACAAAAAACAGAGCCTCCTTTTCTTACCACCGGCATGGCTGAAGCATGAAATTTAAAACTCAGAAATTTCTGAAAGCAGAGATTTAAAACATGTCAAAGCTTCACAGGACTTCAGATAATTAATAGCCACTGACACTTACTCTGCTTGTTTATTTTATGGCTCAGAAATGTAGTAGTTCTCAGAAAACTGCCTTTGTATACATACTGAGAATCATCAGAGTGTATATATCTAATTGCTGATCCTACAAAGAGTAAAGCAAATATTACCTTATGGATTTTTGTGAGGATGATGACTCAGTTGGGTGCTTTAACTTAATAAGGTGGGTCCTGAGAACCACCTATTATAGAAGTGCCCTGGTCTCAGAAGCAGGAACCTGCAGTCCCACAGGGCACCTCTGCAGGAGCTCAGAGGCTGTACCCTGCAGGTGCTATGCAATATGGAGGTATGTGGTCTGATTAAAGGAATGCTACAAATCAATGATTCAAAGTCACTTCATCTCTTTGCGCTTCGCTTACTCCTCTCTAAAATTGAAGATACGCCTCTGGTAATCTTTAAAGAACTTTCTGCTATATAAATCCATGATTTTCAAAAATCATTCTCAGATAATTAGTCTCTGAGTTAAAAAACTGACCTGTTTTGAATCATGCAAATATTTATTTGAAAGCCATAATATATAACCAAGAATCTCAGAAAGCAAAAATAATAATAAGGTATTGAAGAAGGCATTTGTCTTTCTGAAAAAATAAAAATAAAAAAGAAGAGATAATATGCATATAGTATCCTAAAATAGGATTAAACCAACAATAATTACTACCTCCACTGATTAGGCAAATACAAGTTCTCCACTCTTTCCATTAAAAACCGCTTGCATTTAATTATATTCTATCCATGAAAGAAAAGTAATTTCATATGCTATGAGGCCACAGTTGTTTATTCTCCTGTGGATTAACCCTCATTTCACTCCTGAAAAAAGAAAAATGGGTTCCCACTTTCTGAATATAAAGTGGATTTTTCACCAAATGATATTAAAATATGAAAAGTGATTTATCTTCATTCTTCTCATTTGTGTTAGAGTAGCCTGCCACTTTGTCACCTTGAGTCAAACTGTTAAATTTAGTTACTGGCCATATTTTATTTTAAGCTACTGTCTGTCCAGTCACAGAAACACCTTTTAATTTCCTTAGATGGCCTTAAATATAGGTTTAATCTCCTCTCTTTCCCTCTTCTGCCATCACAGTTGTCTAAGCTGTCATCTCTGAGTTATTCTTTGCTAGATAAATGTTTTTCAAAAATAAAAACTAATTTTATTTTTATCATTGCCACCAGTTGCTCCTGTCAATGGCTTTTTAGTATTTAGACTGAAGATTTATAAGGATTTGTATAATCTAGACCTCTCTTGATGATTATAGCTCAATGCTAAGCTCTAGTGACACTGGCTTCTTTCAGGTCCTTGATAAAAAGCATGCTTTCTCACCAATGAGTCTGTTCCACAGGTCTGGGATGACACATCTACTCTGTTTTAATCTTATTAAAACCTATTCTACTTTTACATTTTAACACCACACCGTGTCCTCAGGAATATGTTCCCAGACAACCTAACTCAATGTTATATCTGCCTTCTCCATAAACAAAAACATATTCTTACCTAATACCAACTGCTTATTCTGAAAAGCACTTACCTTAATTGTAACTTTATATGTATAGTTCTCATTATCCATGGTAGATATGGTCTATGAAGTTGCCACCAACAGTGAGGTAGTGAATACTGAATAATTGTTCCAAGGAGAAATACAGGGTTAGGTTCCTGGGAGCCTCTGGTCATATTTTTGTCAATTGATCAAAACATAACCTTGTTTTGTGTGTGTTTCTGGATAACACCATCTTATTTAATATGTACTGGTGATTCACTGACCTTGAGCTCACATTGGTACTTATAACTCATGCCTGAACAAAGCTTACCTAAGACGTGCATTTTCTCCCTAAGGTACAATATGGCCTTCTTGTGCTTAGAAACACTAGACAGCACTTCAGCCCTAGGGTAGGGCACTGTTTTAAACAACAAAATCACCAAAAACAAAAGCACAAAATGCAAAACAAATGTAGCACAAAATAGGCCACAAAAAGGACATTGGTTTACACAGAGCTGAAACAAAATGCTTACTCAGAGTGTCACCTTGTTTGACATCAGCCTGGAGTGTGCATGGCGGTCACCAAAATTTTTTGCCCCTCTGTACATGCCATGAATAATTGTAAAAGTTCAGTGAGTATTGATCTTCGGATTATAAATAAATTTTAGCACTCAGACAAATTTGCAAATACAGAATCTGCAAATAATGAGGATGGACGGTATTCACATAAGCATATGGTTAAGGTCTATTTCTCCACTCTACTGTAAGCTTCATGAAAGCAAAAATAATTTCCCACCACTGTATTCCCAACACCTGAATGACACATATAGACACACACACACACACACACACACACACATACACATACCACTTGATACATATTTTCATTAATAAAGCAGTCCTAGATATCACTATCAAAACAGTGCTTCCCCTCCTGAAAATGTTTCATTTGGTTTTCATTCCCCCTCCATTGAAAATTCAAGTAGTTCATGTTTTGACTCAAATCCCTCAAACAACCTTTATTCTATTAAAGACTGATACAGCACGACCTAAAACTCCAATGAGTTGGAAAAGATATGAGAAGACAATCATAAGGTCACCACTACTACAAAATAAAAAATATTTCAGAAAACTTTCTGTTCCATCCAGAAAAAGGCTCAGAACAATCCTTTTCACCTCAAGTGAATATAAACAACCTTGAATCCAACATCGTGTCTTCCAAACTGTATCTGTTGTCTACGTCAGAAACCTGTGAGTCAATGCTGACTCTTTCCTATCTAAAACTTGGTAACTGGCTGATAATAAAAAATAAGCTCCTTATCCATTATTTTGACATTCTATTGCTTAAGATGAAGTCCAGTTTCTTTGAATACTGCTCATGTTTGACCCTGGTTTATTACATTCATTATATTTTTTGTCAACACCCACACCCCTCCATGGGACTACTTTGTATTCCTGAAGCACACACTTTTCTCTGGGTTTTCATGCTCCTGAAAAACAAGCTGTTTTCCCCATGAGAGATCTGGCTTTCCTCACCAAACTAATTTCTTACTCGTCTATCAAGACCACTCAAGCATTACTTCTCACTTCCAATCCTGCCTGCAATATCCCTGGGTTAAGTTTACTTATATGTGCTCCTATGGCACCCTGAACAACTCTCCACATTTGCTGTTTCAACCATCAGTTTCTTTGTCTGTCTCCTTTCTGGGGATGGGAACCTGTTTGATTTCTCTTCGTATCCCTAGTATCTGACATGGATTCTGACATACAGTAGAAGATTTATCAGCATTTGTAAAAAAAAAAGTTATTTAATTTTAGTGTTTGACTCTTTGACTGATTAACTCACTAAATGAATGAGTGAACGAAAGAAGACACTGGGCTAAAATTGAAATGAGCATGAAGCAAATTTCTAGGATAAAGGATGTATGGATGAGGCTAAGAAACGTTGGTAAAGTTTTTTGTTTTCTATTTGGGGGATCTGCATCGTGTGGGCTCTGTAACAGCATAACTCTGTGATTCCAGTTTTATAGATTTAGATCCTAATTTATGTTATTAGTATAATTTCATTTTATTATTTATTTATTTTTAGAGAGGGTCTGGCTCTGTTGCTGTTGCTGGAATACAGTGGCACTATCTCAGCTCACAGCAACCTCCACCTCCTAGGCTCAAATCATCCTCCCACTTCAGCCTTCAAAGTAGCTGGGACTACAAATGCGAACCACCACAACCAGCTAATTTTTTGTAGAGATGGGTTCCACCATGTTGCCCAGGCTGGTGAACTCCTAAACTCAAGCGAACCACTTGCTTCACCCTCCCAAAGTGCGGGATTACAGGCTTGAGCCACCACTCTCAGCCAAAACAAATTTCTTTTTTTTTTTTTTTTTTTTTTGAGACGGAGTCTCGCTCTGTCACTGGGCTGGAGTGCAGTGGCCGGATCTCAGCTCACTGCAAGCTCCGCCTCCGGGTTCACGCCTTCTCCTGCCTCAGCTCCCGAGTAGCTGGGACTACAGGCACCCACCACCTCGCCCGGCTAGTTTTTTGATTTTTAGTAGAGACGGGGTTCACCGTGTTAGCCAGGATGGTCTCGATCTCCTGACCTCGTGATCCGCCCGCTCGGCCTCCCAAAGTGCTGGATTACAGGCTTGAGCCCCGCGCCCGGCAACAAATTTCTTAATCACAGTTTATTCTACTTATTGCTCATCTTAAAAAGAACTCACAAGAAAGACATTCTCCACAAACATAAGAACATATATAAACCAATGGGCAAATATCCTGCAAGATACACATTGTACTCTGGCTCCTCGTCTGGAATAATTCTTTTAAAAGAACTTTGTTTCTGGTAATTACATCAAAGCAAGACCAGTTGATGGAAAAAGAAAAGGAGAGAAAGAGAAAAAGAAGAAGAGAAAGAAAGAAAGAAAGAAGAGAGAGATAGAGAGAGAGAGAAGAAAGAAAGAAAGAAAGAAAGAAAGAAAGAAAGAAAGAAAGAAAGAAAAGAGAAAGAGAAAGAAAGAGAGAGAGAGAGGAAGGAAGGAAGGAAAGAAGGAAGGAAGGAAGGAAGGAAGGAAGGAAGGAAGGAAGGAAGGAAGGAAGGAAAGAAATTAGTTCTGCAAGAAACAAGTGTCAGAAAAAGTCATGGAAAAAATCCGGCAAATGAAATAATGAAATGAAACATCTTCATCATTTTCAGTCAGTGATACTATACAGTCACCGTTGTGATGTTTAAGCTGATAGGATATTAAAACAGATTAGGAATCAGGGAATCTGGATTCTAATATTTGTGATCCCAACAAAAAAACTATGTCCCTTAGATATATCATTAAATATGGGCCTTATTCATACTTCATGTAATGTACTATATAACTGTTTATGTTCTTAAATTAAGAAATGGTAAACTAAGGTGTAACGTGTAAGAAATATAAGTAGCAATGTAATACATAGTAACATAATAAGAATGTATAGTAGCATAATAGATAATAGCAAGGCACATTGGAGGATTTTCCTGAAAATTCTTTGTTGTAAAAGTATACCTTGATCACCTGAAGACCCCCATGTTTAGTGAGGTTTCAGAAGAACTAATTTTGCCTCTTAAAAAATATATTTGATTTGCCTGAATGAAGACATAGGTTAAATCAACTTTCCTAAATAATATTAGAGAACACATTTGGGGTCCATAACATTCTGGTAGCTTTGGTTTGCTAGACTGTGGGAGGATATAATACCTATACATAGGCAGAATAGATAACAATTTTTAACACAAGTTACATTTGTTACAATGAAGAACTCACCCTTGGACTATAAACTTGGAAATGAGAAAAAGATGTTAATAAATACTACATTATAAATTTACTGTGTGAGAAACTCCTGTTTATGATCAACAACCTCTTAAGAGGATACAAAACTCTCCAGATTAGATCCCCATCCATTATATGTATTGAAACATCACTATGTGCCCATAAATACGTAGAAGTATCTTAATTTTATTTAATTTTGTTTTAATTTGAATTTTCTTAAAATAAAATTCAAAACATGAAACTGACAAGTATTTGTCAACTAAAATAAAAATTAAAACATGAAATTAAATAATTAAGGTATTGATGGATATGTCCCTTTGAAGAAATAAAAAAGCATTTCATAACAGTGAAATAATTCTTACTAAAAAATAGATCTCTGAACTTCCAGAGAAGCTAAAATTCAGAGCCAAACTTTCTTAGAAGATTTGTGGATCTAAACCAGTAGAGTGAAGTACGGATTTGAAAGTCTAATCTTGGCGATCTAGGAAGAAGAGCATAATCTGTGACCGTGAAATGAATTGTTAGATCAAGGTTTGAAGATTAGATAAAGCAAATTACTTGAAGTAAACAGGATGCAGTAGGGGATGGCAGAATAACTGAGGGGTGAATGAATCAAGTAAAGAGCTATTTTGATTTTATTAGAGCATAATCCTGGTTCTTGGGGTTGAATCTAGTTTAGCATTTGTCCAGAATTTATTTTTATTTCTTAGCAAAGTACTATTATTAACAGTTGCACTCAAGTTAACAGGGAATCAAGACACAGGAGACAAGCCGTAAATGATGTAATTGTGAGGACTGATAAACTCTGAATATAGACTGCAAATCAAAATGTAATATTATATCTATATAAAATTTACCAAATTTTATATTTGCATGATAGCTATGCAAAAGAATTTTTTGTTTTTAGAAGATATGTGTTGAAGTATTTAAGTCATGATGTCAGCAGCTTATTCTCAAATATTTCAGCAAAATTCATATTGATGATATTTATTATTTAGAGGATAAAATTAAAAATATTAACTATGATAGAATATAGATAAAAGGTATAGGGGTTTTTATTGTGACAGTTTTGTGACTTACTTTAAAATAAGAAACTATGAAAGCACATTGTGTTCCCTTCCCCAAATTAACCCAAATGGATTTGGTAACCTTCCACTTTTACATCCAGGTTCAGACATAGTTTTGTCTAGTGGTATGTGAGACTTATGTGCAGTAGATGGAATTTTCATGTTAATACGTAACCAAATCTTAAACATGACAGATAAAAGCTGGCCTTTCTCTTCCTTGCCTATTTCCAAATTCTGCATGTAAATTCTGACCAATTATCTGGCTAATTCCCCAATCATGATGCACGAGACTGAGTGAAAGAATCCTGAATCTAAATCGGGCTTGCCATAAAGAAGAGACAAAAATGATTTCAGTGTGAGTCTAACTAAGTTAATTGTCTATTAAAACAAAGTCATCAGCACTTTTGTATAGCAATATAGCAGAGCTCAAAATCTCCAAACCATGGCATTCACAATATTCAGGATTATAATCCAAAATTATTTCATATAACAAGAAGAAAGAACATGTGATCAATTCTCAAGGAAAAGATGATCATCAAATGACAAGCTTAAGATGGCGCAGACATTGGATTTATCACTCAAGGACTTTAAAAGAAGCTACTCTAATTATGCTCAAAGAGATAAGGAAAAATTTCTTATAATGAGTGAAAAGATAAGCACAACAAATGTAAATTTTAGAATTTAAAAAATACATTGAAATTTAAAAAACTTACCCGAGGTTATTCATGATATAGAGATAACAAATCAAAGAGTAAATTAATGTAAAGTAGATCAATAGAAATTCAATGTAAAGAAGAAAAAGTTAAAAGTTTGAAAACAAAAGAACAGAGCTTGTGAGTAAGATGAAAAAATTTAACTTTGGGCCGTTCTAGACTGAGAGAGATAACAGAGAGAAGGGGGCAGAAAAGCCATTTGAAGAAATAATGACAGAAGCATTCTTAAATTTGTGGAAAATTATAAATGTACAGTCTCAACAAGCAAAGCTCAAACTTAACCGTAAATTGCTCATACAGATAAAGAGAAAATCTTGAAGAAATGCACAGAAAAAATGACATATTACATAAAGGGTACAGTGGTTCAAATGATTATGGATGTCTTCTCAGAAACTATGAAAATGAAAAGATAATAGAATACTATCTTTGTAGTACTGAAGAAAAAATTACACAGAATTCTATAGTCAGGAAAATGTTATTCCAGAATCACAAATAAACACATTTTCAGATTTCAAAGAAATGTAAAAGAATTCATCATGGGTAATGCACACGGCAAGAAATCTTAAAGGATGTTCTTCAGGCTGAGAGAAATGATGTTGGATAAAAACTTGGATTCTTGGTGAATTAATGAAGACCACTGGGAATGATAGGAATCTGGGAAAATATAAGTCTACTTTGCTGTTTAAATGTCTTTAAAATACATAAATGTTTAAAAACATTATACCACAGTTTTGGGGGTTTTCAATATATTTAGTTGAACTCTATATTGATAATAATAGTATTAAAATGTTGTGGCTGCAAATATGTTAACTCTAATTAGACTGTGAAAAGATCAGTAACTATATTGTAATTCCTAGAGAAATCACGAAAATAATGCAAAACTTCTATAGCTAATAAGCCAGTAGATAGGTTCTGTTGCTGCTGTTTAGAAAAAAACTGAATAACGTCCAATCATAAATTTTCTTTATCCTGTTAGAAAACTGAGGTTAGACAAGCAGGTATACTCAATTCTAAAGGATTCTAGGCTTCCAAGAGAGAAATGGGGCACACAGACTGTTTCATTTTTATCAGAGAACAGAACTAAAATGAGCCACTGTCAAAGTCAGCAGGAAGAAAACAGCTGAAACTTACCTGAACACTTAAAGGTCAAATATGAGCTAGGAAGCATTAGTGTCCCCGGAGTTCTGTGACTCAAAGATAACGCAAACTCACTCACCAGCTCTTTTCCACGTGCCTCTCATGAGTCATTACAAGAAAAATTGGGGGTATAAAAGGAGATCTGAGAAACCCCACTCAGTGACACACAGGCAAGAAACCTTGCTTGGTTCCCAGATGCTTCCTTCGTTTTTTGTTTGAAGCAGAGCTGTAAGTCACTAATGAAAGGCAAAGCACAAAGCAAGTATTCAGTGGTTCTGAAAAAGGTTTAAAACCAAAATCCATCTGCCATTGGTGGTGTCTTAGTTAATTTTGACTGCTATAACAAAATACCATAAACTAGGTGGCTTATGACAAACAGAAATTTATTTCTCATGGTTCTAGAGGCTGGGAAATCCAAGATTAAGCCACCAGCAAATTCTAGTGAGTGCTACTTTCTAGTTCACATATGATGCCTTGTCACTGTGTCCTGACGTAGTGGCAGGGACAAGGCAGCTCTCTAAGGCCTCTTTTATAAAGGTACTAATCCCATTCAAAAGGGCTCCACCCTCATGATCTAATACCTCTCTAAGGCCCCACCCCCTAACATCATCATATTGGTGATTAAGTTTCAACCTATGAATTTTGGGAGGACACAAATATTCAGATGATAGTAGGTGAGGCAGGAAGAATGAAAACAGCTTGAGCTTATGACCTGGCATTGATATCACACAGGGCTCTACTATCACAGGATGAGTGCCAGGAAACATATTCCTACCTGAGACCCCCTCCTTGATACAAAGCTCAGTTTTATTGGCAGAGGAAAGAATGCTGAGAAAGCCCCACTGCAGATGTCCATAGGCATAGGGACTGCCTAGGGACCCCTTGTCCACCCTGCAACTCTTGAACTAAGTAACAACAGCAGTCTATTGAGTGGTCAAGGGGAAGGGACATGGACAGAAATCTCCTCAGTGGCAGAGGGCATGCAAGGGCTGCTGAAAGTTGAGAGTGGAGCAGGACCATTGAAAAAAAAATTATGACCAGGCATGGTGGCTCAAGCCGGTAATCCCAGCACTTTGGGAGGCTGAGGTGGGCAGATCACCTGAGGCCAGGAGTTCGAGACCAGCCTGGCCAACATGGTGAAACCCCATATCTACTAAAAAATACAAAAATTAGCTGGGCATGGTGGTGTGCACTGTAATGCCAGCTACCTGGGAGGCAGGAGAATCACTTGAACCCGGGAGATGGAGGTTGTAGTGAGCCAAAATTGTGCCATTGCACTCCAGCCTGGGTGGCAAAGAGCAAAACTGCTTCTAAAATAAGAAAAAGAAAAAAAATGTATTACAAGCCCTGTATTATTCTGTTCTCAGGCGGCTGAAAAAGACATACCTGAGACTGGGTAATTTACTGGCTCTGTCGCCCAGGCTGGAGTGCAGTGGCCGGATCTCAGCTCACTGCAAGCTCCGCCTCCCGGGTTTATGCCATTCTCCTGCCTCAGCCTCCCAAGTAGCTGGGACTACAGGCGCCAGCCACCTCGCCCGGCTAGCTTTTTGTATTTTTTAGTAGAGACGGGGTTTCACCGTGTTAGCCAGGATGGTCTCGAACTCCTGACCTCGTGATCCGCCCATCTCGGCCTCCCAAAGTGCTGGGATTACAGGCTTGAGCCACCGCGCCCAGCCTAAGAAAAAGAGGTTTAATGGACTCACAGTTCCACATGGTTGGGGAGGCCTCACAATCATGGCTGAAGGTGAAAGGAACCTCTCACATGGAGGGAGGCAAGAGAGAATGAAAGCCAAGTAGAAGGGGAAACCCCTAATAAAACCATCAACTCTCACGAGACTTATTCGCTATCACGAGAACAGCATGGGGGAAACTACCCCCATGATTCAATTACCTCTCACTAGGTCCCTCCCATACCACATGGGAATTATGGGAACTACAGTTGAAGATAAGATTTGGGTGGGGACACTACCAAACCATATCAGGTCTCAAACCAAGCATAAGGCAGCAGCAATCCAATGCTGAAGGGATTTGTAGTCCACAGTGCACTGAAAACAGTTACCCCCAGAACAAAACCCAAACCTGGATCAATTCCTGACCAGATTGGCTCAACACCACCCATAAAAGACCTTGCAGAAGAAGAGGCAAGTCTGTTTTTAGGCATGAATATGAATGACTTCAGTGTCTACTGTTCTTGTACACACAAGACTCAACCTTAATCCAAATATATGAGACACACAAGAAAAGTAAGAATAAAGTAAGGAAATAATCCATTATCAAGATAAAAATCTAGTATGTAGAACCAGACCTAGAAATGACCCTAGTGCTTTAAAGTAATTATGTTACTTCTGGCTTATGTCCAGCTCCCTAGAGAAATAATTAATAGCACCCCCTCTCACTTTCCACAGTGCTTGGACAGTAATTTGCATGACTATCTTACTTGTAAAACTTTAGATAATTTGTCTTTTTTAAACTCCACTAAGTATTATGAACTACAAATTATTATTGCTGTTTTACAGATGATAAAACTAACCTTGGTAAGCTTAAATACTTCCTCAAATCACGTCTCGAAAGAGACTTTGCTACTACTTAAATACAAATGATTTGACTTAAAATTCTACTTTCACCAGTCTTTAAGCATCACTGAGTTATATAATTCTTAGATTTTCATCTATTTCTTTGATTTTAGCATAGAGCTAAATAGACAAGTGATTGTTCAACCTTATTTATGAAATTTATGAATGCCCTGAAAGTCTTATTTCCAAGATCTAGCATGGTTTTCTCCACTTGGATTAACCTGGGCAGATAGTATGTCCTTCTGATCTATTTTGCATGTATTTTCAGCTGTTCTCAGAAATAATCATTGATCTTTCTCATTTTTCTTGTTTGATAACTTCTAAAAATATTTTTTTCAGTGTACTCTATACTCCCACCTTTTGAATCAAAGGCAATTCCTGACAATGACTTTAGAACCAATTAAATTAAACTCAAAAGTAAGAAAAATAATCATCTTACTATAGTGGCAGCAACATAAAAGAATACTAAGGTATATCAATGGCAATAACTAGGAATGAAGAAAAGAAAACATATTTCTCTTTATTTTTGGTTCATAGTCACAAGAATGAACTTCTTTTACTCTTATTGACATTTTTGCAAGTTACATGTCCATTTTACACTCAAAATTCCAAAGATCAGGTATATTGTAATGAGGAATTAGATGGAAATAAAAGTATTGCTTAAAAACATAGCAGATGGATCTTTCAGGAAGCATTCAATTTGCCATGATGATGACAGTAACCTCTCTGAGCAATAAGATGAAATCCATCAAATGGCTTCTGCTTTTCTACTAAGTTAAAGTCCTATAGGAGGCATTAGATTGAGTAAATTGAACAGGAAGTCGACTCTAAGTATCTTTCAAAAAGTATTCTAATTCTCACCATCAGTATAATTTTGTGATCTGAATATTACTAAGGAATGAAAAACTTGCATATTATACAAAATTGTCTGTAGAGCTGAAGATTAATTACCAGTAACTATTTTTGGCAGGCCAAAGCCTTTTCATGCTGATTTCCTTATTTTAACCATATTTTATTGAAAATCATACTGAATTGAGCTACTTCATTTATTTGAACAGAGTATATAGAAAAAAACAATCTTGTTTTCTGTTGTAGTTTTGCTGTTATTACTGGTGGTGGTTATTTTTCTCTGTTTCTTCAATATCACACTGGGAATGGCCAGATCTTGCCATTGACAGTGTTACTTCCTCAGGCAAAAGATTTCTCTATCTTGATTTAAATAACAACTATATTAGTTACTCTTCTCTTAATTTCTTATAATTTACAGCTTGTTTCTAATTTAAAATGAATCATGCATTTCATATTGTATCAGAAACTAAACACGAAACTCAAAGATCACAAAGATTTTCTTCTGTATTTTCTGTATTTTCCTTTAGACCCTAAAGGTTTGTCCTTTAGACCTTAAAGGTTTTACATTTTACATTTAGGTCTATAATCCATTCTGTTTTAATGGTTGTATTTGGTATTAGTTATGTGTCGAGATTTTGATTTGTTTTGCTTAAGGATGTCTAATTGTTATAGGATTACTTGCTAATAAAACTATCCTGTCTCCATGGAATTGCCTTTGCATATTCATTAATTTCATTTGACTATTTTTGTGTGAGTCTATTCCTAATATCTCTATTCTGATCTACTGATTAGGTATTTATTAACTCCAGTTTCCTCAGTACCACACTGTTTTGATTTGTACAGCTTTACAAGTGTTTAAATTGGTAATGTGAGCTCTGTATGAATTCTAAAATCAATTATTGTGTTTGTAATTGTTTGGATTATTCTATTTCTTTTGCCTTTCCAATGTATTTTAGAATCACCTTATCAATATCTACAATAAAGATTGCTTAGATTTGGAGATTGCTTTGAATTTATAGATAAAATTTGTGAAAAATTATGTCTCAATAATATGTAGTCTTCTGACCTATAACCGGATATATTGCCCTTTTTGTTTATATTTTCTTTGATGTCTTTCACCAATGCTTAGTAGTTTTGTGTATACAAATCCTTCACAGTTTATAGTTAGCTACTTCATTTTATATTATTATAAATGGCATTGATTTTTAAATTTTAAATGCTGATTGTTCATTGCTAATATATAGGAATATGAATAATTGGCTTTTTTAATATTGACTTTGTATGCTGGGACTCACTTGTTAATTTAGGATTTTTCACTTTTAATGGATTCTTTTAGATTTTCTACATACACAAATATACTGTGTGTGAATAAAAATAGTTTAAATTTATTATTTTCGAACTGTATGCTTTTTGTTTCTCTTGTCTTATTGCACAGTTAGGATTTCCAATGCATTATTAAACCGAAGAGATGAGAAATTCCCCCTTGCTTTTTTCATATCTTAGGACAGTATTAAGCCTCTTACCATTAAGTATGTGGTTAGCTGTAGATTTTTCAGTTATCCTTTATTAGGTTAAGAAAGTTCTTTAGGCAGAATGATTATGATATAGGGAAGAAGCTTATTTATCTGAGACAGGAATGTTTTAAAGTCTAGCTTATTGAAATTAACACATCCACTTCATTTTTCTTTGGGTTAAATGTTTACATGATTTATATTTCTCAATCTCTTTACTTCAAATGTATCTAAATATTTATTTAAACATAGGTTTCTTTTTATAATTACAACTTTTATTTTAGATTCAGGGGTACATGTGCGCGTTTGTTACATGAGTGTATTGCTTGATGCTGAGGTTTGGGATAGGAATGATCACATCACCCAAGTAATGAGCATAGTATCCAATATGTAGTTTTTCAGCCCTCGCCTCCTCTTTCTCCACTCCCAGTAGTCCCCAGTGTTGATTGTTTCCATCTTCAATTCCATGTGTACCCTATGCTCACTTCCCACTTGCAAATGAGAACATGCAGTATTTGATTTTCTGTTCCCGTGTTAATTTTTTTAGGATAATGACCTTCAGCCACATCCTTGTTGCTGAAGAAAATGTTTCTTATAGGAACATACAGTTGGATTTTGCTTTTATAAATGATCTGATAACTTCTGACTTTTAATTGGTGTATTTGTATCATTCACATTTAAAATGATTATAAAGTTGGATTAAAAGCTACAATCTTCGTGTTTTCTTTTTTATTGTTATGTTTTAATTTTCTGAGTATTTGAGGACATATTATCACTTCATTGTGTTATAC
Organism: Trachypithecus francoisi; assembly: GCF_009764315.1. NCBI lineage: Eukaryota > Metazoa > Chordata > Mammalia > Primates > Cercopithecidae > Trachypithecus > Trachypithecus francoisi. Next base: position 61,706,990 of record NW_022681460.1, read on the forward strand.
AAGTGGAGCTTGTGTTTGTTTGTTTGCCTGCTGTTTTAATTACTCTATTTCTTAAAACATGTATTTAGGGTGATTTCGAACTATGCTACTGGCGTCTGCCATCTTGCTGCAAGCTGAATCAGTATATTTCAATATGATGCTGGGTGCAGTGGCTCAAGCCTGTACTCCCAGCACTTTGGGAGGCCAGGGTGGGCAGATTACCTGAGCTTAGGAGTTCCAGTCAAGCCTGGGCAACATGTAAAAACCCCATATCTACAAAAAGTACAAAAATTAGCTGGGTGTAGTAGTGTGTGCCTGTAGCTCCACCTACTTGGGAGGCAGAGGCAGGAGGATTGTTTGAACCTGGGAGGTTGAGGCTATAGTGAGCCGTGTTTGTACCACTGCACTTTAGCCTAGGGGACAAGGCCAGACCGTATCTCAAAACAAGGAAAAAAAGAGAAGTTGCCTATTTATGAATTAACCTAATAGGGAAAATATATGTAATATATAATTATGTATTTATTCTAATGTAATTATTGATATGATTTTATTACCACCTTAACTTTCTCAAAATGTAAGCAACTTTCCCTTATTTTTCCTATGCAGATGGTAATTTAAGAACCCAAAGAATATTGTTTTTAATTGTAAAGATCGTACCCACATTATAGAACCCAAAATCAGAGCCCATGGAAGAGCAAAGTAATTTAAAGAACAGATTCTGTAGTTAGATGGCTACATTCACATTTGGCTTCAGTCATATTATTAACAATGCAAATTCTTTTGTCTTTATGTCTGACCTATCTCATCTATAAAACAGTGATGATACTATTAGTGCATTAGAGTTGTATACATATCAAATCAGTATCTTCAGTTTTTTAAAATGTAGCTTTTATATAGGACCCAATATCTGTTAAGAAAAACTTTTATCACTTCTGTCATGTTTAAAAGGCATTTCAGGTAAAATATTCTAACCCTTGTGAATTATATACACTACTAAAAATTCATGGTTGCTCCATGAATAATTACTATAAAAATTACTTTAAATCTTCATTATTCATGTTTTGCAAGGGGAGTCTTATAAAATTGTATTACATAAAAAGTTTTTTTTTAAGGAGTAGGGAAGAGTTGAACTTTACCTGCATAAATCGAAACCTAATGAAGTATCATTTTGTTATAATATTGAATCCAAAATTTGTATTGTAATTGTATCCCTTAATTTTGGAAATTGTAATGGGAGCAGAAATTCTTGAAGAGCAATCAGTTTTTCTATTAAGGTATTATCTACCCTTAAGGCAATTTAGAGTGTATGGAAAACAATACAGAACTCTGTAATCTGGTCCCACTATAAATTCATGTTTCTTCAGTCTTCAACTACAGTCAGAAATGCTCTGTATGTTCTGGGTAGTTTTATTCTTCTATTTATCAGAAACTGCTCCTCTACTCTTCTCAAACTTCTGACTCACCACTTCCCAATTTACTCACAAATATTCATTCAAAAAACCATTTATTTGGTTTCTACTATATGCCAGATAGAATTCCTAGCACTAGAGATGCTGTGGAGAAAAAAAATGAAATACACATAGATGATTCCACCCTCATGAATTCTAAGAGGTAGGGAATACAGGATGTAAAAAGCTTAACCAGTAAATAACTACAGAGGTTTTACTCTGCTTCACTGGAAACAAAGAAGGTATCAGAAGGAAACTCCCTTACTTCTGTTTACATCCATCCATTCCTCTTTCCTGTTTTGGTGGCTTCCATTATAAAATACCACAGACTGGGTAGCTTAAACAACAGAAATTTATTTTCTTTTTTTTTTTTTTTTTGAGACGGAGTCTCGCTCTGTCACCCAGGCTGGAGTGCACTGGCCGGATCTCAGCTCACTGCAAGCTCCGCCTCCCGAGTTCCTGCCATTCTCCTGCCTCAGCCTCCCGAGTAGCTGGGACTACAGGCGCCTGTCACCTCGCCCGGCTAGCTTTTTGTATTTTTTAGTAGAGACGGGGTTTCACCGTGTTAGCCAGCCAGGATGGTCTCGATCTCCTGACCTCGTGATCCGCCCGTCTCGGCCTCCCAAAGTCAGAAATTTATTTTCTCACAGTTCTGGAGTCTGGAAGCCTGAGATTGAGGTGCCAGCTGGGTGGGTTTCTCCTGAGGCCTCTCTCTTTGACTTGCAGATGGCTGCCCTGTTGCTGCCGCCCCTCCACATGTTTGTCCCTTTGTGCACTCTAACCCTGCATTTTTTCTTTTCTTTTTGTTTCTTTTTTCTTTTCTTTTTTCTTTCTTTTCTTTTTTCTTTTCTTTTTGTTTCTTTTTTCTTTTCTTTTTTCTTTCTTTTCTTTTTCTCTCTTTTCCTTTTTTTCTTTTCCTTTCTTTTCTTTTCTGTCTTCTCTTTTGTTTTCTTTTCTTCTTTCTTTTTTGAGACAGGGTCTCACTCTGTTGCCCAGGTTGGAGTACTGTAGTGTGATCATGGCTTACTGATGCCTCAACCTCCCAGTCTCAAGTGATCCTCCCACCTCAGTCTACCAACTAGATAGGACCCACAGGTATGCACCACCATGCCTGGCTTATTTTTTTTATTACATTATTTGTAGAGATGGGGTATTGCTACATTGCCCAGGCTGGTCACGAACTCCTGGACTCAAGGGATCCTCCCATGCTGGCCTCCCAAAGTGCTGGAATCACAGGCAGCAGCCACTGTACCTGGTCTCTGTATGTCTTCTCATAAGGCTACCAGTCACATTGGATCAGGGCCAACCTGAAAGGTCTCATTGTAACTTAATCACATCCTTAAAAGCCCTGTCTCCAAATACAGCCACATTTGGCAGTACTGGGGGGTTTAGGACTTCAACATATAAATTTTGGGGGAACACCATTCAGTCCATAAATCTGTTCTAAGTAATCTAGACTTTTCTATTGTTTAAGGCTTATTTTTTCCATATACATTCTGTATTTCATTTTCTCTCGTTTTCATTTTTTATTCAATCTATGTTCTATCACTTGTAAGCCTTTTCTCTTTACTGTTTGCTTTCTAGCAAACCACCAGGTAACTTGAGGCTTTTCCCATCTTGTCCCTCTATTTGCATCCAAATTGTCACATACGCACCCACACACAAACACACACACACAATGCACAAAATCTTCAGTCTTTCACTTTCCATTAGCTCCTCAATCTACCATAAATCTGGCTTTTAATCTCCAAAATGCTACCAGCATTAAAATTCTCTCACCAGTCAGGAATTCTATATGAATTAGAAAAATCTAAAGAATATCTTTTAAAATTTATTATTTGTTCCCTTAACAGAATTTGAAATACATAATAGTTGATTATTCCTTCCTTCTCGAGCCACAGTTATCCCTTGGTTTCCATAACACCATATGTTCCTCAGATTTATCCTACCTCTCTTGTTAATTTTATTCAGTATCAGCTATCACTGTTCACTTGAGTGGATTGTCTCTCAGGCACTACATCAAACTGTATAAAACTGACTTCTTGTTTCTATCTATGAGTATTTTCTGTCACTTCACAGCATATATAACAAGTTGCCCAAACCAAAAATTAAGACCTCACCTTTAAACTTTTCCTCTTGCAAACTTATACACCCAATCAATTGCAAAGCTCTATCAAGTTTTACATTTAATTGCCTATCAATACCATCTTTTTGCCCATCTTCATTGCTGGAATGGTGGAAAAAGCTAACATGATTTTTATTTATAATAGTCATTCAAAAATATTAACATCTTGCATGTTTTATGCATTGTTCTGGGCACTGGGGACATAAGAGCAATCATCCCAGGTGGCATCTCAGCCCTCTGCTTGCATAACTCCAGTGGACAAGAAATTACTGCAACTTAACTAGTTTCTGCTTCTCTAACATTGCATTACTCAAATTTGTGACACAGCAATTTTTTAAAATATGAGAATGACTCCTGCACTAACCTTTCAAAGAGTTTGCAATTTTCTTAACAAAAATTATAAACCTCTTGCCGACCATTTCACTGCTTTATCTGTTTGACCTCCCCTAGTGCTGTGGTACTTACACTCTACATTCTAACTATACTGAACATCTTTACATAAAGTAACTGGGGAAACAAGAAAGCTGTACAGAAATGAGGAAGGAGCATGCAGCTGTATGTATGAGAATAAGCTCATATAGTTGTTTTATGTAATACAACCTAATAAACAACACATACAAATAATTGCAACACTAGCCAAGAATTGATTAATTCCAGAAAATATCTGAAAACTATTAGGTAGCATTTCAGAAAGAGGAGAATCTAACTTCTTTAACTATACAGAGCAATCATGAAAATGGAGGGAAATGGCATTTAAGCACGTCCAAGAAATAATTTCAGTACAGGAGCATAATCAGTAAAGAAAATGGCATAAGCAGAAGAGTAGAGGGAAAAAGCTGGAAGGTTACTGGAGGATGATGCTGTGTAGCTCAGGTAAAGTAATCACAGACTGAAAAAAAGGGGAGATAGGTTTAAAAGAGAGGTCATGATATGAAATGCCTCTGGGACCAAACTATGGAATTTAGAAGTAATTTTATACAAGAAAGAGAGCAACTGAAATATTCTAAGTAGGAGAGTTACATTATTTAAGCAGTATTTAGTAAGACCATTTTATGCTGACTCATTTTTGGACTTCTGGGTGAAGACACGTGATTGAATACATGTGGAAACGAGTTTATTTCACACACACAGACACACACACGCGCGCACACACACACACTACACTTTTGCTCAAAAACAAGAAAAAGAAATTGTCCATGACATGACAAGAAACAAAAACAAAATCACTGTAGTAAAGAGGAAGTGAAGTTATACAGCACATAGAGTGTTCTAATCAGGTGCAGAGAACCATTAAAAGAACAGGAAACTTTCCATCAGTGGAGAGAAGATAAAGGAAGAAGAGGAAACCTGATAATCCCGCAGAAAGAATGAAAAGGCCAAAAGAAGCAAAGAAAACCCACAGTAAATAGATAGCACAATATATGATGCAGAAATAAAATCCAAATATATTAGTGTGCATAATAAATTTTCAGTTCCATTAGAATACATTCTCCATACTTTTTGTTGTTGTTGTTGTTTCTTTGGATTTTAGAGATGGGATCATGCTCTGTCGCCAGGTTGGAGTGCAGTGGCACGATCTCAGCTCACTACAACCTCCGCCTCCCAAGTTCAAGCGATTTTCCTGCCTCAGCCTCCCAAGTAGCTGGGATTACAGGCACGCACCCCCACACCCAGCTAATTTTTGTATTTTTAGTAGAGGCGGGGTTTCACCATGTTGGCCAGGATGGTCTCGATCTCCTGACCTCGTGATCTACCCACCTTGGCCTCCCAAAGTGCTGGGATTACAGGCGTGAGCCACCGCGCCCGGCCCTTGTTTTTGTTTTTTGTTTTTTTTGTTTGTTTGTTTGTTTACTGGTGTATTCCTCGCACATTTCAGAAGTATCTTGTTCATAATAGGTACTCAGTAAGTAGTATTTGAATTAAGGGTATTTAACCCATATGCTAAATTATTTTCTTATGCATCCTTTAAAAATTCTTCACAGCAATTGAAGTAAGTACTATTTTATAAAATTCATTGATAATGTAATAGAAGTGCCTTAGTGCAGCTTAATTCACAGAAGAGAAGAAAACTTGAACCTCTGTCCCCAGGCTCCTTGTTTATTTACCTGTTTTCCTAACATGTGGTAATCAGTTTGGGCACTCTCTAAATGTTGAAAGCTATTCACTGACTCCTGATTACTTAATGCGAGGTTGTGATTTTTATTGCAGGTTGTAAGCGGTTACATTCTGGCTCACGGTTTCCTGCGAGCTCTTTTCGACCTTAATGTTCTGTAGAAAGTTTTCTTTGTCAAATATCTATATCAAATTAGACATTTCATATAAGTCCAAATCCTAACAAGTTATACACAAGTATAGCAAATTAAAAAACTTCGAACTATTGTTTACTGACAAAGCAGGGTAAGATGAAAAATAGTTTGCTAAAGGTAAATCCATTTGTATAATTTCAAAATGAGATATTGAATAACAGTCTGAAATATATAAATAAAGGTAATGGAATTTAGCACCTTCGAGATTATGCTTCTATTGTCATGGAGGAAAAATAAAATATAACCCTGCTTGTTTAAGTTGGAGTCCAGGATTAGAGAAATCATTGTTTCTGGATTTTTTTCAGCTATTTGTTGAGACTCTAACGTTGAAATGTTTTGACAATATTTTAATATGCTTTTCTGGCATAGGTCACATATGTTAGAGATGAATAGGGATATACAATAAATGTAATTCAAAATGTTCCTCTTTTAGCTTTTCTTATTATACACCAGGTAAAGGAAAAATCCAGCATGATTTTTAACTGGATCCTAGCATTATCTGAAGTAACTGAAGAAAGGATAAATATATGTAGTAGTTTCTTTTTTTTTTTTTTAATAAAAAGAATCATTGACATTATTAAACCACTAACTAGCCTATGGTAAAAGAGAGAAAAAGTACATATGCACAAACTTAGGACCATCAGGGGAAAGCTAGTCAGAGACATAAGTAGAAGCATGAGCGAATACTGTGTACCTCTATGTTAGTATAATTGAAGGCCTGAATGAATTAAAGAATTATTAGTAAAAATTACCAAAATTGCCTTGTGAAGACACACATATGAATAACAGAGATACGGAGTTATTGTTCCGACACCCTTTAGAGAACTCTCATACCTAAACAGTCTCAAAGAAAACTCTCCAATTTAAATTTAAAACATTCCTTAAACTGTATCACATCATTTGCTGTCTCTCTAAATGTGGTCTCTGACTTACCTACACCAAATTTGCAAGTTTGTTGACTAAAAGTGGAGAGTTCCTATTGCTCAGTTAAGACCTACTAATAGAAAGTGTCTGGGTACTGAAATCTACATTCTTGACAAGCATTCTATGTGAATCTGATGCATGTTAAAATTCAGCCAAGAGGGCCAGGTGCAGTGGCTCACACCTGTAATCCCAGCACTTTGGGAGGCCAAGGTGGGTGGATCACCTGAGGTCAGGAGTTCGAAACCAGCCTGACCAGCATGACAAAACCCTGTCTCCACTACAAATATAAAAATGAGCTGGTCGTGCTGGGCGCCTATGTAATCCCAGCTACATGGGAGGCTGAAGCAAGAGAATCACTTGAGCCCAGTGGGGGCAGAGGTTGCAGTAAGCCGAGATCACACCCCTGCACTCCAGCCTGGGTGGCAACCTGCACTCCAGCCTGGGTGACAGAGACTCGGTCGCAAAAAAAAAAAAAAATTTGGCCAAGAGCAAAAATTGAAAATAGCAAATTGTTTTATATAGCCATCATAATAATGATACTGAAATTGGAAAAATATTGTTAAGATAAAGAATATTTCAACTCACTCTTACTTAAAATAAGTAGAACCAGCAATAAATTGAATAATTAATTTATTCCAGATTAATTCAATTAATTTATTCTAGGAAGTCACAAATTGATCATCATGTGGTATTTATAATAATAAGAATTCAAAGGAGAACAAATATACTATTACATTTGATTAGCTTAATACATACCAAAGTAGTATTTATTAATGTTTAATATTTACCCAGAATAAAAAGTTAAATAGCAAGTTAGAAGGTGATAACAGGTGAAAGACTCATAATAATTCTAACAAATATGTTTATTTGAGTTAAGATTATCTGAATTAGAAAAGTAGCCATGATAAAAATATAAAGTCTATAAAAGGCAAGTGTATATTATCTGGCTGACTTACTAAACCTTCTCATTGTTTTTACCAGTTAATTTTCTTCAATATTTCAGATAGTTTCACATCATCTTCAAATAATAATTATACTTCTTCTGTCACCTATATTACATTTGTCTCTTATTTATAAAGGATAGTTATTCCTCTTTAAGATGTATTTTCAATTTCTTGACTAACACCTCCTGAAAAGCATTAATCGATAATAATAGCCAGACATAACCTTGTGTTATTTTTTGGTATAAGGCACAAAATTTGAAAAATTCCAGTTTTTCAGTATTAGCTTAATAGCATTAGTATTACTTTCAGTATTAGGTTTGTTAGTGAAATATTCATTAACTACTGTTCATTTTTGTGGTTATGTACTTCTTTGATACAACCTCATGAAGAGCCCTCATGCCTTAACCCTTCTAAGTGTATGCTGACATATAATACTTGAATAAAATTAAAGAGTAGGTTAGGGATGTACTGAAGCCCATCCATGAAGTGTCTGGGGGGTCTAAGAAGCAGAGTTTATGAAGTGACCACGCTCAGCCTGTTGCTGTTCTGTTCTTCCTTGTTAGCTGCTGATCTATTCTTCCCCTAGGAACACCATTCTCTATGAACCACCACAGCTCTTTGTGGGCCAAGTCCCTTGGCTGCACCTCCAGAACTTGCCAGTCACTGTGGTAATGAGAACTCTTAGCTTCCGGTAGGTAAGTACCATCACCACCTGCCTCTGGATATTAATGAGCCCAGCTCTGTGATTGCCTCATCTCTCTTATCTTCAGCTTGCACAGGCGAGGTCCCTCTGAATTTAATGCACCTGATTCCTCTGTTTCCAGTGCCTTCCCTATGGCCTTGCTGAATGGTGTGTCTTTTGGACCTTTCCTTAGAACATAAACCTCTGATGGACCTTCTGGCCTTGTATAATATATATATATATATATATGTATCTCCATTCCAGCATGCACATTTCTCTCTGCCTCTTTACTCATCCTCTACTGTCTGTTGGGGCAACTCAAGCATTGTACTTCACTGAGAGTTGGCTGCCATTTATTCCAGACTTGTACAGGTAACTCCAACAGTGTGTTTGCTTCATTTCCTGGGCTTCTTACCAGTGTATTAAAGCATGCACTCTGAGAACAGTATCTCTGTGTCAATGTATTATTGCTTATCTGTCTTACAGTCTAACCTCTGATCAGGTGCACTCAAATTCCAGTCACAGGAGTTTGGCTTCTGCCAGTGCATGCTAGATAATCTTGCAGCCCTTGAGATGTATAATCTCCACCCTTTTTATCAGGCTCAGAACCTTCCTCAGTTATGCTGGGATTGAACTCTTGTTATTGACCTGGCAGTGAGAAGCAGAGGTAGAGACAGCTCTTATGGGGGCATCTGTTGCCTGGTACAGAACTGGGGAGCTTTGCAGTCTCTCAGCACAACTGAAGTCCTATCACTTTCTAGGAAAATGTGGGCCCCTCTGCAAGCATAAAGGTACAGGGTCTCAGTGTCCAGACCTTCCCTGGCTGAGCATTCAAACAACTCTAAAGCTTTTCCGCTCATTCATTCATTTATCCAACAAATATTTCTAAGTGTTTTCCAGCTTGGTTGTCCAGGGTGGCTAGGTAGTTACTGATGAACAAAAAACATGCGATTTCTGTCCTCATAATTACACATACACATGTAGTGAATAACATTACATGTGAATATGTAAAACTTTGCAATATGCTTCTACAAGTTATAATAATTTCCTCAATTTATTTTGAAGTACATTAATTAATTGATTCTCTTGGGTCTGTTGTATAGATATAACAACAATTTAGCTCATCTATTTCTCACATTTAGTCATAATTACAATAATCATAATTAACATTATATCAGTATACTTTTGCTTCAAGAAACAGGATAGCCAATTTGAAGAGTCTAGAATTTACGAACATATGTTATTTTACATATTAAGATATCTGAACATACCTTCGGTTTTCATGGGGTAACCCCCAAATCCAATTTTTAATCAATAGCTTCTGAGCAGCTGGTAATGAATTATTAAACACTAAAGATAGTATTTAACAGTATTGCAGAAGAAATAGGAGTAAATAAATTAATCAGATGTCCATGAGAGTAAGTCAATTTCAAGGAGGCTGTCTTACAATTGCAATCTGACAGATACTACTCAATACATCACTGTTTTATTTATTATTAGAGGAGGCAGTAGCTCTCTATAGTCACAGGTTCTGTAGATATCACAAATGTGGAAATGCATTTTTAGCCTTGAGTTACCAATGTAAATATAAAGCTGAAATCACTTTTCTACAGAGTTTTTAGAACCTAGTGATTTCACAAAGGAAAATGTAGGAGAATCAAATATGCAATTAAATATAGTCATCATTCTTTATATGGTTTAAGCATCTAAATCATTCTATGGTTTTACAATTTCAGGATTTTGGAAAATATGCTGGACTTCCTGACTTTGCTTTTGATGGAGTTTTTTTGTGTTTGCATCAATCATTTTATTTTATATGTGTATAGGTATTCTGAGCTTTGGTGAAAATTTCTGTTCAAAAATCCAGTACATAGTAAATGTTCAAAAGTGATTTTATGTGAGACCATCTACTACGTGCTAGGTCTCTGTGTGGGATGCAAAGACTTACAAAATATGGTTCCTCTTTGGTGCTATTGATGAGAAGGAAACTCTATATACTGAAGAAGGGAAAGATATTAGATTTAGTTAATAAAGATCAAGTATGCTGCACCCATCAAGTCAAGGACAACACTAGGACAATCAAATAAGATAAGGTGGGGAGACTGCAGTGGGCTTGCATTTCATGCATTCAAGAGTCAGCGTAGAGGGTCTGAGACTCAACTGCATAAAGCCACATTGCCAATTGCCTCTATTAGGCTTCCTCCTCATGCTAATGATAATAGAAAATCAATGATTTACCAAAGATAATCTATAATTAGGAGTGAAGTAAAAGATCTCTTTCTCCTCCTTGGACAAATTTCTAGAGAGAGATTTGGAATAGATTTTAATAGTGGGTCAGGGATGAGATCCAAAGGGAATGGAACTGGATTGTAAAGAACAGAGATTTTATTAAGTCTATGAAGTTGAAATTTCATGAGTACTACAAACTCTTTCTTAGATGATTCCAGCTGGTATGATAACCTAAACATTCTTCTGAATCCACACTTCCGAGGATGGGCATCAATGCATGGGAACATACTAAGGACAAGCTGTAGTAGAAATCAGTATCCATTTGTGGTGACTTTTGTGAAAATCACTGTGTCCTACAAGTTTGTTCCTTCTGTGCCTTATATTTCCTCTGGTAACGGCCAAGCCACCACTCCAAATGATTTAGATAAATAGGAATAATTTACCATCTATGAAGTATGAGTGAGGGTCTATGATAAATTGCAGACAAAGTAGTGTTTTACATGTGTGGTTTAATTTAGGGTCGACAATTAGTGTTTTGTTTTATTTATTTTAAATATCAAATCATAGTTTGCTAATTAGAAATAATAGGCTGGGCGCGGTGGCTTATGCTTGTAATACCAGCACTTTGGGAGGTCTAGGCAGGCGGCTCATCTGAGGTCGAGAGTTCGAGACCAGCCTGACCAACATGGAGAAACCCCGCCACTACTAAAACACAAAAAATTAGCTGAGTGTGGTGGTGCATGCCTGCAATCCCAGCTACTAGGGAAGCCAAGGCAGGAGAATTGCTTGAACCCAGGAGGCAGAGGTTGCGATGAGCCAAGATTGCACCATTGCACTGCAGCCTGGGCAACAAGAGCGAAATTCCATCTCAAAAAAATAAATTAATTAAAAAAATAACAATATGGGGTATCATGTGATGTTTTGATACATGTATACAATGTAGAATAATTAAATCAAGCCAATGAACATATTCATATGGTGAAATATTTACATTCTGAAGAACCGTCTTCATACACACTAAAAATTCTTATAATATCCTGATGACCCTTTTATCTTTATAAAACATCTTATTTTCATTTATTTATTTATTTATTTATTTATTTATTTATTTATTTGAGATGGGGTCTCCCTCTGTCACCCAGGCTGGAGTGCAGTGGCACGATCGTGGCTCACTGCAGGCTCGACCCTCCGGAGTCAAGCCATCCTCCCAGCTCAGCCTTTGGAGTAGCTGGGCCCATAGGCTTGTGCCAACATGCCTGACTAATTTTTATTTCTTGTAGAGATGGTGTCTCACCATGTTGCCCAGGTTGATCTTAAACTCCCAGGCTCAAGTGGTCCACTTTGGGCTCCCAAAGTGCTGTGATTACAGGTGTGAGCCACCACACCCAGCCTTATTTTCTCATTTTATCTATGGTATTATTCCTTGTCTTATAGACTACTTTGTCTGATATTAGAATGCACATTATGAGTTTAACATGTATATATTCATATTTATCCCTTTACTTGCAACATGTCTTTACATTTACTGTATTCTTCTGCTAGATTGTATATAACTGAGTTGTGATATTTATCCAGCCAATCTTCTTTCATATATAGTTTTTAGTAGGTTTGCATTTGATGTAATAAATTATATATAGTTGGGTTTAAATCTACTACCTTGCTATTTGTTTCCTGCGTATCTCATCTGTTTTCTGTAGTCCCTTTGGCTAACTGAATATATTTTTGTGTTTCAATTTATTTCCTAATTGCTGCTGAGCTTTTGAACTATTCTCTAATTCTCAGTCTAAGGATTAAACAATTCATTATCACTTCTTGTAAACTACTTGGAATTAATATTATATGATAAGTATGTAATAGCAAAATTTCTTTCACATGTATTGTGCCCTTTATGGTATTGTCATACGTTTTACATCTAGAAGTATTATAAATTCCACAACAAAATTACATAATTATCTTTTTACAGTTAATTGGCAATTAAAGAAATTAAAAAGAAAAAAGCTGTCTTTCACATTTATCCATGTACTTATTTTATACGCTGTTTCTTATTCCTTCCTATGCACCCGAGTTGCTACCTGGTGTCATGTCATCTCAAGAAGAGCTCCTATTAACATTTTCTATGGTGCAGGTAAAATGGGAATGAAAACTCTCTACTGTTGTTTCTTTAATGATTTTTAAAAGATTCTTCTCCTGGATGTAGAACATGGGATTTACATTTTCTTTCCCTCTAACACTTTAACCATATTACTCCACTCCTTTTGGAGGTCTTTATTTCCAAAGCCACACCAGGGAAATTACAATCAGTGTCGTCCAGTGTAAAGTGTCTTTTTCTGTCTGCTTTTAAGATTTGCTCTTGTTGTTTGATTTTCAGCAGTTTGATTCGGATATAGGCACGGCTTGCTTTGTATTTAACCTGCTTGAGTTTTGCTGAGCTCTTGGGTGTGCATGTTGATGGGTTTTTTTAACCAAATTAGAATATTCTCATCCATATTTCTTCAAATATTGTTACTTCAGTACTTTTTCTCTACTCTCTTGTAAGGACTCCAATTACTTGTGTATGGAATGCTTGACACTGTTCCAAAAGCTAATGTTGAAATGTGTGTTTTTTCAACATTTTTCTTTCTTCAGATTGAATGAGTTATGTTTACCTATCATAGAAATAATTCACTGTTTATTTAGCAGCCTTCAAATTCTGCTTAAGTCCATTATCAGCTTTTCATTTCAGATATTATACATATATAATATGTATATATTTATATATACATAATATAGATAATTTACATATATAATGTATACATATAAAATTTATATAGAGAGATAATATATAGAGAATTTACATATATGTCTAAATTCTGTCACTGACAATTTTATTACGTGGGTTATCTTGTGGCTGCTATTGGCTACTGTATTTCTTGATGATGAGTCATATTTTCACTCTTTCTTACAAGTCTGGCAGTTATATGATTGCTTTCTAGATACTGTGAATGATATGTTATATCAGTTCTGGATTATGGTTACTTCTTTGTAAAGATTTGTTAATTTTTTTCCTTTAATTTAAATTATGTATTGATCTACTCGATTCTGTCAGGTTTGGAGTTACTTCTTTTAGGTCTAGTTTACTTAAGTTTAGTCTTTTGTTCTAAGGTCTGTGTTTTACTCTAGGTCATGGTCTTGACTCCTAATGTGGGAGTATTCTGCAAACTTAGTGGCATGTCCAAGGTGATCAATGAGGTCTCTTCGCTTGCGGTAAGCCAGAACCTCCTTGTTCCCTGGCTCTGAAGACCTCTGCTGCCTCTGCAGAACTTTCATCTCCACAGCACTGTATCGTAGGCCTCACAGAGTCACACACTGCACATGTGCAGTCTCAGAGCCTGCAGCAGATGAATCGCGAGGGATCCATATGCAGACTTCTGGATGCCACGTCTCTACAAGGCCTTGTTTCTGGAAAATTCCAGTCAAGTAAGCAGCCAGGTATTCTGATCCTTCCTTCGTTGGCGCAATGCGATTGTTTTGTCCTGTTCAGTGACTTACTTCCTATGCTGTTCTCTGAAAAGGGCTCCCAGTCAAGACCTGGGGTGATTATGCAGCTGGCTGTGTGTTTCCCCTGTCTGAAACGTCACAATGTGCCTCGAAACTGTTACTTCATATATATTGTTTTGCTTTATTTTTGTGTATGATATAAATTGAAGCCTAACCTGTGGCAGAAAAGCATTTCATCAGTCACCCTGGTCTATGGAATACAGTTTTCAAAATTTAGGGCACCCTCCAGGTGGAGTATAGATGATCTAATCACTTCTAAGACAACTGGGTGGGATATATATATATATATATATATATATAAAACATATATTTAAGGAATCAGAAAATTTTGGAATCAATAACTAGATAAAATAACATAGCTGAGAAGGGCAGACCCTTCCTAAGTGAGCTGAAGATGGTGAGCTGTTTTTTTTTTCTGACACAGGAATCCTGGATACAACTGAGGATTTAATATGGCCTATGCAGAAAGATTCTCCTGGGGGAAAAAAAAAAAAAAGCCAGGAAAGTTTTAGAAAGTCATGTATGTTGATGTAACAGATTAGAATTTTGGTCTCAAATGCGGGAGTAGTTTTCCTAAATACAATGCTAATTAGCATCTGCATTACTGCTTTTGGCATTAAAAATATAGTTTCTTAATAGTTTTTATATATTTAAAACAACGTATCTTTGTCAGTTCACTAGGATATACCCCAGTCAATAAGTTTTTATCTCCTGAAAACCAGCACATTACTGATTCCAGGAGCCATTTTTTTATCTCCTTATATTCCTTTGATATTTTATCTATTTCTACATTCTAAAATAGTTTTATTACATAGATGGGCCCGTCCTATTTATCCAGTCAAATCTTGTCTCCAGATAAGGTACGCTTTCTCTAATGTCTGTGGAACGCGTGGAGTGACATAACCTGCCAACTGTCAAGCACTATATTCAAAGTGAACCTCTCATGTCTCCTTCATCTTTCAAAGCGATTAATGGCTTCTTTATTCTGTAAGTCACCTAGATTCACTATTTTGCAGTTGTCTTTGATTCTTCCTAAATGCAATTATCAAGCGGGTCCTTCCCTCCTGTTTGCAGCGATGCTACAACTACTCTTTAATTGTCATAATTCCCATTTTCACTATTACAGGAGTCTTATTGCTCCGCTCACCTCTAGTCTCTTCTTACAATTGATGCTTCTAGATAATTCTTTTCTTTCTTTTTTTTTTTTCTCTTCTTTTTTGAGACAGGGTCTCACTCTTGCCCAGGCTGGAGTGCAGTGGCGCAATCTCAGCTCGCTGCAACCTTTGCCTCCCCAGTTCAAGCAATTCTCTTGCGTCAGCCTCCCACGTAGTTGGGATTACAAGCGTCAGCCACCACACTCAACTAATTTTTGTGTTTTTAGTAGAGATGGGGCTTTGCCTTGTTGGCCAGGCTGGTCTCGAACTCCTGACCTCAGGTGATCCACCCACCTTGGCCTCCCAAATTGCTGGGATTGCAGGCGTGAGCCACGGCCTGGCCTGGGTCTTTTTTTTTTTTTATCCGGCTTGCCATTACATGATTTTTACGTGGGACAGTTAAGTCATTTATATTCAAGGTTAGTATTGATATGTGTAGATTTGATCCTATCATTTTGTTGTTAGCTGGTTATTATGTTGGCTTGTTTGTGTGGTTGCTTTATAGTGGCACTGTGTGTTTAGGTGTGTTTTTGTATTAGCTGGTAGCAGGCTTTCCTTTCTATATTGAGTGCTCCTTTCAAGATCTCTTGTAAGGTAGGTCTGGTGGTAATAAACTCCTTCAACAAATGCATACCTGAAATGAATCTTATTTTCTCCTTCACTTGGTATGACTGGATATGATTTTTTTTTTTTTTTTTTTGAGATGGAGTGTCACTCTGTAACCCAGGCTAGAATGCAGTGGCATGATCTCAGCTCACTTCAACCTCTGTCTCCTGGGTTCAAGGAATTCTCCTGCCTCAGCCTCCAGAGTTGCTGGGATTACAGGCACCCACCACCATGCCTGGCTATTTTCTGTATTTTTAGTAGAGACAAGGTTTCACCATGTTGGCCAGGCTGGTCTCCAACTCCTGATCTCAAGTGGTCCACCACAATCCCAAAGTGCTGGGATTACAGGTGTGAACCCCCATGCCTGCCCACTAGATATGAAATTTTGGGTTGAATATTTTTTTTTTAGGAGTGTTGAATATAGGCGCCTAATATCTTCTGGCTTGTAGGGTTTCAGCTGAGAGGTCCTCTGTTAGCCTGATTGGATTCCCTTTGTAGGTGACCTACTCTTTCTCTCTAGCTGCCTTTAACATTCTTTCTTTCATTTTGACCTTGCAAAATCTGATGATTATGTATCTTGGGGATAATTTGCAGGAGTTCTCTGTATTCCCTGAATTTGACTGTGGGCCTCTCTAGAAAGGTTGGGAAAGTTTTCACGGAAGATATCCTAAAATATGTTTTCCAAGTTATTTGCTTTCTTCTCATCCCTTTCAGGGATACCAATAATGGAAAGCTTTCGTCTCATAATCCCATACTTCTTGGAGATTTTATTCATTCCTTTTTATTCTTTCTTCTTTACTTTTTTCTGACTGTCTTATTTCAGAGAGCCAGTCTTCAAGTTCTGAGATTCTTTCCTCAGCTTGGTTTATTCTGCTGTTAATGCTTGTTATGGCATTGTGAAACTCTCGTGTTATTTAGCTCTGTCAGATCTGTCGGTTTCTTTTTTATTCTGGCTATTTCATCCTCAGCTCCTGTATTGTGTTCTCACAGTTGCAGCCGTGTTCCCTCTCAATGTTCTGAAAATGTGGGTTCCTCTCCCCTTTGAGTGCTGGCTTTAGATCGTGGCTTGGCACTCCCGGGCTGCCCACTGCAGCTCTGGGGCAATCTCAGTGTTTATATTTCTTCCCCAAGGAACAGAAGCAGGCACAGAGGAAGGTACTTTATTAGTAGTTGTGGTCAAGGGTCTTTTGTCTGCCTCCTGGACGCTCCACCCCAGAGAGATGCAGGTCCACAATTGCTCAGTGCAATCAGCCCAAAATGGAGGTCCTTTGCTATGGGCCCAAACCAAGGGTGTCCTGTCTAATGACAAGCAGTGAGGTATGTGGGAGCCCCATGGGAGATGAACTGGCCTCCTCTCCTCAGGTAGACTGCAGCTTGTTGGCAGTGTGGATAAGACCCTTAGGGTCTTTGCTTCTTCATTAGTCTGAGGGTGGCAAGGGCAATGCCACTACAGAGACGGTGATAGACAAGCTTTCAGCTGACCCTGGGGGCTCTGTCTAGGGAGTTGTCGAGCTGCTACTGGCTCAAAAGCTCTGGGAGAGGGATGGCTACAGGACGAGGGCTGGAGAACGTGCCCAGTAAGGAGATATGGGAAAGGGCATCCATTTAACAGTCCGTTCACTTTTCTTCAGGGCTGCTGTGGTATGCTGGGGCCCCACTCCAGTCCCTAATCACCTCAAGTTTTCTAGTACCTGGAAGTATCAGTGGTGAAGGCTGTGAAACAACAAAGATGGCAGCCTGCCCCTCCCTCTGGAAGCTCTGTCCCAGGGAAGTACGGACCTGTTGCCAGCCTGAATGCACCTGTAGGAGGTACCTAGAGACTCCGGTTGGGAGGTCCCACCCAGTGAGGAGGAATGGGATCGCGGACCCATTTATAAAAGCAGTCTGGCCATGTTTTTGTAGAAAAACTGTCTGTGCTGAGGGTCCTCTTCAGCCCATAGGTCACTTCGAACACTCCAAAGCCCAAAGGCCAGAAGGCTAAGTTTCTGGAACACAGCAAAGACGGTGGTCTGTCTCTCCCTGTGGGGGCTCTGTCCCAGGGAGGTTTGAAGCCTCCGTCAGGGAGAATACCAGCAGGGGTAGGTGGAGACCCCAACTGGGATGTCCTACGGCTTTTCTTAAAGGTGGTAAAATACTAACTTTTATTCAACTGTTAAAGGGGATGATCATCACAGACACCCTTAAAAATAGTATGAAGAGAAATAGGTAAAATCAATATAAAAATTATGTCATAATGACTATATTCAATAATTCAACAGAAAGGCAAAACAAAACCCAAAAAAAACAGAGCAGACAAACATAAAACCAACAATAAAATGGTAGGCATAAATCTGACAACATCAAAAATAACACCTATTAAAATACAGGAATTATGAGATGGGACAAAAGTTAATTATATGCTATCTCCAATGCAATCACTTTAAATACAATGATTCGAATAGGTTAAAAATAAAAGGATATAAAAAGATATGTGATACAAACACAAATCGTAAGAAAACTGCTACCATAATTTTAAGATCAAAGTAAATTTCAGAATAAGGAAAATTGCAAGGGAGGAACATTTTAAAATGATAAAAGAATAAGTTCACCAAAAACCATAAATGTCCTCAGTGTATGTCCCTAAAACAGAAGTTCAAAAAACATGAAGTAAAAATAATAAAGCTAAAGAAGAAATATTCAAAGCACAATTATATTTGGAGACTTTTCTCTATCAGTAATTGGTAGAACAAAAAGACAGAAAATTAGCAAGCATTTAGCAGTCATGAACATCATAGGCCAACTGGACCTGACTGTGATGTTACAGTAGGTAGCCTAGAGCAGGGCAGGAGAGGGCTCCCCACAACACGCACACCAGGAGTGTTGGGCGACCATCAGGTGATGGTCAGGCGATTGTTAACTGTTTCTCTAAAGTAATAACTGGTCATGGATGGCACGAGAGAAGGGCAATCTCCTCATAGATAGAAAACACCCGAAACTGATCAGCAGCTTCCCAGTGAGATCCCGGAATTATGCCAACCTATAGAAGCCCAAGTCAAGAGATCAGGCTATGCACTGACTTCTCAAGTTGCCTGCCTGGCCCTTGAGAAACCAAGAGCACAGCTTGACCTCTTATACTTTCAAGTTGTACTTTGCTTCTTTTCTTTCCTTTCCTGACTGTTCTAAAGCCTTTTAGTACATTTTCATTCCTGCCCTGAAACTTGCCACAGTCTCTTCTGCTTTATGCCCCTCAGTTGAATTCTTTCTTCTGAGGAGGCAAGGACTGGAGTTGTGGCCAACTGGCACAGGTAACTTTGGGTAACTTGGATCTCATCCTGCTAACAGTGATGGTTAATTTTATGTGTCTATTCGGCTAGGTGATGAGACCCACATGTTGGTCAAATACCAGTGTAGATATTGCTATGAAGGTAGATCTTAGATTGATTAACATTTAAAACAGTAGAGTTCGGGTCAAGCAAATTCTCTTCCATCATGTAAATGGGCCCTATCCAATTAGGTGAAAGCCCCTGGAACTGGCAGGAATTATGCCTCCCAAACTACAATATTAGCTCTTGCCAGAACTTACAGCCTGCAGCCTGCCCTGTAAATTTCAGACATGTCAGCTCCACAATTATGTGATCCAACTATGTATATAACTATCTCCTATTGGTTCTGTTTCTCTGGAGAACCCTGACTAATATGCTAAGGGTCACAGAACAGTCCAGCCAACAACAGCAGAATACACATTCTTTGCAATGTACATGGAAAGTTCACCAAGACAGACAATATTCCATAAACTGGGCCACAGAACAAACTTTTAAACCTTAGCAATTTAAAATAAGGGAAACCATAGGAGGTGTTCAGAGACAAAAAGGTAATTAAACTAGGAACCAATAACAGAAAGATATCTGGACAATTCCATATATTTGGAAGTTAACACACTTTTGAGTAAACCGTGGAGACTTTGGCTTCTGAGATAGAGTAATAGGGACCAATTGACACTCCCATCTGAAACAACTAAAAAAAACTTGATAAAATATATGAAACAGGTTTCAAGACACTGCACATCAGGCAATGAAGGAATGTGAGCTCTTAGAAATGAGAAGCAAATGAGGTGTGTCCTTTGAGTGCTCTAGTTTATTGCTTTGAGAGTTTCCAGACCACAGGGCAGGAACGGAGAGCACAAGTGGACGCGATGGAGACTTTCTGGAGAGTCCAGGGAGACCAGATCCACTAGAGTTCCCAGGGCAGCGGATGGGAGAGGGGAGAGCTGCACGGAGAACAGCTCTCCAGACCTGCAGAAGGACTCTCATGAGTGTTTAGGACAGCACTGTTCAGCACAGGTATATGAGGAAGCTACCTGAGACTGGGGAAGGAAACAGTCAAAAAGATTTGAGCCAACAGTATCCAGAGTAGTTCCCATTACCACTAGCCAGAGGGAACACCTTACAATTCACAGGGCGTTTAGCAGAATGCTCAGAAGGGTCCTGCTCTTTTGGAGACCAGAGAGCTTTCTTTAAGTAACGTTGTCTCCCGTCTGCATTTCCATGGGAAAGAAGATGGACTTCTTTTAACAAATAACAAATGATTTCTTAAATTTTTGGTAAGAGGAAGTTCTGTGGGGTCCTCTCAATGGTCATAATTAGGAGATGCATGCCATACTCAAGATGGGACCTGTTCTGTCTTGCCATGCCCTGAAGCCTTTGAATTCCTGCTTCTATATCATACCAGTAGATTTCTGATGGATAATCTGCTTTCACATGGTTCAATAATAGGTTTAAGTTTACATAATAACTTAGACCATTGTTATGAATCACACTCATTAGAACTAACACACTGAATGTAGCCTCTATGATTAGAACACTTATGAAAGCACCTATTCTCATCTAAAATATGTTCACATTTCCTTAGTTGAGCCACCCCAAAACTCATTCCTGTAAATATCCTCAGATATGACCCAATATTAATTAGGATATCACTGCTATTCTTTGCAAATATTGGCTTTTTCTTGTCTATTCTAATTCTGCATTTAATTACCAGTGAGAGCTTAGATAGAATTACCAGTCTATAGAAGAGTTCTGTTGGGCAATAGGTTAACATTTTAGCAGGCCTGGAAGGAATGAGAAGAAAACGTGTCTCGGCCAAGGGTATAGGATGCTCAGGGCCTGCCCCTTCTTTCTGCTTCCTGCTTGCCCCTTCTCCTGAGTCAGGACCCTGATTCTGAGAAGGTTTCAAATCATCTGCCCTAACCCATCAAGAACCTGAGCACTCAACTAATTTTCTGAATTGCAGCTGCTCCGTAATCATATTTCCTGATTCAACTACTTAATAAGGTGTATGAAAATCTTTCTCAAGAAAAGGATAATTTATTAAAATAATTCACATTAATTTTTTAATGAAACCCTCATTTTACCATTCTCACACACATCAATTGCATTTTTTAAATTTGTAAGTCTAACATTCAAAACATCATTTTATAATGGCTAGATAAATGATAGTAAAACTTTTGTTGTGCCATATGCCAACATTCCAATTAACCACTTCTGTTTTCTCAGATGTATAAATCAATTATGATTAACTATTAATTGATGAGGTCTTTTTTAAAAAGAAATAACAAAAATAATAAAATACTCTTATAATAGACATACTATTGCATTATCTGGAGGACACAAATGGAATGAAAAAATATTTCTTTACAGAGGGTATAAGATGCTGAATTATACTTTTCTAACTCAGTTACACACAGTAGAACAGAATAATGAAATCAACATCTGTAAGAGACTACTTTATAATGGACAGCATACTATACTAGCTCAGCTGAAGTATCTCTGCTGAGAAATCTGTTTATCCTTCGTCTGATTTAATTGAGTTGTTTTTCTTTAAACAATTGAGGCAAAGTTTGCAAATTTAGATAATGAAATGAATGTACTATGGTTTTGCCTCATTTGGATTTTGCCACAGTTGATTAAGCCTCCTAATTATAATTTCTGTATTTGTCTTTAGCAGAACTATGAAACATATTGCCTAAATTGAATCTGTGTTACAAAAATTTTAGGGATAATTAATGAAATTCTCTGTAGGGTATAAAATAACAACAGTAATTTTAACTAGATTGAATAGAAAATATATTTATAAATACGTACATATACACCTATTCAAAATTATTGTTTCAGATAGCAAACTTCTTAACCATGTTGGTCTGCATTTTTAGTACTTAGTTGCTATAAATAATAAAGCAAAGTCAAAAGTATTCAAAACGCTCTCAAATTTACTTTAAATAGTATGAAGTAGGCACACACCCTGCTGAGCTTCAGTTATATGAACACAATTAACCATATTTCACTAAAGTAATTCTTTGCTAATGGAAGAGCATCATTGCATTTTTTTTCTCCAGAGTAAAATGGTTCAAAATTTGAAAATTAATTAATGCATTGCACCACAAAATCCAAATGAGGCAAAACCATAGTACATTTATTTCATTATCTAAATTTGCAAACTTTGCCTCAATTGTTTAAAGAAAGCAACCCAATTAAATCAGACGAAGGATAAACAGATTTCTCAGCAGAGATACTTCAGCTGAGCTAGTATAGTATGCTGTCCATTATAAAGTAGTCTCTTACAGATGTTGATTTCATTATTCTGTTTTACTGCTCTTAAAGTAACAGTTTCCAAGAACCTGTAGACAACATTCAGTGAGGACTTCCTGTAGTTGGTACAGTGTATCAGATGCTTCCAAGAGAAACCATGGTTGGACACACAGATTTTGGAGTAAGCAAAATAACTATAAGGAAACCAATCTGACCACAGACTAATTGATCCAAACAAAAGTGAAATTCGTATGGCATATTTCTGGCGGCAAAAACATCACCAAACTTCTAAATAAAGACCAAAACACTTCTCAAAAACATCACCAAACTTCTATTTTTTTTTTTTTTTTTTTTTTTTTTTTTTTTTTGAGACGGAGTCTCGCTCTGTCGCCCAGGCTGGAGTGCAGTGGCCGGATCTCAGCTCACTGCAAGCTCCGCCTCCCGGGTTTACGCCATTCTCCCGCCTCAGCCTCCCGAGTAGCTGGGACTACAGGCGTCCGCCACCTCGCCCGGCTAGTTTTTTGTATTTCTTTTTCAGTAGAGACGGGGTTTCACCATGTTAGCCAGGATGGTCTCGATCTCCTGACCTCGTGATCCGCCCGTCTCGGCCTCCCACAGTGCTGGGATTACAGGCTTGAGCCACCGCACCCGGCCCAAACTTCTAAATAAAGACCAAAACACTTCTAACATTGAAACAAATGTGAACTATACATACATTTAAGAAAGATTAATAAAAACAAGTAAGATCATGATTTACCTAATTATTCCATTTCAGGGTTGCAGGTGGCCAGAGCCCATCCCTGCAGCTCAGGATGACAGGCAGGAAAATGCCCCCGACAGGATGCCGCCCCATCATAAGGTGCACTCACACCCACATCACTCTCACGGTGGGACCATGGAGATGTGCTGATGAACCCAACAGGGACATCTTCTGGATGTGGGAGGAAATCAGAGGACTTGGAGAAAACCCAGGCAGGCCTGGGGAAAGCATGCAGACCCCACACAGACAGTGTCCCTGGCTGGAAAGTGATGTTTTATTTTTATTTTATTTTTTTTTATCTAATTCACGTTCTAGTGAAAACACGTTGGATGAAACAATGTTATATAAAGTCCTGCTATACCTACCTGTTACATATCTGTACTTTGAATACTGTAGGCACCTGTCAAAGTATAAATAAAATTCATGGTTATATTTGGGCTTAATAAACTTTTAGCTTTACTTTTTCAAGACATTGTTTAAACTTTTATGAAAATCACATCATGGCACAATGCAATTTTTTTTTTCTCAAACAAAGCAAAGTATATATTTTTTGGAAATCTCATAACTCTAAAGATTAAACCTCCATGGCATACATAAAGCAATTTGATAGGAAGAGAATGCTTAAAGAATTTTTTATTGAATTTCCAACCTCAGCAACCTACTATTTAATCTCTCAGAGTTAAATTTAACATTTAACAGATTGCTTCGATTACTTCAACACCTTTATTTAACAGACGTACTTTGCCTAGCAACACGGACATTTAATCTGTTTGTTTTATTAAGAGAAGTTATGTGCAGCACATCTGAATAAACAAAGATATTTTAGGTTTGTGAGATTTGTTTCAAAATTTCCTCTTAATTAAAGCTGTTTATTTCTTTAAAGCTGACTAACATTTCTGATTTCATATTTTCCTTTTTCAAAGACAGATTTATAGAGTGATTTCCATGCTCAAAAATACTGATGAGTTTAAAACACAGTATTTCATTTTCTCCAGCAAATGTGAAGTAGAAAATGTTTTCTCTTTTAAAAAGCATTTAACTTTCAGGATATTCTTTTCACATATCCTATGTTTATAAATATTTACCAAATAAATGAAGAATAAATACTTTGTTTTACAAATAAACATATTCTGTTTTCATAATATTTATATAAATGACCAATAAATGCAAATAATAATAATAGCAATGCCAGCAAGAGATGGAATAAACATCTTTGATGATTTCAGTCACTAATTCCAAGTTCAGAACTTGATAATGCAGCAAATAATATCCTCATATGTTCTGCATAACAGTGTATTTTAATAACATCTGCAATCGTTTATTTTACAAAGTACAAAGTGCTTCTATATAACGGCGGGAGGCAATTTTTAGGTAGACTATTAATGGAAATGAATCGCCAAGGAAACAAAAACCTCTTCCTTTCACCATTTATACACATAGAATGTTCCTGCACTCTAGATCCTCAACAAGTCAGATTACAAGTAATCAGAAAATGCCAGATTTTCAAAACAGTACCTGAGCTTGGAGCTTTCTGTAAACAACCTCAGGGCAAAGACCAAGTGGCTTTCTTTCTAATTGTAATATTACCCTTGATACCAAAGATTCTTTTTCTTCATGAATTAACGGGAGGTGCAGACGGATAGGAGAATACACAGGGTTAAAATAGTGATAATAAAAAATGTCCTTATTTTGTTTGTGAAATATTTTATTTTAATAATACTTCTCAATAAATGGTGTGGTGTTTGGCTGCAAATGTTAGCTAATATTTGGAGAAGCCCAATCAGAAACTCCAGAGAGTAAGAGTGTTAAATAGCATAAAATTTGCTTTCAGCAAAAATTAACATTATGAGGCATGATTACTTTTCACCCATGGAATGAAATAAAAATCCAGCAAGCATGGAGGTTTTAAGACCATCATTTGTAGCCTTCTCCATTCAGAGTCCCTGCATCCCTCCAACCGATGGAGGTCCAATCGTCAGATTCATTTATAAGTATGGCCTCTCTGGCCACTAGACAGTAGTTGTGCCTACCTTCCTGCACTTTCTGTGCAAGGGATTAGTTGGAATGCCTGAGGCACAGGATGGAATTTCCCTATAATTCAGTTTCTGACTGTGCCCACTTATTAACACATATTATAGTAACACATTGTTGGTATGGTAGAATTAGATTGAGGGCTCTCTCTCATTATAATTTATCACCTGGTAACAAGTTTATAGGAAAAAAGACTGCATAATTGCCAAATTTCTTAACCCTAAAAATGATGAATATTTAAAACAAGGTCTTGACATTTGCTAAATGACTAAATTGACTAGGCGAAAGATAGATGAGAATTGAAAAGTAACATTTCCGTTAGTTCTGCTGACATAGACTTTCCAACTGACTGGGGAAAATCATTATTAGTTAACAACAGAATCTTCTAATGAATAAATACATAATGTATTTGATTGCTCTATATGTGTACAGCTGCCTCTCTATATTTCTTCATCTGTTATTTTATGGGGTGAAGTAATCAATGATTATAATTCAATCATCAAGCATGCACTGTGTTGCTACTGTGTGCTGAAGAGTATGCTAGAAAATGTAAGTAAGATGTGAGTCCTGTCTTAAGGGCATTTATAAGATGGCAAATGAGAGAGGCAAAGTGACAGGTAATATGTAATATAAAAGCAGGGAAAGACATATTATGTTGTTTTGAAGAAAGCATTGTAAGGAAGCAAAGTGTGCAGTGTTCTCTAATTCCCCATATTGGAGAATCGGAAAAGTTTTCACAGTAAAGCTATATGAATGGATGAGTAAGAGTTTTCCAAGCAAAGAGGGATTAAGGAAAGGTCCTCCAAATAACAGAAACAGTATAGCTTCCTAATAAGAACTCTTAATTCAGAGATGATAGGAAGCTCAAAGTTGCTATAATATAGGAGAGAAAGATATGAGAAGGGAAAGGGGACACTACTAGAAATACAAGAGGACTTCAAAAAGTTTGTGGAAAAATTTAATTAAAACATAAAAATATAAACTTTGCTTCTCAACGTAAGCTTCATCAAGTTCAAGATATGTGTGAATTTGTAAGTGATGATACCAGCCATGTAGTCCTTACCTAAGGAACTGAGGATCCTGGGAATTTAACCATGTCAACGCAGTCCTTTTACATTTTTAACTGAAGTAAAATTGATGCCATTTATAGGCTATTTTAAGATTAGGAAACAAAAAGAAGTCACAAGGAGCCACATCACAACTGTAAGGTAAATGTCTAACAGTTTCCCATCAAAATGCTCTCAAAATTGCCCTTGTTTGATGAGAGGAATGAGCAGGAGCATTGTTGTGGTAAAGAAGGACTCTCTTGGCCAGACATGGTGGCTCATGCCTGTAATCTCAGCATTTCGGGAGGCTGAGGCGGGTGAATCACCCGAAGTCAGGAGTTCAAGACCAACCTGGCTAACACGGTGGAACCTGTCTCTACAAAAATACAGAAATTAGCCAGGCATGGTGGCACACGTCTGTAATCCCAGCTATTCAGGAGGCTGAGGCAGGAGAACGGCTTGAACCCAAGAGGCGGAGGTTGCAGTGAGCCAAGATATTGCCCCTGCACTCCAGCCCGGGTGACAGACTCGAACTCCAAAACAATAAAATAAAATAAAATAAAAATAAAAAACAAAAAAACAAACTCTCTGGTGAAGCTTTCCTGAAGCTTTCCCAATTTTTCTGCTAAAGGTTTGGCTAACTTTCTCAAACTCTCATAACAAGCACATGTTGTCATTATTTGTCCTTCAGAAAGGTGACAAGCAAAATGTCTTAAGCAACCCTCAAAAAAACCCTCAAAAAGCTTGCCTCGGTCTTTGCTCTTGACTGGTCCACTTTTGCTTTCATGGGACCACTTTCACCTGTTAGTGTTGCAGGACTTTTCCTGAGTTCAGCTAAAGACGGACTCCTTGTCCCACAGCCACGAAAGTTTAGGCTCACAGGCAGTGTGAAGAGCATGAAAAGCAGGGTTTCATTGGGTGAAAAGGAAGAAAAGGGGGAAACGGGGACTCTACAAAAGGATAGAGTCCCTGCTAGAGTGCTTCCTGTCTCACAGTTGGAATCCCACATTCCACACACGATTGCAGCTCCTTTCTACGCAATCGGTGGGAACTTCTGTGATTCCACCCCAGTGTGCACACTCCTCCCAGTGTGGAAGTCAGTTGGAGTTTTGCCAGGGATCCTTCCCACCTGGCTGTCTCATTGCCCGCTCTAAAGAAGTACATATAATTGGCTGCTAGAATAAGAATAAGGATGCAGACTGATCTTAACTGCTTCCTGCTGACAGTAGATGGTGTTTTGGAGAAACAGCAGCCAGAGCTCCCTCAGAGGTCTATCTAAGAGTTCCCAGCAGAAGACGCCATTGTGAGAGTCTCCAGTTGCATGACCATTGGCGTTTGATGGCCTGAAGGCAAGAACAGACAAACCACGTTATTAGAAATCATGTGTCAAAACGTGTGTCAAACGGGAAAGGGTAATGGCAGCTCAAAAATCCTGAGGCCTTTTACTAGTTTGCACAGGGAATGGAAGGCCAAAACCTGCTTGCATGTTTTGCTTCTGGATTCCCTTCCCCTGAACCCAATCTTTTTTTATTTTATTTTATTTTTATTTTTATTTTTATTTTATTTTATTGAGATGGAGTCTCACCCTGTTGCCCAGGTTGGAGTGCAATGGCGTGATCTTGGCTCACTGATACCTCCAACTCCTGGGTTCAAGCGATTCTCCTGCCTCAGTCTCCCGAGTAACTGGGATTACAAGCATGTCCCATCATGGTCAGTTCATTTTTGTATGTAGAAACGGAGTTTCACCATGTTGGCCAGGCTGGTCTCAAACTCCTGACCTCGTGATCCACCAGCCTCAGCCTCCCAAAGTGCTGGGATTACAGGCTTGAGCCACCAGGCCCAGTGCCCCCCGAGCCGTATCTTAAACCAACCAGTTTAAGTTTGGGAAATTAGTTCTTTCCAGTTTGAAGGATACATCTGAGGGGAGTGTCCCATAGTATGGAGACACAATTACCTATCAGTGAAGAGAGGATAGGAAGAGAGAGGAAAAAAGAAAGTGGTTTTCAAAGGAGCTCCAGGGGTTCAGGATGCATTTGAAAGGGGTGGAGACTGAAGATGAATGGCTACCCATCTAGAAAGCAGAGAGCAGGCATCCCTGGTTCTCATCTCTTCCTGGCAGATACCCTGGGAATGTGAGGGAGAGAAGAAAGAGTGTCCTCTTTCCCTCTTCCATCCTTGCATCCTCAAGTTCTGGTGACCTGGGCATATCCCCCCTTGAGTGTCAAAGTGGCTTACACCCATGAAGCAGGGAGGTCTAGGGATGGGAATCATCTGCTCTTACCCATGTACGCCCTATCTCCCCTGTTGTCAGTAGCCTTGAATTCCCTAGAACTCATTTATGCCCTGGATCCTAGCATGGCCTTTATCCCTGAAACAGGAAGCTTGGGCTTGGCTTAATTGGCAGGAATTAGCCATGTTCGCCTGTGCTGTGTCTTTTAACTTCTGTTGTCTGCCTCTGGATCCCTTTGATCCAGCTTTTCTTCCTGGGGCTTTGACCCAAAGCTTGGAATTGAGTTTGGGACAAAAATATATCTCAGGGGGGTTGCATGGACTCCTTATCATAAGCCACATGCTAAGGTGAAACTGTTGAATTGAGTGCTCCTCCAAAAAGGGAGGATGTCTTCTGACACACCCAGATAACTGGTGGCTATAGTCATGCTTGCTAGGATTTGGGTGCATGGTGCTTGGCTTTGGTTAGCTCCCTTGGTCTTACTTTCCCAAAAGGAAACCACTGAATGATGGGCATACTATTTATTCCCATTATCTGGCAGGATTTGCAGAATAATTACTCAGAACTAGACTATTGATCAAGATTTTTTACATTACCTACCCCTCGTTTTTCTAGACTGCAACTTGAAATTGCTGGTTGGTTCACAGGAACAAGCAGGGTTAGTCTAAGATGTAGGCAAAAACACAAAAATAAAAACAACTGATGAAGTTTTGAAACATCATTTCTCTCTCTCCAGTCCTCATTTTTGTGGGAAAAAATAAAAAAGAAAATGATAGGACTGAATTGTTTGTAAAAGAGACTTTAGTCTTATACTTGGCCTGATTATTTGCATAAAGTATAGTAAGAATAATTATTTCTACATAGGCCTTTTGGATTGGCTTTTATGGAAGTTTGTTCCATAACAAGTCTTAGATAAGACCTTTCAAAGCTGAGCCCAGCCATGGGTTTGTATTCTCAAATACCTGTGAGGTGGGTGATCCTTTCCTCTTAAAGTCCAAAGAAAAACTTTAAGATCCTGGACCTGTTATAAAGTGACATTCTTTACAGACCACAAGTCAGAAACCCTGTATAGGGACTGTGTAGGCAAGGGTATGAGGCCAGTCTCCCCACTGGGCTTTTATTGGCTCTGCAAGTTGAGCTTGACTTCTTAAAGAGAAGCATACCCTTCCAGTCAAAGCTTTGCTAAAATAACCATTTTTTTCCAACTGTGTCCTGTTGCAAAAGAAAAATGGATTCTTGTTGCAATTATGCAAACAACTATATTGCCATAAGTTAAGAATACTCACAAATAGCTTCCAAATTCTAGAGGAATCAGGCAGAGAGAAACAAACATGCTCCAAATTTTTATTGCAAGAGTATAACTTGCTTAATTATTAAAAGCTGTGAATAGCTCAAAATAAGTTTCCTTGACTTAACAAAGTTTCCTTAACAAAACAAGGATCAGCAATATTCTGAGCAAAAGTCAAAAAGGTTGCTTCAGCTTTCTGGTTCAGTCCATTTAGTTAACTCTTGTTTGGCTTAAAAATTCATGAGCATTTTAGCTCTTGATGAGTCCTGTACATTTTCCTTTATTCCAATGTTACAATCTCTAAGGTTATCAGAAATCTGATTGTTCCATATACAATCAGAAATTGTATTTAAGAACACCTGTCAGAATCCTATAGCTCATTATAAACCATCTTTTGCAAAGGATTAAAACAAGATAACAATACATAGTAAAATGTCCAGCATATTTACAATTAGAAACACAATTGACAAAGACGTTTGGTTATCTCCATGGTTTACAATGACTTAACATAACAACCTTAAGAAAACCTTGTTGCGTTTTTATTTTAATGCTCAATTTACAGAAAAACTACATAATATCTTTTTGAATTTAGTCAATATGTTCACACAGAGCAACTCTTCTGCAAGATTAATCTCCACAATCCTCCTACCACTAGTTTGAACCTTCAGATTTATCTTATGTAGTTTAAAATAATCTTTTAACCCTAGGCAAAAATTTACATTTCCATGCCTTCTTATAATCTTTTACAAAAAAAAAAAAAAACCAGAAAACACATTTTACTGTTCTTACACACCTTTCATGTAAATCTAATTTCAGTAGTTTTAATTACACATTATAATGGTAACTCCTAGCAATTGTTAACTTTAAGGTAAAATCTGGTAAGTTTCTTTAATTATGTGCTAACTGCATCCAAAATTTACCTTCTTAATTAAGGGTGTGTTTAGTTCCATATGTCCCCAGGTCTTACCAGTTGTGAAGCCAGCAAGCCAAATAGTTTTCAAAACCCAAAAAGCAATTTGTAACCTTAAAACCTTTAAGAAACCTTGCATCTGACCTGCATTATTCATCCCACCTATTTACATTTTAATGACACCTGCCTTTTACCAATAGTTTTTAAGGTTGCTTTTATTTCTCAATTATTAAAGTGATGTGAACTGAAAGGTATAAAAACTTTTTTTCCCTTAAAAATATTTAATCCAGGTAGTTGTTTTTCTTTAGGCTGAATTAATTAGAGTCCTTTTTACAACATCACACACACAAACTAAACAGACAGGCAGGAGAAAACCCAGTCTCCTGGTGGGGTTCTTTAGGAGACAGGGTTAGGAAAACATGCAGATATCAAACCAGAAAGGAACTTATTCCCTAAGGCAAGATTGCTAAATAAAACCTTGCTACCAGAGTTACAAGCCATACCCCTAGCATGTAAACAAGATGGCTTGATTTCACAACCAAAACTTTGCAGAGAATATAAACAGTGATAGTTAAGGGTGCCTGTTCCAGTAAAGCATTTTCTGAAAGGAAAAACCTTCAAAAGTTATCTGCTCATGGGGTAATGAAAAGGATGCCTGAGGGAAGAACCTATTATTCTTATGCAACTGGTTCCAACACCAGGGAGAAAAGTTTAATTACTATCCGATGGAGCTGAAACCCTTGGCAAGGAAAGAGGGAGGATGCAGTGGTGCATAGCTGGAAACCAGTCAGCCAGCTGTGCAGGACCCTTGGGCAATGCATCCCAACCCTGCCAGGGAGGGGGAAGCAGTGGTGAGGTGAGCAGCTGCTCACCAGTCCATGTCAAAAAAGGAAAGAAAAGGGCATGAAAAGGCCCCCAACTTCTTGGAGTGATGGGGGGTTTGAGTGCAGTTTCCTATAAGATCAGAAGTCTGAGGATGAAAAGGGTTAGAAACCACAGTGAGGCGTTTTGAGTCCCCATTTTACCCAACACTTCTTGAGCCCCATGTTTGGTGCCAAAAATGTTGCAGGACTTTTCCTTGGTTCAGGTAAAGACGGGGTCCTTGTCCCACAGCAATGAAAGTTTAGACTTGCAGACAATTTGAAGGATGAGTCAAGCAGAGTTTTACTGGGTTAAAAGGAAAACAAGGGGGAAACTGGGACTCTCCAAAAGGACAGAGTCCCTGCTATAGTGCTTCCTGCCTTGCAGTTTGAATCTCAGGTTTCACACAGGAAGAGGAGGGCCAAGCTCCTCCCTGCCACAAATGGCACGAACTTCTGTGGCTGCACCCCAGTGTGCACTCGTTCCAGTGCACAAGTCAGCTGGACTTTTGTCAAGGATCTCCTCCCACCTGGCTGTCTCATTAGTTACCATTGCTTTGAGGGTGCTTTGTCTTCAGGATCATACTGGTAAACCCAGTATGTGTTTCATCTCCTGTTACAATTCTCTGAAAAAATGCTTCAGAATCTTGATCTCACTTGTTTAAAATTTCCATTGAAAGCTTTGCTTTTGTCTGTAGCTGAACTGGGAAGAATGGTTTTGGCACCCATCAAGTGGAAAGTTTCCTCACCTTTAATTTTTCCATAAAAATTGTGTAAGCTGAACAAACTGAGCTGTTGATGGTGTTGGCTATTGTTTCTGCTGTGAATCATTTGTTCTCTTCATTTAGGACACTAATGAGGTTAATTTTTGTCCTTGAAAATTGATGCGGATAGTCTGCTGCTATGGGCTTCATCTTCAACATCATTTCATCTCTTCTTAAAATGAGTTCTCTATTTGTAAGCTGCTGATTTCCTTGGGGCTTTGTCCCTATTAACTTTTCATAAAACATCAATGATTTCACCATTCCTCCACCCAAGCTTCACCACAAATTTGATTTTTTTTACTTCAATTTTAGCAAAATTCATGCTGTTCTGATAAGATCTCTTTTCAAACTGATGTCTCGTCTTTCTTAATGCCTCAAACTAGATCCTGTTCATACATGTTATAACAAATTAGTGCAAAGTTTGGTGCAAAAAAAGTTGAAATTTACGCATGGATATTTCATAATGAGCATGTTCCATATACTTTTTGAAGACCCCTCCTGTAAGCACTCATTCCTCAGTATCCATGGGACATTGCTTCCAGGACACACCATGAAATTACTTCCCCTCTGAGATACTGATACTAAAATCCACAGATGCTCAAGTCTCTTACATAAAATGGTGTAGTCTTTGCATGTAACCTATGCATATCCTCTTGTATACTTTAAATCATTTCTAGATTTCTTATAATACCTAATACAACATTAATGTTATGTAAATAGTTATTTTACAGTCTTGTTTAGGAAATAATGTTAAGAAAAATAGTCTGTGCATGTTCAGTATAGATGGAACTGTTTTCTTTGTCCCAAATACTTTTTATACACTCTTGGTTGAATCCATAGATGCAGAACCCGTGGAAACAGAAGGGGAGCTAAATGTTAGAATCTGATCATGTGAAGCTTTGGTCACCAAAGAAATGAATGTAAGCAACCTAAGTGCTCACAGTTGCATGAATATATAAAGAAAATATGGCATATAC
Organism: Trachypithecus francoisi; assembly: GCF_009764315.1. Classification (NCBI taxonomy): domain Eukaryota; kingdom Metazoa; phylum Chordata; class Mammalia; order Primates; family Cercopithecidae; genus Trachypithecus; species Trachypithecus francoisi. Next base: position 61,740,353 of record NW_022681460.1, read on the forward strand.
ATGCAATGGAAATTATTCAGCCTTGAAAAATAAGCATATTCTGCCATTTGTGACAACATAGATGAACCTGGAGGACATTGTGCCAAATGAAATAAGGGAAACACAAAAGGATAAATACTACATGATACCACTTACATGATGAATCTAAAATAGTCAATCTCATAGAAATAGAGTGAAATGGTGGTTGTCAGTGACAGAGGAGAGAGGGACATGAAGAAATATTAGCTAGATGATGCAGTTTCTTATTATACGAGATGAATAAGACCTAGAGATCTCCAGTACAGCATAATGGCTATAGTTAATAATACTGTTTTGCATACTTAAAAACTTGCTATGAGGGTAGTTCTTTATATCAACTGTCCTTATCATTAAATAATAATAATAATAAATAAGAGAATGAGAAGCAACTTTTGGAGGTGATGGATAGGTTTATAATATAGATTGTGGTAGTGGTTCCATGAGTGTACACTTATCTCCAAACTCATTGAGGTCTACAGATTAAAAATGCACAACTTTGTGTATGTCAATCATATCTCAAGGAAGTGATTTAAGGAAAAAGAAATAAACTGATACTTTATCTTATCATGACAGTAAATAATAGTTTTTTTAATGGATAACATAATCAAATCCATAGTTATGGTGACGTGGAGAATGGTTTCAACAGGATTGAGAGTAATGGCAGAGAGATAAATTAGGAAAATTTCGACAAAAAGAGCCCCCTTTGTTTTTTTAATTAAGCACCAAAGATTTCTTCTAAAATTCCTGGGTTTTTTAAAGTACAGCAACTAAAACCAACCAGAAACATAGTTGCATAAAGACAGTGCTGGGAATCATGCTAGGACTAATATTACAGACAAAAGACCCTCAAAATTTAAGGAAATATATCTTAAATAAACAAAGTGAAGAAATAAATTAATTTGAAGTTATCTTTCCATTTTCCAAGGCAAAGGAAAATGCAATAGGAAGACAAAATGTTAGTATCCTTTGAAGTGCTATTAGCCTTAGAGCCTGCCTTTAAGTGTAAAAATTAACTTGGCCTTTTGCATGGATGTAAGTAAGGCCCTTTGATGCATGTTCTCTATATGCCCTATGACAAGAGCTTCAGGCGTCTCTATGTCTCTGATATATATTTACTTTGAATGTCACAGTCATGTATGCTCTTCCCATAACCTGCTTTTTAAATCAATGTAAGCATAAAAGCTGCTTAAAGCACCAATTCATAAAGCAACTGTCAAATACTTTAAAAACACAAAATAGAAAACTGCTGTTTGAGGTTTTATAGTTCTGTACCTTGCTGTGACCTACATGGACTTGTCGTTTAATGTTAAAAAAGCTCATAAACCAGCATTTTTTTAAAAGCATGAGAAGATGACTTTGATGTGTGCTTTCCTTGAAGAGCCATAATTTGCAGCAGTTTAATGACCACAGTGAATTCCAGTGTTCTGTGACCCTTTAATTTGGGCTTGGAAACTAAAGCAACTTATTTCTCACTGTCCGTCTGCCATACTCTCAAAGGTCATTGTGAATTTTTTATTTATTATTTTTATTTTAGTGTCAGTTAGAGCAGAATTCAGTTCTATTCTACTTCTCTTTTGTATTTTGATGTTTAATTTCTTTAGATGACTATTGAATAGATCAGGGTTTTATGTCACTTTATATGTGAAATTATGTATAATACATTATCAAAATAGTTTAAATAAAACTTCTGAACTCACGGTTAAAAAATTAGTACTTTTTACAACAGATTCATCTTGAGCAAAATTATATAAAAATGAGAACAAGAAGGAAAAGGATGCTACAAACTTGATGCAGGCAAAAATCCCAGACAAATCAGTACTCTCAATGTCTAAGATGGGAAATAAGAAAGCTGACAGCAATTATCAAACTTCTTGCTTTTCCCCCAGATGTTAGAAGACTCTCACCTCAACACTAGGTCTCTGAAATAATGGAACTCCTAGAAGCACAGAGTAGGTTTTGTAGACAGTTTTAGATAGCAGAAAAGTTTTGCTGTAATATCTGATACAGAAAAAAATGTCAGATACAAAGTCCATACAGAATGAATCAGCCTTAAAATTGTCCATAGTGAGATGACAAGACACTCACATAGCAGTGGGAAGAGCAGAAATTTATAATGTGACCACCACCAAGTGATTTGCTATGAATCTTTGATCTACTTGCTTTCTTTCTTACTCTCCTGTATTCTTTTTTTTTTTTTTTTTTATACTTTAAGTTCTAGGGTACATGTGCATAATGTTTATATCATGTATAACTCCCCATGCAATCCCTCCCTCCTACCCCTCCCCCTGATAGGCCCCATTGTGTGATGTTCCCCTTCCGAGTCCAAGTGATCTCATTGTTCAGTTCCCACCTATGAGTGAGAACATGCGGTGTTTGGTTTTCTCTTCTTGTGATAGTTTGCTAAGAATGATGGTTTCCAGCTGCATCCATGTCCCTACAAAGGACGCAAACTCATCCTTTTTGATGGCTGCATAGTATTCCATGGTGTATATGTGCCACATTTTCTTAATCCAGTCTGTCACAGATGGACATTTGGGTTGATTCCAAGTCTTTGCTATTGTGAATAGTGCCGCAATAAACATACGTGTGCATGTGTCTTTGTAGTAGAATAATTTATCATCCTTTGGGTATATACCCAGTAGTGGGATGGCTGGGTCATATGGTACATCTAGTTCTAGGTCCTTGAGGAATCGCCATACTGTTTTCCATAGTGGTTGAACTAATTTACACTCCCACCAACAGTGTAAAAGTGTTCCTATTTCTCCACATCCTCTCCAACACCTGTTGTTTCCTGACTTCTTAATGATTGCCATTCTAACTGGTGTGAGATGGTATCTCATTGTGGTTTTGATTTGCATTTCTCTGATGGCGAGTGATGATGAGCATTTTTTCATGTGTCTGTTGGCTGTATGAATGTCTTCTTTTGAGAAATGTCTGTTCATATCCTTTGCCCACTTTTGGATGGGGTTGTTTGTTTTTTTCTTGTATATTTGTTTGAGTTCTTTGTAGATTCTGGATATTAGCCCTTTGTCAGATGAGTAGATTGCAAAAATGTTCTCCCATTCTGTAGGTTGCCTGTTCACTTTGATGGTAGTTTCTTTAGCTGTGCAAAAGCTCTTTAGTTTAATTAGATCCCCTTTGTCAATTTTGGCTTTTGCTGCCATTGCTTTTGGTGTTTTAGACATGAAGTCCTTGCCCATGCCTATGTCCTGAATGGTACTACCTAGATTTTCTTCTAGGGTTTTTATGGTATTAGGTCTAACATTTAAGTCTCTAATCCATCTTGAATTAATCTTCGTATAAGGGTAAGGAAAGGATCCAGTTTCAGCTTTCTACTTATGGCTAGCCAATTTTCCCAGCACCATTTATTAAATAGGGAATCCTTTCCCCATTTCTTGTTTCTCTCAGGTTTGTCAAAGATCAGATGGCTGTAGATGTGGGTATTATTTCTGAGGACTCTGTTCTGTTCCATTGGTCTATATCTCTGTTGTGGTACCAGTACCATGCTGTTTTGGTTACTGTAGCCTTGTAGTATAGTTTGAGTCAGGTAGCGTGACGCCTCCAGCTTTGTCCTTTTGACTTAGGATTGTTTTGGCAATGCGGGCTCTTTTTTGGTTCCATATGAACTTTAAAGCAGTTTTTTCCAATTCTGTGAAGAAAGTCATTGGTAGCTTGATGGGGATGGCATTGAATCTATAAATAACCTTGGACAGTATGGCCATTTTCACGATATTGATTCTTCCTATCCATGAGCATGGTATGTTCTTCCATTTGTTTGTGTCCTCTTTTATTTCACTGAGCAGTGGTTTGTAGTTCTCCTTGAAGAGGTCCTTGACATCCCTTGTAAGCTGGATTCCTAGGTATTTTTTCTCTTTGAAGCAATTGTGAATGGAAGTTGATTCCTGATTTGGCTCTCTGCTTGTCTGTTACTGGTGTATAAGATGCTTGTGATTTTTGCACATTGATTTTGTATCCTGAGACTTTGCTGAAGTTGCTTATCAGCTTAAGGAGATTTTGGGCTGAGACGATGGGGTTTTCTAAATATACAATCATGTCATCTGCAAACAGAGACAATTTGACTTCTTCTTTACCTAACTGGATACCCTTGATTTCTTTCTCTTGCCTGATTGCCCTAGCCAGAACTTCCAACACTATGTTGAATAGGAGTGGTGAGAGAGGGCATCCCTGTCTTGTGCCAGTTTTCAAAGGGAATTTTTCCAGTTTTTGCCCATTCAGTATGATATTAGCTGTGGGTTTGTCATAAATAGCTCTTATTATTTTGAGGTACGTTCCATCAATACCAATTTATTAGCGTTTTTAGCATAAAGGGGTGTTGAATTTTGTCAAAAGCCTTTTCTGCATCTATTGAGATAATCATGTGGTCTTGTCTTTGGTTCTGTTTCTATGCTGGATTACATTTATTGATTTGCGAATGTTGAACCAGCCTTGCATCCCAGGGATGAAGCCCACTTGATCATGGTGGATAAGCTTTTGGATGTGCTGCTGAATCCGGTTGCCAGTATTTTATTGAGAATTTTTGCATCGATGTTCATCAGGGATATTGGCCTAAAATTCTCTTTTTTTGTTGTGTCTCTGCCAGGCTTTGGTATCAGGAAGATGTTGGCCTCATAAATGAGTTAGGGAGGACTCCCTCTTTTTCTATTGATTGGAATAGTTTCAGAAGGAATGGTACCAGCTCCTCCTTGTACCTCTGGTAGAATTCAGCTGTGAATCCATCTGGTCCGGACTTTTTTTGGTGGGTAGGCTATTAATTGTTGCCTCAATTTCAGAGCCTGCTGTTGGTCTATTCAGGGATTCAACTTCTTCCTGTTTAGTCTTGGGAGAGTGTAAGTGTCCAGGAAATTATCCATTTCTTCTAGAGTTTCTAGTTGATTTGCGTAGAGGCATTTAGTATTCTCTGATGGTAGTTTGTATTTCTGTGGGGTCGGTGGTGATATCCCCTTTATCATTTTTTGTTGCGTCTATTTGATTCCTCTCTCTTTTCTTCTTTATTAGTCTAGCAAGCGGTCTGTCAATTTTGTTGATCTTTTCAAAAAAACCAACTCCTGGATTCATTGATTTTTTGGAGGGTTTTTTGTGTCTCTATCTCCTTCAGTTCTGCTCTGATCTTAGTTATTTCTTGCCTTCTGCTAGCTTTTGAATGTGTTTGCTCTTGCCTCTCCATCTTTTAATTGTGATGTTAGAGTGTCCATTTTAGATCTTTCCTGCTTTCTCTTGTGGGCATTTAGTGCTATAATTTCCCTCTACACACTGCTTTCAATGTGTCCCAGAGATTCTGGTATGTTGTATCTTTGTTCTCATTGGTTTCAAAGAACATCTTTATTTCTGCTTTCATTTCGTTATGTACCCAGTAGTCATTCAGGAGCAGGTTGTCATTTCCATGTAGTTGAGCGGTTTTGATTGATTTTCTTAGTCCTGAGTTCTAGTTTGATTGCACTGTGGTCTGAGAGACAGTTTGTTATAATTTCTGTTCTTTGGCATTTGCTGAGGAGTGCTTTACTTCCAATTATGTGGTCAATTTTGCAATAAGTGCGATGTGGTGCTGAGAAGAATGTATATTCTGTTGATTTGGGGTGGAGAGTTCTATAGATGTCTATTAGGTCCGCTTGGTGCAGAGATGAGTTCAATTCCTGGATATCCTTGTTAAGTTTCTGTCTCGTTGATCTGTCTAATGTTGACAGTGGAGTGTTGAAGTCTCCCATTATTAGTATGGGAGTCTAAGTCTCTTGTAGGTCTCTAAGGACTTGCTTTATGAATCTGGTGCTCCTGTATTGGGTGCATAGATATTTAGGAGAGTTAGCTCTTCCTGTTGAATTGATCCCTTTACCATTATGTAATGGCCTTCTTTGTCTCTTTTGATCTTTGATGGTTTAAAGTTTGTTTGATCAGAGACTAGGATTGCAACCCCTGCTTTTTTTGTTCTCCATTTGCTTGGTAGATCTTCCTCCATCCCTTTATTTTGAGCCTATGTATGTCTCTGCATGTGAGATGGGTCTCCTGAATACAGCAGACTGATGGGTCTTGACTCTTGATCCAGTTTGCCAGTCTGTGTCTTTTAATTGGACCATTTAGTCCATTTACATTTAAGGTTAATATTGTTATGTGTGAACTTGATCCTGCCATTATGATATTAACTGGTTATTTTGCTCGTTAGTTGATGCAGTTTCTTCCTAGCCTCATGGTCTTTACATTTTGGCATGTTTTTGCAATGGCTGGTACCAGTTGTTCCTTTCCATGTTTAGGGCTTCCTTCAGGGTCTCTTGTAAGGCAGGCCTGGTGGTGACAAAATCTCTAAGCATTTGCTCATCTGAAAAGGATTTTATTTCTCCTTCACTGATGAAACTTAGTTTGGCTGGATATGACATTCTGGGTTGAAAATTCTTTTCTTTAAGAACGTTGAATATTGGCCCCCACTCTCTTCTGGCTTGTAGAGTTTCTGCCGAGAGATCTGCTGTTAGTCTGATGGACTTCCCTTTGTGGGTAACCCGACCTTTCTCTCTGGCTGCCCTTAAGGTTTTTCCTTCATTTCAACTTTGGTGAAACTGGCAATTATGTGTCTTGGAGTTGCTCTTCTGGAGGAGTATCTTTGTGGCGTTCTCTGTATTTCCTGAATTTGAATGTTGGCCTGCCCTACTAGGTTGGGGAAGTTCTCCTGGATGATATCCTGAAGAGTGTTTTCCAAATTGGTTCCATTTTCCCCCTCACTTTCAGGCACCCCAATCAGACGTAGATTGATCTTTTTACATAATCCCATACTTCTTGCAGGCTTTGTTCATTTCTTTTTCTTCTTTTTCTTTTGGTTTCTCTTCTCGCTTCATTTCATTCATTTGATCCTCAATCGCTGATACTCTTTCTTCCAGTTGATCGAGTCGGTTACTGAAGCTTGTGCATTTGTCACGTATTTCTCGTGTCATGGTTTTCATCTCTGTCATTTCGTTTATGATCTTCTCTGCATTAATTAGTCTAGCTGTCAATTCTTCCACTCTTTTTTCAAGATTGTTAGTTTCTTTGCGCTGGGTACGTAATTCCTCCTTTAGCTCTGAGAGGTTTGATGGACTGAAGCCTTCTTCTCTCATCTCGTCAAAGTCATTCTCTGACCAGCTTTGATCCATTGCTGGCGAGGGCTGCGCTCCTTTGCAGGGGGAGATGCGCTCTTATTTTTTGAATTTCCAGCTTTTCTCCCCTGCTTCTTCCCCATCTTTGTGGTTTTGTCTGTCTCTAGTCTTTGATGATGGTGACGTACCGATGGTGTTTTGGTATAGGTGTCCTTCCTGTTTGATAGTTTTCCTTCTGACAGTCAGAAGGACTGTCTGTTGGTCTGTTGGAGATTGCTTGAGGTCCACTCCAGACCCTGTTTGCCTGGGTATCAGCAGCAGAGGTTGCCGAAGATAGAATATTGCTGAACAGCGAGTGTACCTGTCTGATTCTTCCTTTGGAAGTTTCCTCTCAGAGGTGACTCCACCCTGTGAGGTGTGGGGTGTCAGACTGCCCCTAGTGGGGGATGTCTCCCAGCTAGGCTACTCAGAGGTCAGGGACCCACCTGAGCAGGCAGTCTGTCCGTTCTCAGATCTCAACCTCCGCGTTGGAGATCCACGGCTCTCCCCAAAGCTGTCAGACAGAGTCGTTCGCGTCTGCACCGGCCCCCGCTGCTTTCCCTATTGGACTGCAGCTGTGCGCTGTCCACAGAGGTAGAGTCTACAGAGACAGGCAGCCTTCCTTGAGCTGCTGTGAGCTCCACCCAGTTCGAGCTTCCCAGCAGCTTTGTTTACCTACTTAAGCCTCAGCAATGGCGGGAACCCCTCCCCTAGCCTCGCTGCTGCCTTGCGGATAGATCGCCGCAGACTGCTGTGTTAGCAGTGAGGGAGGCTCCGTGGGCGTGGGACCCTCCCGGCCAGGTGTGTTATATATTCTCCTGGTGTGCCTGTTTCCTTAAAGCGCAGTATTGAGGTGGGAGTTACCCGATTTTCCAGGTTTTGTGTGTCTCAGTTCCCCTGGCTAGGAAAACGGATTCCCTTCCCCCTTGCGCTTCCAGGTGAGGTGATGCCTCGCCCTGCTTCAGCTCACGCTGGCCAGGCTGCAGCAGCTGACCAGCACCTATTGTCTGGCACTCCCTAGAGAGATGACCCCATTACCTCAGTTGAAAATGCAGAAATCACCGGTCTTCTGTGTCACTCGCGCTGGGAGTTGGAGACTGGAGCTGTTCGTATTCGGCCATCTTCACTCTCCTGTATTCTTACTTACAATATGGCTATAACACCTATCCCTTTTTTTTTTCTTTTTTTCTTTTTGAGACGGAGTCTTGCTTTATTACCCAGGCTGGAGTGTGCAGTGGTACGACCTTGGCTCACCACAAACTCCGTCTCCAAGGTTCAAGCTATTCTCCTGCCTCAACCTCATGAGTAGCTTGGTTTACAAGCATGCAATACAATACAAAATTTGTGTATTTTTAGAGGAGACAGGATTTCACCAGGTTGGCCAGCTGGTCTCGAACCCCTGACCTCAGATGATCCACCCACCTTGGCCTCCCAGAATGTATCCCATCTTTTGCCATGATGTATTTAAAGTTTCTTAAAAGAATATATAAAATGTAAGTGAAGAAACATGGCTTGAATATGATGTTTTATACATTTTACACTGCCTTCATTTCACCAAAATAATAATAATAAGTTTGTTGAAGTTCCAAAATTAAAGTGATAATATGTAAATAAAAATAAATGAAATGGAATTTAGTTTCCAGCAGTAGGGGGACATTTCTATTCAAGGAAACCACTGGAGTATAGAAAACTTATTGAACAAAACTGCTAAACAAAGTATTTTTTAAATATTTCAAAATGTTAAGGTTAGATTAGTGCTATAGTCAAATAAATCTTCTGCAACATGGAAAAAATAGAAGAAGAATAAATCTAGAGAAGATTTTATTCACCATCCTAGATTTTTTATGTTTCCCTGGAACATCTAAACAGTCATAATTGCCTAGAGCTTGAGCTTTGTATTAGCCTGCTTGGGCTTCCATAACAAAATACCACAGACTGGATGGCTTAAAAAAGAGAATTTTATTTCTCACAGTTTTGGAAGGCAGAAGTCCAAGATCAAGGTCCTGGTGGGGTTGGTTTCTGATGAGGCTTCCCTTACTGGCTTATAGACAGCATCTTCTTGCAGTGTCATCCAATGGTCTTTCCTTTGTGCACATGTACAAAGAGACAGATTAAGATCTCTGGTATCTCTTCCTTTTTGAAAGTATATCAGGCCTATTGCATTAGGACTTATGATCTCATTTAACCTTAATTAACTCTTTGAAGGCCCACTGATCTCCAAATACAGTCACATTGGGGATTTCAACACATGAGTTTGAGGGGGACCCAATTCAGTCCATAACAGCCTTCCATGGGTCATTAAGGGGGATCAGAAGAAAAAGCCTAGGGTAAGTCCAAATTTAAATCTTTGATCCGTGAACCAGTATATAAAGCAGGATAACTAAAGGTGACAAACTTAGTGGATAAACTAGGAAAAATCCACTTTTTGGCAGAAGATTATGAGGATATTGCCAACCATCAGCAATGGCTCTAGAGAAAGAATAAAAAAAAAATAACTTTTCCCCAAGAATCCCTAAACACAAGCCCAACTTTATTTAAATTAGGATAAAAAATTCTCACTAGCCTTATGGCTGAAAAAAACAAAAGCCACCACCATGATCACTACCAGCAAAAACCTAGCCAAAAATGTGTACCTGGGCATCTGGAAAAAGCAAATAAAATTACTCTTTAAAACTGTAATTTAAAAATAGCTTATTTCCAATAATCATCCAGAGTTTTATAATATTTAAAGGCACATTAGCTCATAATGAGAAACCACAAAACACTAAACAGAAAATACACCGCAAAATATTAGGAAAAATAACAAACAGTGTAACTTAACCCTCAAAATATAGCTGATTTTGTAATTAATAATTTTGTAACTGTCCGGAGCCATGAGGCCCGGAATTAGCTGACCTCTGTTGCTTGATCTCCACAAAGCGGAAACAAGATGGCACATTTCCAGGTTCTTCATTATAAACTGTTCCTGCGCGTGCCTAAAGTTTTTCCCGCACATGCCTAAAACTGTTCCCGCGTGCGCAAGCCTTTCCTGCGCGCACGCAAACTTTTTCGCGACCAGGAAGATATGCAGCCTACGGCGCAGGCACGATCCCGCGCCCGGGAAAATTACAAACCCATGGCGCATGTGCAATTGTAATTTGAGAAACCCCGGACCCCCGTCACCGTCCTGGCCCAACCTCTTCCTCTGCCAGCCTATATAAGGCATTGCACTGCCACCATTAAACGAGACTTCATCAGGCTATTTGTCTTGTCTCCATTTCTCTGTTTTCTTGTCTCCTCCATTCCCATTCCCCCTTCCAGGGCCCATTTGACTGTCCTGCAGGTCGGGACATGTAATCACACAAATAATATAAAACAATGTTTATGATGTTAAAACATTACATTGGAAAATTAAATGAATAAGAAAAGAACAAAAAACTGGAAAATTTGACCATAAATATTTGAATAAAACCTATCTAATTTTGTGAATAAGATATAAAACAGTTGCAATTTGATACTGAATGAAGACATTTAGTAGTAGATTCAACGAGGCCAAGGAGAGAATTAGTAAAATAGAAGATCAAGCTGAAGGAATAACCCAGAATGTGTCACAAATAGAAATTATGAAAAAAGGGGAAGCTAAGAAACCCAGAGGAGAAAGTAAGAAAGTCTAATACTCAATCAAAGGAACAGTAAAAGAACATGAATAAAATGGGTGTAAGTTGTACTTTGTGATTACCCCAGATTCTTTCTTCTGATCTCTTAGTGTCTAAAGGAATAGTGGCTAAGAACTTTTGAGAACTGATAAAAGACATGAGTTCTTAGACACAAAATTCAGTAAATCTCTCCCCAAATTAAAATGATTGATAGATAAACACCTACATGCATTTGGTAAAAATATAGATCACTAGAATGTACTTAAATGTGACCAAAACAAAAAGGAAGTAGGACAATGATTAGGTCAATAGATGATTTCCCAAAGCAAAAACTAGCCGGAGGGTAGGGGTGGAGGAGAAAGCAAATCTGTACAGAAAACTATGGGAACTTAATAAATATCTAACTATATATAATAAATTCAATGAAACTAGATAGAAAAAACACTGTATGTGCAAATTAACAAAAAACAACAAAGAGCAGCAGAAATGTGATAGGAAAGCTCAAAGGGGTAGCAAGGGATTAGACATAATCACAACAACAAAAGAACTAGGAATTCTGAGCTATCCTACTGAGAAAATCACAAAACATAAGCAAAAACGCCCCCCAACCTGCCCCCGCCAAAAGTAAAGTCTCTGTCTCCCAGGACCATTTGAGATCTGAAAACAATGAGGATAGGGAAGAAGCCTTAGGATAGTGGGGAAAACAAAACATGGAAAGTACACAGAGAACAAGGTAACAGATAAAATACCATCTGTTCTAACAGAGAAGAACTTATCTTGGAATATACATGCAGTATCTGTAAGGTGCAGTAGTCAAAGATAAAAACAATTGGTAGAAGCACCCCCTGAAGCAACATACCACTGTAGAATCAGAGGAAATCTGCCCACAAAAGGCAACAAATATTAAAGAAATTGTTGATCACTTTATCAATGGAAGAGGTATCCCTTGAGCAGAGGACCCAGGAAAGAACTTGCTGTGGGTTAAACTGTACCACTCTCTCCCCAATCCTCACCTAACTATTCCGAAGTCCTAACTGCCCAGAAATGTGAATGGAACCTTATTTAAAAAAAGAGTCTTGCACACGTCATCAAGTTAAGATGAGGTCATACTGAATTAGAATGGTCCTGAAATCCCATCTGACTAGTCTCCATGTAAGAGGGAATTTTGAAAATAGAGATGGAGTCAAGCAGTAGGAAAGCCATGTGAAGATGGAGGCAGAGATAGGAGTGATACACTGGCCAAGGAATACCACAGATTAATGGCAACTATCAGAATAGAAGAGGCAGGGAAGGAGTCTTCCCCTAGAACTCTCAGAGAGCAGATGGCACTGCTGACACCTTGACTTTCGATTTCTAGCTTCTAGAACTGTGAGACAACACATTTCTGCTGTTTGAGGCCACCAAGTTTGGGGTACTCTGTTACCACAGCCCTTGGAGACTAGTACAGTGCTTTAACTCCTCCATGCCTTACAGAAATCCTTCTGCTAACAGCTAGTCTAGAAAATCCAATTCACTAAAATATTGATAACAAAACATAAATAAATAAAACTATACCAATTGTTCAAAGACACTTTACTGAATAAAAAGAAAAAAAAAAACATACAGCAAACTTCTTAGGAGTCAAAGAAAACTCACCCTAAAAATGTCATCACAAACAGAAGATTGTAATGTAACAGTTCAGTCTGAATTCAAAAGAGATCTGCTGTACAATACAGTGCCTCTAGTTAACAATATGGTATTATTGCACACTTTACAATTTAAAAGGGAACATTTCATGTAAAGTGTTCTTACACAGACATGCGCACACAACACAAGACGCGAATAGACACAAACTGTTTGAGGTGATGAATATGTTTATCATCTTGATTGTGGTGATGGTATTATGGGTTTATGCATATTTCCAAACTCATCCAATTGTATATGTTAAACAGGTGCAGTTTGTTTGTATATCACTTATACCTCAATGAAGCTATCAAAAAGAACTCTAGCAGAGCCATGGCATCTATGAGGAGACATCACAAAGCAAAAATAAGAAAGCACTTAGAAAATATGGCTAAACCATTTGGAGCTATAACCCAACAGTAAGATAGTATACAATAGAAACTAGCAGAACTCATGAAAAACTAAAGAAAAAGACAAAATATCTCCAAATGAAAGCTAAATTACAAGGTGCTCTTGTGGGAGTAGTTATCTAAGAAAGCATAGTAAGAGACACAGAAGACAGAAATGAAGGAAAGGAAACAAACAAACAAAAAAGATAAAAAGGGATTAGAGAGAAAGTGATTTGGGCTAGAATGGCCTCATTGCAAATGAGGATCCTGCCTTTTTGTCAGGAGCAACAGCTACATTCTCTGGAGGAGTGACAGAGATTGCTTTGTATTAGAAAACAGCACTTTGTTTCTGGAATCCCAGCAGCGGTCCGGTCCTGTCTTTCTTCTGAGAGACTACTCACTTTTCCACTGACATCTGTTTCCTCTTGCAGCATTTCCTGGTCTTTGGTATCTCCTGTGTTCTCTGGAGGAGGAGCCTTTTGATGCATACCTGCCTTCATAAACTTTTCCATGATGGACGTTTGTGAGGCTGAGTGTGTGGCAGGCAAGTGTCACCGAGGAACCAAGAAGAACCCAAATGATGTTCAAGGTCCCAGAGATCCTGGAGCATACGAACGTGGGTACCAAGAGTTTTACAGGTAATTTCTACCAAACATTCAGGGAAAAAAAATAAATAATAAATAAATCTCACGCAAATCTTTCAGGGAACAGAAAAGAGAAAGGACTTTCCAATCACAAGGTTAATGTAATATTTATACCACAACCAGGCCAATGGTGTTAGAAGTGGTAATTGATATTTATTGTCATTCAAAAACACAAATGCAAAATAATGAGAAATCTATAATATTAGCAAATAAAATCCAGCAATGTTTTCAAGTTAATGAATCACTATCAAATTCAAATTATTCCAGTAATACAAAATTGATTCAGCATTTAGAAGTGTATTAATACAATTCACCATATTATTACTAATTGTATATTTATGTGTATGCAATAATTTCATTATACAAAACATTTGATAAAATTCTAAATGTTTTAAACTTTTAAACTAAGAGTAGAAGATAACATGGTGTTTTATTGTTTCTGTACCACTTTGTCTTAATCATTATACCTTTACAAAATATATTGTTATCTATGATGGCTAATACCTCTCAGTCTATTTTCCTTTTTAGGCAATTTATTATTGTTTTTGGCCCTTTGTTTTCCATTAAACTTGTTAAATTCTATTTAAAACCCTAGTGGAATTCTTAATCTAAGTGGTGAGTTCACTTTTAGCTTTGTTATTTAATGTAAACAAATGTGTTATATGTAGGCTATTATATGTATGACACACGATATTAACTGAAAAAAAATCAAAGTTCACTGAAAATCTGAATGATAGATTAACACATGCAAATCAACTGGCCAAATAGAACATAGTGAACAGATAATCTAATTCATGTTAGGATGGTTGATTACAAAAAGTTTAAAGTACTTAGTTTTATCACTCAACGTAGATAATAAACTAAGCCCATAAGGTACAAAATGTTTATTCATTCAATTTCTAGGCAAGGTTATACGTGTTTTGTTTTGTTTTGTTGTTTTGAGACAGGGTCTCACTCTGTCAGCCAGGCTGGAGTGCAGTGGTACAGTCACAGCTCAATGCGGCTTCAACCTCTCAGGCTCAGGTGATCCTCCTATGTCAGCCTCCCTAGGGGCTGTGATTACAGATGTGTGCCACAATGCCCAGATAATTTTTTGTATTTTTTGTAGAGACGAGGTCTGAACTATGTTACCCAAGACGGTGTTGAACTCCTGGACTCTAGTGATCTGCCTGCCTTGGCCTCCCAAAGTGCTGGGATCACAGGTGTGAGCCACCATGCCTGACCAACAAGGTCAGATTTGATCTTTTAACTGGGAATCAAAAAGATTAAAATCACATTTCATATTCTACCAGTGTAATCATCTATAACAAGATAGTCATTTAGGAGTGTTTATAAAACACTATTTTATGAATTCACTACGACTCCAAAGTTACACATAACAAACCAGGAATTCTTAAACATCATTTTGCTATGATGGCTGATAGGTCCAAAATAATGGCCATGGCTTTGTATCAGTCAGGGCCAATAAACTTCCACTGTTGCATTAGAATTCAGATCTGGCATATGTTACTACTTTCTCTAAGTAACACAACAAAATGAATTATGAATGTTTCATAACTTTCCCATCTTTCCAGTTTTTAAAATGCATTATAAAGCAGATAATTGAAAAAAGTATCATATCCTATTGAGTTTTTGTTGTTGTTTTTTTTTTTTTAAGTGGGAGAGGTAATCTCACAATATTTAACCACATAGCCTTTAAATCAGGCCCAGATAAAAGGTGCAAAACATACTCTTGTAGGGAAAGTATTACCGTTTGATGGAAAAGTCAAATGTGTTTATAACCACAGTCTTTTTGGATTTCACACAATGCCATGCCAATAGCATTACAGAAATTGATGACTAAATGTATCCCACATGAAAAGAGTCTCCAGAAGCACCAACTAAGCATCTGTAGCAGAACTGAGATTTATGAAAACAAGTACAGATTTTAGAAAAAAAAATGTGAATTGCTTGTATTTTATTTTAAAATATCTCTACCTAGGTCAAAGTGAAATTCAAAAGTACATGATATTCAACTAAACGCAACAAATTTCCTTTAATTCTAAAGTATACTAAATGAACAAGAAAGGCTTAGGTACATATGTATCCTATTTCCATAATAGCAACCTAAAATACCTTAGTATCTCATTATCTTCCACTATCGCTAAAATGCAAACTGTTAGCTTTTGCCTTTTTCTTTCTTTCTTTATTCTTTAAATATGAAAATTAGAAATAGGAAGATAATTGATATTAATTAGAGCTTTATTTGTCTACATGTCATTGTCTGAAATCATCTATAACACACAGTTACAAAAATGAATGATAGAAATTATTATTTCTTCTTAGTTCAAAATGTCAATTGTCACAGGGCACAAAACCAAAAGTGTTAAAAGAAGAAACAGAGAGAGAGACAGAGAAAGGCGGGGGAGGGGAGGCTGTCTGTATCAACCATGAATGGGGTAATTACCATTAGAATAACAAAAGTGGCCATTAGGTCACATTTTACACACTGAGAACTTGAGTAATAGCCTACTTAATGTTTTCTAAAAGGCACTAATAACATCTCTTCACGTTAATGCCACTTACTCAGGGGCTACATTGCCTAGAATTCTAGAATTTTAGATCTAGTCCATTGCTTTCATAAAACTGTGCTCCTCCTGACTCCATTTCATCCAACTATCTCCTTGACTGGCGCCATCCTTCCACATTCCTCTGGAAAGTTCTGTCCCTTATGTATTTGCTTTCCTCTCATTTCTCTCCATTTCATTTTAGCAATAAGAGCAATTTTTATAAAATATGAATTAGATCATGTAATTACTTTGCTTAAAACACTTCAGTAACTTCACAGTGTACTTGAATAAAAATTGAATTCTTATTTTGCTATTCTAGACCTCACAACTTGAACCACATCAACTTTCACAACCCCAGCATGGGCCACTGTTCCTCTTTCTCAGCAGATACCAGTCACACTCTCTCTCCTACGAGGTGACAGTCTAATACAGCATTTGTGCCTGTTGTTTGTTTTTTTTAATTTTGTTTTAATAATACCCATAATGTTTTTGAGATCCTCCCCTGATTAGTTTTTCATCTTTCATCAGGTTTAACTGAAACTGCATTCTCTTTCTACTCTAAATCAAGTGGACTCTATCTGTAATTCCTTTTTTTAATGTTTTTTAGAGATAGAATTTCACTATATTGCCCAGGCTGGCATCGAGCTCCTAGGCTCAAACGATGTCCTTACCTAGCTTCCCAAGTAGCTGGGAAGTGAGCTGCTGCACCTGGTGTATTTCTATAATTCTTTATCACCAAATACTTAATTGTTATGGTTTTAGTTACTATGCGTGTGTGTATATATATGCATTTATATACACACATTTTCATTGTTTCATTCTCTTGATTGAACAGATGCTTCATGAAGACAGGAGCCATGTGGGTCACCATCTTATATCCATCACCTTGGACAGTTTCTGCCACATGGTGGACAATAAATACTTGTTGAATGAATGATTGAAAGATTTAATAATTTCAGTTACATATATATATATATATATATATGTATATACACACACACACACACACACACATATAAATACTGAGTCCAGAATTTCAATGTAAGGGTATAGTCTCATAATTTTTCTGAACAGACACTTAAAACTTTAACAAAAGATATTAAGTACATGTGATCCACACAAATACAATATATTTCCTCTCTAAAAGCTTTCTTTTCAGTGGCAATCAAGCCCCTGCCAAAGTAAAAGTTCACTTTCTTATGTAGCTGTGCAATAAACATTTTTTAGTAGAAATGCTGAAAAATAAATCCATAAATCCTCACGCTCCCTTGAGAAGGAGCTTTTACAAGAAGTGACTTATAAAGCCAAGACACAAAGAAATGTGTAAGTAAACTCACATAGTAAACCTTGTTTTTTTTTTTTAATTGGGCCTTATATACCATAGTCCTCAGAGAGCTAAAAGAAATCGCAGCAAAGAGAAATACAATAAAACCTAGAAAAGGAAAATATTGATTTGTGTATACTGGTGAAATAGATGTCACTTACTATCCTACTGATTGTACTGATTTTTATCACAGAGATTTTTGTAGTTTTTATGTAAATATAACTTTGGAAAATTGTTTCATGGTATGTAATGAATTGTTGAATTACTATGGTATAAAAACCATGATCTGAATTTCACTTCTTAGATGTGTGGACTTAGACAAATTGTGTCATTTGTAAAATGTGAGGGAAAACATCAAACTCAATGGGTTATTGTTGAGTTAGATAAAATTTAATATGCAAAGTAACTAGCACAGTTCTTGGCACAGAAGTCATACTAAAAGATTATTGTTCTTATTAGTGTTTTGATATGAATACAAAAAGATGACAGGCTTCCAAAACCACAGAGACTTTGTTCCTGCTTTCCTTGCCTACTCCAACCCCAGACCATACAAAAAAGTGGCAATATTAATTGAATCTATGTTCTGTTTCTAAGGGAATATTGTCTCTTCTGCTCATTGAACCACATTCTCAAAGAATTTGAGGATACAGAATGTTAAATGTAGTAAAAAAAAAAAGCTATAATTATAGTTATAAGTGCTGAAGAAATAATAAACAATGAAGAATATTAAAAATCTTGGAGTCTAAAGTCTAAAAGTATAAGTGGTGTTACCAAAACCTATATGAAAGAAACCAAAGCAAAGTAGATCCTTCATTTATACAAGAGAAGTATACTGCACACCTTCTGTATACTCTAAATTATGCTAGGCACAGGAAGTATTGCAGTTTTAAAAACAGATATAAACCTGCCTTCATGTAATTTGCAGTTTAGATATGCAAAGAATAAAACTAATCAAATAATTAAAATTGATTGTGTTATGAAACATAATTATTAATTGAGATAAGTGCTGTTGAATTTTAGAAAAGGGTTCCAAAAGTCATATAAAGCACAGAATACAACGAACTTATAATATGGGGATCTGAACTAGTGTTATAGGTGTTAAAAACTGGAAGTTGTGGCCGGGCGCGGTGGCTCAAGCCTGTAATCCCAGCACTTTGGGAGGCCGAGACGGGTGGATCACAAGGTCAGGAGATCGAGACCATCCTGGCTAACACAGTGAAACCCCGTCTCTACTAAAAATACAAAAACTAGCTGGGCGAGGTGGCGGGCACCTGTAGTCCCAGCTACTTGGGAGGCTGAGGCAGGAGAATGGCGTAAACCCGGGAGGCGGAGCTTGCAGTGAGCTGAGATCTGGCCACTGCACTCCAGTCCGGGAGATAGAGCGAGACTCCACCTCAAAAAAAAAAAAAAAAAAAAACTGGAAGTTGTGTATTTCATTACTGATGAATGGTGTGAGAGTAAAGAATGAGTGTCAATAAACCTAAAAATGTGTTCAATATGTCAAAATAATATGTATTATTGAAAATAATATGGCAAACACAGTAAACATCATAGTCAATGGGCAAAAGCTTGAAACATTCCTCTTGAGGACTGGACCAAGAATGCTCACTCTTATCACTCCTATTCAACATAATACTCAAGTCCCAGACAGAATAATCAGGCAACAGAAGAAATAAAAGGTATCCAAATAGCAGAAGAAGAAGTTAGGCTATTTATCTTCCTTGATGATATGATTCTATACCTAGAAAATCCTGAAGAGTCCACCGAAAGGCTACTAGAGCTGATAAATGACTTCAGTAAAGTTTCAGGGTACAAAATCAATGTACAAAAATCAACAGCATTTCTATATGACAATAACTTTCAAACTGAGAGCTCAATCAAGAATGAAATCCCATTTACAATAGCCACAAAATGAGTAAAATACCTAGGAATACAGCTAACCAAGACAGTGAAAGATCCTACAACAAGAACTACAAAACACTGCTGAAATAAATCAGAGACAGCACAAAAAAATGGAAAAACATTTCATGCTTATGAATTGGAAAAATCAATATCATTGAAATGGCCATACTGCCCAAATCAATTTACAGATTCAATGCTATCCTTAGGTAACTATTCTAAAATTCATACGGAACCAAAAAAAAGCTGAAATGGCCAAAGCAATCCTAAGCAAAAAGAACAAAGCCAGAGGCATCACATTACTTGACTTCAAACTATACTACAAGGCTACAGTAACCAAAACAGCGTGATACTGGTACAAAATCAGACACATAAACCCAGGGAACAGAATAAAGAACCCAGAAATAAAGTTACACACCTACAACATTTGCTCTTTAACAGGGTCCACAAAAATAAGCAATGGGGAAAAGACTCCCTTTTAATAAATGGTGCTGGGATAACCAGCTATTCACATGCAGAAGAGGGAAACTGGTTCCATACCTATTACTATGTACAAAAATAAACTCAAGATGAATTAAAGACTTAAGACCTGAAACCATAAAAATTTTAGAAACAAAACAAAACAAAACAAAACAAAAAAACGGGAAATGCCCTTCTCAAAGTTGACCTTGGCAAAGAATTTATGGCTAAGTCCTCAAAAGCAATTGAAAGAAAAATTGACAAGTGGGACCTAATTAAAGAATCTCTGCACACCAAGAGAAACTGTCAAGGAAGTAAACAGGCAACCTATAGCATGGGAGAAAATATTCTCACCCTATGGATCCAACAAAGGTCTAACATCCTGAATCTATAAGGAACTTAACAAACAAAAAACAAATAACTCCATGAAAAAGTGAGCAAGAAACATGGACACCTTCAAAAGTTGACATATAAGCGATGAACAAACATATGAAAAAATGTTCATCATCAGAGAAATGCAAATCAGAACTACAATGAGATACCGTCTCACATCAATCAGAATGACTTTTGTTGAAAAGTGAAAAAATAACAAATGTTGGCAAGTGTTTTCATGCTGCTGATAAAGACATACCCAAGACTGGGCAATTTACAAAAGAAAGAGGCTTAATTGGACTCACCGTTCCACATGGCTGGGGAGGCCTCACAATCATGATGGAAGGCAAGGAGGAGCAAGCCATGTCTTACATGGATAGCAGCAGGCAAAAAAAAGATCTTGTTCAGGGCAACTCCTGTTTTTAAAACTCTCAGATCTCATTAGACCCATTCACTACAATGAGAACAGCATAGGAAAGACCCGTCCCCATAATTCAATCATCTCCCACAATATGTGGGAATTCTGGGAGCTACAAGATGAGATTTGAGTGGGGACACAGAGCCAAACCACATCATTCTGCTCCTGGTGCCTCCCAAATTTCGTATCTTCACATTTCAAAACCAATCAGTCCCCCAAAGTCTCAATTCATTTCGCCATTAACTCAAAAGTCCACAGTCCCAAGTCTGATCTGAGACAAGGCAAGTCCCTTCCACCTATGAGCCTGTAAAATCAAAAGCAAGTTAGTTACTTCCTGGATACCATGGGGATACAGGCATTGGGTAAATATAGCCAGAAGGGGCCACAGGCCCCATGCAAGTCTGAAACCCAGCAAGGCAGTCAAATCTTAAAGCTCCAAAATGATCTCCTTTGACTCCATGTCTCACATCCAGATCGCACTGATGCAAGAAGTGGGCTCCCACAGCCTTGGGCAGCCCTGCCCCTGTGGTTTTGCAGGGTATAACAAGACTGAAGAGAAAGGGAATACATACACTATTGGTGGGAATGTAAACCAACTCAGCCACTGTGGAGTGTAGTTTGGAAATTTCTCAAAGAACTGAGTTGAAATGTCATTCAACACAGCAGTTCTCTACGGGTATATGCCCGAAGGAAAATACGTCATTCTACCAAAAAGACACATGCACCCATATGTTCATTGCAGCACTATTCACAATAGGAAAGACATGGGATCAACCTAAGTACCCATTAACTCTGGATTGGAAAAAGAAAACGTGGTACATATGCACCATGCAATACTATGCACACATAAAATAAGAATGAGATTATATCCTTTGCATTAGCATGAATACAGCTGGAAATCATTATCCTAAGCAAAATATCACAGAAACAGAAGACCAAATACTGTAAGTCCTCATTTATAAGTGGGAGCAAAACATTGGGGATACATGGACATAAAGATGGGAATAATAAACACTGGGGAATACAAGAGGGTGGGGGGAGGAAGGTAGGGTTTGAAAACAACTACTTATTGGGTACTGCGCTCACTATCTGGATTCTGAGTTCAGTCACGTCCCAAATATCAGCATCATGCAATATACCTTTGTAGCAAACCTGCACATACTCTCCCTGATTCTAATATAAAAGTTGAAAAAGAAAAAACTAGTTCACAAAAATTCCAAGAGATCATGATAGACTACATGGGCCATAATATTGGGAATACTAGGAAGAAAACAAGACACCCTACTTCAACACTTAATGGAAACTCAAAATGGGCAAGTCAATGTGATAGACATAGAGGAGGAAAAATGCTGAGAAAAGGCTGTAGTGATATAAGAACCATGCATAGGATGTGAGCAACCATCCAATCTAACTTAGCAAACAATAAGACACCAGTCTCTATTATTTTGTGAACTTAGGCACATGGCTTGACTCCTATTGATTTTAGTTTATTCACCAGAAAATTCATACTGTTGAAATAGCCAATTTACTACTAGCGTCAATTATCTCTGCAGTAGAGTGAAAGGTGTTGAAATTTTGAAATAGTATATTTTTGAGTGAAAATGTTCATCATTATCTGTTCTTTCCCTTCAGAAGAAAATCAAATAGCTTCATTCTGTAATGAACTCCAACCTCCCAAAGTTAAGGGAATCTTCATTGCTAGATGATCTTTTGACTGACAAAAATCCCTGAGAGAATCAACCCCAGTGAGTGTGTCATCTGTATAGAGAAATAGGCTAGCCCAATTTGGAAACGAATTAAGAGCTCTCACCTAAATAAAGGCAGCAACAGAAGACCTGTATTTTTGACAAAATGATACACCGCAACCTAAATCCAAGTGGAATTTTTTATAATAGGCTTCAGGTCAAACTCTAAATAATGTAGCTCATAACTGTATTACTTTTGGGGCAAATTAGCAATGGTAAGGACATGCTTTCTAAATATCAGTGTGGTAATTATTTTGGCTTTTTCATTTTTTAATTGAATATGGATATAATAAATATTTCCCAAGGCTACCAGAATAAATGAACAATCAGGATATCGTTAAACAGCAGAACAATGTTTCTCTGCATGTGTCAGTTCAAATCCATTCCTCTACCTAAGAAGTGTGTGTGTGTGTGTGTGTGTGTACGCGCGTGTGTGAAGTGAGCAGTAAGTTAATGAGGAAGAAGTTTCTAGGGTTTTGTGTTTGTGTTAAGGTCTGATTCATTCCTCATGTCTCAGCCTGCCACATTTTTTCCATCACCATCGCAATTTTCTTTGGCCAACAGCCCTAGAAACTGTACAATATTCCACCCAGTGCAGTTCCTATCCTGCTTAGGTGACACTATTCTTTAGAAAAGCCTTCCGGACAGGTAGATAGATATGGAACAAGTGAAATGGAAGCTGAGACCACATGTGCCAGAAAGGGGAACAGTATATTTCACACTGTCCTTATCAGAAGGCTACTTCAGAGTTCAGTTTCATAAAGCAGATTGAACACATGTTCTCTTTACTATTCACACCCCTCTAAAATGACACCTTAAAAGTTGTTGTTGTTGTTTTAAGATATAAACCTCATAAAAACAAAAAGAATAGTAAAAGAGGTATTTATAGACCAAACTTTAGAAACTAAGAGTAAAGCAATAGGGTGAATAGAAAAGTGGCATATGGACTTAGCAGAACAGAAAAAGCTGAGGGCTATGGTTATGGACACAGTGTGGTATCATTCAGATCCTCCTTCCTGAATGACCATGATGTGGATGTACCCGCTGGGAGCACTGAGACAGACAGCCCTCGATTCCCACATTGCTTTGAGAATAGCCTCAGCAGAAGAAAGCTGTCAAGTCCAAGAGCATATCACCTTCCCAGGGTAACTGGCATTGAGATACAGAGGCCCTGCCCTCACTCAATTCTGGACGGCCATTCTAACTGCAGCTGGAAACAACTGAGGTCTTCATTGGAGCTGCATTGTAATTGAACTTTGTCCTTTCCTTATTTCCTTCCCTCCCACAAGAGATTATCTCAAAGGTATTCCTAGTATATGTCCTGCATATTTTCCAGTGAAATCAACTTGTAGAAGCTGGTTCCAGAAGTGATTCAAGAAAGTAGATGGCATATGTAAAATTTTGGTTTGGATCCCTTGTCATCCAGAAGGCAATGAATACTTCCCATCACCATCGCAATTTTCTTTGGCTGACAGCCCTAGAAACTGGACAATATTCTGCCCAAAGCAGCTCCTATCCTGCTTAGGTGACACCATTTTCTAGAAAAGTCATCACTGATAGTGGATGTAATTGAATACATGTGAACCTTGGCATCAAGCAGCGATGCGTGTGTTAAAAGTTTCACATGTGGTGAACTGGAATCGGTATTCCAGGTCAAGGTACTGCATTAGCAGGTGCAATATATCTGGCAATTTATACATTTTAGGTGCATTGTATCCATAAAGCAATGGAATTGGATACTTGTTGACAAGCGCAAGTGATACTTTCAGGGGGAAAACAATAACTAAAGACTGAGAACAACTAGTAGGGAATTAAAAACTAAGACAGTCAGAAGTCCTTCTTCTAGCCCATAATTTTTTTTTGCTTTCTTTACCAGGCAGGCAGAGGAAGCTTAGAAAAAGGTATAGCACTTAAGAGTAGAAGAGCTCCAACAAAGGTTAAGCTCCCAAACACGTCATGTCTGTAAGCCACGATCAAAGCCCTGGCTGGAAAAACAGGACCCTAGCACACAGGAGCATGTGGGTTGATGCACTCAAAAATCTTGAAGTCCAAAATTCCTCTTAATACTCTGTTCCAGCATAAATAGGCAACTGCTCCCTGTTGAAGCTTAGTGCTGCCCCATAGCTTGAAGATAATGGAGATCCTCACCTACTAAATGAAACCATGCACCCCCACCCCAAGCATCCACTCTTGAAATAAATAAATAATGTCACATTATTTGTTGTACAAGCTAAGGGAGAAATGGACCTCTGAGGAGAAGAAAATTCAGGATTCAGCTAACATGTATGTTTAGGAGCCAGGAAAATATAGGAGAGACTGGATTCTGAGTGTGCTACACCAAAAGGAACAGAACAAAAGTTTAGGGAAAGGAAAGGCTATCACTATGGGACATTTTTGCAGAATATAGGATTTAATACTGTTGCAAGGACCTGCTGCTCAAGCTACCAGGAGGGTTCCAGAAGTAAGCAAAAGTGATTGCCCACATACAGTGAGGTGGAAGTGCCAGAATTACACTGGAAGAGAGTTGCAAAACATGATGGAATTGTTCTATATCCTGATTGTAGCGGTGGTTACATGAATCTAGTCATGTGTTAAAGGTCACAGATTATAAATTTAAAAATGAATTTTATAGTGTGTCAATGAAAACTTTGTCATAACTAATATATAGTCAGTTAACAGAAGAGAAAACAATGCTCTATCACATTACTTATGAAAGAAATGCAAATTCAAACAACAAGAAGCATAATTTCTCCCATCAAATCGGCAACATGAAACCAGTGGCAATACCAAGCATTGTTTTATCCTCATCTTCCTTACAATAACACATTTAGATGCCCCAGAGTGTAGTCAGAATTTACTCTTTTCTCTGTCTAGACACATTGTTTAAGTAATCAAAACCAGTCCAATTGAGAAATTTAAAATTTTGTATAGTTTCATAATAGATTTTTACATTAATTTTTGTTTCAAAATTATTGACTTCATAATAATTTTTATTTTTAAATTATTGAGTTAAAATATTATTTATTGTAATTACTGAGGTTTTGGTGTCCACATCTTAAATTCTGCACTTGAGGTGAGTGTATTCGTTCATTTTCATACTGCTATGAAGAAGTACCAAAAAATGGATAATTTATAAAGAAAAAGAGGTTTAATGAACTCACAGGTCCACATAGCTGGGGAGGACTCACGATCATGGCAGAAGGCAAAGAAGGAGCAAAGGCACATCTTATATGGTGGCAGGCAAGAGAGTGTGTGCAGGGGAACTGCCTTTTATAAAACCGTCAGATCTCATGAGACTTATTCACTATCATGAGACAGTATGGGAAAAACCTGCCCCCATGATTCAATTATTTCACAACAGGTCTCTCCCACAACACGTGGGATTATGGGAGCTACAACTCAAGATGAGATTTGGGTGGGGACACAGCCAAACCATATCAGTGGGTATGTATCTCTTACTTTATGCTAGTGCCAGACATTAATTCCACTTATATTCCATTTCATGTATTTCTGTTCTACCTCCCTGAACACCAGGTTTTTGTTTTGTTTTGTTTTGTTTGTTTGTTTGTTTGTTTGTTTGTTTAATTATACTTTAAGTTCTAGGGTACATGTGCACAACGTGCAGATTTGTTACATATGTATACTTGTGCCATGTTGGTGTGCTGCACCCATCAACTCGTCAGCACCCATCAACTCGTCATTTACATCAGGTATAACTCCCAATGCCATCCCTCCCCGCTCTCCCCTCCCCATAATAGGCCCCGGGGTGTGATGTTCCCCCTCCGGAGTCCAAGTGATCTCATTGTTCTATTCCCACCTGTGAGTGAGAACATGTGGTGTTTGGTTTTCTGTTCTTGTGATAGTTTGCTGAGAATGATGGTTTCCAGCTGCATCCATGTCCCTACAAAGGACATGAACTCATCCTTTTTTATGGCTGCATAGTATTCCATGGTGTATATGTGCTGCATTTTCTTAATCCAGTCTGTCACTGATGGATATTTGGGTTGATTCCAAATCTTTCCTATTGGTAATAGTGCCACAATAAACATATATGTGCATGTGTCTTTATAGGAGCATGAGCTATAATCCTTTGTTTATATACCCAGTAATGGGATGGCTGGGTCATATGGTATTTCTAGTTCTAGATCCCTGAGGAATCAATGGTTGAACCAGTTTACAATCCCACCAACAGTGTAAAAGTGTTCCTATTTCTTCACATCCTCTCCAGCACCAGTTGTTTCCTGACTTTTTAATGATTGCCATTCTAACTGGTGTGAGATGGTATCTCATTGTGGTTTTGATTTGCATTTCTCTGATGGCCAGTGATGATGAGTATTTTTTCATGTATCTGTTGCATGTATCTGTATGCATGTCTTCTTTTGAGAAATGTCTGTTCATATCCTTTGCCCACTTTTTGATGGGGTAGTTTGTTTTTTTCTGGTAAATTTGGTTTGAGTTCTTTGTAGGTTCTGGATATTAGCCATTTGTCAGATGAGTAGGTTGCAAAAATTTTCTCCCATTCTGTAGGTTGCCTGTTCACTCTGATGGTAGCTTCTTTTGCTGTGCAGAAGCTCTTTAGTTTAATTAGATCCGATTGGTCAATTTTGGCTTTTGTTGCCATTGCTTTTGGTGTTTTAGATATGAAGTCCTTGCCCATGCCTATGTCCTGAATGGTATTACCTAGGTTTTCTTCTAGGGTTTTTATGGTATTAGGTCTAACATTTAAGTCTCTAATCCATCTTGAATTGATTTTCATATAAGGAGTAAGGAAAGGATCCAGTTTCAGCTTTCTACTTATGGCTAGCCAATTTTCCCAGCACCATTTATAAAATAGGGACTCCTTCCCCCTTTTCTTGTTTTTCTCAGGTTTGTCAAAGATCAGATGGCTGTAGATGTGTGGTATTATTTCTGAGGGCTCTGTTCTGTTCCATTGATCTATATCTCTGTTTTGGTACCAGTACCATGCTGTTTTGGTTACTGTAGCCTTGTAGTATAGTTTGAAGTCAGGTAATGTGATGCCTCCAGTTTTGTTCTTTTGACTTAGGATTGTCTTTGCAATGTGGGCTCTTTTTTTGTTCCATATGAACTTTAAAGCACTTTTTTCCAATTCTGTGAAGAAAGTCATTGGTAGCTTGATGGGGATGGCATTGAATCTATAAATTACCTTAGGCAGTATGGCCATTTTCATGATATTGATTCTTCCTATCCATGAGCATGGTATGTTATTCCATTTGTTGTATCCTCTTTGATTTCACTGAGCAGTGGTTTGTAGTTCTCCTTGAAGAGGTCCTTTACATCCCTTGTAAGTTGGATTCCTAGGTATTTTATTCTCTTTGAAGCAATTGTGGATGGAAGTTCGTTCATGATTTGGTTCTCTGTTTGTCTGTTACTGGTGTATAAGAATGCCTGTGATTTTTGCACATTAATTTTGTATCCTGAGACTTTGCTGAAGTTGCTTATCAGCTTAAGGAGATTTTGGTCTGAGATGATGGGGTTTTCTAAATATACAATCATGTCATCTGCAAACAGGGACAATTTGACTTCTTCTTTTCCTAACTGAATACCCTTGATTTCCTTCTCTTGCCTGATTGCCCTAGCCAGAACTTCCAACACTATGTTGAATAGGAGTGGTGAGAGAGGGCACCCCTGTCTTGTGTCAGTTTTCAAAGGGAATTTTTCCAGTTTTTGCCCATTCAGTATGATATTAGCTGTGAGTTTGTCATAAATAGCTCTTATTATTTTGAGATACGTTCCATCAATACCTAGTTTATTGAGCGTTTTTAGCAGGAAGGACTGTTGAATTTTGTCAAAGGCCTTTTCTGCATCTGTTGAGATAATCATGTAGTTTTTGTATTTGGTTCCGTTTATCTGCTGGATTACATTTATTGATTTGCATATGTTGAGCCAGCCTTGCATCCCAGGAATGAAGCCCACTTGATCATGGTGGATAAGCTTTTTGATGTGCTGCTGGATTCGTTTTGCCAGTATTTTATTGAGGATTTTGCATCGATGTTCATCAGGGATATGGTCTAAAATTCTCTTTTTTTGTTGTGTCTCTGCCAGCTTTGTATCAGGATGATGTTGGCCTCATAAATGAGTTAGGGAGGATTCCCTTTTTCTATTGATTGGAATAGTTTCAGAAGGAATGGTACCAGCTCCTCCTTGTACCTCTGGTAGAATTTGGCTGTGAATCCGACTGGTCCTGGACTTTTTTTGGTTGGTAGGCTATTAATTGTTGCCTCAATTTCAGAGCCTGCTATTGGTCTATTCAGGGATTCAACTTCTTACTGGTTTAGTCTTGGGAGAGCATAAGTGTCCAGAAAATTATCCATTTCTTCTAGGTTTTCTAGTTGATTTGCGTAGAGGTGTTTATAGTATTCTCTGATGGTAGTTTGTATTTCTGTGGGGTCAGTGGTGAGATCCCCTTTATCATTTTTTATTGCCTATATTTGATTCTCCTCTCTTTTCTTCTTTGTTAGTCTTGCTGGCAGTCTATCAATTTTGTTGATCTTTTCAAAAAACCAGCTCCTGGATTCATTGATTTTTTGGAGAGTGTTTTGTGTTTCTATCTCCTTCAGTTCTGCTCTGATCTTAGTTATTTCTTGCCTTCTGCTAGCTTTTGAATGTGTTTGCTCTTGCTTCTCTAGTTCTTTTAATTGTGATGTTAGGGTGTCAATTTTAGATCTTTTCAGCTTTCTCTTGCGGGCATTTAGTGCTATAAATTTCCCTCTACACACTGCTCTATATGTGTCCCAGAGATTCCGGTACGTTGTATCTTTGTTCTCATTGGTTTCAAAGAACATCTTTATTTCTGCCTTCATTTTTTTAGGTACTCCATAGTCATTCAGGAGCAAGTTGTTCAGTTTCCATGTAGTTGAGCAGTTTTGATTGATTTTCTTAGTCCTGAGTTCTAGTTTGATTGCACTGTGGTCTGAGAGACAGTTTGTTACAATTTCTGTTCTTTTACATTTGCTGAAGAGTGCTTTACTTCCAACTATGTGGTCAATTTTGGAATAAGTGTGATGTGGTGCTGAGAAGAATGTATATTCTGTTGATTTGGGGTGGAGAGTTCTGTAGATGTCTATTAGGTCTGCTTGGTGCAGAGTTGATTTCAATTCCTGGATATCCTTGTTAACTTTCGGTCTCATTGCTCCGTCTAATGTTGACAGTGGGGTGTTGAAGTCTCCCATTATTATTGTATGGGAGTCTAAGTCTCTTTGTAAGTCTCTAAGAACTTGCTTTATGAATCTGGGTGCTCCTGTATTGGGTGCATGTATATTTAGGATAGTTAGCTCTTCCTGTTGAATTGATCCCTTTACCATTATGTAATGGCCTTCTTTGTCTCTTTTGATCTTTGATGGCTTAAAGGCTGTTTGATCAGAGACTAGGATTGCAACCCCTGCTTTTTTTGGTTCTCCATTTGCTTGGTAGATCTTCCTCCATCCCTTTATTTTGAGCCTATATATGTCTCTGCATGTGAGATGGGTCTCCTGAATACAGCAGACTGATGAGTCTTGACTCTTTATCCAGTTTGCCAGTCTGTGTCTTTTAATTGGACCATTTAATCCATTCACATTTAAGGTTAATATTGTTATGTGTGAACTTGATCCTGCCATTATGATATTAACTGGTTATTTTGCTCGTTAGATGATGCAGTTTCTTCCTAGCCTCGATGGTCTTTACATTTTGGCATGTTTTTGCAATGGCTGGTACAGGTTGTTCCTTTCCATGTTTAGTGCTTCCTTCAGGATCTCTTGTAAGGCAGGCCTGGTGGTGACAAAATCTCTAAGCATTTGCTTATCTGTAAAGGATTTTATTTCTCCTTCACTTATGAAACTTAGTTTGGCTGGATATGAAATTCTGGGTTGAAAATCTTTTCTTTAAGACCTTGAATATTGGCCCCCATTCTCTCTGGCTTGTAGAGTTTCTGCCGAGAGATCTGCTGTTAGTCTGATGGGCTTCCCTTTGTGGGTAACCCGCCCTTTCTCTCTGGCTGCCCTTAAGATTTTTTCCTTCATTTCAACTTTGGTGAATCTGGCAATTATGTGTCTTGGAGTTGCTCTTCTCGAGGAGTATCTTTGTGGCGTTCTTTGTATTTCCTGAATTTGAATGTTGGCCTGTCTTACTAGGTTGGGGAAGTTCTCCTGGATGATATCCTGAAGAGTGTTTTCCAACTTGGTTCCATTTTCCCCCTCACTTTCAGGCACCCCAATCAGACGTAGATTTGGTCTTTTCACATAATCCTATATTTCTTGGAGGATTTGTTCATTTCCTTTTCCTTTTTTTTCTCTAGACTTCTCTTCACACTTCATTTCATTCATTTGATCTTCAATCATTGATACTCTTTCTTCCAGTTGATCAAGTTGGTTTCTGAAATTTGTACATTTGTCACGTATTTCTCGTGTCATGGTTTTTATCTCTGTCAGTTCGTTTATGGCCTTCTCTGCATTGATTATTCTAGTTATCTATTCTTCCATTCTTTTTTCAAGATTTTTAGTTTCTTTGCGCTGGGTACGTAGTTCCACCTTTAGCTCTGAGAAGTTTGATTGACTGAAGCCGTCTCCTTTCAAGTCGTCAAAGTCATTCTCCGTCCAGCTTTGATCCATTGCTGGTGATAAGCTGAGTTCCTTTGGAGGGGGAGATGTGCTCTTATTTTTTGAATTTCCAGGTTTTCTGCGCTGCTTTTTCCCCATCTTTGTGGTTTTATCTCCCTTTGGTCTTTGATGCTGGTGACGTACTGATGGGGTTTTGGTATGGGTGTTTTTTCTGTTTGCTAGTTTTCCTTCTAACAGTCAGGACCCTCAGCTGTAGGTCTGTTGGAGATTGCTTGAGGTCTACTCCAGACCCTGTTTGCCTGGGTTTCAGCAGCAGAGGCTGCAGAATATAGAATATTGCTGAACGGTGAGTGCTGCTCTCTGATTCTTGCTCTGGAAACTTCATCTCAAGGGTGTACCCCGCCATGTGAGGTGTGAGGTGTCGGTCTGCACCTAGTGGGGGATGTCTCCCAGTTAGGCTACTCAGGGGTCAAGGACCCACTTTTGCAGGCAGTCTGTCAATTCTCAGTTCTTAACCTCTGTGCTGGGAGATCCACTGCTCTCTTCAAAGCTGTCAGACAGCTGTCAGACTCCACCCAGAGGTGGAGTCTACAGAGACAGGCAGGCCTCCTTGAGCTGTGGTGGGCTCCACCCAGTTCGAGCTTCTGGGAGGCTTTGTTTGCCTACTACTTAAGCCTCAGCAATGGCAGGCGCCCCTCCCCCAGCCTTGCTGCCACCTTGCAGTTATATCTCAGACTGCTGTGCTAGCAATGAGGGAGGCTCTGTGGGCATGGGACTCCCCAGGCCAGGTGTGGAATATAATCTCCTGGTGTGCCGCTTGCTAAGACCCTTGGTAAAGCATAGTATTAGGGTGGGAGTTACACAATTTTCCAGGTATTGTGTGTCTCAGTTTCCCTTGGCTAGGAAAAGGGATTCCCTTCCCCCTTGAGCTTCCCAGGTGAGGCGATGCCTCGCCTTGCCTCAGCTCTCGCTGGTCGGGCTGCACCAGCTGGCCAGCACTGATTGTCTGGCACTCCCCAGTGAGATGAACCTGGTACCTCAGTTGAAAATGCAGAAATCACCCGTCTTCTGTGTCACTCACACTGGGAGCTGGGGGTTGGAGCTGTTCCTATTCAGCCATCTTGCTCCCCACTCCTTTTGTTTGTTTTTTGAGACAGGACTTCATGTCTATCCCCCAGGCTGGAGTGCAATGGTATGATCTCAGCTCACTGCAACATCTGCCTCCCAGGCTCAAGCAATCGTCCCCCCTAGCCTCCCAGGTAGCTGGGACTCCAGACATACATCATCACGCTTGACTATCTTTCATATTTTTTGTAGGGACAGGTTTCACCACGTTGTCCATGCTGGTGTCAAACTCCTGACCTCAAGCAATCTGCCCACCTCAGCCTTCCAAAGTGCTGGGATTACAGGCATGAGCTACTACACCTGGCCAGGTTTTTATATTTAATTATTCTATTGAGGTCTCCACTTGACTATCTAATACACATCTCAAAAACCTAACATATCCAAAATTTACTCTTGAAATCCATACCACCAACAATTTGCACCAGCCTTTCTCACTTCGGTAAACTATCCACACTTGGCCTGTTCCAGGAATATTGGGATTCCAGTAATGTTAGCTAGGCACAGTCAACAGGGTGGTGTTGTGTTGCTATTCCTCCACATCCACTTACTTCCCTCCTCAATCTGACCATCTTCCATCTGAACATACATACAGTTGTTGCAGTTCTCTTTATCTCTTTCAACACAGGTTAATACGAGCAACATCTCCCCTACTCTTCTATGCTCTGTGACTATGCTGTTAGACCTACCCCTGTGTCCTAATTTTTATATACCTCCAGGTCCCAGAGTTTTTAGGACTTTGTAACTGTTCCCTAAATTCTAGGAATTCCAGGACTATATTATAGTATGTATTGTCTTAATATTCTCATATGCTCCTTCCTAGACACTAAAGTACATTTCATTCATAAAATTAATAGTGCTATTAATAACTGAGAATGATGTAACAAACATAAATATATAATTATCTGAAAAATATTTGACCACATTTAAAATATTATGTTTAAAAATTTACAAATCTTCCTGATTATGAAGATGAATTGATTTTTCCAATCTTCCCTTTCATTTGAATTTTAATAATAGCAATAATATTCTGATTCTGAAAACCTCCCTTCCTCATGCCAACCTTGGGAGTGATTTCACATGGCATCCATACATAAAATAGACTTATTTAAAAGGAAATGAAACCAATCAAAATGTTGTCTTATTATAACAGAAGAAGCCCAAAGTGTCAAATGTCAATTAGGCCTCAATAGTATGCAATCAAACTCTTTTCTATCTCTAGAAAACTATTTCTGAATATTCAGTGGACTGATTTCAAATATTTAATCTAATACAACAATCTCAGCACACCGGCTATACTCTGCGGTAATATTGCTCCTGTAATATTAGGAAAAAAGAGGAAATGTCATTGGCTCAATCCCTGCATGCTGCCTTCCTGA
Source organism: Trachypithecus francoisi (assembly GCF_009764315.1). Lineage (NCBI taxonomy): Eukaryota > Metazoa > Chordata > Mammalia > Primates > Cercopithecidae > Trachypithecus > Trachypithecus francoisi. The sequence goes on from NW_022681460.1 coordinate 61,773,638, forward strand.
TATGTGTTATTTTTCTTCATACATTATCATTTTACTTGCAAGGTGGAGGTTTGAGAAAGCTTGATGATTGACTGAACCTGCCCACAAGAAATTCACTGTGTGATTGCTTCCCCCTGTGCAATATGAAAGTCATGGGGAAAATAAGATAAATCAATAGTTCTTTCTGCCAAGAACCTATTTATTATACCCCAAATGGTGTGCATAGCTGAGAAGGTATGTTTTTTATTTTGACAATAAGAGCAGTGTTTTGTTAAACCAACTTTGTAATCATTGGAAGATTTCTTTTTCTTTCAAAGTACATTTTCTCTTGGAGTGTGTACCATACAATATAAACACATTAATCATCTCTTTGGCTATTTATTCATTCATTTGCATTCTCAATTTTTTGTGCCTCAAAACTCCACAAAGATTTTCCTTTATGCATTCTTATTCTCTCACCTTTCCTTTTCCATTTAGACTCATTGATCATTTTTCTCTTCCCATCTGAGCAGCTATAATAAGAACCAGGATGACTGGATAACAAAATAAACATTGTCAACTGTTACAAGCAAAAAACATAGATTTATTTAATACAGGTTAATTATACAGCCACGTAGAACAGTGAAAAATGTGTCACTACAAAATATGCAAGCAAGCCATCACTAACACAAAGGTCCTACCAAAGCACCCAGTTGTCAATTTTGTCATCTGACAGCACTAGAAACACCTTCAGGCTCTTTGTGTAATTAGCACATTCTTTTCCATTATTCACTAACAAAATAGTAATATTTTTCAATTTGTATTTTCTGCATTTCCATATCATTCGTGAAAATCTGTGTCTGCAGGTAGGCAAAAGGTGGTTTAGATTTTTGTAGCTGTAATATCATTTGTCTAAAGCAAAGTTCTAAGAAAATGTTCAAAATATTTTAAATATAAGCATGATTGCAGAATCCTAGTAGCATCTGATAATGTAATAACCTGTTGATTGATGACTATTAAAGTTTTCACTATTGATAATGTTATAACCTATTGACTTAACCATTTCTAACAGAAAAGACTCAGCCTTTCTACATTTCACAAAAGAGGTAAACTTGTGAAATAGCCTTTTGAGTTCAGTCCATTGATGACTTTTTAGACCCTTAATACCATTTGAGAGCTCTAAATATTTTTTCAGACTGATGAAATAACTTATTCTAAGATCAAATGAACATTAGAAATTAAAAAATAGAGGTAGCTAGTGAAATAAGTAAAAGTAACCTAAAGTCTAGTAATTATATTGAATATTACTGTAAAACTTGTCTAATACTAATATAAATCTTATAAGAAATATGCACTATATTTTATTTCAGCATATACAGAAACTAAATTAGTAATATTATTGAGCTCCCAATTAAAAAAGAGTGGTTTGTAAGGATCAAACTATTTAATACATGCAAAGTGTATTAGAGCTGTAAATGGCATACAGTAAACACTTAATAAACCATGATGATTGAATGATGACAAAGTAATAGCACTTTTTTATTTTTATTTTTTCAGATGGAGTCTCATTCTGTCACCCAGGCTGGAGTGCAGTGGTGCAATCTTGGCTAACTGAAACCTCTGCCTTCCGGTTCAAGCGATTCTCCTACCTCAGCCTCTGAAGTAGCTGAGATTAAAAGCATGTACCACCATGCCCAATTAATTTTCGTATTTTTAGTACAGACAGGTTTCATCATGTTGGCCAGGCTGGCCTCAAATTTCTGACCTCAAGAGATCCGCCCGCCTCAGCCTCCCAAAGTGCTGTGATTACAGGCATGAGTCACCTCGCCCAGCCAAGATTATCACTTTTAATAGCCAAGATTATCTCAAGCTATCCAGTTATAAAGTGCAGGGAAGGAAAAACACTTCAAAGTCTTATTATAACAGAAGAAGCCCAAAGTGTCAAATGTCAATTAGGCCTCAATAGTATGCAATCAAACTCTTTTCTATCCCTAGAAAACTATTTCTGAATATTCAGTGGACTGATTTCAAATATTTAATCTAACACAACAATCTCAGCACACCGGCTATATTCTGCAGTAATATTGCTCCTGTAATATTAGGAAAAAAGAGGAAGTCATGCAGAAACCACTGTATTAAAATATTCTTAGTTTTATACCAAAATATTTTTTTTCCATCTCAATCTTTTCTTCTTATTCCAAAGAAAGGATAATTTTGCTATTATGTAAATAACTTCAATAAACAGGGTATCACTTTATCAATTGTCCTTTTAATATCAACTTTTGAATATTTGAAATCCTCTAATCAGCATTTAAAATGTGATAAAATTGGAAAGAATCCCCAGCTCATTATAAAAGATCAGCATTATGTTGATACCAAAACTAGATAATCATTTAAAGATTTCTGAATTTTCAATATTGCTTGCCTACTGTCACAAACAGTGGTATGTTTTCTATTTGGATTTTTTAAAAATTAATTATATTGAGAAATTATATATAGTAAAATGTACCAATTTAAAATGTACAGGCCAATCATTTTTGACAAATTAATACACCATGGTATGATTATCTCCTCAATATGCAGAATATCTACATCACTCCACAAAGTTCACTTGTGCCACTCTGCAGTGACTTTCAACCCACCTTCAGCCTAAAGGTGCTGAAAGTACCATAAGTAAATTTTATGCCAATCTAAGAAACACAATTATTACACAACTCAGAGATGCACAAACCATTGACACAATAATAATAGAGAAATAATAATACACAAAATTGAGCGGTATATTAAAAAGGTGTTTTATCAAACTAAGTAGCATTTTTTTCCAGATTTGTAACTAGGTTTAGCATATAATACAGTGAATGTGTGTGTGAGTGTGTGTGTGCATCTAGGTATATGCAATAAATTGTGGCAACATTTGCTGAGTGGACAAATATTTTAACATGAGAACAAAGCCTATAATTGTAAAGTAAAAGTAATAAATTAACTGGAATATTTAAAATGTCCTTAAAACTAAAATATTTAAGTAACAGGAATGAAAAAAATTGCAATATAAACAACAAATGAAAAGATGATGCTGTTTCTCTTAGAAGAACTCCTAAAATCCACAGAAAATTTTAAACATTTTAAGGGAAAAATCCACAATATATTAGAAATTTACAATATAAGAAATTAAAGACAGCAAAACTAAAATACACCTATTTGTCATCAAAGAGACAATGAAATTTTACTGAGCAAATACAAAAAAGAATAATAATATCCAAAGCTGTCACAGGTGCACATTGAACATACATTCTCAAATAATGCTGATGGAAATATGCAAATTTAAGCAGACAACAATTTGGCAACTTGTATTCAGTGCTCTAAAATAGATATACTCTGCATGTCCATTTCTAGAAATGTACCCTAAAGAAATCATCTAATGAGAGTGCAAAGGCATAGGTTAACTATGTTCATAAAAACACTCTAATAACAAAAACAAACAGAAGATATTTTACTTGCTATTATTTGAAATATAGTAAACAGATGTGATATAATAGTATGTGGCTACTGCAAATTTTAGTGAGGGTCAGTGTTTATTAATACAGATGAGAAAAGTATGTTGCTAAATGATGAAAATAGCTTTTCACAGAATCTGCTTATTGTATGATACCATACTTATAACAAAACGTATCAGAATGCCCAGGTTAGAATAAGCTGTAGTCAACTGTACATTGGCATTAAGAATAAATTTTCATTGTTGCTCTATCACTTTCTCACTTTCTGTTAAAAGTTATAATGAACATTAAATGATTGTGTATTTTAAAAGTAATTTGGAATTTTAAAAAATAAGTAGTTTAATTTTTGAAAAAGTCTTGCTGTGTGATCAGCCTATGATTTTTTTTTCTTTTTACAATAGCCAAATCAGAGTCATTTTCTGCTCAGTCTAGTTCCAGAATTATAATTCTAAATTTTCATTTGTTCTACTATATTTTTATGAAAAAACATGGTAGTCATCAACAAAAGGGTCTCTTTTGGGTATGGAATTAATAACAATAACAAGAAGAATATTTTCTTAAGTTCATTTTAAATTGTTAAAACTTTAGACAAAATATATTTAAAAGAGTTTATTTGAGCAAAGAACAATTCATAAATTGGGCAGCACCCAGAAGCAAAGGAGGTTTAGAGAGCTTCAGTCTGCATTGTGGAGAATGTTTATAGACACAACACAGAACTAAAGTACAGAATAGTTTGACTTGTTACAGTGAGGCATTATTTGCCTTATTTGGACATCGTCTGATCAATTGGTTGCCTATAATTGGCTGAAGCTCAGCTGCTTGTGATTGGCTGAGATCTGGCTATCTCTAACAAAAAATATACTCCTTATCTAGGTTTTGGTTTGTTTGCATGCTAGGCTAGGTTGCAGTTTATTAAATGGAAACTCAAAGTACAGAGATGGTCTCATGCCAAATTTAATTTAACAAAGTTAATATGACCCTGGTATTGTTCTAAGCACTTTGATATGTTAAATCACTGATTCCTAAAAATTACACTGTAATATAGGTAGTTTTATTATCCCCACTGTACAAGTGACAGAATTGAAGGACAAATAAGTGAAAATAAAAAAATTTTTTAAAAAGGTGCCCAGGGTTAGTCATCTAATATGTGAAAACTCTGGAATTAGAACACAGGCAATCTAGCTTCAGAATCCGTACTTTCAACCATTACTATTGCATGTGTACTCTACTGCCCTACTGCAGGTAATAAACTTTCCCTTTGTATATATTTAATTTATAGATTAATAATAATATTTAAATAAATAAGTAATAACTTTTCTGCTATTTTGGAAATGCATTTAGTGGCTTGCATAATAGACTATCTTTTCATAATTAGCCTTACAGGTTATCTGAAAGACATGGAATATAATTTTAATCTACTGAGACTTGTTATTTCCTTCTCCTATTGAAACTAAACATATGCATATGGCAGGGTTGCTTTTACTTCCTACAAAGACACTGATGAACATTTCTGGCCTCAAGGAATAACACAATCACCAACCACACATATGTTTAAACAGAAACATAAAATTTGACATATATTAACCAAAGGTTTTTGACACAATTCCAGACATTTTCATATTTAAAAACTTGTATAAAGTCTTAGAAATATAAGGTTAATTATTTTTATTATCTGAAAGAGCATAAACACAGGAATGCCCAATTCTCTTATCAACAGTCATCCTAGTGGGTTTCCTGAAGAATATATTAGTCAAGCAATATAAGTAGAAATCAGAACACAAAGATATCATTAGCTGGAATAATGTCTGGAACTATAATTTTTGTATGCACTCTGAACCAGAAGCCTAAGTGGAGTCTTCACTTCCCGCTAAAACCCACATATAATTCTTGGGATATTATTAAAAGCCTCTGATTGGCCACATGTAATAAAGAAATCAAGGGAGAGAGATAGAGAGTCAATCCACTGGCCAGGCTATCACAAGACCAGGCCACCTTAGCTGACCTACTAGTTAGGCGGGATAAAAAAATAACTATAGGCATTATCTGTACTGATATCGTAATACACACAAACTCTGGAATAGACAACATAAGCAACATTGTCAGCGACCATAATCCCTTTGGAATCAGAGAGCAGAGGGAGAGCAATCAAGTAGACGGTGCTAGTGGCAGATAGAGGCACTATCCCCTATAGGAAAATGTCTTAATACAAAACTGTCAAGAAAAACAATTATCATCATTTCTCTAGCTTCACCTGTTTTTTCCATTAGCCCCTAGGCTCAGTTGGCTATCACAGCAAAGTCACCTTGATTTTACTCTTATTCAAGGCTTCATCAATATAAATAAGCCTACATTAACATCACCTTTATTTTTTTTTCAACATAAATGCTAATAATGAGTTCCTGACTCACCCCTCAGGTTCAACCAAAATTTTCCTCATTTATTCACCAGCTGATGGTGAGTTTGATGTAAGACTCAAGAGGTAGTAATGAGCAAGGAAAGGACATGCGGCCAAGGTGGTCTTTGAGGTAAATATTAAAATAACTCAATGTGTAGAAGTTTGGGAAGTTTCATTTGCAAGAGCAGCTCTTGGTAAGAAGGGCTTATTGAAAAGTAAAGAGAAAACAGAAACCAGAAGAGAAAAGGATCAGGTTTATTGAAAAGGTTGTTTTCCTCCAATTATTTCAAATTTTTATGAATGCAGTTGTCTGTAATAGCCAATTTCCCACCTTTGAATTTTGCTTCAACAAGGCTTCATGAGAAGTGAATGGAGATGGATGTTCCAAGAAACTATTTTATAGTGTGTTAGTCTAGAAGAGTGTACACACGTGCATTCAAGGCAGCACTGCAAACCATTCTCATAGGGAACCACTTTGTATAGTATGTTAGTATAGAAAAGGATACATATATACATCAAAAGCAACACTTCAAACAATTCTCACAAGTGAAACAAAAAGCATGGAATAATTCACTAGGTAAAATAGCACAGTTACAACTTGAAATCTAGACTTGGTTTTAAAACTACCCTAACAGAAGCATTGAGTCATATTTAAGATTTGTTTAAAAATGGTCTATTAAACATAGAAAAAACCTATCTCTGTTGTGCTATTCCACAGTAAACCTTAAAGGATTAAGACAATATTAACCAGTTTAATAAAATGTCCACCTACAAGAATCTTATTAGGAAACACATTTCCGGGGTCGGGCACACTGACTCACGGCTGTAATCCCAGCACTTTGGGAGGCCAAGGTGGGTGGATCACATGAGTCCTGGAGTTCGAGAGCAGCCTGGCAAACATAGCGAAGCCCTGTCTCTAGAAAATTTTTGTTTTAAAAAATAAGCTGAACACAGTAGTGCACACCTGTAGTCCCAGCTACTTGGGAAGCTGAGGTGGGAGAATCACCTGAGTCCGGGAGGTGGAGGTTGCAGTGAGCAGAGTTCACACCACTGCACTCCAGCCTAGGCAACAGAACAGGACCACGTCTAAAAAAAAAAAAAAAGAAAAAGAAGTAGAAAACATATTTCTTAAATGTGTTTATCTACATATCTACAACAATTGGAATGATGCAGTTTGCAAATATAATCTTTTATATATCTCTCTCTCTTTTTTTTTTTTTTTGAGATAAGAGTCTCACTCTGTGGCCCAGGCTGGAGTGCAGTGGCAGGATCTCATTTCACTGCAACATCCGCCTCCTGGGTTTAAGCGATTCTCCTGCCTCAGCCTCTCGAGTAGCTGGGACTATAGGCACACACCACCATGCCTGGCTAATTTTTGTATTTTTAGTAGAAACGGGATTTCACCATGTTGGTCAGGCTGGTGTCGATCTCTGACCTCAGGTGATCCACCTACCTCGACCTCCCAAAGTGCTGGGATTACAGGCGTGAGCCACTGCACCTGGCCACATTGTTAGACTTTAAAAACATTTTTTTATATTCACAGAATAAATAAAATCAAATGATATTTCCATGAAGTTTACCATTAGTAATTTTAAATCACCCCCTTTAATTTACAACAAAATTAAACATTATTCTAAATGGCTTTTAAAACTGATTTATTAATATTAGTCTATCTGAGTCTTTGCTAGCAATCTTAAAGAAAATAGCAATCATGTACCCTTACACAGTGGCTTCTATGTTCTGAGTAGTTATAAATTTAATCCAAACTTCTACCCCCGGAAGTAGGTAGCTACTCATAGACTGAGGAACTGGATTCTGGTAAGTGAAGTGATTTTCCTAACAGGACAAAGCTGGGATTCAAACATAGACAAACAGGCTGCAGAGACTGCTCTCTTCAACACTGCATTTTATGAATGGCCTCTATGGTGATATTGAATAAAAAATATAGATTAGGTATATTGTAAGACACCATCTTTTCTAGAGATACTAAATTTTTTTCTTATTACCTAGTTCAGAACTGATGTAAAATATTTCATAGTTACCATTATTTCATGAATTGTTTGTACCCAAACGACTACTTCTAAATTGCCTAACAATCCAGGACCTATGTACTATACACAAATGCCTCTCCTCTCTCTCACACACACACTCAACACCACTTACAGGCTCAAGTGTATCTAGTGAGGAATGTATTAGGGCATGGGAAGCATATACACTAATATTGATAATGGTTATGTACTAAGGCCCTCAAATACAACAGGCAGGAGAGGACATTTAATAGAAGTACACCGAGAGAGTCCTGAGAGTCTACCCATTGGGAAACTGTTCTTAGTTCATGCTCAAACACAGAAGCCACTCTTCCCATCAAAACTAGTCAAAAATGACTCCTATATTATGATGACATGAAGAACTCAGTCCTTAGAAAAACGAACTTTGGTTCAAGAGAGCAGAAAGAGAGAGAAATCAAGTGAGCTATTTTCTTATTTAACATAAGAAAAAAAAAACAGGGACAAAAACAAACAAGCAAAACCTTCTTCTATGGCTTAATTAGATATGGATGGCATAGCCAACATGTTATTAAGCAGTATATATAAGGAGGTTGCAGACAACACACAGATTGCCTATAAGAATATAAAAAGCTGCTCAACATCAGTAGTAACTGGGGGAAAGACAGTTAGATCAAGAATACCAATTAAAATGTTTAGCCTCCTCTTCTCTTGCCCAATTAGTTCTCTTTCCTAGAGGAGTAATTATTCTGTTTATTCATTTGGTCCTTCTATTGTGCTGATGCATTCCTTCAAAAGTCTAGTAATCTTTGAGTATCAATAATGTTTGCGAATGAAGTCCTTGGTTGAATATTGCGAATGAATATTGGTAGCTCGGGCCAGTTTTGTTTCTGTTATATGAGCCAATTTCCTGTTTTTCCAGTACCACTCCTTCCTGTTTTGGGAAACTGATAGTTGGTGAACTGTGTGTATGTGGAAAGGAGACAAACTAATTTTAAAAGGCAAAAGCAGGCCTTGAATTGGGATCCTTGGAAAAAGACTTTTCCAACTCCATGGAATGTTAGATGCAGACCGTTCTTTGGGAAATCATCTCATGGGATACAGCTGGGAGGAACTGAGCATGGCTGCATTTAGACAGGGGCTGAGTCACAAGGCAGTGGCAAATGAGACTTTGGCTGATTCTACGGGAAGTCTAGAGCTATGGCTCTTCAGAGTTGTTCCAAACTGCTGCAAGAGGAGAGGACCTTGTTTATATGAAATAGTCATGCATTAGCCAATGACTGCCCCCAGGAGTAGGCGTTATCTTGGGCAAGACGGTTTCCTTGGAAATTTTCCAGTGGACACTCAGTAGTGAGCCATCAGACCCCGATATTATCAGTGTTTGGGGGATAGGTATGTCTGCGCTGAAGAAGAGATCTAGTTATGACACCACAGTATCCACTAGGTCAACCACTTGTGTCTCTCAACTATCCTTGCTTTTCATAGTGAGTTCCTTACATCAGAGGACGGATTCCACAGGATACTGATGAGTCTCATATCCCCAGATTTTACAAGACAAATGTTGTTGAGACAACTGCAGCCTCCACTATTTCTGTTGATCTTCCTTAAGGTCATAAGGGAGAATCACCCTCTTCCTTCACCACCCATTCTGCATTTTGCTCACTCTTTCCTGGCACCACTGTTGGTATAGAAGGTTTAAGCCCCTTTTTATTATGCCAATCTCAGTCTGTAGTTATTGAATGTTTTCATTCAATATTAAAATGAAGTATCAGTGGAGACTCAATGCATCATCTGACCCTGTTCTTATTGTGAAATAAAAGTCCTGTCTTTTCCTGACAATCAGTGTCAATTATCTCTGTGAGTATAGGAACCCTTTTCTTCATCTGATGGTCTTTTAGTATGAGGAGGTTGAAGTGACGAGAGAGCAATCATAGCTTGAAGTTTGGCAGGACTCTTCCAGTGCGCCCTAATGTAAGCATTATAAGATGACCCATCCGGGAGTCAAGCAAAGATTCTCTATGTACCCTTAGATGTGAGCTGAGGCAGAGGCCACTGCAGTCTGCACTCACGGGACATCTGCACCACCTGTCTATGCTGTTTACTCTGATTCCGTTTCTGCCCGATCCCGGATGTGCCCTGTCTTAAAATGGATTGCTGCTGGGTGTGCTGCCCCTTGTGATTTAGTAAACTGGAGAATAGCTCTGATTTCATGGGTATTTTGACATCCTACGGTCAGAAACTCAATTGCTCCCAGGGCCCAGTATCACACAGAAGCTGATTTTAAATATATATAATTCTCTGCTCCTGATAACGAGATTTTTTTTTCCTGCAGAACAAAGGGATCTACATTGCTACACTGTAATTCTATTGGAACTTGCCATAAACCCAAATGGCATTTTTCCCCATCTAAGTTACATGTAATAACATCAACTTGACTGCATTGAATTAGCCAAACAGCAGGGCACTTTGCACAACAGCCTGGATCTGCTGACAAGCCGTTTCTTGCTCTAGGATCCAACCAAGATGGAAGTCATCTCTGTTATATCATTGGCAAATGGATTGGAGTGGTCATGGAAAGGGTGAAATATGCTGCCTCCACGACTTAAGAGGCTTGCTTAGTGCTATACTTCTTTGTTAATGGTGAAAGGAGTGGGAGCTATTTTTCCATAATTTTGAAGGAGATAATCTCCATGTCCCAGACAACTGAATCTCTAAAAACCTTGCTGATGTGGTAGACTCTTGTATATTCATAGGGTTTATTCCACACTTCCAGGAGCACACACGTTTTACTAACACACATGCTACTTCTTGATCACCTATACTGTTGAGCTGGTGAGCTTAGCAATGTATATAGTGAAGATCCGTTTATACCATATTGTGATAGAGGATGGGGGACTCAGGAAAAAGCCATAAATACGTAATATTTTCCATTCAACATGAATGAAAATTATGTAAGTGAAGATTTGATGAGTTTTAACATATGAATACACTGGAGAAACTATTCCCATAATCAAGGTAATGAAGATATCTATATTAATTTCAAGAGTTTTCTCATGCCCTTATGGAATTCTCCATCTTGTGCCTACCCCAATCCCAGACAATTATTGATATGATTTCTGCCACTACAAATTAGTTACATTTTCTATCATTTTATGTAAGTGGAATCATATAGTTTGTAGATTTTTGGCTTGCTCCTTTTACTCAAAATAATTATGGTGAGATTCATCCACGTTGTTGCATTGATCGATAATCCATCCTTTTTTGCTGAGTAGTATTCCATTGTGTGGATACATCATAATTTGTTTATCCATTCTCTCACCAATGGATATTTTAGTTGTTTTCCATTGCTGGTTATTATGAATAAAACTACCATGGACATTCAGATGTAAGTTTTTGTATGGATGTAAGCTTTCCTCCCTATAATAAATACGTATGAAAGGAATGGCTGGGTCATATGCTAGGTGAATATCTAACTTTTTGAGGAACTTCCAAATCATATTTCAAAGTGATTTATCATTGTGCATTGTCACCAGCAGTGTATGAGAACCCATTGCTCCACACCTTCACCAAGACTTAATATTGATAAACCTCTTGATTTTACTCATTTACTGGGAGTGCAGTGGCATGTTATTGTGGTTTGGATTTACATTTCTCTAATAACTAATGATGCTAAACACCTTCTCAGGTAATATGTATATATATTGTAATATGTATATATACATAATATGTAATATGTATGTAATATGTAATATTATGTATGTAATGTGTATATTCTTGTTGAATAATAATAGTCTTTTGTATTTTCTAGATACAGTTCCTTTTTGGCTATATATTAGCAAAATATATTATCTTAGGTGATGGCTTTGCTTTTTGAATTTTCAAAACAGGTTCCTATGAAGAACAAAATTATTTAATTTTGATGAAGTCCAGTACATTGACTTTTTAAACAGTTTGCATCATGTTTATCTTTGCCAAACTTAAGGTCACTAAAATTTCCTCCCATTTTCTTCTGAAAATCAGGTAGCCTTTTGTCGCTATTTTTAGGACAATGATCCATCTAGGGTTAATTTTTGTACGTGGTTTGAGGCAAGTGTTGGGGTTCATATTTTAACATATAGCTTGTAAAATTGTTCAGCACCATCTATTGAAAAAATGCTCCCTTCCCTCATTGAACTGCCTCTGTAACTTTCCTTTGTCTTCACATGCACGGAAAGTTGTGACTGAAAGTCAGGCATTTTGAATTTTAATTTGCTGGGTGATAAATATTTCTAATTATTACAAAAATGTTGACTTTGTTCTAGAATGCACTTAAGCTACTTGAAAATTATTTAATCCTTTTGAGGCTTACTAATAAACCTTACGTACTAGGTGAGACCAGAGCAACCTTTAGTCTAGGGCTAATTTTTCTTGCTACAGAGGCAAGAAACTTCTGAATCCTCTCCCCAGCACCCTATAAATTACGTTTTCCTTCCTATGTGAGCTCTGGGAATCATTCCTTTTGCTCTTTTTAGATGCTTCTTTCTCTCACCTCAGATAATTTCTTTGCACACATTTGCCAATGAGTAGTCAGCTAAATAATTGAGGGAAACCCTTGGAGCAAATCTTTCTCTCTCTCATCTCTATCTCTATCTCTATCATCTCTATCTCTTTCTCTTTTTCTCTCCTCTCTTGCAATCTCTATCATCTCTATCTCTTTCTCTGTCTCTTTTTCTCCCCTCTCTTGCAATCTGGCCTGTCAATTCCAGTCACTTTCACCTCCCCAGCCCCCTACTTTCTTCTCTTCTCAGGATGATCACTGGCCCCATCTTGGCCCACCTGCATCCCTGATCTGCAGCAAATGAGCTGGTCAGAAGCTGAGGAACCTGTGGGCTTCCCCTCATCTGTTTCCCTTCTCTTGGTGATTACTGTGCTGCACTGCCTGATGTCCAATTCCTGAAAAAACTGTCAAATGTTTTATTTTTCAGGTGGGATGGTCACTCTGGTTCCTATTACTCCACCAAGGTCAGAATTAAAATTTTATTCTAGGCTTTTACCACATTCTAGTGGAAACCTTGCCATCCAAATCTGGTGGTTCCATTTCTTTGGCACAATGGTTCTCCAAATGTAGTGGGAAAACTTGAGAAATGTGTTTGAAATACAGAATCTAATGTTCTGCTCCCAGAATTTCAACTCAATAGATCTGAAACCAAATCAGGTATCTGAATTATTAATAAGACCATCATGTGACTCTGATACAAGAGGTTAACAAACCATAGCTTAAGTAACTTGCTTTGTGGTGATTTTTTTTTAACTTAGGCAAAAATGACTCAGCGCGTGCATAGGGTGGGGAGGGCAAGGACTTTGGCAGTATTTCTATAGTTAATTCTTTGATAAATAATCATGATTATATCCCCATTTTCCACTCCAAATGCTTAGTGCCTTCTTATCCAGAGTTTGGAGCCTTTCCATAGCTGAGCAGGGAGAAGCACTTTCGCATGCCATCTAACCACTCCCTGTGTTTGTTTTATGTTTAGATTGTCACTCTAATCTCATCTGTTACCTTCCTGAAAATTTTCAAAATCCCTGAGCTACCAATGACTTTGTCTCATTTTAAGAATCGCTATGAATGCATTTCCTCAAATACACTTTCCTCAAACACATTTCCATTGGATTTGTTGGAGGAATACAGTAAGGACAGACTCAGTGCTGCACTTTCAACAGAAAGATACATGGTTTTCAAATGGCATTACAAGTAATCTTTTAAATGAGTGATTTCTTGTTATTTGAGTGAGAGATTTCTGCATTTTTCCACCAAGGCAACAATGGTGTTGATAATAATATTTACATGTTCTATAGTGACGAATCCTTTTTCTAACATTTTATGCTTATGACTGAACTTTCTCCTTAGAGCATCCCTAATACAAGGACATTTTTGTCTTATTTTACTAAGGTAGATTAGATAGCTTACTGAAAGCTGTCTAACTTATTTTACTAAGGCAGGTTAGATAGCTCACACACATGGGCAGGAATAAGATTCTGTGTTTTCCAATTTAAGGATCACTAAGGCTTACTTGTGTGGTTTCATGTTTGTGTGTTTGTTTGTTATTTATGTTTAAAAATCATATGAATTCACAAAACATTAACTACTGCTGAGGTCCACATTGCTGCAAAGTTTTGAGGGTGAATACAATTAAATAATCCTGTTGGGTATTTTAGGCATTGGTGTAAGTGATTTCTACATACTAACTCATTTGGCCTTCACAAGAAAGTTATGAAGTATGGATTATCGTGATTGAGATTTTATTGATGGAAAAACTTCAGTACAGAATATTTGATCCAGATCACCCAGTGAGTCGTTTGTAAAAGCCCACACCCAAATCTAGGAAATTTCTTCCAGAATCTCTGTTTTTAACATCTATACTCCACTGGCTCTTACACTGAAGAAATTCTCTGTATTCAATCTAAAGAATCATTTTTTGAGATGATCGATTTAGTATTATAAATACCATCAGGTCATTTTAAACAGGCTGCTTCACAAAAATACTATGTCACCAAGCCTCTGATTGTTCTCTTCAGTGACATTATATGATTCAGACTTTTGCAGCCTCTGTTATTTTTAGTCATCTTCTTGTCACTTGGGATTTAAGTATTAGGTTTGAATATTGATCTCCATTACCAGTCAAGAGGCATTCTATTGGAATCTTAAATTGACTTAGCAATAAAAACAAAATATAAAAGTCTACCTAGAAAATTATTATTTCAGCATTTTCTTGGTTAAAAAATGGTCCTGTGTGTATTTAAGCATTATGGTTTAACTTATGTTTTTATTTTGATGCTGCCTACCTTTTTTTTTTGAGACGGAGTCTCACTCTGTCGCCCAGGCCAGAGTGCACTGGTGCCATCTCAGCTCACTGTAACCTCCACCTCCTGGGTTCAAGCGATTCTCTTGCCTTAGCCTCCCGAGTAGCTGGGATTACAGGCATGCGCCAACACGCCCGGCTAATTTTTTTTGTATTTTTACTAGAGACAAGGTTTCACCATGTTGGCCAGACTGGTCTCAAACTCCTGACCTCAGGTAATCCACTCGGCTCAACCTCCCAAAGTGCTGGGATTACAGTCGTGAGCCACCGCATCCGACTGTGCCTACCTTTTAAAGTAAGATTTATGACTGTAATGCATCCGGTGGAACAGCTGACAGGTCACAAGATGAGGACCAGATTTAAAGAATCGTTCAAATGTTCATAAGAGACTTTAACCAAAAGGTTGGTTGGGGACACATCTAGTTATGGATAGATTTGCGAAACTGGCATCATAAAGTATTCATAGAGCCTCTAATCTGTTAAAAAAATGAGTAGCATACTGCACCACATTGATTCTTGAGAGGATGTTACAAGAGATAGAAAAAGCTGTAATAGTGGAAGAAAAGTTAACCGTTACCAAGATTACTTACGTCCAGATTGATCTAGAGAAAGCAACCATCATAAATCCCTGATAATTATAAAAATAAATGATAGCTGAAGATATGCAAATATTGAATGAAAAATGGAAAGTCTTTTTATGTTCCTTTTGGGTCTCAAACATGTCCTGGAGGTTTAGAGCCAGCCTATTTCATAAAAGATATCTTTAGTAAAACAGAGATATGCAGAAGGAAAATCAGGACAGGATTCTTATCCAGGATCAGGAAGGATTTTTCTATTATCTTAAAACATCAAACGTTTATTTTGGTGGACACAGTGTTATATCCCTACACCGTGAGTTCTTGGGCACTTTCATTTGTGTGATGGTAGCACCCAGCATTGCGGGCAGGTGTCCAACATGTGATAGGAATTAAACAAAAATTGTCCAATAAACAAATTCACATCACTAGTTTTACAATTAGATTTGTTTGCCTATGAAAGGTATATAATAATAAGAATATATGTTTTACAAGTTATTGGTTGGGAAAAACATTACTTTAATGTATTTTTTCTCCTTCCATATTTCTTTTCTACTAGAGAAATATTTATTGCCTCATGAGACACATCTTTTCAAATAGTATCCGAATTTATTTCCACAAACCCATTTACAAGTAAGATGTAGTAAGATAGAAAAATATCTGATTGCATATCTCCAAATTTCCAAGTATAGTCATCTCATTAACGTTATTCTTAAACAACACAATACAGAAACATCTGTCTGTCATTTAATGTCACTATAGCATGGTTTTGGCTTCAGCAAGAAGTAATTTTCCCAGGCATTAATGGAGAACTAAATTTATAATATTCTAGCTGTTGTGAAAGAGCACAGCTTTTCAGAACTATAATAATTTTTATTTTAAAACTAAAAATAATGCTATTATAAGCTGTCAGAAATTCAAGGCATGCAATTTAGTTGGCTGTCTTTTTGTTCGTTTTATTATATTTTGTGATTAACCAGCCATGTTTGTGTTTGAGACAGTCTTTTAAAACAACATTGAAATAGGAGAAAGGGCACTGGCTGGGAGTCAGGAAATGTGAATGTTTCCTTAGGTAACTGTCATCAGTAAAATGAAAAATAAAATTGAATTAGAATACCTCTCATATCCATTTATAAAGAGGATTTTTATAATATACATACTTATTTGAGAACACATAAACACAGGGAGGGGAGCAACACATACTGGGGTCTGTCAGCGGTGGAGAGGGGAGGGAGCACATCAGGATAAATAGTTAATGCGTGTGGGGCTTAAAACCTAGATGATGGGTTGATAGGTGCAGCAAAGCACCATGGCACCCATATACCAATGTAACAAACCTGCATGTTCTGTACCTGTATCGCAGAACTTCAAGTAAAATAAAAATTATAAATAAATAAATACTTATGAAATATAAATAGAATTTAGATAATACATAATATAGCACCTAACAGAAAACAGCCAACTGAGTGTAGAAAATAAGGAACAAAATATAGATGTGGAAGAAGGATAACTGATTTGAGGGTTCTAGATCTAGCACCATCCCATGCTCATATAGTATCGCCTTTGAAGTCATACGTGAGATCTGGACCCCAGTCTTGTCATCTATAAAATGATTGAATAGTTTGGTCCAGATGATCTCAAAAGTCCCTTTTAGCTCTCAAAATTATACATTCATTATGATTCATATCAGGACACTGTGTCTCTCCTCTCAGATTGAACCTCTTTTCTGACTTGAGGAAGGTTACATCTTTGAGTAGTTTTGTAATTAGACATGATTTCGGAAACAAAATTGTCAGTCCAATTACACAGCTCTTGAAGCACGTTCTCTGGTTCGATCACCTTTTGAGCCAGGACTGGCACTCCAGCAGATGGCACTGTGCCATCACCACGAGACCAGCCAGCCCTTAAGTACAAGCACTCATCGCTTACTCAGAAGTCTTAATCATCTGCAGTAATCAGTAGCGCCATGCTCTTTTTCTTTATTATTATAAGCTGAATTTAATACTTGCTAATTTGAATAATTATGTGCTGTTTAATTCTCCACTGTGCTGTCAGGTGGATAAAAGTTGAAAGAGGAGTTTGCTAGTTCTAAACCTTCAATAAATAACAAATAACAGGGCAGAGGTAATGAAGTTGTCTTTTCCCCAGAGGAAGGATAATTGAATTCTACCTTCATAAAGGCTGCTGGACCAGACATTGAGACCATGCACTCTGTGAAGGCAACAACCATGCTGGATTCATGTTTGTATCTCTATGCCCTAGCTTATTAGGAGGTGCTTAATAAAGCTGTGGAATGGGTTAAAAACAGAATATAGGATTACTGACATAGGGTGTGGATAGATGTGGAGATGATAATGTGTAGCAATTTTCTTCCAGTACTTCAAATTTTAAAGAAAAGTAGGAGGCGCAGTGATCAGCTGAGAGGGAAGATAGAGGAAGAGGTGTTAGAAGTTCAGAAGGCAGAGAAAAAATGTGAAATATCTTTTAGGAGAGTGGGAGAATGTATGAAATAGATTAGAGTGATACAGTATGATTCCTGAGCATGTGGCATGATGACTGGTCAGTTTGAAAAACAGGCTGAAGTTTTTGGTTCTGATTTAAAATGAGAAGAATGAAGCTGTGAATTTAACTTCAGCTACATTCTAGGGACAGGCATGGTATAGGCAGAAAGTTTGACATAGTCATTTTTGAGATTTTACCTGACAAGAACCAGGGAGAAGAATGGGATCGAGAGAGTCAAGGGTAACTGCAGTAATTGACCATGGAATTTAAGATGAATAAAGAGAAAAATAGAATGTTAGGGAATGAAAATGAGGGAGGACCTATGAATTGGAGGTCCTGGTAGGGTTGAAAGACTGTTAAAGTGTTAGATGAAGTCAGGTGAAATGTTAGTGGTGGCAGTCAGCAAGAAATGTATAAAACTGAAATTATGGAGGGGTTGCAGTTATTGGCAATGACAAATCCTAGAATATGACCACCAGAGTTATGACTGAGGGAGTGTGAAGGGTAGCATTACTGAAGGACAGGAGTCTTAGAAAGTAAGAGGCCGATGTGTTAGAACTATTATCCATGTGTATCTTAAAATCGACGGGAAGGAAGTCAGAAGTAATATCAGAGAGTGACAGTGAATAAAAATGTAGATCATCAAAGAATCAGCCAGAATGGGACAAGGGCCCTCTTAGATGATAATCATGTTGAGGATACAATCTAATGAGATGATATTCAAAGACAGAGGATTTTAGGGAGGAGGGAAGGAGAATGGTTTGAAAACAACAAGGAGGAATAATAAAGACATTTCCTCAACACATGCTCTTGGATATAAAAGTCACCACTTAAGAGGGCTGCAAAGAAGACCCTGAATTCTTAGAGCAAGAAGGTGAAATAATCACAGATGAAGAGCATATTGTAATCAGGCAAGAGCATACATAACATTTGGTAACAGTGAGCTATAATATCTAGAGGAAATCATGAAAAAGCTTTCAGAATTTGTGAAAGAATGGAGAAAAGGAGTAGAACAGAGGATACTGACCTTTGTGAAAATTAGTGTAAAAGATGAGAGGTGATTAACATTAACAGGAAAAAAAGGTGTAATCATATTTATAAGTCACTGTGGATTCAAGGAAGATGATAGTGGTGAAGCTTTGGATGTTGGGGTAAAGGAAAGAATAGGTGTCTGGATTCCTTTGTTGATGCTCATTAATGGAAGTAATGAGATCTATGGAAGCTGTGTTCAGTCCCACTCTATGACACCTTGCTGAGCCCTGCGGATGAGAGTATAAAATCCCCACTTTTACCTGTGGGTTGCTTGAAGGGTGAGCTGAAACACCAGTGCACAGGTTCTGTACTGAAGGCTGATGATGGAGTTTAAACTCAGGAGGCCATTTGTTACTCTCGGCATAGTAGGGGCCTGCTCTTCAATAGTGATGGGTATAGAAGGTTCTGATGAAGGTTCTGATAGGTATAGAAGGTTCTGAATTTTTCTGAGAAAATTTCTGTTTTATTTTCCTAGAACTTCTATTATTTGGATGTTGGACTCTCCTGCAATGACCTTCTAATTTTCTTGTCTTTTTTCCTGCAGTTTTTATATATTTGCCTGTTCTTTCTAAAAAATTTCACCAACTTGATTTTTTTGTACATTTATAGGAATAAGGGGGAGGGGGTGACACTTATGAGATCTTTCTTTGTCTGTTTTCCACATCTAGTGGTTGTTTTGTGGGTGCTAGATTTTTCTTCTCTCAGAAGATACTATCATTTCTTTGGTGCTTTCTTTTCCATGAATTACCTTCTTTTTCTTAAGAGTTACTTTCTTTTTTCATTAGGCACTAAAAAGCCAGTTAAAAATCTCTGTGTCCTGGAGTAAGAGGTTGTCAACTAGTGGGCTTAACCAAAGGAAACAGGGCAAGAACCAGATGTTACACTTGGCTTCTTCCAAAAAGCAATGTCTGTAGGTATTTTCTTTGAGCCGATAAACTTTTACAAAGAAGAATTTTCAATATCCTTAGAAAGTGAAACAGTGGAAGGGGGTATAAAATACATAAATTTCTACCTAATTTCTGTTTCTAATAAGATACCTTAGTTCCTACCCTTCCTTCTGTCATTATTCCCTCTAGTTCTAGTTATGCATTGAATAAATGTCACAGGGGTAGTTTTATTAAGTACAGATGAAGAAGAATTTCTTCTAAGGGGTCTAAGGGCTTCTTATGGAGACACACAATTAACCTCCAGTGTTCACCCCAGCTCTTGCCTCCACATCCTGAGGCTTATAGAGCTTCTAATTCCTTAGCCTTTAAGGGGTTCTGCTCTGTAAATTAGCTTGTTTCTAAATGGTGTTTACTTCTGCTGCCCTGGATTTCCTCTTTCTCAGCTCTGCCAAGCCTCTGACTGCTAATGCATCTGTTTCTCAGCCTCTAAAAACTTACTGATGTTTTTCATTTACTGTTGCCTCCTTTCCTGAGCTCTTTGCCTGGCTCATTTCTTTCTATTCCCCCCGTGCTGGTATTTCAGCAGGGTATTTGGATGAAGCAGAGATCTACACATGTATTTTATTTCCCCTGTTATCCATCATTCCCTTCTGCCAGTGGAAAGGAAAGACACCTGCTAAGCCTCCTGCTGGAGCAGTGTGACCTGGAGTTAATGTTCACATAGCCAACAAAGATTTTATTGTCACTGCTGTAAAAACCACACGTAAAACTAGGAAGACAATTTTGGTTTTGCCATTTTCTTAAAGGAAAGAGATTTATACACCTGTCCCTTTTAATCCTATTTGATAAATGCCACTATCGACATGTTACAGATGTGCCAGCTAAACTTTGCATAAGGTAACTTAACGAGGTTGCTAAGTAGGGAAGCAAACTTTGTCCCAGGTCTCTTTGAACCCAGAGACCATTCTGACACTGCATCACACATCCCCCTTAAGGACCTCAAACTAACCTTAGTTACCTAGTTTGTCTGGTATATGTTGTAATTCAATAGATTTGCATGAAAACATAATTACCATGATATATTAAAGTATTAGGTGACATTGCACTAATGATTTCAAAACTTTCCATGCACTTTTAATATAAAAACTCATAGATTAATCATTTTTAGACTGTTTCCTTGTGTTCTTTGGGCATGTGGTGGTGGCAGCCAGGTGTGGAGCAGCAGAAGGAAGAAGAAAGGTGGAGTAGGAAGTGTGAGAATGTGCATGTACATTTAATCTATGCCTGTGCAGCATATCCAGGCACACCAGCTTCAACTCACTTCATCATGAGAGACCAAAAATAAACATAGTAAAATAGAGGACATTCTCGAGCCTCAAAACACTGAACTATCTTAAAGGGTATGTATATATTAGAAATATTTGCATGTGAATTTCTTGGCAGAGGCAAAACTAATGTGGTACCATAATTCAGCAGATGAGAGTTAAGAATCCTTGGAGATCTGAACATTGCTCCCTCTAAAAATTCAATTTACTTGCTTGGACATTCCATCAGTGCCTCCCCATCAAATCTATCATATCCCAAATGGTGTGACAAAAATTATGTCTCTTTTTCTAATGAGTTTCTTATGTTTTTCTCCTCTGTTTCCCTGCTAATGTTCTTTTCTCATCAGCAAGGGCAAGACATTTATTCTTTAAAATAAATTTGAATTGAAATTGCAGAAGAGGAGTGGGTGGTAAATGCCTGGCAAGGTAAATAATTTGATGAGACATAAAAATAATGAAATGTCAGCCAACTTCCCTGGAGCTTGAAGGTTTAACTCTATAAGAAGTATCAGAAAAAGAAAAATTGGCACCAATAAGTTAAAATTGCAAGATTAATCCTCACCAAAGCAAAAAGTGGGATGATTTACTGATGAAAACTTTCATATTGCAAGCCAGTGGCATCAATAATTCCTTTCACTATAGCAACTAGAATCTAGATAGTAATTTATTTTTGTCATCGTTGTTTTAGCTTTTATCTTCAATGTGTGAAGAATGTGTAGACGCAGTTCACTCCATACAGGATCAGGCTCACGGTGGAACCGTCTACCCTGCCTCTCAGCCCTCAGCCCACAGTGCTACTCCACCTACCCTGTTTATCCTTAATCTAGAAATCAAGAAAGACCATGGAGGTGCTTGACTAGAAGCTCTTATTTGCTTCTATAATGTTCATTGACTTCTTTGCTTTGCTTTCTCATTTTCAGAACAATGTATGTTTGCTCTCAAAGACTTATCTAAGAGTATTAATACATTTCACCGTCATTGAATAACATATTGAGTGAATATTTTGACACTGCAAAGAACTTTACATTAGTTATTTGACTTGATTTAATAGTCAAAATTATTTACTTTAGCAGTATTGTTATCGCCTCCAGTTTACTTTTGAGAAATGTGAGTCACAAAAAGTAAAATAACGTACTCAAAGTCACACCACTGAGAAGTGTGTTAGGTTAAGTCAGTCTGAATATTAATTGCTAAGTGGGATCAACAACAGTAGAATTTTTTAGGAGAGTCCATTAACTTAAAATTCACTAATCGTGAACTTTACAAAATGCCAGTTCAAGAATCCATCAAACTCTATTTAAAATGTCCATAATGTAATGAGCTTAATTAGGAATAAATTAGCCACACTTGGAATACATTGTTTCTTTCAGGAAAGACCCATGTGATAGCCTGAAGAAAGTTAGCAATACCTCAAAATTGGGCCTTCCAGAAAGTATGCAACATTGCCCACTTCACATCTGCAGAGTCTGCAGAACTCTGTGTCCAAAAGACTAAAATGTTTCTCCTGATCCAAATTTATATTTCTCTTTGTTTGCCATATGTCTCAGCAGCATATAGATGGATTGGCATTACTTATGTTGCCAAAGGCACAGATAAACATGCTGTAAGCAGTTAATAATAGTGAATTTATTCACAATGTTTTTTATATAGAGAAAAATGGTTTTTAAATTCAGCAGAAAATGTTACATCTGTTCTTAGGCATTCCTTTCTGAATTGATCTTATTTTAAGGAAGACTAGACTTCAGTGGGGGCAGACAGAAGCACACCAAAAACTGATTCCTTTAATATAGTTTTAGTTAATGAGACAAACAAAGAAAATAAGCAAAACAAATTTTGAAAGTCAATATTCCTTAATCAAATAGGCCTAAGGAAAATGTAATGGTCCATTTAATATCTTGTATTGCTTATCACTTAAATATTCAAAACATCTACAAATAATAGTGACTGCTCTGGGAACACTTATTGTATGCCATGCACTATGAGAGCTTTATTCAGATAATTTAATTTTGTTTTCACCCTCTTGAAAACTGTTACAAACCTTTATCTGTAGGATTGATACATTATTTGGGGAGGTAGAGAGCACTCTCTGCTTACACTATGGAGAAGGTTAAGATACAAACAGGATAAATGACAAGTTTTAGAGAAGGCTTACTATGTCTGTCTATAATTAAATGTGCCAATTTAAATGAAAACCTGGCATAAAGATACTGAGATGGCCACAAAGGGTGGTCCCCACAGCTGAACTGTGAAGTGCAATAGAGCTGGCAGAATGGGTGTGGCTCCCTGCCACTCACATCTCCATGCAGGTCCAAACAGCGCCTTCTAATTTACAAGGATAATGAAATATATCAAATTGATCCTACTCACTGCTAGGAACCATTCTATTAACTGACAGAATACCATGGCTTATTCTTGCCAGATTTGTTCTATTAAAATCAAATCAGAGCAAAATGCATCTAGGCAAAAACCTTAAATATATTTTGCCCTCGCTTTCCCCAGTTTTGAATGAAAAATGTGTGGTTTTCAGTAGGGAGCTTCTAGACTCATGCAGTTTAGAGATAAACTGATGCACCTTGTGATTAACTGACTAAGCATAATTAACCTAATTAGGAATATTATTTTGCCTGTCTTTATTACTCCTGTTCTAGAACAGGCACAAAAATAAATGCCTAAAAGACCAAGCCTTGATTAGAGTCATGTCATGTCTCCAGCAAGATGCTTCACAAAAGAAAAACAATCAAGAAATATTAAACACAATGAGTACTAATAAACGTCTTTTATCTTCATTGTTGGTAATGTGATTTGGAAGTAAGGAAGTTCTCAACTCCTGCAAGCAAATGAAACCACATCAAACATAGATTGCTGTTTTGTAAGGATAACAAATATGTTGTATTATTTGCCATTTAAGTATTCAAAACATCTATAAATAATAGAGGCTTTCATTTGGGAGCACTTACTAATGGCCATGCATTGTGAGAGTTTTATCTATATTATTTCATTTTATTTTCATCATCACCTAATAAGGCAGGAGTTAGTGCTTCATTTTATAGGTGAGAAAAATAAGAGCTTAAAAGATCAACTATTTTGCCTAAGGTCAAACAACTAGTAAGTGATGGGCCCTGATACTGATCTTAGCTATCTGAGCCCAAAACTTGTCTTCTTGATGACTCTGTTATACTTCCTCTTATCAAGTGTTTGACTCCTGGTAAATCTATGAGTTACTGTTTATTCGTATTGCTATAAAGGAACACCTTGGGCTGGGTAATTTGTAAAGAAAAGAGGTTTATTTGGTTCACGTTTCTGCAGACTATACAAGCATAGCACCAGCGTTGCCCCTGCTTCTGGGGAGGCCTCAGGAAGTTTGTAGTAATAGTGGAAGGCAGAGGGCAGACAGTCTGTCACGTGAAGAGAGGGAAAGTGAGAGGGGGAGAGAGGCGGGGGAGAGGGTAGAGACAGAGAGAGAGAAGAAGAAGAAGAAGAAGGAGGAGGAGGAGGAGGAGGAGGAGGAGGAGGAGGAGGAGGAGGAAAGGAGAAGGAGAAGGAGGAGGAGAAGGAAAGGAGAAGGAGAAGGAGAAAAGAAAGAGGAGGAGGAGGAGCCAGGCTCTTTTAAACAACCAGCTCTCCAGTGAACTAACTGTGCAAGAACTCACTCATCACCAAGAGGATGGTGCTAAGCCATTCATGAGTGGTACCTCACCATGATCCAACACCTCCCAATAGGCTCCATCTCAAACATCAGGGATCACATTTCAACATGAAATTTGGAGGGAACACACATTTAAACCATTTCACCTACATCATCAAGTATTAACCCTCTGGACAATACAATACAATTGTCCTTTTAAGTATTTAAAGCCAGTTTCAGACTACCTCCATAAAATGTGCTGCATAAATAATAGGGTGTGTGTCTGGATTTCTAGGTGTGACATCTTGAAGCTCTTTCCTCTCGTGCAGGAAAAGCTGTCGGAAAGTTCAAGTCCTCCTCTTGACATAGCACATGCCTATTTGCCCATTGAGATAGGCTGACCTTTTCAAGAATGTGCAGCACCCCTTAGCTTCAATAAAGTGTTCAATGTAGGAAGAATATGCTCTATACCCATAACAAAATCACCACAATCAAATAAATGACCAAGTTGCAGTCCCTAGTCTAATTCTCAGTCCTTGGAGTCTGTCTCTTTTTGCATCAAAAATCCAGGCAATGACATGCTAGGATCCCCACCAATTAGATAGTGTTGCCTGATCAAGATGTATTTTCTCCTAATTTAAATGCTAAAAAGATCAGAATAGTGTATGTTACCATGACTGCATTATCGTCTTTGTTCAATATAATTTTAATGAACAGTGCATCAGGTGATGAAAGGGCCTGATTTCATCTTGTCTTTAATTGTTGCTGCATTTTATCTTATTCAACATTTACTGTGTAGATCTATAGCATCATTTAAAATTGTTTATCAATGGTTTATCAAACATACTGTACAAAAGCAATTTGAAAAACACTGGAAACAAGTATTAAGAGAGTCTTTCTGCTCAGGTTTATAGAGAGTAATGAATGATTCAGAGAAAAAATAGGATAGATTGAGAAAAAGGAGAATTTTTTTAAGTAGCGCAGTGAAATAATAATGTTTTTCAAATTATAATGCCATGGACTAGTGGGTGGTTTCAGGAGAAGAGTAAAACTGTTTCAGAAGTTAATGTGTCGAGTATAAGTTTACTGACAAACAGCTATAACAGCAGAAATAACAAATACATTAATATGTCCATTAAATGCTTATTTGCCAATCAATTTCTTCTATTTATTGTGATACACGATTATTATAAACATTTTTCAAGAGAGGAAAATAAGTCTGAGAATTTAATTAATTTTTCTTGAATCATGAAGCCAAAAATGTGCTGGGGCCAAATTCAAATTCAGATCTATCTCCAGGGTTCAGGTTTTTAACCAATAAGCATAGTTTAAAAAAATAAAGTCTGCAGTCCCCAAGTTTACAGCAGAACTAGAGGTACAACCTTTGAACACAGGTACTCCTATTTGACATCCATTTCAACAGAACCGCATTTTCTTCATCTCCCAAAGCAGACAAGAAGAAATCTTAAGAGTTTTCTGCACATTAACTATCAATTCAAATTGCCTAAAACACTCAGAGAGTCATTGATTGGAATCTGTGTGAAGTGTGACGTTCTGAAAGGAGGAAAATGTAAATTCCTATTGAACTGAGGTTAATTCACTTTGGTAAAAAGATTATATTTTGAGAAGTACATTTTGTGAAAAGAGAAACTAAGTTGACTATTATCTTAAACAAAGAGAAAATATTGTTAATTACTTTCTATTCATGGGAAATCTCTAACGCCAACAACAAATAGAGGGATCTTGGCATTAGGTGCCCAATAAAAATTCTGTGATTAGAAAAGAGTCTCTGGAGGTATCAAGAAATGTTTAAATATATTAATTAGTGTGTCAATTTTTTATATCTAGTTTATTTTTAAAACAAATACAAATTAATGATCTCCATGTAACTTCCCAAATTTTCTATCTTATATATTTTCTTTTTTAAAAAAATAGTATTCTACCTTTATTACTTATCATTTTTGAGGAAAAATATTTCAATAATAACTTTTGGATAAAATGAAAATATGTCACATTAACTGTAGACAACTATTTTAAGATGCACCTGATTCCCACCACACACAAAAAAATGATAAATGTTTCAGGTGACAGACACGCCATTTACCCTAATTTGATCATTACACAATGCATACATATCATTGAAACATCAGATTGTACCGCATAAATATGTATAATCACTATGTATCAATAAAAAATAATTTTTAAAAGTAAAATTATTTTAAAAGTAATGTTTTAGATTTATGTCTCCATAATAGTCCTGTTATTTATTTTAAACTTTCCATTATTCAGTTAAATTATTTAGAAGACACACTGAGTCTTTAGAATTTTAAAAGTATTCTGATATTGTCTTCTTTGTGTGTTAATTAATTCATACTAGTTAAGCCTATAGGACCAACTCATCGGTAACATGAGCTGTTTTTTTAAAGATGTTAAGGTGAAAGAATGCTGTCCCAGTGCCCCCATTCAACATTTTTGTACTATGTATATCTATTCTCCATATAGGAAAATTAAAGAATTAGGTCCATCATTTGTGATATCAGAGTGCTGGGAAGGGAAGAGTGTGTTTCCTTTAAATAATACCGAAAGGGGAAAGGAAGTGCTGAGTAGAGAAAGGCGGGTTCCTGGCTAGGGCTCCACCCCCACGGACCTAGGTGAGGACAGGCATTTCCTGCCCAAATGTTCCATTTCCCAAGACCACCCTGGCCTGCCACGCCCCCATCCTGTGCCTAAAAAAGCCCGGAGATCCCTAGCAGGGAGACACAGAAGTGGCTGGATGTCGTGAGGAGCACATCCATGGATAACACATAAGCGGCTGTGAGTGGCGAACTTGCTGGCAGAAGAGCACACCAACTGGCACCGGCAGGCTGGCAGGCCATCAACCTGTGGGACGAGATGGAGTTTGGCTGCGGCAGTCAGACGAGAGTTGGGGATGCAGAGCCGCCCATCTCCAGAGGAACACCATCTCCCTTTTGGCACCCCCATTGGCTGAGGCTGAGAGCTACTTCCACTCAATAAAACTTTGCACTCCAAGCCCACGTGTGGTCCGATTCTTCTGGTACATCAAGGCAAGAAACCCCGGGATAATCCTTCTGTCCTTGTGATAAGGAAGGGGGTCTAACTGAGCTGGTTAACACAAGACACCTATAAACGGCAAACTAAGAGAGCACCTGTAACACTGCCATGGGGCTGCAAGATCTGTAAACTAGTCACCCCTAGACACTGCCGGGACATCGGAGGCCCCAGCCTGCCAATCTGTGTGCTCCCCTAGAGGGCTGAGCAGCTGGGCAATGAAGAAGCAAGCCACACCCGCGTCGCATGCCGTGCCAGGGGGCAAGGGAGCTTTTCCCATGTCATTAGCAATGTGACTCGTTACTAGAAATCAAATCATACAAGTTATAATTTTTATTTCATGATCGATATAAAATATAACTTGTTTTGCACTGTTTATATATCACACTTTATGAAGACCTGTGTTATTTCAGAATAAAATTTCTTTACCATAACTAAAAAAAAAAAAAAAAAAAAAAGATTTCAGAATACAATTTCTTTAGCCACTATAACGGAAAAAAAAAAAAAAAGATTAAACAGCATTCAAATTACCTCATTCCAGCTCCATAGTTCACAGTTTCTAAAGAAGACCTATTGATTTGAAATTCTTACTCAAGAATCTACCAAATTTTACCACTTTAATGGGCTTACCCTTGTCACCTACATATCACCAAGTCAAAAAGATAGCATCAATACTTCACCTACGGAAATAGCAATCACAGATTATAACTCATCTGAATAACAATATAGGCTCGTATGACAGGTATTGTGACTCAAATTACATTCTGACATTCTGTGTCCAATAAAACAAAAATATGTTTGTTGTAGAGTAGGATTTCCAGATAAGCTTTAGCTATCTGGCAGTCTCTACTGTGTGTTAGATAGATCTGTACTTGAAAATTTCATTCTATGTCTCTACAGTTCCAAATCCTGGACCCAATGTTATTTCCTTTAAGTTAATCAGGTTAACCAGACCAAAAGATACCAGTAAAAATAATAACAACACTGCCTTAGAAATATTTTTTTCACGGATAAAATATAAAATAGTTAGGCAGTAGAGAAATTGACACTAAAAATAAATGTGTGCTGTCTGAAATAAGTCGAAAGAGAAGACTTTTTAACTTCCATTTTATGATAATGAAACACTGAAGCAGTGTATATAGTTTCTTCCTTGCCATTTGGACCTTTAAAATTGTATTATATTTAAAAAATAGTCAATTGTATACAAGAGATAATGAAGAAGTTGGTTATCTTTTTTATTCCCCACTGTAAATAACAATAAAGTTTGGCAAAATATATGAAAAAAAACACCTGTTTTCAGGCATTAGAAAGCTAGCATCATAGAGCTGCGATCCTGGACAGAAGCATGTTTACAAGTGAGTACCATGTGCACCCTGGCTTTCAGCCTGGGAGCATTTCTAAATGCGATGCAGCGAAGGGGGAGCTGAAGCAGTGAGCTCCATTCCTGATCTTCTGATACTGAAGCAGTTAGAACTTGACAGACAGAACTCCAGAGAAGTGGAAAATGCACGGATGTCCCAGAAATCTGCCTAAGGGCTACTCAGATGTCCTAGGGTCAATGCCACATTGCTCATTGTCAGAGACACTTCATGAGGCCCAACATAGGTCAACTGTTGCTCAGCTGAGACCTGAACAAAGATCTCAAGGGTCACACGTTGAAGTTCTAATTCAATCAGAAAGGAGGACCTTAGTGACCACTCCAAACATTCATTCTAGTTACCAGAAGGAAATAAGAACCTTGCTGTAGTAGTATGAACAATGCCTTAAATTTAAGAGTAAAAGTGAAATGTGTTCACTCTATACTGCTTAAAACTAAGCTTCATGGTAGAATGATTTATAATCCTTTGTGTATATACCCAGTAATGGGATTGCTGGGTCAAATGGTATTTCTGGTTCTAGATCCTTGAGGAATTGCCACACTGTCTTCCACAATGGTTGAACTAATTTACACTCCCACCAGCAGTGTAAAAGCATTCCTATTTGTCCACATTCTCTCCAGCATCTGTTGTTTCCTGACTTTTTAATGATCACCAGTCTAACTGGCATGATGCAGCACTATTCACAGTAGCAAAGACTTGGAACCAACCCAAATGCCCATCAATGATAGACTGGATAAAGAAAATGTGGCACGTATACACCATGGAATACTACTCAGCCATAAAAAAGAATGAGTTCGTGTCCTTTTCAGGGACATGGATGAAGCTGGAAACCATCATTCTCAGCAAAATAACACAGGAACAGAAAAACAAACACTGCATGTTCTCACTTATAAGTGGGAGTTGAACAACGAGAACACATGGACACGGGGAGGGGAACATCACACACTGGGGCCTGTCATGGGATGGGGGGGAAAGGAAAGGGATAGCATTAGGAGAAGTACCTAATGTAGATGATGGGTTGATGGTGCAGCAAACCACCATGGAACATGTATATCTGCGTAAACAAACCTGCACGTTCTGCACTTGTATCCCAGAACTTAAAGTATAATA
This sequence comes from Trachypithecus francoisi, assembly GCF_009764315.1. NCBI lineage: Eukaryota > Metazoa > Chordata > Mammalia > Primates > Cercopithecidae > Trachypithecus > Trachypithecus francoisi. The sequence goes on from NW_022681460.1 coordinate 61,803,834, forward strand.
AAAATTAAAAAAGAAAACTAGCTCCAATAGGGTCATAGTAATTTGCTAGGAATTTAACCGTCTACTTAAATAAAACTCAACACTCTACTCAGGAAAATAACATAATATAGAGTCTCTGCATTATATCATTCACTGTGTTCAGGATACAATTTTTAAAAATTACTACTCATGTGAAAAAGTTTAAAAATATGACAAGATTAAAAGAAAAATCTGTTAATAGAAGTATATCAGATATTGAAATTATCAAACAAGGACTTTTAAATAACTATAAAATTTAAAGACTAATAGTAGAAGAAAATATAGACTATATGGGTGAACATGATGGAAACTATAGAATAGAAATGTAAACTCTAAAGAAAGAACAGAATAGATATTATAGAATTTTAAAAAGGTAAAATATCTGTTATGGAAAATTTACTCGATGAGTCTACTAACAGACCAAACACAGAAAAGCTCATCACTTAAACCACAACCTGATAATATTCATTTTATTTATTTATGTATTATATATTTATAATATAAGCTCCATGAAATCAGAGTCCTTGTCTGTTTTGCTCACTGCCATATCTTTAATGGATAGAAGGTTTCTAGTACTTATTGGTGCTTGATTAAATGTTGCTGAATGAAGCAGTGAAAGAAGACACTTAAAGATGTAGAGAATAATTTAAAAAGTAAGTTGTCCTATGTCCAAGCAACACTCAAGAGAGACTATAAACTGTAATATGGAAATGATCACACAACGATGATGTTAATACTACATTTTTATTCTGGAATAAAACTAGAACTATAAATTTTAATCTACAAAATCTGAGGTCATTAAGAATCAGTTAAATATATGTCTGTTTATATGGCCAATTAGGGAATAACCTCATTATAATTTTATAGAACATGGTCTTTGTCCATTTTCTATTGGTAAAACAGAATACCAGAGACTGGGTAGATTTTTTAAAAGTGAAATTTATTTCTTGTAGTTCTGGAGGCTGGGAAGTCTAAAAGCATGGTATTGGCATCTGGTGAGGGCCTTCTTGCTATGTCATAAAATGACAGAAGGTATTACATGTTGAGAGGGTAAGAGCATATGTGTCAGCACAAATCTCTCTTCATTTTCTTTTTTTTTTCTTTTATTTATTTATTTATTTATTATACTTTAAGTTCTAGGGTACATGTGCATAACGTGCAGGTTTGTTACATACGTATACTTATGCCATGTTGGTGTGCTGCACCCATCAACTCGTCAGCACCCATCAATTCATCATTTATATCATGTATACCTCCCCAGGGCAATCCCTCCCTCCTCCCCCCTCCCCACGATAGGCCCCAGTGTGTGATGTTCCCTTTCCGAGTCCGAGTGATCTCATTGTTCAGTTCCCACCTATGAGTGAGAACATGCGGTGTTTGGTTTTCTCTTCTTGTGATAGTTTGCTAAGAATGATGATTCCCAGCTGCATCCATTTCCCTACAAAGGACGCAAACTCATCCTTCTTGATGGCTGCATAGTATTCCATGGTGTATATGTGCCACATTTTCTTAATCCAGTCTGTGACAGATGGACATTTGGGTTGATTCCAAGTCTTTGCTATTGTGAATAGTGCCGCAATAAACATACGTGTGCATGTGTCTTTGTAGTAGAATAATTTATAATCCTTTGGGTATGTACCCAGTAGTGGGATGGCTGGGTCATATGGTACATCTAGTTCTAGATCCTTGAGGAATTGCCATACTGTTTTCCATAATGGTTGAACTAGTTTACAATCCCACCAACAGTGTAAAAGTGTTCCTATTTCTCCACATCCTCTCCAACACCTGTTGCATTCTCTGATGGCGAGTGATGATGAGCACTTTTTCATGTGTCTGTTGGCTGTATGAATGTCTTCTTTTGAGAAATGTCTGTTCATATCCTTTGCCCACTTTTGGATGGGGTTGTTTGTTTTTTTCTTGTATATTTGTTTGAGTTCTTTGTAGATTCTGGATATTAGCCCTTTGTCAGATGAGTAGGTTGCAAAAATTTTCTCCCATTCTGTAGGTTGCCTGTTCACTCTGATGGTAGTTTCTTTTGCTGTGCAAAAGCTCTTTAGTTAATTAGATCCCATTTGTCAATTTTTGCTTTTGCTGCCGTTGCTTTTGGTGTTTTAGACATGAAGTCCTTGCCCATGCCTATGTCCTGAATGGTACTACCTAGATTTTCTTCTAGGGTTTTTATGGTATTAGGTCTAACATTTAAGTCTCTAATCCATCTTGAATTAATCTTTGTATAAGGGGTAAGGAAAGGATCCAGTTTCAGCTTTCTACTTATGGCTAGCCAATTTTCCCAGCACCATTTATTAAATAGGGAATCCTTTCCCCATTTCTTGTTTCTCTCAGGTTTGTCAAAGATCAGATGGCTGTAGATGTGTGGTATTATTTCTGAGGACTCTGTTCTGTTCCATTGGTCTATATCTCTGTTGTGGTACCAGTACCATGCTGTTTTGGTTACTGTAGCCTTGTAGGATAGTTTGAAGTCAGGTAGCGTGACGCCTCCAGCTTTGTCCTTTTGACTTAGGATTGTCTTGGCAATTCGGGCTCTTTTTTGGTTCCATATGAACTTTAAAGCAGTTTTTTCCAATTCTGTGAAGAAACTCATTGGTAGCTTGATGGGGATGGCATTGAATCTATAAATCACCTTGGGTAGTATGGCCATTTTCACGATATTGATTCTTCCTATCCATGAGCATGGGATGTTCTTCCATTTGTTTGTGTCCTCTTTGATTTCACTGAGCAGTGGTTTGTAGTTCTCCTTGAAGAGGTCCTTTACATCCCTTGTAAGTTGGATTCCTAGGTATTTTATTCTCTTTGAAGCAATTGTGAATGGAAGTTCATTCCTGATTTGGCTCTCTGCTTGTCTGTTACTGGTGTATAAGAATGCTTGTGATTTTTGCACATTAATTTTGTATCCTGAGACTTTGCTGAAGTTGCTTATCAGCTTAAGGAGATTTTGTGCTGAGACAATGGGGTTTTCTAAATATACCATCATGTCATCTGCAAACAGGGACAATTTGATTTCTTCTTTTCCTAACTGGATACCCTTGATTTCTTTCTCTTGCCTGATTGCCTTAGCCAGAACTTCCAACACTATGTTGAATAGGAGTGGTGAGAGAGGGCATCCCTGTCTTGTGCCAGTTTTCAAAGGGAATTTTTCCAGTTTTTGCCCATTCAGTATGATATTAGCTGTGGGTTTGTCATAAATAGCTCTTATTATTTTGAGGTACGTTCCATCAATACTGAATTTATTGAGCGTTTTTAGCATGAAGGGCTGTTGAATTTTGTCAAAAGCCTTTTCTGCATCTATTGAGATAATCATGTGTTTCTTGTCTTTGGTTCTGTTTATATGCTGGATTATGTTTATTGATTTGCGAATGTTGAACCAGCCTTGCATCCCAGGGATGAAGCCCACTTGATCATGGTGGATAAGCTTTTTGATGTGCTGCTGAATCCGGTGTGCCAGTATTTTATTGAGGATTTTTGCATCGATGTTCATCAGGGATATTGGTCTAAAATTCTCTTTTTTTGTTGTGTCTCTGCCAGGCTTTGGTATCAGGATGATGTTGGCCTCATAAAATGAGTTAGGGAGAATTCCCTCTTTTTCTATTGATTGGAATAGTTTCAGAAGGACTGGTACCAGCTCCTCCTTGTACCTCTGGTAGAATTCAGCTGTGAATCCATCTGGTCCTGGACTTTTTTTGGTTGATAGGCTATTAATTGTTGCCTCGATTTCAGAGCCTGCTATTGGTCTATTCAGGGATTCAACTTCTTCCTGGTTTAGTCTTGGGAGAGTGTAAGTGTCCAGGAAATTGTCCATTTCTTCTAAATTTTCTAGTTGATTTGCGTAGAGGCATTTACAGTATTCTCTGATGGTTGTTTGTATTTCTGTGGGGTCAGTGGTGATATCCCCTTTATCATTTTTTATTGCGTCTATTTGATTCCTCTCTCTTCTCTTCTTTATTAGTCTTGCTAGCGGTCTGTCAATTTTGTTGATCTTTTCAAAAAACCAACTCCTGGATTCATTGATTTTTTGGAGGGTTTTTTGTGTCTCTATCTCCTTCAGTTCTGCTCTGATCTTAGTTATTTCTTGCCTTCTGCTAGCTTTTGAATGTGTTTGCTCTTGCCTCTCCAGTTCTTTTAATTGTGATGTTAGAGTGTCCATTTTAGATCTTTCCTGCTTTCTCTTGTGGGCATTTAGTGCTATAAATTTCCCTCTACACACTGCTTTCAATGTGTCCCAGAGATTCTGGTATGTTGTATCTTTGTTCTCATTGGTTTCAAAGAACATCTTTATTTCTGCTTTCATTTCGTTATGTACCCAGTAGTCATTCAGGAGCAGGTTGTTCAGTTTCCATGTAGTTGAGCGGTTTTGAGTGCACTGTGGTCTGAGAGACAGTTTATTATAATATCTGTTCTTGTACATTTGCTGAGGAGTGCTTTACTTCCAATTATGTGGTCAATTTTGGAATAAGTGCGATGTGGTGCTGAGAAGAATGTATATTCTGTTGATTTGGGGTGGAGAGTTCTATAGATGTCTATTAGGTCCGCTTGGTGCAGAGATGAGTTCAATTCCTGGATATCCTTGTTAACTTTCTGTCTCGTTGATCTGTCTAATGTTGACAGTGGAGTGTTGAAGTCTCCCATTATTATTGTATGGGAGTCTAAGTCTCTTTGTAGGTCTCTAAGGACTTGCTTTATCAATCTGGGTACTCCTCTATTGGATGCATATATATTTAGGAGAGTAGCTCTTCCTGTTGAATTGATCCCTTTACCATTATGTAATGGCCTTCTTTGTCTCTTTTGATCTTTGATGGTTTAAAGTCTGTTTGATCAGAGACTAGGATTGCTACCCCTGCTTTTTTTTGTTCTCCATTTGCTTGGTAGATCTTCCTCCATCCCTTTATTTTGAGCCTATGTATGTCTCTGCATGTGAGATGGGTCTCCTGAATAGAGCAGACTGATGGGTCTTGACTCTTGATCCAGTTTGCCAGTCTGTGTCTTTTAATTGGAGCATTTAGTCCCTTTACATTTAAGGTTAATATTGTTATGTGTGAACTTGATCCTGTCATTATGATATTAACTGGTTATTTTGCTCGTTAGTTGATGCAGTTTCTTCCTAGCCTCGATGGACTTTCCATTTTGGCATGTTTTTGCAATGGCTGGTACCGGTTGTTCCTTTCCATGTTTAGGGCTTCCTTCAGGGTCTCTTGTAAGGCAGGCCTGGTGGTGACAACATCTCTAAGCATTTGCTTATCTCTAAAGGATTTTATTTCTCCTTCACTGATGAAAATTAGTTTGGCTGCATATGAAATTCTGGATTGAAAATTCTTTTCTTTAAGAACGTTGAATATTGGCCCGCACTCTCTCCTGGCTTGTAGAGTTTCTGCTGAGAGATCTGCTGTTAGTCTGATGGACTTCCCTTTGTGGGTAACCCGACCTTTCTCTCTGGCTGCCCTTAAGATGTTTTCCTTCATTTCAACTTTGGTGAAACTGGCAATTATGTGTCTTGGAGTTGCTCTTCTGGAGGAGTATCTTTGTGGCGTTCTCTGTATTTCCTGAATTTGAATGTTGGCCTGCCCTTCTAGGCTGGGGAAGTTCTCCTGGATGATATCCTGAAGAGTGTTTTCCAAATTGGTTCCATTTTATCCCTCACTTTCAGGCACCCCAATCAGACGTAGATTTGGTCTTTTTACATAATCCCATACTTCTTGCAGGCTTTGTTCACTTCTTTTTCTTCTTTTTTCTTTTGGTTTCTCTTCTCACTTCATTTCATTCATTTGATCCTCAATAGCTGATACTCTTTCTTCCAGCTGATCGAGTCGGTTACTGAAGCTTGTGCATTTGTCACGTATTTCTCGTGTCATGGTTTTCATCTCTGTCATGTCGTTTATGATCTTCTCTGCATTAATTAGTCTAGCTGTCAATTCTTCCACTCTTTTTTCAAGATTTTTAGTTTCTTTGCGCTGGGTACGTAATTCCTCCTTTAGCTCTGAGAAGTTTGATGGACTGAAGCCTTCTTCTCTCATCTCGTCACAGTCATTCTCTGACCAGCTTTGATCCATTGCTGGCAATGGGCTGCGCTCCTTTGCAGGGGGAGATGCGCTCTTATTTTTTGAATTTCTAGCTTTTCTGCCCTGCTTCTTCCCCATCTTTGTGGTTTTATCTGTCTCTGGTCTTTGATGATGGTGACGTACTGATGGGGTTTGGGTATAGGTGTCCTTCCTGTTTGATAGTTTTCCGTCTGACAGTCAGAAGGACTGTCTGTTGGTCTGTTGGAGATTGCTTGAGGTCCACTCCAGACCCTGTTTGCCTGGGTATCAGCAGCAGAGGTTGCCGACGATAGAATATTGCTGAACAGCGAGTGTACCTGTCTGATTCTTCCTTTGGAAGTTTCCTCTCAGGGGTGACTCCACCCTGTGAGTTGTGGGGTGTCAGACTGCCCCTAGTGGGGGATGTCTCCCAGCTAGGCTACTCAGGGTCAGGGACCCACCTGAGCAGGCAGTCTGTCCATTCTCAGATCTCAACCTCCGCGTTGGGCGATCCACGGCTCTCCCCAAAGCTGTCAGACAGAGTTGTTCGCGTCTGCACCGGCCCCCGCTGCTTCCCCTATTGGACTTCAGCTCTGCGCTGTCCTCAGAGGTGGAGTCTACAGAGACAGGCAGGCTTCCTTGAGCTGCTGTGAGCTCCACCCAGTTCGAGCTTCCCAGTGGCTTTGTTTACCTACTTAAGCCTCAGCAATGGCAGGCGCCCCTCCCCCAGCCTTGCTGCTGCCTTGCGGATAGATCGCCGCAGACTGCTGTGTTAGCAGTGAGGGAGGCTCTGTGGGCTTGGGACCCTCACGGCCAGGTGTGGGATATATTCTCCTGGTGTGCCTGTTTCCTTAAAGCGCAGTATTGGGGTGGGAGTTACCCGATTTTCCAGGTGTTGTGTGTCTCAGTTCCCCTGGCTAGGAAAACGGATTTCCTTCCCCCTTGCGCTTCCAGGTGAGGCGATGCCTCACCCTGCTTCAGCTCTCACTGGTCAGGCTGCAGCAGCTGACCAGCACCGATTGTCCAGCACTCCCTAGTGAGATGACCCCAGTACCTCAGTTGAAAATGCAGAAATCACCGGTCTTCTGTGTCGCTCGCGCTGGGAGTTGGAGACTGGGGCTGTTCCTATTCGGCCATCTTGCTCCGCCCCCTTCATTTTCTTATACTCACCAGTCCCTTCATGAGTCCCCAACCCCATGCAATTTGCGGGACACATTCAAACCACAGCAAATAACCCATCATGAACGTGCACCTGCACACACACACACAAAAACACACACACATGTAATACCTACTTCCATCTGAAGAACAAGTAAAAACTTATTATTTTGGAATAAGCTGAAATACTTTATTCATTTATATTAAATAATTATAGTTAAGTAATGGGACACGAAGCTAGTGACAGCCCTATCCTGGCTATTTTATTACTTTTCCTATCACAGTTGTGGTAAGAATGTTCTCTGATAAGACATTTGAACATGTATATGTAAATATTAATTTACATTATTTCCTCTACAGTAGTGTTTTGTTAATAATAAATATGAGAGTCCTACAATATTATTTCCAAAATATATTATAAACTTCTAGACACTGTATCACTCTGACACATGAAATCTTACAGTGTTTTCCCTCCACAAAATAATTAAAAATAAATAAAGATCAAACTCCATGTCATTTCATCTAAAATACTTTAAAATATTTCTTGTTATGGGCTCAATTGTGCCTCCTCCAAAAATTCATATGTCAAAGTCCCAAACCTCAATAAGTCTGAATACAACTGTATTTGGAGACACGGTCTTTAAAGAGTTGATTAATTTAAAATGAGTCCATGAGAGTGAGGCCCAAATCCAATAAGATGGGTGTCCTTATAAGAAGAGGAAGAAACACCAGGGAGATGTACAGAGAAAAGGCTGAGTGAGGGCACAACAAGAAGGCAACCATGTAGAAGTCAAGGAGAGAGGCTTCAGGAAAAACCAAACCTGCAGCCACATTGATTTGGAATTGTAGGCCCCAGAACTTTGAGAAATAATTGTCTGTGTTTAAGCCGCCCAGGCTGTGGTAGTTTGTTTTGGCAGCCCTAGCAAATTAACACATTGCTGTTACCCACCTCTCATCTTATTTAGACTGTACATACTAGAAAATGTAAACTACTTGTAGTTTCTTATGCACATCATGCTTCTATACCTATGTTTACTGGTTCCTCTCTGGAATTCCATTTCCCTCTACCTTGTTACAGTCAGTGAAATTTTATTCACAATATCAGTATCACATCCTGCTAAAGCTTTCCTAATATAGAAATAGTCAATCTCTGTGCCAATACCACACTGTTTTAATCAAATGTGTATTGTGAATTGAGACTAAACTAGTATCCAATTATTTGTTGACTCCTCTTGCAGAAAATAAATAACACAACTGACCCTTTAAAAAATTCAAATAAATGCTGTAGAAAACAAAACCGAGAAACATTCCCAAGCAAAGGCAAAGAACATACTTATTACTAACCATGAAAGTTCAACTTGCAGTTAATAAAAAAATCGAGTAAGATCAATAATCATGAAATTGGTAAGAAAATTTTATCGCTTTTTCTTGCAACAAGCAAGCTGATAAAGGAAACATGTTCAGTATATACTGCTGAGCTCTTTGAATTCTACAAAGATTAGGAAAGCTACCCTCACTGATACAAACAAATAAACAAAAACAACAAAAACCCCAAAGTTTCTTAAACATTCCACTTCAGAAAACAATAAGGGAATATTGCAAAACTGAGAGAGAAATATAATCTTCCAAGAATTTAGACACAGTCTAGCTATCATGCTTATGTGAAAATAACAGAAAGACCTTCTCTTACATACAAAATCTCAGACATTGTATCATCCATCAGCTTTATTTGGGAAAAATAAGAAGGCATTGTTCACATCGTGGAAAATTTTCAATCAAATTATCACACAAAATTATCACTGAAAATTGAGATGTTGAATGAAAAGCAGTGGTAGTATTAATATCAAAAAATATTTAGCATACTTGAATAATAAATATAAATATGGTTGAAAATAATATACATTTGTATATAGGTATGGTAAGAGACAGCTATAAATGTTTATGTTTCTATACTGAGTTAAATTGCATATTTCACCAAGTTAGAATAGATAAACTCCCTTGTCTACTCTAATTCATTTTAATTATACATGGACTTAATACATTGCTTTCTGATTCACTATCTGTTCTGCTAAAATGAATATTTCTGTGACATCAATTTATTCATTCAAAATTAGCAAATAGTGGCAACCAAGTTCAGTATATCAATATTACTGAATGCAACCAGCTGTATATGAATTTTGTGCACAATGTCTTTTTACCCTGGCTCAATGAGGACATTTGCTCTGTTTTGGAAGTGAAGTGGGCTTTGAGCTATTCTCTACAGACTTTCCAAAGTATTCCCTTGTCCCAAACTCAGTAGCTTGAATGCTCTTTCCATCACTTCTATTGTGCTGCTTCTTTTCATTTTGTCTTCATTTTCCCTTAAATTATTTTCTTATGAAAAGTTTCAAATACATATGAAAGTATATAGTGCACTTTAATGAAATTCCATGTACCCATCACCTCACTTCAATAGTTATCAAAGCATGGCCAATTTTGCTTCATCTATGTCCTCACCAATTTCCCTTGACCACCAATTATCATAAAACCAACCCCAAGTATCATGTAATTACTTCCATAATTACTTTAAGTTTAATCTCTGAAAGAAAAATGCATATTTTAAACAAATTTAATATTATTATTCAACATAAAAATGACAATTTCATCATCAAATATCCAATAAATAATCACATTTCCCCAATTATTTCACAATTATTTTAATTAGCATAATTAATCAAGATCCACACAAGGATCATACAGTGTGTTTGGCTAATATTTCTTGATATTATCCAAGGTATTTTAGTCTACAGTTTCCCCTTTCTTTTTACTTAATCCTTCCCTTCTCTTTTTACTTAATCCTTATACATTTTAGTCAAAGAAACCAGGTCATTTGTTCTATGCACGTTCCCAAATCTGGACTTTGCTGATTGTATCCTCAAGAAGTTAACATGTTCTCAGTCTACTGTATTTTCTATAAGTTATTCAGTAGATCTAGAGTCTATAATAATCTTGAATGGTGTATGCATAATGTCTGATTTTCTCTCTCTCTCTCAATGATACACTTTCACATTTACTATGACACAGCAGAATTAAAAATTACTATGTATTTCTCTTCCTCATGATCTTAAGATGTCATTTCATCTGTTATAGGATATTGCTGAGGTTTGTTATTGTTTTTGTTTGATACTGCCTGTTTACAAGGTTGCATAAATTTTCAGAGGTCTAGTTCCAGCCCTATTTTTCATAAGCCCTACTCATTTCAGTGTCTTTCAGAAATGTACCCAACATGTTTGAGAAGCATTGTATTTAATTTTTAATGAGAGGATCAGAAAAAATAACTATTGGGCACTAAGCTTAGTACCCAGGTGACAAAATAATCTGTACACCAAACCCCTGTGACACTTGTTCATCTATATAACAAACCTACACATGCACCCCTGAACCTAAAATAAAAGTTAAAATAATCTAAGCAATGAACATTGCTCTAGTAATTGGAGAACTTAAAGCATGTATGCTTATTTTAAGTTAAACTTTTCTATCTTGTTCCATGCTATTTGCTTTTAAGCTTTTAATGCTGTACATTTGACATATATGATTTTGCTATATATATTTTATAATTTATCTTATCTGTATTTTTGTTTGGAAGACAATCTTCCGGCACTTTCATCAATTTTTATGAATATTTTATACTTTAGTTATCAATATCAAGAATGGAATTATATTTATCTATTACACCTGTATTACATTGGGAACTTATGATGCACCTACTCTATTTCCTTCAGTTCAATCTCTTTTCATTGCTAATAGAACTTAGGATTTTTAAAATAATATTGAAATACATTGTATTTTTAAAATTTTAATTGTCACTAAAATGTATTTTGCATTTGCAAGGCATCTTATAAGAAGATTCACAGTATATATTAAAATATATAGCAATAACAACTATTCAACAATTCACATATACTGTATATGCCACATATATTTAGTTTAATAATAAAGAATGTTTTATTCCAAATATATGTCATTATTTCTTAATTTATTTCATTTGCTATTTAAATTTAAGCAATTCTTTCAAGAATGAAACATTTTAAACCCAAATATACTCTCCTCCCTGTGGGACACTCTTCAATATATTTCAAAACCATTATGCAACTGAAGTACATAAAATGATGTGTTCATCTCTGGTGCTATAATAAAAACAACTTTAGAAGTTTAGACGTTGAATTTTCACAGAAAATAGGACAAAATGGACAAAATCAACACAAATGATAAATAAACATATTTTAAAATGACCAGCATTAGTAGCAAACAAATCAAAATAATTACAATTTTTGCTTCTTACATTGGTAAATACTTTTTAAATGTTAATATTAAATGAAGGCATGTATATAATGATATGTGGGCATCTGTTACATTCTTTCTGGAGTATGACTCAGCATTATGTTTCCAAGAGTCTAAAATATATTGAATCTCTTGATTTAGTAATCCACTTTCAGAATTACCATGAGAAAACTGTATTAGATTGCCGGGATTAGTTGGATGTTCATCAAATGTTTTTTATAATACCACAGATTGGAGACAGTACAAAGGCTTAACAATGAGAAGAGGCTAAATAAACTGTAACACATATATGAAATCAAATATTCACATGATAAAATGTTACTTTGAATAATATTTTATGACTTGGGTAAGAATAAACCATATGATACTAAGTGAAAATACTGGAAAGTTTGACACGTAATTTGGTCCTATGATGAAGAAACATGTAAAGATCATCAAGTTTGTCAGATTTAAAGCCCAGGTTCAGAGGAGTGAAGCTTTTTTCAAGGTATGGTTGAATTCACTTTGATCCTACCCTTTTATTTTAAATAAAAGTGAAAGAGGCATCATATCTTCCACTAATTTCTTTTCACACGTCGTTTGAGATATGCTTCTATTTATGCATATTATAACAAAATATCTATGCTCTTTTCCCAGTTCCTTCAGAGGCAATGATTGCTCTTTAATACTTAAGACATTTTCATATTTCCAAAAGATCTCCAGTGGTTAGTGATTTGATTCTTGTTTCTTTCTTTCTTTCTTTTCAGAGCCAGTATCCTAAGGATTATAGTTCTGTCAACTGTTTACATACAGCCTTGGTTTAGATTCTGATTGATTTGTCTTATGTAATTGTGCTGCTGCTTCTTCCCACTTACGATGACTCTGCATATCCTTTGATTTAATCCCTGTTTTTCCTATAACTTCAGAAGCCATAATATTTCTTTGGTCCTTTGTGTTTTATTATTAATATCTCTAAATGCTTATTTCCCAGCCCTCTCTAATATTTCCTCACAATTTTTCACTCTTCTTTCATAAACTTCAGATACAGCTATACCGTCTGCAGCAAATTTTTTCTCTTCCAACACTAGTCTAGTCTCTGCTTTATTGATATAGTTCCCTAAAATATTATACCTTTGTATTATTTTACTAATTTGGATATATTTATTAAATCTCCATCACCCAGTCTTCATAATTTAGTCTACAAAAGTCATTTACAACTTAGCCCTAAGCATTCATTATGGAGTCAGCCCTTTTCATTCCCTCTCCCTTCCTAACACCATCAGCCCAACTCTCAGATGTTCACCACTTCTTGCACACCAGACTTTGTTTCTCAATTTTACGTTGCCCTCCCCAGCAAATTTCTGAGACTCTCATGTCCCCCATGATGTGGAACCTGTTGGTCTTCTTAGCTACAATATCACCATTTGCTCTTTAATTAACATCAGAGGATGGCCAACTAATTCTCCAAGTTCCAATTAATGTTATTTATTTGATAGACTCCACAATCTACCGTAGGCAAAGAAGCTAACTCTTCTGTGTTCCCATGGCATCTTGCTTACACATAAGAATACTGTCTTAAAAATATTTGTTTATCTTTTCCTGTCTGCAAAAATGGACTCAGTTGACTTCTTTCCATTGTTATATTTTCTGCTGGTATTTTCCAATCCCAGTTCGAAGCCAATGTGACTATTTTGCATGGACCGTTTGTACCACAAAATGTCTTGCTAACTAAGTCACTCTGCCTCCTCTATTCACTGCTTCATTCCTGTCGAGCATAAATTGAATCTTTAACCTTACCCCTCTAGGTGGTATTACCAAAATAAATCCTTCCAGCAGTCCCTTTTCTTTGTTTTTAAATACTTTCTCCAGAATAAATGCATTTTCCTGCTGATTAAATTGCACTGGATTTCTCTACGCAAGATTTTTCTAATTAAGCTCAGCAAGAAAAAAATGAAATAAATATCAGTGCAAAATGAAATGAACCTATGGGTCTGTGGTTACTCTTTTCCTTTTAAATAAATATTTATATGATTTTCTGCCCACATTAGAATTGGAAAATATTTTCTACAAAACCTACCTTTTCTTCTACCAAAATGGATGGATGATGACCTATCAAGAAGTTTACATATGTGAGCAACAGAAAAATGTCAATACATTTAGTCAGAGCTGCAATTAAGTTCAATTACTTAGACCTCTATGAATTGCTTATATGTTGTTTTCAGTGCTTTAACTTTAAGCTATTATTTTCCATTTTACTATTTTATTTTACAATAGGATTTAATGTAATATATATATTGTGTTTTCCCATTATAAAGTTCTATAGAAGTTATAGAAGAAATTATTAGGCTTTGGCAAACAACTAATTAACCCTCTTAACAGTATTTCTTTGTATACAAACTTTTATAGCCTTTGCTGCATTTGCTTATTATTATAGTGCAAACATCCAGGTAAATGTCAAATTTAACCATCCAACTAGAGGTTTAACTTCCTATGGTTTTAACTGGAAGATAAAATGTTTAGTTAGATATATAAGTAGATTTTTATATTTAATAGCTAGTACTACGTAGCCCAAATTGTTTATTTCTGATTGACTGAGAGCTCTTAAATATGTCAAAAGACCCATGTGAGAAGAATTTATATTTGATTGATGCCAATCTTTTGTGTTGAAGTGGTAAAGTATCTATTCAGATGCATTCACATTCTGGCTAGCTTTTTATTTGGTTTCAGCTTGTAGATTAGATGTCTATAAAGAGAATATGTTACCACCTAGGATGTTTTGCTGGTCTGTCATTTGGACAAGCTGAAACTATGTTTCCCAGAGTCCCTGTTCATGTATGGTCTGTATTGGAGTTGGCCAAAATTTAAAAATTATTTGAGATTTCGAAGGCAAGATTGACAACTCTGTGGAACTCATCTGAGATCAGGAAAAAAGATGAAAAGGAGATTCTAAGCTCTCCCTGTTTTCCTCATTCTATGTCCAGCTCTTCTCCCAGGGCCTGCTGGGTAGGGCCTGATAATTCACAGTGGCCCAGGCTCTTTGCCAGATCTTCATCATTCTTCCTTTATGTTCCATCTCTGACTACAGAAGAGCTGGTTAGTGACTTTTCTCCAACTCTCTGATTTCCCTGAAAATTAAGAAAAACAAACAAATGAACAAAAATAAAAACAACCTTCCAGCTTCTTCCACAGCTGTGTAAGGTGTCATGCTCGTAAAGGATCCCTTGTTCTACAATACTCAGAGAGATTCTACTACTGACACACACTGACTGATACCAGTATTGGTATCAGAAGTCAGTCCAGGGGAACAGAACCTTAAGGATGAGAATGTGTAATTAGTTCTCTGATTTAGTTACATTTAGAACATTAATGGTTCTGTTTTCCTGTGTTAACCAGATACTTACAGTCCACAAAATACAGTAGCAAAAAGAGTAACTTTTATTGTCGCCTGCAATCAAATGATTACCAAAGGCAAGGCCTTGCGTGAACAAGTATTTGCCACCAGCAAGTATTTTAGTGGAAACTAAGGAGAACAACTCATATATAGAGTTGATTGCTTGACTCTAATGCATGGAGGACATTGAGAAGAAAAATCATAAGCACAGACATTTAAATTCTAAGCTCAAGTTTTAAGTAGGGGACCAGAAAACTTTTATGAACACACTAAAATAAATCTTTATTTCCAGGAGCTTCAAAAACAAGATTTCTGAAGATTAAACCCTAAATCTTATCTACAGATAACTGAATTACTATGCAAACTAAATTCCCATATTCACAAGCCTTTCTTATTTTAAAGTTAGACCATAAATTGAAAACGTGTGAGTCCTGAAAATTGGGATGAAGATTTCTAAGCAGATTGTGATGAAGTTGAAGACTTTGAACCCCTAAATTCTACTGAGCCTCACCAGCCTGTGGAAGCAGCCCTTATTCCCCTCTCTGAGGAGGTTAGCCTGCTCTTGCCTGCAAGCCCATACTTGCCTCTTATGATGTAGGTGCTTTGCAGGGCATTGTTAATCCTCCTGAGGTCCCATTCCCACCACCTCTCATTGCTCCTGGACTTGTAACCAGAATCAGTCCCCACAGGCTTAGGAAATCTGGCAAAGTACAATCCATGAGCGGTTACCCTACACACCAAAAGAATTGCATAATTTTGCCAATTTATAACACAAACCTGGGGAAAATATATGGGAACATAGCCTAACAAGTAGGATCTGAGTGGAAGAAATGTGTTGGATCAGGTCGAATATATTAATATGGGTACACTAAGAAGAGATTCTGTATTCAATGTGTTTGCCTGAGTGTCTGGGAATGGCTCTACCATTTGTTTAATTGGTGTATTGAGACACAAACCCAAAAGTGGCCCACAGAGAATGCACTTGAGATCCCAGAACTTCCTTGGTGTAATCTATAGGACAATAATCGAAGACTTGGGGAGATTGAAATGCTAGGGTAGATTTTTTTATGTAAGATCTGCTTACTCACACCCTAACTAGCAGAGTCGCAAAGACATTTCCTTAAAGTCTTTGCGAAACACATTGGTGAAAGGTGTCCCAGCAACTGAAGAGCTCCATGTTGGTTCTTCTTTGCAGTCCAGGAACAACAGTGGAAGCTTTCACTGTCTAAGTGAGCTCTCTGAATCCAATGAGGATGATGAGATCCAGGAGTGCCAGGGGCCAGGTGGCAGCACTCAACTGCTAAGAGTAGGAATCACAGTGGTTGGCAGACTGCAAGCAGTTATAGGGATGGCTTGACACACAGAGAACTTTGATGTTCTATAATTAATCATATGTCTGTAGGACTGAAATTGATGGGCAGCCCACTAAAGTCTTATTTGACTTGTGTAAGTGGAAATGTTTCAAATGCAGTAAATGTAAGGCTAACTTGAATCAGCATAATAGAGGTTGTGGCATATCAATCATTTTCAATATTATGCCACTTCACAGAACTAGAGTTCACTGAAGGAAGGCAAGCTCATTTTACACCTCATAAAGAGTGGAAGTGGGCTCATGTCTTGTGGAATTCATGACTGTCATCATGTTCACCATCTTTATAAAGTGACTAACCTTTTAGAATAATCGAATGGCATTTTGAAGAGTGAATTATGGCACAAACTATGACAACACCTTTTGTGTATGCTCACATGGCTTACACAGGACGTGCTCTTATGCAGTGATCAATATGCAGTGTTGTTTCTTCCATAGTCAGGATTCTGGAAGTCCTAACCAGCCCAATAAATGGGAGGGAGGGAAGCAAATAAAGGGGATACTTATTAGAAGTGAATAAATAAACCCTGTTACTACTTGCAGATGACTTGGTGGTCTATGTAGAAAACTCCAAGGACTTCAAAAAAAAGTCCAGTTTACTGATAGACTACCAAACACTCATGTGATTCTCATTGAAACCAGTTAGAAGGTTGGTAAAATAATCTATTACACAAATTTCTGCAAATCTAAAGTTCCCTACAATGACCTGTATCTGGTATCCTCATCCTATTGTATGAGGAACTACTGTCTCCTGGGTGATAAGTTGCAAGTGTAAGTTAGATGGGTCAATGTCATTCAGACAACGTAAAACTGCTTAGCATTCAAATGATTTTTGGCCATAGTGTATAATGAAGAGAAAGCTGACAAAAACTAATTAAGAGGCAGTGATGCCTACAGTTGATAGAATCAGCTTTATATTTATATTAGCCAGTTTGAGCTTCTAGTTTCTACAATTACTATCTCTGCAATTTTTGATAAGATTTTGGAATTAGAGGTCATTTCATTATATAGAAAATGATTATAATTTCAGGGTTGAGGTAATTCTTAAGTGAACTATGTAAACAGCATAATTCAATGTCTATCACAGATTAAGCCAAAATTCTTAGTGACTCATATCATCACCATTATGTTTGTTATATTCTTATTATGAACCAGAAACTCATAGTTAGTAACTGTACAATCTATCAGTACATGCATTTTGTAAAGTAAAATAATTTCTGGCTGATTTTATACCATGCCCTTGAATTTTTTTCTGTCATATTTCTCATATATTCTTGATGCACATTATCAGAACATATGTTATCTTGCTTTAAGTATATGAACTGTTTTAAATTATTTTGTAACAACATGGAGTTTATGTAAAAGCACAGATGGATAGATACAAATATAAATAATCTTGGGCTAAAATGTAATAAAATGTCACAGAATCTTAAACATGTTTACTTTGTATAATAAAAAAGAATTGGAAGATATAATCATAAGGAATTACGCAAGTCAACTAGAACTTCAAATTTATAAACCACCCATTTTCTTATCAAATCTAAGAAACCTAATAAAACCCAAACAGACCAAAATGTTAAAAATAAACATTTTGAAAAAGAAATGGACTTGGGCAGTTGTTTCATGGATTTATTCAGTTTCTAACCACTCTGAGGCCACAAGTCCCCAAATTTGTATATTTCCCATTAGCTCTTTACCTAATTTTATTCCCCTTGTACACCCTTGATCCAAAAATAAAATTAATTCTATACTGTTCTATACTTTTCTTGTATAGATATGGCCTATTTAAAATAATGTTCCCAGAAATAAAGCCACTAAGGAAGGATCTTGATGGGATTCACCTCATTATCCATGGACACTAATCTGGATTTCATTAAATCATCCAGCCTAATTATGTGTGAAGAAAAATACTTAGGGAACAAAAGTAACTGCATTTAACACATTGGAAATATTCATATTCATT
Organism: Trachypithecus francoisi; assembly: GCF_009764315.1. Classification (NCBI taxonomy): domain Eukaryota; kingdom Metazoa; phylum Chordata; class Mammalia; order Primates; family Cercopithecidae; genus Trachypithecus; species Trachypithecus francoisi. Next base: position 61,822,061 of record NW_022681460.1, read on the forward strand.
AGCAAAGCATTTTTCTTCATAACCAAGGACTTAAAGTAATTTTCAAATAGAGCAGAAAATTCTTATAGAAGGTGTTACAATAACAACTATGTAGTACTTACTATTCTGGCTCATATATTTTTACTAGCCCATTTGGGATTCTATAATAAAATACCATAAACTTGGTATCCTTTATACAAGAGAAACTTATATATTACAATTCTGGAGACTGGGAAGTCCAAGAAGAAGGTACTGGCAGATTTGCGTCTGGTAAGAGCCACTAACTCACACACGGTATCTTGTTGCTGTGTCCTTACATGGTGGAAGGGAAGAGCTAGCTCTATGGGGTCACTTTTATAAAGGTGCTAATCCCAGGATTTCAACATATGAATTTAAGTGAGAACACAAACATTAATAGCAACACTTGTGAATGGTAATTTATTAATGCAGGAATATGAATAAACACTGCCATATGATGACAGACCCCCAAACCAAAAACAGGAGGTGGAGAATAAAGGGCTAACAAACATATCAATGTTGTGTTACCTGTAATTCAGATCTTTTAATAATTTCAGACATTTCTGTTGAAATATCACCATGCAGAATTGGAACTTTCCTATATTATGTATGATATGAAGATGACATTCTGGATTTTAAAAAGCAAAGATGTAAAGTTGAATAGTTGACGTGACATTTAGGTATAACAATAATCATTATTAACACTGCTTAAAGATGTGATATTGGATTTTTTAATAAATACAATTTTTAACTTTTTAAATATTTATTTTGAAAACATACACTCATTTAACTCACTTCCTTTAAAATGTCTATTTTAACATATGTTATGATTGTGTAGAAAAAGTCTAATGATAGAGGAGGTAAAAGCACATTTCTTATTTTTGAATATGCTTTGTGTTTTTGGTCTGAAAAGTCTCTGGAGACTGCAGTGCATGCAAACTAGACCATTAAGGACCATAGATTTATTCTCATGGAATGCTAGAATGTATTAAAACTGACGTTAAAAATCTAACATCTGGGCCGGGCGCGGTGGCTCAAGCCTGTAATCCCAGCACTTTGGGAGGCAGAGACGGGCGGATCACGAGGTCAGGAGATCGAGACCATCCTGGCTAACACCGTGAAACCCCGTCTCTACTAAAATTACAAAAAAAAAAAACTAGCCGGGCGACGTGGCTGGCACCTGTAGTCCCAGCTACTTGGGAGGCTGAGGCAGGAGGATGGTGTGAACCCAGGAGGCGGAGCTTGTAGTGAGCTGAGATCGGGCCACTGCACTCCAGCCTGGGCGGCAGAGCGAGACTCCGTCTCAAAAAAAAAAAAAAAAAAAAAAAAACTAACATCTGAAACACATATTTGATATCATCTATTGCTGTCCTTTCCAATATAGATGTCAGTTATTGGGTTTTCCAATTAACATTTATGAAGGGAATGCTTTTATTCCAAAAGCAGGAAAATGGCACAAGTAATAAACAAAAGAAGGCATGACTTACAAGTAGACTTTTATTGCTATCGATTACACCATCTTGAAATACAGTTGCTTTAGTGTTTTCTTATTAAAGGGTTATATGACGGAAGGCTTACTAGAAAATTGCATCTTACAATATATTCTCTGCTAGATGAGACTCACATTCCTAATGTTATTTTTACTAAATCAATTCAGAAACAGTCACTATGTTTTGAAAAGCAAACCATATATTTAGGTAGACAGCATGCATAAACAGGTGAAGAAACTAAATGTTCTAAATGGAATATGCCTTGGTTTTAACTATTAAATTGTTCACATCTATGTACTGCACAAAATTAAACAGAGCAGTCATCTATTTATATACACATTCTTATGATACCAGGGCAACTGTGTTTCCCACAAATCCTAGCAATTCAACAATTCCACTTTGAAAGATTTATTTATTTGAGTCTTGAAAGAAATTTTGTGATTAAGAATTCTGAGTAAAAATATAAAGACTCTAAATGAATAGAAGTTCTATGCCATGGCTGCCATTTTGCAGCACTTCGCTCATTCATTCTTAAACAGGGCTAAGGAAAGTGGGGTGGAAAGTATTTTCTCATCCTAGTGTCTTTGTGCTTTAAACATATGAACATGTATTAAATCCTAGCTACTGAGGAGGCTGAGGCTGGGGCACCCCTTGAGCCCAGAAGTTCAAGTTCAGGCTAGGGAACATAGCGAGACCCCTGTCTCCGAAAAACATTTGAAAAATTGAGCCAGGCTGGGTGCAGTGGCTCACAACTGTAATCCTAGCACTTCGGGAGGCTGAGGCGGGTGGGTTTCTTGAGGTCAGGAGCTCGAGACCAGCCTGGCCAACATGGTGAAACTCCGTCTCTACTAAAAATACAAAAATTAGCCGGAAATCACTTGACGCTGGGAGGCAGAAGTTGCAGTGAGCAAAGACTGTGCCACGACCCTCCAGCCTGGGCAATAGAGAGACACTCTGTCTCAAAATAAATAAATAAGCCACAGGTGGTGGTACATGCCTGTGGTCCCAGCTTCTCGGGAGGCTGAGGTAGAAAGATCACTTGAGCCTGGGAGTCGGAGGCTGCAGTGAGCTATGATCGTGTCACTACACCTCATCTCTAATTTTTTTATTTTTATGCATATACATTACCTGATGAAATTATAAATTAAATTGTTTAAAAAGGAAGAACATATAGCAGATTTTGAACTTGTTGCAGTGGTGAAATTATTGATAGTTTTTCTCTTGTTCCTCTGTATTCTGATTTTCTTTAAATTGACTTCTATTCATTGTGTTACTAAAAGAATATTGATTTATATTTTTAAAGTGTGAATAGGAGTTGAAAAAAGTCTTTTAACTCCTATTCAAGCCTTTGTAGAAATATTGCTCAACAAGAAGAAGATAAATGGAATACTGGAAATGTGAGACCAAGATGAGAAATCCCAGAGCATATTGATGTGGTGATGATAATGACCCAGCGGACAGGGAAAGTAGATGAAAGAGAGAGAGGAGGTAATTGTTGGGTGAAGTCTTTGTGGAGGAAAGAGACAATAGGATATCAAGAACAGCTCTTTCCCGGGAGCACGAATATTTCATCTCATCCATTTCTACAGGAGTAAAGGTGGGATATGTAAGTTTTGATGTAGTTAAGTGGATAGATCCTGTAGTGGAAGATGAAGAATTTCAATTCTGATAGTCTATTTCCAAAATGACATTTGAGACTAGCTCATCAGCTAATGGGGAATGAGAGAATGAGAAAGTATGGAAATTTTCAAAAAATTAGAAGACACAAAATGGTCTACAAATTTACTCGAATTTCATGACAACGATAGTTGCTTGTTGGAGATTTCTGGCCATTAATTTAAAGTGAAAATAGATTAATTGATTATTATAAAAGCAGGTAATGAGCCTAAAATACAGTAGATGTTCACAGAATGGTGCATATTGTTTCGTTATTGTTCCAGACTCTTAACCAGAAATCTCAGGGCCAGATTAAAGTTCAGAATCTTTTCTGACTGGCTTTAGCTTCTCTCAGATTTTCCGAGATGTCATTCCTTCTATCTCCCCACCTAGATGCCATCCCTGCACTATGCAGATCTTTAGTATAACATCCTCTATCCTCTTTATATAAATAGATGAACAAAGAAAGCAGATCAATTTCTCCACTTAAGATCCTCATACCTTGTGGATGGAGGGTAATCAGGAGTAAAGCCAGGTTGTTGAATGAGAAGGATTCTCTAGGACTCATTTTTCAGCTGCTTCTTCTCACATTGAATACCTGTAAATCTATATTTCCTCTAGTCCCAGCAAGGGGGGGAATCCCATGTCCTTTAAAACAAGAATTTTCTGAATTCCTTGCTCCCTGTATCTATTGGTTGCTCTGTGGCACCTTCAACTCAGCATCTGCTTTCCTGAATCTGTTCAATTGTTCCCGTAAGTTAATGTTTGCTCTTCATGATCTTAGGTGTGATGTTGACTTCTACTTTATTAGTCATTTGCATGGGTGCTGAGACAGTCAATATAAAAATCTTATTCATAGTTTTCAGAAAGGTAGCAGAAACAGTCAGGTTGAGTGACTGGTCCAAGGTAAGCTGGTTAAGAAGCAGTAGAGTAGGACTCATGTCTAGTACAATTTACCTTCTCTGGCTGGGTGCAGTGGTTTATGCCTGTAACACAAGCGCTCTGGGAGGCCTTGACAGGAGAATCACTTGAGGCCAGGAGTTCAAGACCAGCCTGGCTAACATAGCAAGATCCTGTCTCTACAGAAATAAAAAAATTAGCCTGACAATGTTGGCACCCACCTGCAGTCCCAGCTACTCGGAAGGCTAAGGTGGGAAGATCACTTGAGCCCAGGAGTTCAAGGCTGCAGTGAGTCTAATAACACCACTGCACTCTAGCCTGAGTGACAGAGTGAGCCCCTGTCTCTAATAAAACTATATTCATAAAAAGACAAATAAATTTTAAAAAGACAACTTATCCTCTCTGAAACAGGGGTTCCCAAAGTTTATATTGTATTATAATCACCTGGAGTGTTTATTAAAACACATTTCTGAGCCTCAATCCCAAAGATGTTGATTCAGTAGATCTAGGATGGCACCTGAGAATCTAAACTTCTAACAAATTTCTAAGTGAAGTTAATGCTGCTGGTTTTTTCTGTAGAAAACATAAAGCATTTCAAGTCCTGCCCTCCCAAATCTCATTCTCTGGCTCCAAGTCCAAGAATCTTACTAATACTCTATGTCTCCCAACATGCTGATGAACTCTTTAGATGTGCATGTCCTAATCTTGGACGTAGTAGCTGCTGCATCTCCAGGTAAGACAGAAGACTAGTAGTCTCTCCTTGAACCATTGAGTCTTTAATCTCCTAGAAGTTACCCTTGGAAGGATTCCCTGTTAATTCTTATATATAAATATTTGTATGATGTGTAGAATTTTAGTTAAAGATAGCTTCTCTATAAGAACAGACTTACAGTTTCTATGCTTTTATTTTCTTTTTCTTTTCTTTTTTTTCTTTTTTCTTTTTTTTTTTGAGAGAGTCTTGCTCTGTCGCTCAGGCTGGAGTGCAGTGGCACAATCTTGGCTCACTGCAACCTCTGCCTCCTGGGTTCAAGCGATTCTTGTGCCTCGGTCTCCTAAGTAGCTGGGACTACAGGTGCATGCTACCACACCCAACAGATTTTCACATTTTTAGTAGAGATGGGGTTTCACCATCTTGGCCAGGCTGGTCTTGAACTCCTTACCTCAAGTGATCTGCATCCCTCAGCCTCCCAAAGTTCTGGGATTACAGGCGTGAGCCACTGCACCCAGCCAGCTTCTATGGATTTTAAGAGTGGAAAATTTATGGCTCTCTCTTCTATTTATCTTCCATTTACAGAGCCAAATCCATCCAGTACAATGTGAGTTATATTTTCTCCAAATATCTGTTCAGAGCATCAATATTTTAAGGTCAATTATTTATTCCTACTAGCATTTAAATTCACATATACACAAAAACTCAAATTATTTTTCACAGACCACAAGGGGCATGTAATTAAGTCAATCTCAAGAGGAGTTTATAGTTTCCCAAGAAAAATATACAGCAAAAATAAGTATCAAAAATCCCATTTGAATCTCATATGCACGTTTTTAATGTAAAAATGAAGCTTTAGATGCAAAATGTCATTTTAAATTTAGCTATTCATGTCTTATAGTTTAGATACTGACAAAATTTTAGTCAGTGTAATCAATCCTTAGGGATATAGTGATTTTTTAAAATTTTCTTTGCCAACTGGAAAGAAACTGAGTGCGAGAATTATTTTAGAGAAATGAGACAGCGTCCAGGTAAAACTCTGACTTTTTACCAAAGACTTATGTGAAGGTGTGTTATGATGATTGAAAAGAATCTTCTCATTATCAAAGCAGCAGATTTGAAAGCATATTTTGACATGGAACATTGTGTGCAAAAAATCTAAAATCATTAAAAGAACCCAAGTTAGCAAGCATTTTTAATTAAGTTGTCAGGAAAGATTTCCAAATAATAAAACAAAGTTATCTCACGAAAATGTCAGACTTATCATATCAACTTCAGATATATATTATGTGAGAAGAGACATGAAGATTAAATAGCATCAAAAAGACATTATTATGCCATTGAAAATACTTCGGTTGGTTTGATAAAAATGTATGAATTTATAAAATGAACAATCTTAATTAAAAATGACTATTTAAAGAAAATCTGTAAACCTGGGCACATTGCTCTATATCTCAATTTTGTACTAACCCTGTATTAAGAAACCGTATGTGAGTTTGGAAAATATCAAGCCAAAGAAATCTCAAAAAATGAAAGTTGCAAGACCCTTTATATGGTCTCTATTCATGGAAAAATAGCAAAATTTTTAATCTAAAGATCGAGTTACAAGATTTTGCTTCTTGGATACAACAGTATTTTTAGGGGGAAGTCAGGGCTATTTGTCACCTTCAGGTTGAGGTCATGCCATTTTTGTTATCTCCATTTCTGATTTAGCAAGGATTGCTGTCCATCTTCTCCTGAATACTTCCTGTCTTTCTTAATGTCCTTATCTTTTTTCATGTTACTGACAATGACTCACCAATGAACAATTCTCATTCAATAGTCAATGTCTTCCTGTTCATTCTCTTCCCAGTCTCTCAAAACCCTGTATTTACTTTCCTCAATAATTTTTTGATGGGGTATGTAATACATTTCCAATTCTTTCCTGGAAGAAATCCCCAGCACACAGCCCAGACATATAACATATCTCTTACATGTTCAGTACAGATGGCTATCAAGATTTGGCTCCATTTATGGAACCATCAACTCTAAATTTATGTGAAAAGTTAAATGAATGTTTTGGAAAAGAGGTGATTTTTTTAAAAAAACATTACTTAAAGTTCATGAAGCTATCACAATAATGGACATAAACAATAATATTGATGTAAAGAATCCTTAACTTCAGAAGAATTCAGAATTCCCAAATCTATTATAAGCAGTACTTGGTACACAGAAAGTAATGCACTCACATTTTAAAAATATCAAAACAAATGGATAAAAGTGATATTTGTAATTATGATGAATAAATAAATCCTACCTCGTTCTATTTTCTCTCAGGACATTACTTCAAAAAGTTCAAAGCTAATAGTAAAATATACAGAGTATCTTGACCCTAATCTACAATAAAACTCATTAATATGAACCTCCCCACAAAATGCAAAAGAAGTATATCCTTGGGGGGCGGAGCAAGATGGCCGAATAGGAACAGCTCCAGTCTCCAACTCCCAGCGCGAGCAACACAGAAGACCGGTAATTTCTGCATTTTCAACTGAGGTACTGGGGTCATCTCTCTAGGGAGTGCCGGACAATCGGTGCTGGTCAGCTACTGCAGCCTGACCAGCGAGAGCTGAAGCAGGGCGAGGCATCACCTCACTTGGAAGTGCAAGGGGGAAGGGAATCCGTTTCCGTACCCAGGGGAACTGAGACACACAACACCTGGAAAATCGGGTAACTCCCACCCCACTACTGCGCTTTAAGCAAACAGGCACACCAGGAGAATATATCCCACACCTGGCTGGGAGGGTCCCACGCTCACGGAGCCTCGCTCACTGCTAACACAGCAGTCTGCGGGGATCTATCCGCAAGGCAGCAGTGAGGCTGGGGGAGGGGTTCCCGCCATTGCTGAGGCTTAAGTAGGTAAACAAAGCCACTGGGAAGCTCGAACTGGGTGGAGCTCACAGCAGCTCAAGGAAGCCTGCCTGTCTCTGTAGACTCCACCTCTGGGGACAGCGCACAGCTGAAGACCAATAGGGGAAGCAGCGGGGGCTGGTGCAGACGCAAAACACTCTGTCTGACAGCTTTGGGGAGAGCCGTGGATCTCCCAACGCGGAGGTTGAGATCTGAGAATGGACAGACTGCCTGCTCAGGTGGGTCCCTGAACCCTGAGTAGCCTAGCTGGGAGACATCCCCCACTAGGGGCAGTCTGACACCCCACACCTCACAGGGTGGAGTCACCTCTGAGAGGAAACTTCCAAAGGAAGAATCAGACAGGTACACTCGCTGTTCAGCAATATTCTATCGTCGGCAACCTCTGCTGCTGATACCCAGGCAAACAGGGTCTGCAGTGGACCTCAAGCAATCTCCAACAGACCAACAGACAGTCCTTCTGACTGTCAGACGGAAAACTATCAAACAGGAAGGACACCTATACCAAAACCCCATCAGTACGTCACCATCATCAAAGACCAGAGACAGATAAAACCACAAAGATGGGGAAAAAGCAGGGCACAAAAGCTGGAAATTCAAAAAATAAGAGCGCATCTCCCCCGGCAAAGGAGCGCAGCCCATCGCCAGCAATGGATCAAAGCTGGTCAGAGAATGACTGTGACGAGATGAGAGAAGAAGGCTTCAGTCCATCAAACTTCTCAGAGCTAAAGGAGGAATTACGTACCCAGTGCAAAGAAACTAAAAATCTTGAAAAAAGAGTGGAAGAATTGATAGCTAGAATAATTAATGTAGAGAAGGTCATAAACGAAATGACAGAGATGAAAACCATGACACGAGAAATATGTGACAAATGCACAAGCTTCAGTAACCGACTCGATCAACTGGAAGAAAGAGTATCAGCGATTGAGGATCAAATGAATGAAATGAAGCGAGAAGAGAAACCAAAAGAAAAAAGAAGAAAAAGAAATGAACAAAGCCTGCAAGAAGTATGGGATTATGTAAAAAGACCAAATCTACGTCTGATTGGGGTGCCTGAAAGTGAGGGGGAAAATGGAACCAAGTTGGAAAACACTCTTCAGGATATCATCCAGGAGAACTTCCCCAACCTAGTAGGGCAGGCCAACATTCAAATTCAGGAAATACAGAGAACGCCACAAAGATACTCCTCCAGAAGAGCAACTCCAAGACACATAATTGCCAGTTTCACCAAAGTTGAAATGAAGGAAAACATCTTAAGGGCAGCCAGAGAGAAAGGTCGGGTTACCCACAAAGGGAAGTCCATCAGACTAACAGCAGATCTCTCGGCAGAAACTCTACAAGCCAGAAGAGAGTCGGGGCCAGTATTCAACGTTCTTAAAGAAAAGAATTTTCAATCCAGAATTTCATATCCAGCCAAACTAAGTTTCATCAGTGAAGGAGAAATAAAATCCTTTACAGATAAGCAAATGCTTAGAGATTTTGTCACCACCAGGCCTGCCTTACAAGAGACCCTGAAGGAAGCCCTAAACATGGAAAGGAACAACCGGTACCAGCCATTGCAAAAACATGCCAAAATGTAAAGACCATCGAGGCTAGGAAGAAACTGCATCAACTAACGAGCAAAATAACCAGTTAATATCATAATGGCAGGATCAAGTTCACACATAACAATATTAACCTTAAATGTAAATGGACTAAATGCTCCAATTAAAAGACACAGACTGGCAAACTGGATCAAGAGTCAAGACCCATCAGTCTGCTGTATTCAGGAGACCCATCTCACATGCAGAGACATACATAGGCTCAAAATAAAGGGATGGAGGAAGATCTACCAAGCAAATGGAGAACAAAAAGAGCAGGGGTTGCAATCCTAGTCTCTGATCAAACAGACTTTAAACCATCAAAGATCAAAAGAGACAAAGAAGGCCATTACATAATGGTAAAGGGATCAATTCAACAGGAAGAGCTAACTCTCCTAAATATATATGCACCCAATACAGGAGCACCCAGATTCATAAAGCAAGTCCTTAGAGACTTACAAAGAGACTTAGACTCCCATACAATAACAATGGGAGACTTCAACACTCCACTGTCAACATTAGACAGATCAACAAGACAGAAAGTTAACAAGGATATCCAGGAATTGAACTCATCTCTGCACCAAGCAGACCTAATAGACATCTATAGAACCCTCCACCCCAAATCAACAGAATATACATTCTTCTCAGCACCACATCGCACTTATTCCAAAATTGACCACATAATTGGAAGTAAAGCACTCCTCAGCAAATGAAAAAGAACAGAAATTATAGTAAACTGTCTCTCAGACCACAGTGCAATCAAACTAGAACTCAGGACTAAGAAACTCAATCAAAACCGCTCAACTACATGGAAACTGAACAACCTGCTCCTGAATGACTACTGGGTACATAACGAAATGAAAGCAGAAATAAAGATGTTCTTTGAAACCAATGAGAACAAAGATACAACATACCAGAATCTCTGGGACCCATTGAAAGCAGTGTGTAGAGGGAAATTTATAGCATTAATGCCCACAAGAGAAAGCAGGAAAGATCTAAAATGGACACTCTAACATCACAATTAAAAGAACCAGAGAGGCAAGAGCAAACACATTCAAAAGCTAGCAGAAGGCAAGAAATAACTAAGATCAGAGCAGAACTGAAGGAGATGGAGACACAGAAAACCCTCCAAAAAATCAATGAATCCAGGAGTTGGGTTTTTGAAAAGATCAACAAAATTGACAGACCGCTAGCAAGACTAATAAAGAAGAAAAGAGACAAGAATCAAATAGATTCAATAAAAAATGATAAAGGGGATATCACCACCGACCCCACAGAAATACAAACTACCATCAGAGAATACTATAAGCACCTCTACGCAAATCAACTAGAAAATCTAGAAGAAATGGATAATTTCCTGGACACTTACACTCTCCCAAGACTAAACCAGGAAGAAGTTGAATCCCTGAATAGACCAATAGCAGGCTCTGAAATTGAGGCAACAATTAATAGCCTACCCACCAAAAAAAGTCCAGGACCAGATGGATTCACAGCTGAATTCTACCAGAGGTACAAGGAGGAGCTGATACCAGTCCTTCTGAAACTATTCCAATCAATAGAAAAGGAGGGAATCCTCCCTAACTCATTTTATGAGGCCAACATCATCCTGATACCAAAGCCTGGCAGAGACACAACAAAAAAAGAGAATTTTAGACCAATATCCCTGATGAACATCGATGCAAAAATCCTCAATAAAATACTGGCAAACCGGATTCAGCAGCACATCAAAAAGCTTATCCACCATGACCAAGTGGGCTTCATTCCTGGGATGCAAGGCTGGTTCAACATTCGCAAATCAATAAACGTAATCCAGCATATAAACAGAAACAAAGACAAGAACCACGTGATTATCTCAATAGATGCAGAAAAGGCTTTTGACAAAATTCAACAGCGCTTCATGCTAAAAACACTCAATAAATTCGGTATTGATGGAACGTACCTCAAAATAATGAGAACTATTTATGACAAACCCACAGCCAATATCAGACTGAATGGGCAAAAACTGGAAAAATTCCCTTTGAAAACTGGCACAAGACAGGGATGCCCTCTCTCACCACTCCTATTCAACATAGTGTTGGAAGTTCTGGCTAGGGTAATCAGGCAAGAGAAAGAAATCAAGGGTATCCAGTTAGGAAAAGAAGAAGTCAAATTGTCCCTGTGTGCAGATGACATGATTGTATATTTAGAAAACCCCATCGTCTCATCCCAAAATCTCCTTAAGCTGATAAGAAACTACAGCAAAGTCTCAGGATACAAAATTAATGTGCAAAAATCACAAGCATTCTTATACACCAGTAACAGACAAGCAGAGAGCCAAATCAGGAATGAACTTCCATTCACAATTGCTTCAAAGAGAATAAAATACCTAGGAATCCAACTTACAAGGGATGTAAAGGACCTCTTCAAGGAGAACTACAAACCACTGCTCAGTGAAATCAAAGAGGACACAAACAAATGGAAGAACATACCATGCTCATGGATAGGAAGAATCAATATCATGAAAATGGCCATACTGCCCAAGGTTATTTATGGATTCAATGCCATTCCCATCAAGCTACCAATGAGCTTCTTCACAGAATTGGAAAAAACTGCTTTAAAGTTCATATGGAACCAAAAAAGAGCCTGAATTGCCAAGACAATCCTAAGTCAAAAGGACAAAGCTGGAGGCATCACGCTACCTGACTTCAAACTATACTACAAGGCTACAGTAACCAAAACAGCATGGTACTGGTACCACAACAGAGATATAGACCAATGGAACAGAACAGAGTCCTCAGAAATAATACCACACATCTACAGCCATCTGATCTTTGACAAACCTGAGAGAAACAAGAAATGGGGAAAGGATTCCCTATTTTATAAATGGTGCTGGGAAAATTGGCTAGCCATAAGTAGAAAGCTGAAACTGGATCCTTTCCTTACCCCTTATACAAAGATTAATTCAAGATGGATTAGAGACTTAAATGTTAGACCTAATACCATAAAAACCCTAGAAGAAAATCTAGGTAGTACCATTCAGGACATAGGCATGGGCAAGGACTTCATGTCTAAAACACCAAAAGCAACGGCAGCAAAAGCAAAAATTGACAAATGGGATCTAATTAAACTAAAGAGCTTTTGCACAGCAAAAGAAACTACCATCAGAGTGAACAGGCAACCTACAGAATGGGAGAAAATTTTTGCAACCTACTCATCTGACAAAGGGCTAATATCCAGAATCTACAAAGAACTCAAACAAATATACAAGAAAAAAACAAACAACCCCATCCAAAAGTGGGCAAAGGATATGAACAGACATTTCTCAAAAGAAGACATTCATACAGCCAACAGACACATGAAAAAGTGCTCATCATCACTCGCCATCAGAGAAATGCAACAGGTGTTGGAGAGGATGTGGAGAAATAGGAACACTTTTACACTGTTGGTGGGATTGTAAACTAGTTCAACCATTATGGAAAACAGTATGGCAATTCCTCAAGGATCTAGAACTAGATGTACCATATGACCCAGCCATCCCACTACTGGGTACATACCCAAAGGATTATAAATTATTCTACTACAAAGACACATGCACACGTATGTTTATTGCGGCACTATTCACAATAGCAAAGACTTGGAATCAACCCAAATGTCCATCTGTCACAGACTGGATTAAGAAAATGTGGCACATATACACCATGGAATACTATGCAGCCATCAAGAAGGATGAGTTTGCGTCCTTTGTAGGGAAATGGATGCAGCTGGGAATCATCATTCTTAGCAAACTATCACAAGAAGAGAAAACCAAACACCGCATGTTCTCACTCATAGGTGGGAACTGAACAATGAGATCACTCGGACTCGGAAAGGGAACATCACACACTGGGGCCTATCGTGGGGAGGGGGGAGGAGGGAGGGATTGCCCTGGGGAGGTATACATGATATAAATGATGAATTGATGGGTGCTGACGAGTTGATGGGTGCAGCACACCAACATGGCATAAGTATACGTATGTAACAAACCTGCACGTTATGCACATGTACCCTAGAACTTAAAGTATAATAAATAAAAAAAAAAAAAAGAAGTACATCCTTACCAATTTGGTGAACAGAATAATACACTTGTCTTATTTCTTATTTCAATAATAAATCTATTTCTCCTTCATCATAAGAATGTCTTTATCCACTTCCTATGATTATTTCAGTATCTTAGTCATTCCAAGAGTTCAGGCTTGATTATGGAAAGAAACCTAGAATGTCTTGTCTGTGTGTTTTAAAGGTTTCTGCATCTTTTTTTTTTTTTTCTGTTATTGTGCTCCCAGCACCATACACATCCCTGCAAAATACCAGGGCTACAGTCTTCTGGCAAAAGCCTGTTACAACCAAGAATCTCCACCATTCTTTATGGGTTGGTTTTGTTGTGATTGTGGTTCCAGGCAAGTAGTATAGGAAGAACTTTTCTCTGCCAGAAGTAAGTTTCATTCTGTTCCATCTGGTGAACTTCAAATGATCTCTCTAGTATAATCAGTGTCACTGCAGTCATGTTAAAAAAAAAAAAATCAGAAGTCTTTCCTGCCTAGAGGCTACATAGCTAGAAGCAGCTTACCTCTGAAATGTCTCCGTATCATGATCTCTCAGTAGCTGAGCAAGAAAGAGTGAGTTGCCCCCTTCTGCAGTATCTAAATCTACCTGTATACACCTGTTTAACCTCCTCCCCACCAAGATTAACAGGAGGCTACTTTTTTCATTCTAATTGTAAAAGAACCTTTACCACAACAAGAAATCTATACTGACACACTAATTATTCATTCCATAATAATAATATATGGCTGAGTCAAACTGGAGACATTGAGAAAACATACTAGATTGAAAAAATAAAAAGTTCTACTCACAGAATTAGAAACAAACTATTTTAAAATTTCTATGGAACCAAAATAGAGCCTGAATATCCAAGATAATCCTAAGCAAAAAGAACAAAGCTGGAGGCATCACACTACCCAACTTCAAACTATACTACAAGGCTACAATAACCAAAACAGCATGGTACTGGTACAAGAAGAGAAACCTAGAGCAATGGAATATATTAGAGAACTCAGAAAAAAGACTATAGACCTACAACCTTCTGATCTTTGACAAACTTGACAAAAACAAGTAATGGGGAAAGGATTCCCTATTTAATAAGTGGTGCTGGGAGTGTGGCTAGCCACAGGCAGAAAATTGAAACTGGGGCCCTTCCTTACACTATATACAAAAATTCACTGAAGATGGATTAAAGACTTAAATGTAAAACCCAAAACTATAAAAATCCTAGAAGAAAATTGAGGCAATGCCATTCAGGACATAGGCACGGGCAAAGATTTCATGATGAAAACAACAAAAGCAATGGCAACAAAAGAAAAATTGACAAATGGGATCTAATTAAAACTAAAGAGCTTCTGTACAGCAAAAGAAACTATCATCAGAGTGAACAGACAACCTACAAAATGGGAGACAATTTTTGCAATCCATCCACCTGACAAAGGTCTAATATCCAGAGACTACAAGGAACTTAAACAAATTTCCAAGAAAAAAACAAACAATCCCATTAAAAAGTGGGCAAAGGACATGAATAGATACCTCTCAAAAGAAGACATACATACAGCCAACAAACATATGAAAGAAGCTCAACATCACTGAACGTTAGAGACATGCAAATCAAAACCACAATGAGATACCATCTCATACCAGTTAGAATGTTCATTATTAAAATGTCAAAAAACCAAAAACAAAAACAGATGCTAGTGAGGTTGCAGAGGAAAAGGAATGCTTTTACCCTGTTGGCGGGAACATAAATTAGCTCAACCATTGTAGAAGACAGTTTGGCAATTCCTCAAAGACCTAAAGGTAGAAATACCATTTGACCCATCAATCTCATTACTGCGTATATACCCAAAGGAATATAAATCCTTCATTATAAAGACACATGAATGTGTATGTTCATTGCAGCACTATTCACAATAGCACAGACATGGGATCAACCTAAATGTCCATCAATGATAGATTGGATAAAGAAAATGTGGTACATATAGACCATAGAATACTATGCAGCCATAAAAAGGAACAAGGTCATGTTCTTTGCAGGAGCATGGATGTAGTTGGAAGCCATTATCCTCAGCAAACTAACGCAGGAACAGAAAACCAAACACTACATGTTCTCACTTATAAGTGAGAGCTGAAAAATAACACATGGGCATATGGAAGGGAACAAAACACACACACACCAGGGCCTGTAGAGGAGGGTGTTGGGGAGAGGGAGAGGATTAGGAAGAATAGCTAATGAATGCTGGGCTTAATACTTAGGTGATGGGATGATTTGTACATCAAACCACCATGGCAGACATTTACCTATATAAAAAACCTGCACATCCTACACATGTACTCTGGAACTTAAAATAAAAGTTAAAGAAAAACAAAGTTATATTTTTATATCTCCTTAATGACAGACTGAAAAAATTAAGGAGAAATAAAAGATGTTTTCTCTAGGTGAGGTGTGGAACCACAAAAAAATATGTTTACATATATAAATATAGCTATCTGCTGAAAAAATTGAACCTGTTAGTTTGCCTCTTGGAACTCAGAGCATTACGGAATAAAAAATGCTTTAGACCAAATGGTGTGAGGCCTGGCTTTTGGTTCCTGCTTTCTACTGGTGAACTGTATAATCTTAAGTCACAACCTCAAGCCCACTTTCTTCCACCTCATCTCTAAAATTAGGTTGTTGACATTTATGTACCCTAAAACTCCTCCAGTAACTATTTCTATATAAAAGAACAAAACCTCACCAAATGTCCAGGTATCACTAAATTCTTGTCTTTCTTTAGAAAATATTCACACATATATTAACATTCCATTTCCATAAATATTTATGGGCACCTGTTTTCAAGGTATGTTTCTACATATTATTAGAGCTGTACCATATGATGCATCTGAATTTTGATGCAGCAATGGAATATAGATATCTTGTGTGCTATTACACTGAATTGAAAGAAGGTAAAGCCACAAGTAAACCATGCCACAAGAACCTGCAGTCTTGACTTTTATTCAAGTGATCTTTTTAGCAATGTGCTCCATGAAACAAAATAAACTCTATCATCTCTGAGAGGGTAGGGGTAGTTGGGATAACATATACAGTCAGCATGCACAAAAATGCCTCTAGTGAAAATATATCAAGCTATACTCTCTATTCTTTCATTCATTTCAAGGATCATTTGTTAAAAGTACTATTTTAATGACTGCAGAGATTCCAAAAATGCATCAATTTTGGTTGTTCATCTTCAAAAACTCAATCTGATAATATAAAAGATATGAAGATAATTAACTATCATTGAGGTCTAATTGTTACACAAATATAAACCACATTCTGAGAAAGAGCTGGGATGGTTTCCTGAAGAGAAGTTAGTTGCATTCAGTTAGAAAAAGGAGAAATACTGACAGAAATATAGATGTATGTAAAGAAACATCATAGATAAAATGAACATAAAATTAATGTTAGGTAATTAAAACAAATAAGGATAGAAAAGAAGCAGGAAGAAGAATTCACATTACTCTGAGATCCATTTTAATTGCACAAAGGGTATCCAATAAACAATATTTGGGCAAATCAGTCTGAAGTAGTAAACAAAGTATAGATTTTAGAGGTAAGAGTTGGAAAGATGGATGCCAGTTGTACTGTTGGCAAATGCATGTGTAGGCAATGAAAGTCGGCAATGAAGATCTTAAAAATGATCATTGCAATGGGAATATCCAACAATATCCATTCAGAAAATAAATTTAAAATATAGAGAATATTTTAATTACTAAAAATAACTTATAACTCTTTTCTATTTCCATGATTCTCTGCATTTTACACATGGAGAAAGTACAATTAGAGAGATTAAATGATTTGTCTTAGATTACACAGTTTGAAAATTATGATACCAGAATTCAAATTCAGGTTTATTTGATTCCACTGTCTGTATTTTCAGCATTTTTCTATACTCTCTCCAAATGAATGAATGAATAAAAAGAATGAACAAATGACAAATACAAAAGAAATGTAGAAAGAAAGTGATAGATAAAAAGCAAAAGCTAAACCAAAAGAGCTCAGAATTATGGCTG
Organism: Trachypithecus francoisi; assembly: GCF_009764315.1. NCBI lineage: Eukaryota > Metazoa > Chordata > Mammalia > Primates > Cercopithecidae > Trachypithecus > Trachypithecus francoisi. The sequence goes on from NW_022681460.1 coordinate 61,839,412, forward strand.
TAGACTGGAAGAAGTCATACAAGCTAGAAGAGAAGAAATAGTCAAGTATATAATATTTAAAAATCTGAGCCAAGAAAAGACAAGTCTATAAATCAAAAACATGCTATGATTTCTAGGCAAAATCAGTGAAAAATTCATCTTTAGTCCATCAAAAGTTCAATGTATTTGTATTTACAGGGTAAAAAATAATTTCATGGGGTGGAGCAAGATGGCCGAATAGGAACAGCTCGTCTCCAACTCCCAGCATGAGCAACACAGAAGACTGGTGATTTCTGAATTTTCAACTGAGGTACTGGGTTCATCTCACTAGGGAGTGCTGCACAATCGGTGCTGGTCAGCCGCTGCAGCCCGACCAGCGAGAGCTGAAGCAGGGCAAGGCATTGCCTCACCTGGGAAGCGCAAGGGGGAAGGGAATCCCTTTTCCTAACCAGGGGAACTCAGACACACAACACCTGGAAAATCGGGTAACTCCCACCTGAATACTGCGCTTTAAGCAAATGGGCACACCAGGAGATTATATCCCACACCTGGCCGGGAGGGTCCCACGCCCACGGAGCCTCCCTCATTGCTAGCACAGCAGTCTGCAATCTAACCACAAGGCAGCAGCGAGGCTGTGGGAATGGTGCCTGCCATTGCTGAGGCTTAAGTAGGTAAACAAAGCCGCTGGGAAGCTCGAACTGGGTGGAGCTCACAGCAGCTCAAGGAAGCCTGCCTGTCTCTGTAGACTCCACCACTGGGGACAGGGCACAGCTAAACAACAACAACAACAACAACAACAAAAGCAGCAGAAACCTCTGCAGACACAAACGACTCTGTCTGACAGCTTTGAAGAGAGCAGTGGATCTCCCAACACGCAGGTTGAGAGCTGAGAAGGGACAGACTGATTGCTCAAGTGGGTCCCTGACCCCTGAGTAGCCTAACTGGGAGACATCCCCCACTAGGGGCAGACCGACACCCCACACCTCACAGGGTGGAGTACACCCCTGAGAGGAAGCTTCCAAAGTAAGAATCAGACAGGTACACTCGCTGTTCAGCAATATTCTATCTTCTGCAGCCTCTGCTGCTGATATCCAGGTAAACAGGGTCTGGAGTGGACCTCAAGCAATCTCCAACAGACCTACAGCTGAGGGTCCTGACTGTTAGAAGGAAAACTAGCAAACAGGAAGGACACCTACACCAAAACCCCATCAGTACGTCACCATCATCAAAGACCAGAGACAGATAAAACCACAAAGATGGGGAAAAAGCAGGGCAGAAAAGCTAGAAATTCAAAAAATGAGAGCGCATCTCCCCCTTCAAAGGAATGCAGCTCATCGCCAGCAACGGATCACAGCTGGACGGAGAATGACTGTGACGAGATGAGAGAAGAAGGCTTCAGTCCATCAAACTTCTCAGAGCTAAAGGAGGAATTACGTACCCAGCGCAAAGAAACTAAAAATCTTGAAAAAAGAGTGGAAGAATTGATAGCTAGAATAATTAATGTAGAGAAGGTCATAAACGAAATGACAGATGAAAACCATGACACGAGAGATATGTGACAAATGCACAAGCTTCAGTAACCGACTCGATCAACTGGAAGAAAGAGTATCAGCGATTGAGGATCAAATGAATGAAATGAAGCGAGAAGAGAAACCAAAAGAAAAAAGAAGAAAAAGAATGAACAAAGCCTGCAAGAAGTATGGGATTATGTAAAAAGATCAAATCTACGTCTGATGGGGTGCCTGAAAGTGAGGGGGAAAATGGAACCAGTTGGAAAACATGCTTCAGGATATCATCCAGGAGAACTTCCCCAACCTAGTAGGCAGGCCAACATTCAAATTCAGGAAATACAGAGAACGCCACAAAGATACTCCTCCAGAAGAGCAACTCCAAGACCATAATTGCCAGTTTCACCAAAGTTGAAATGAAGGAAAAATCTTAAGGGCAGCCAGAAAGAAAGGCCGGGTTACCCACAAAGGGAAGCCCATCAGACTAACAGCAGATCTCTCAGCAGAAACTCTACAAGCCAGAGAGAGTGGGGGCCAATATTCAACATTCTTAAAGAAAAGAATTTTAAACCCAGAATTTCATATCCAGCCAAACTAAGTTTCATCAGTGAAGGAGAAATAAAATCCTTTAGAGATAAGCAATGCTTAGAGATGTTGTCACCACCAGGCCTGCCTTACAAGAGACCCTGAAGGAAGCCCTAAACATGGAAAGGAACAACCGTACCAGCCATTGCAAAAACATGCCAAAATGTAAAGACCATCGAGGCTAGGAAGAAACTGCATCAACTAACGAGCAAAATAACCATTAATATCATAATGGCAGGATCAAGTTCACACATAACAATATTAACCTTAAATGTAAATGGACTAAATGCTCCAATTAAAAGACACAGACTGGCAAACTAGATCAAGAGTCAAGACCCATCAGTCTGCTGTATTCAGAGACCCATCTCACATGCAGAGACATACATAGGCTCAAAATAAAGGGATGGAGGAAGATCTACCAAGCAAATGGAGAACAAAAAGAGCAGGGGTTGCAATCCTAGTCTCTGATCAAACAGAATTTAAACCATCAAAGATCAAAAGAGACAAAGAAGGCCATTACATAATGGTAAAGGGACCAATTCAACAGGAAGAGTTAACTATCCTAAATATATATGTACCCAATACAGGAGCACCAAGATTCATAAAGCAAGTCCTTAGAGACTTACAAAGAGACTTAGACTCCCATACAATAATAATGGGAGACTTCAACACCCCACTGTCACATTACAGATCAACGAGACAGAAAGTTAACAAGGATATCCAGGAATTGAACTCAGCTCTGCACCAAGCAGACCTAATAGACATCTATAGAACTCTCCACCCCAATCAACAGAATATACATTCTTCTACACACATCACACTTATTCCAAAATTGACCACATAATTGGAAGTAAAGCACTCCTCAGCAAATGTCAAGAACAGAAATTATAACAAACTGTCTCTCAGACCACAGTGCAATCAAACTAGAACTCTGGACTAAGAAACTCAATAATAATAATAAGAGCTATTTATGACAAACCCACAGCTAATATCATACTGAATGGGCAAAAACTGGAAAAATTCCCTTTGAAAACTGGCACAAGACAGGGATGCCCTCTCTCACCACTCCTATTCAACATAGTGTGGGATGTTCTGGCTAGGGCAATCAGGCAAGACATAGAAATAAAGGATATTCAGTTAGGAAAAGAAGAAGTCAAATTGTCCCTGTTTGCAGATGACATGATTGTATATTTAGCAAACCCCATTGTCTCAGCCCAAAATCTCCTTAAGCTGATAAGCAACTTCAGCAAAGTCTCAGGATACAAAATTAATGTGCAAAAATCACAAGCATCTTATACACCAGTAACAGACAAACAGAGAGCCAAATCATGAATGAACTTCCATTCACATTGCTTCAAAGAAAATAAAATACCTAGGAATCCAACTTACAAGGGATGTAAAGGACCTCTTCAAGGAGAACTACAAACCACTGCTCAGTGAAATAAAAGAGGACACAAACAAATGGAAGAACATACCATGCTCATGGATAGGAAGAATCAATATAGTGAAAATGGCCATACTGCCTAAGGTAATTTATAGATTCAATGCCATCCCCATCAAGCTACCAATGAGTTTCTTCACAGAATTGGAAAAAACTGCTTTAAAGTTTATGTGGAACCAAAAAAGAGCCCACATTGCCAAGACAATCCTAAGTCAAAAGAACAAAGCTGGAGGCATCACGCTACCTGACTTCAAACTATACTACAAGGCTACGGTAACCAAAACAGCATGGTATTGGTACCAAAACAGATCTAGATCAATGGAACAGAACAGAGTCCTCAGAAATAATGCTACACATCTACAGCCATCTGATCTTTGATACACCTGAGAAAAACAAGAAATGGGGAAAGGATTCCCTATTTAATAAATGGTGCTGGGAAAATTGGTTAGCCATAAGTAGAAAGCTGAAACTGGATCCTTTCCTTACTCCTTATATGAAAATTAATTCAAGATGAATTAGAGACTTAAATGTTAGACTTAGTACCATAAAAACCCTAGAAGAAAACCTAGGTAATACCATTCAGGACATAGGCATGGGCAAGGACTTCATGTCTAAAACACCAAAAGCAACGGCAACAAAAGCCAAAATTGACAAATGGGATCTCATTAAACTAAAGAGCTTCTGCACAGCAAAAGAAACTACCATCAGAGTGAACAGGCAACCTACAGAATGGGAGAAAAATTTGCAATCTACTCATCAGACAAAGGGCTAATATCCAGAACCTACAAAGAACTCAAACAAATTTACAAGAAAAAAACAAACAACCCCATCAAAAAGTGGGCAAAGGATATGAACAGACATTTCTCAAAAGAAGACATCCATACAGCCAACAGACACATGAAAAAATGCTCATCATCACTGGCCATCAGAGAAATGCAAATCAAAACCACAATGAGATACCATCTCACACCACTTAGAATGGCAATCATTAAAAAGTCAGGAAACAACAGGTGCTGGAGAGGATGTGGAGAAATAGGAACACTTTTACACTGTTGGTGGGATTGTAAACTAGTTCAACCACTCTCGAAAACAGTATGGCGATTCCTCAAGGATCTAGAACTAGAAGTACCATATGACCCAGCCATCCCATTACTGGGTATATACCCAAAGGATTATAAATCATGCTGCTATAAAGACACATGCACACGTATGTTTACTGCAGCACTATTCACAATAGCAAAGACTTGGAATCAACCCAAATGTCCATCAGTGACAGACTGGATTAAGAAAATGCGGCACATATACACCATGGAATACTATGCAACCATAAAAAAAGGATGAGTTTGTGTCCTTTGTAGGGACATGGATGCAGCTGGAAACCATCATTCTCAGCAAACTATCGCAACAACAGAATACCAGACACTGCATGTTCTCACTCATAGGTGGGAACTGAACAATGAGATCACTTGGACTCAGGAAGGGGAACATCACACAACAGGGCCTATCATGGGGATAGGGGAGGGGGGAGGGATTGAATTGGGAGTTATACCTGATGTAAATGACGAGTTGATGGGTGCTGACGAGTTGATGGGTGCAGCAAACCAACATGGCACAAGTATACATATGTAACAAACCTGCATGTTATCCACATGTACCCTAGAACTTAAAGTATAATAAAAAATAAATAAATAAATAAATAAATACTAGCCCACACACACACACACAAAAAGAGGCAGAAGGGAGAAATAAGGATTATTATATTTTAAGCTACTCATACTACTGATGAAGTGATATACTCTTCTCTGAAAGTGGACTTGAATTAGCTATAAATGTATATTGCAAACTGTAAGGCAACCACTAAATTTTTTTTAAATGTATACAGCTTAATATGCTAAGAAGGAAAACAAAAATGAAATAATGTAAAATGTCAATTAAAATAAAAGGAATACAAATCCTTCTATTATAAAGACTTATGCATGTGTATGTTTATTGCAGCACTATTCACAATAGCAAAGACATGGAATCAACCTAAATGCCTATCAATGATAGACTGAATAAAGAAAATGTGGCACATACACGCCATGGAAATACTATGCAGCCACAAAAAAGAACAAGATCATGTCCTTTTCAGGAATCATGGATGGAGCTGGAGATCATTATCCTCAGCAAAGTGACACAGGAATAGAAAATCAAATACTGCATATTCTCATTCATAAGTGGGAGCTAAATAATGAGAGCATATGGACACATATAGAGGGGAACAACACGCACTAGTGTCTATTGGAAGGTGGAGGATGGGAGGAGGGAGAGGATCAGGAAAAACAACAAATTAACAACAATGGATATTAGGCTTAATGCCTGGGTGATAAAATAATCTGTACAGCAAATCCCCATGACACAAGTTTACCCATGTAACAAATCTGCACTTATACCCCTGCAATTAAAATAAAAGTAAAAATAAAAGTACAAAAGGCAGATTTTAAAAAATGGAAGACAAAAATAGAAACAAAAAATAAGTGCAATAACAGAAAACAGTAATAAATATGGTAGATATTAATCCAACCATAACAATATTCACTTTGAGTGTCACTGATCTAAATGCACCACTTAAAAGAGAGATTGTCAGAGTGGATCAAATAAACAAGACCCAACTATATGTTGTCTACCATAAGCCCACTTAAAGCCCTTACCTAAAGCCCACTTTAAATATAAAGATGCATATAGATTAAAAGTAAATAAATGGAGAAAGATACAATGCTAACACTATTCAAAAGAAAGTGCAGTTACAACATTTGATCTTAGTCAAAACATTGAGAAGCAATAGAAAGCGCAATTACTATGTAAATTTTGGACAGAGTAGACTGCAGAGCAAGGAAAGTTATCAGAGACTAAGGAGGGTGTTACATGATGTTAAAAGGGTCAATTCTCCAAGAAGACTTAACAAACCTTAATGTGTATGCATCTAACAACAGAGCAACAAATATGTAAAGCAAAAACTGATAAAACTACAAGGAAAAATAGATCCACTATTACAGTTGAAGACTTCAATGTTGTTCCATCAGAAATGAACAGATCCAGCAGGTAGAAAATCAGTAAGAATATCGTTGGTTAAAAACAACCATAATCAACTGGACATAAAAGACAACTATAAACTGCTTCATCCAGCAAGAGCAGAATGTACAATCTCCTCAAACTCACAGGGAACATTCACCAAGATGGACCACATTCTGGGTCATAAAACATAGCTTAACAAATTTTAAATGACAGAAATTATACAATGTCTGCTCTCAAACCACAATGGAATTAAACTAGAAATTAATAACGAAGAGGTAGCTGAAAAATTCCAAACAGTTGAAGATTAAACTATACTCTTCAAAATAATACATGGGCCAAAGAAGAAATCTCAAGATAAATTTAGAAATATTTTGACTAAGTGAAAATGAAAACACAATGTATAAAATTTGTGGGATGCAGTGAAAGCAGTGCTTAGAGGGAAATTTATAGCTTTGAATGCAAATATTAGGAAAAAAACAAGCTCTAATATCAATCATCTAAGTTTCCACCTTAAGAACTACAAAAGAGGGGCCGGGCGCGGCAGCTCACGCCTGTAATCCTAGCACTTTGGTAGGCCAAGGTGGGCAGATCACAAGGTCAGGAGATCAAGACCACCCTGGCTAACACGGTGAAATGCTGTCTCTACTAAAAAATACAAAATATTCGACGGGCGTGGTGGCGGGCACCTGTAGTCCCAGCTACTTGGGAGGCTGAGACAAGAGAATAGCGTGAACCCGGGAGGCAGAGCTTGCAGGGAGCCGAGATCGCGCCACTGCACTCCAGTCTGGGCGACAGAACAAGACTCCGTCTCAAAAAAAAAAAAAAACACTACAAAAGAGGAACAAATTATATTCAAAATAAGCAGAAGAAAAGAAATAACAAAAATTGGATCAGAAATCAATGAAATTGGAAACAGGAAATTAATAGAGAAAATCAATAAAACCAAGTCATTTCAAACTGTTCCACATCACAATCGATTTTAAGTCAACTGTTTTTAGGAAAAATAAAACATTTAATATCATTTAGGATGTAATAATGAGCATTGCCATTCTGTTTACATGGTGCTGTTCATTTTAGTCTGTGTTATTTAAAAGTAAAACTGTTATTGCTTGATTGATAATAGTACATAGCAAACTTGTCTTCATTATGCTATTAAGAAAGTTCCAAAAGAATTGTATGACTCATCCTGTCATTAACCCTCACTGTCACTTTAAAGTTCAAACAATAGAATATTTAATGCAAACACTAATGTCTTAAAGTATCACTGCCCAATAATTAACTCTCTAAATTAAATTATCTTTCAATAATTATTTAAGATAAGCAATAGTGATAAATTTCTCTAACACTATAGAAAAATAAGCTCTTGTAAATTTATAGTAAATACATAATTTTCAAAAATGGGTGAGCATGAAGTACAATCTGCTTTCCCAGAAAATTTGAGTGAATCACATTTGACATTAGAGTTCATGGATGCTTAGCCTCATTTTCCCATATGTTATTTGGAGACAAACCTAGGTTGCAGTAATATTTCATCCATAAACATTGAGTGTGAATATATAAATGTAAAGACTTAGAAAATAAAACCATATCATTATCATATCAAAATTAACAGTAATTAATTCATAATATCATGGTATTCAATCAATGTTAAAATTTTTCGATCAATTTATAAGTGTTGTAAGTGGTTTTCTTGCTTATTTTATACAGTGTTTTTTTTTCAAGGCACAAATAAATTTATGCACTGAGATTTATTAATAACTTTCTAATACTTTTTTAATATATAGGTTTATTCTTCATCTATTTTTTCTTGCAATTTGTTAAAAATAAAAATTATTTGTCCCATCCAGGGTCTTATATTCTCTATATTCCTCATTGAATCTTTGTAATTTAACATATTTCTCTATTTCTTGTCAAATAATAGTTACAGAGATTTGATCAGATCCACTGTCACTCTATAATAATATATGTATTTCCATCAGGTTACAGAGCGAGTTTGTCATCTCTCATCTTGTTAACAGACATTAATGACCAGACGCATTAGTACTTTAAGATAAAATTTGTACTCTATCAACTTTTTTTCATTGACTATATGCAGCTCACATGAATGCTTGATCCTTTCCCTTTATTTACCAGTGTCCATAATAATGAAATGATTCCCTAGCGTCAACTAGTGATGACTAATCTGATTTTTTAAAATAATCACTAAGAACTCATTGATTTAAATATACTTCAAGGATTTCTATTTCTTTATATATTCTCCCTCTTGATGCTTAAATTGCATCATCTTTAATTACTAGAATCTCTTCAAGTTTTCCTCCAAGATTTTCTGACATTGCCCAAGAAGTCTTTAGTAGCTTTCGTGATGTCTGGTGACAGTATGTTGTCAGTGTACCTGGTTTATTTCCAGCCTTAGATATTAAATCAGCCATTTCTAAAAAAATAACTGATTTTATTTAGTGAGAAATGGAGGCCAAAGTATAAATACTATGGGTATATACTTCTACTTGAGTGATTATAATTTCTAGGCCTTCCTAGGGTGCAGAGATGGTTAATAGATAAAATATCTCATAAGTTCAGAGAAGCATCAGGGACATCAGAGTTCGTGAACGTCTCTGACGTAGAAAATCCCCCAAAGTCTACTAACAAGCTAGAACTAAGTGACTTCAACAAACGTTCAGGATATAAATCAATATTTAAGGATCAAGTGTCTTTATAATAGCAATGATAAATTAAAAATTAAAGTTAATAAAACAATGTCATTTACAATACCTGCAAAAATATGACACACTGTCAGGTAAATTTAACAAAATAAGCCAGGCATGATGACTTATGCCTGTAATACCAACAATTTGGGAGGCCAGGGCAGGAGAATTGGTTGATGTCAGGAGTTTAAGACCAGCCTGGGGAACATAGTAAGACCTCCATCTCTACAAAAAAAGTATGTGTATGTATACATACATAAAATCTTATTTATCATATGTATCTTATATATATACTTACACATATACGTGTATATATACATATATATGAGACTTCTATTCTGAAAACTACAGAACATTGCTAAGAGAAAGTAAAGAAAGTTGAAATAAATGAAAATACATTTCATTTGTATTAATTGGAAGACTCAATTGTCTTCCTCCAATTGATCTACAGATGCAATATAAATCCAATCACTATCTTAGCTTTTTTATTTTTTTGGAGAAATTGAAAAGTTCATACTCTAATTTGTATAAAAGTGAAAGTAGACCAGGAGTGGTGGCTCATGCCTGTAATCCCAGCACTTTGGGAGACTGAGGCAGATGGATTGCTTGAGCTCAGTTCAACACCAGTTTGGGCAACATAGCAAAACTTTATCTCTACAAAAAGTACAAAATCTAGCTGGGTATGGAGGCATATACCTGTGGTTCCAGCTACTTGGAAGGCTGAGGTGGGAGGATCACCATAGGTCAGGGAGATTGGGGTTGCAGTGAGCCATGATCACGTCACTGCACTCCAGCCTGGGTAACAGAGTGAGACACTGGAAAAAAAGAAGAAAGAAGAGAAGGGAAGGAAGGGAAAGGAAGGGGAGAAGAGGGGAGGGGAGAGGAGAGGGGGAGACAATTATTTAGCCAAAACAATTTTGGAAAAGAGAACAATATTAGAAGACTTAGAAGACTCATATTACTGAACTTTGGGATTATCTAAAACGCTAGATAATCAAGAGAATACAGTCTTAGGGGAATGATTAGTCAGACTGATAAAGAGAACAGATAACAGATTCCAGGAAGAAATAATTGAATAGGAAAACACATAAGAAGCAATGAAAGGGTAATCATATGTGGAAAAACGAACCTCAGACTTACTCCAACCACACACACACACACACACACACACACACACACACACACAAACTCTAATTGGATAATTGGCCAAAATGTAAAAGCTAAAACTTTAACTTCTAAAAGAAATGTAGTAAAAAATCTTCACCATCTTGAAGCAGTAAAGGTTTCCAGGAAAAGAAATTGATAAGTTCAATTTCAATAAAATAAACATCTTCTCTTCCAAGTACATCATTAAGGAAATGAAAAGGCAAGGCACATTGCCAGAAAATGTTTGCAATTCGTATGCCTCACAGGGAATGGAAACTAGAACATGTAAGGGTCATAGAAATAAGAGGGGGAGAAGACAAACAATACAATTTTTTAAATGACAGTGAGTAGAAAGCTTGTAAATGTGTTTTACTAAAGGAGATACAAGAATAGACAACGAATGTGTGAAAATAACATTAGGTACCAGGAAAATAAAAATGTAAACTGTAAGGAGTTACCACTAAACACATGCAAGAATGACTAAATTTAAAGACTGACAATACCAGCTCCTCAAGAGGATGTGGAGCAAATGGAATTCTCAAAAATTCCTATGTTAAATTATACAAAAATGTACATAAATCTTTGGAAGTTTTTCTAAAGTTAAATATACTTAATCATGATCCAGGAATCTTGGTTCTGAGGTACCTATCCAACCAAAATGAAAACATATGCCCTCCCAGAGACTTTTACTGATTTTGTTACAATAGCCTGGTAATATATTTTGAAGTCAGGTAGCATGATGACCACAGCTTTGTTCTTTTTGCTCAGGATTACTTTGGCTATTCAGGCTCGTTTTTGGTTCCATATAAATTGTATTATTATATTCAAATTCTGTGAAAAATGATGTTGGGATGTTGGTATTTTGATAGAGATTGCACTGAATCTGTAATTGCTTTGGATAGTATGGTCATTTTTACCATACTGGTTTTTTCAGTCCATAAGCATAGGATGTCTTCTCATTTGTTTGTGTCCTCTTCAATTTCTTTCATCAAGATTATTTTTTATGTGTGATGGTTTATTCCTATCATTTTATTAATTGCTCTTTAGTAGTTTTGTATATTCTTTGTTTCTTTCTTTCTTCCTTATTATTTCATTGTGGTTTGGTGGTTTTCTGTATTGGAAATGTTTGAGTTCTTACTCCTCCTTATTTGTGTGTTTTCTCTAACAGGGGGTTTTATACTTTCATGTGTTTTCATGATGGTAGATACTAACTTTTGCTTCCAGGTGTATTATTTCCTTAAGCATTTCTTTTAGGACTAATGTAGTGGTGATTAATCCCCTCAACTTTCGTGTGTTGAGAAAGGCTATGTCTCATAAATGCCTATTCTTCATTTATTGAGTATAACTTTGCTGGGTATAGTATAATTGACTAACAGATTTGTTTTGTTTTGTTTCCTTCCAGCGTTTTGAATATATTCCATTCTCTCCTGGCCTGTAAGGTTTCTGCTAAGACATCTGCTATTAGTCATCTGATGGTGACTAGACACTTTTCTATTGCTCTTTTAGAATTCTCTCTCTCTTTGATTTTAACAGTTTGACTATAATGTACCATGTAGCAGACCTTTGTAAGTTGTATCTACTTAGGAATTTTTGAGCTTCCTATATTTGGATGTCTAAATCTCTTGCTAGACTTGGGAAGTTTTCAGCTATTATTTTGTTAATCAGACTTTCTACCCCTTTTGCTTTCTCTTTGCCTTCTGGAACAGCAAAAATCTAAATATTTGTTCACTTTTGGGTGTTTCACACATCACATAGGCTTCATTTATTCTTTTTTTCTTTTTTATCTGACTGGGTTATTTCCAAGTTCTGAAATTCTTTCTTCTGCTTGATCTAGTCTATTGTCAAAGCTCTCAATTGTATTTTTTTATTATTCAATGAATTCTTCAGTTTCAGGATTTCTTTTTGGCTCTTTTTATGGTATCTATGTCTTTTGCAAATTTCTTATTCATATCCTGAATTGTTTTTTGGATTTTTTTCTATTGTTTATCTATTCTCTTTAGTATCTCACTGAGCTTCTTTAATACCATTATTTTGATCTTTTTCTGGCAGGTCATAAATTTTTTTTTATTGGAATCTATTGCTGAAGAATTATTGTACTCCTTTGAAGGTATCATATTTCCTTGTGTTTTTATATTTCTTGTGTCCTTAAATTGTTATCTGTGCATCTGGTGTAACAGTGGCTTCTTACATTTTTTTGGATTTGCTATCAGAAGGGAGAATTTTTCCTGAAGATGCACCTACGGTGTTGTTTGTAGGGCACTTTGGCTTTGATTCTGGGTGTGTACAATAGTGTAGTCTCTGTATAATATCCTTGGCTGTAAGCAGTATCAATGGTGTCTGTGTTTTACTCGGTGGCTTAGGGTGTGCTTGTTAGTGGAGTCTGTGGTGAAGTTTTGCTGGGGATGGGGATGCCAGTTGAGCCAGTTCTTGGGGCCTTATCAGGGCAGCAGTGGGCCAAGTGAGCCAGGCCTTGAACCCCAGGGAAGCGTATGTTGACATCAGTGTTAGCAAGTCTAGGTGAAACCATTCCTGGGCCTCCAAGCAGCTTGCTCAGGTGTCAGCAGTGGCAGCTGTGACTCAGGTTAGTGGGTAGGTCTCCAAGCCCCTGGGCAGCAAGCAGAGTGTGGGCAAAGGCAGTAACAATGGGAGGAAGGCCTCTGTTTCCCAGGCAGTCTGTGCTGGTGGTGGTGACTGTGAAGGGATGAGTAGGCCAGTCTCCAGTCCTGCAGGAGGCACCTGTGAGTGGGTGCTAGCTGTGGTGGAGTGGCAGGCTGTTTGGACCTATCCTAAGGCCTGTGACAGGAATGCTCAGGTACCTACAGTAGTGGATGGGACAGGGTGATTTATTGGCCCCCAGACCGCACACTTGGGCACTGGGAGGTCAGGGACAGTGGTGAAGCCAGGCTGGGTGAGGACCTGTCTTTAGGCCCCCTGGTGGTGCATGCTGGCACTGGCTGCAGTGGCCAGGGGCAAGGTGATCTCCAGGCCCATGGCAGAGTGCTTGGATGTGGGCAACAGTGGCTGCACTGTGGCCTTACTGCTGGAGAACACCGCGTTGCTTTCAGTAGCAGCAGCTGTAGGCAGGCAGCCGGGGAGGGTATGCTTTGGCCCAGGTGGCGGCTGCAGGTGCGGGAGGTTGTCCTCAAGACACTGGTTAATGGGCAGTGGCCCTACTGCTGGGGGCAGTGTGATGACTGCCAGTGCCTCCTGCTTCAGTCCTGGAATCTGCTGCCAGCAGTGGTGGCAGCTGTGCATGGGGGATGTCAACAGGGCTCTAGAGATGTGGGGAGGCAGGGGCTATTGGGCCCCAGGGTACAATGCAGTCTGAAAGGGACTCTCAAAATGACATCAGGCTCTAGCTGCTCAGCACTAATGGGATGTGTGGGACTCAGTGTGATCTCTCTCTCTGGAGGGACCAATGCCATTGCACAGTTTGCAAGCAGCTTCCTATGTTAATCTCAGGGCCAAGGGTCAAAGGTTCTTCCATGGCTAGTGTTACATGAGTCTGTGCTGCGAATGTGGATCACTGGGGATCTCTCACTTACCCATTCCCTGCATTGGAGAGCTTCTCTGGGATCCCAGCCAATCCTAACCCAACAGGCTGCCTGGCTTTGCTTTCCTTCCTTGCCTCAGATATTTCCAGCCACTTCTCCATTGATTCCAGTGTTCTCTCTTAGATGATCTATTCACAGTATGATTATCCACTTGCTATTTTGATTCTTCCAAAAGGTGAGTGTTAAATGCATCCAGGCAACCATCTTGAGGCCCCCCACCACCTTGAAGTGTAAAAATTGTTACATTTTATTGTATGTGATTCCACCTCAATAGTAGAACCATATACAATAAAACAGTAATTTTTAAAAGGCCTAGAAGATTCTAATTTTTAAATTTATGTATTTTCTTATACTATAGCTGATCAAGCCATTATATCTAGATGTGAAACATTGAAGGCAAAGATCATGTCTCTTACCCTCTTTACTCCCAGCTTACACAATTACAGGCTCCCAGGAAATGCTTCCCATCTGCTGATAAGAAGAATGGGTTTTTTTATTTAGAGATTTTATCTTCTATTTCTTTGGCTTCTTTCTAGTGTACTGTGAATACTATAGTGATAACAACCTTTATCATTCAAATAACATGTTTAAATTTTTAAAAAGTTTTCAAATAGTTTATTCCACGTTATCTTCATAGCAGTCCTATGAAGTACACAAGTCTATAGTAAATTTACTCCAAAAAAAAAAGCTTTCTCATAAATTCAGGTCAAATTTTCCTTCCTTTTCATGAAATTTTACCATGACAAATTGCTAATCTATAACATGTCAACACTCATTTTAATGATGAAGCAACAAGCATGCACAGGACTAATATTTAAAAGGAATGGGAATACAATTATATTACTGTGTCATTATTTACTCAGCAAATATGGAGACAGCAGAGACAGTAGCATTTATGTGGTATGCATTTACATTAAGATCAAGATAACTAATCATGGTTGAAAGTTTCAAAGAACTTAAGAGAAACAAACAAACATGTCATTGAAAGGTGATGAAATAAGTGCATGGCAGAGACAGCAAAAGAGCTAAAAAAAAAAAAAAAAAAGCACATAGAACAGCAAAACACCATTGGGGGTAGGTGGCAGTCAGTATCCATTAAGATTTTCTAGAGGAAATAAATTTAAGATGAGATCTTATACAGGAAATAAAGAGAAGGAACAACAAATTACTAGAGCATTTCAGGCAGAAGGAACCACATGGGTAGTACACAGCAGTGAAAGAGCATGGCCTCATGAAACAAAAATAAAACCAAATTCCATCAAAGATAGATTAAAGAAGCATATGATTAGGTTAGGAGAACAATTGGCATATTATCCAGGAAAAAGTGAGAGAAGATGGTGACTTGGACTACAGGAATGGCAGTCAGGATGTATGATGAAGTGGCTAGAGAGAGCCTGATGGATCAGTGAGGCTGCGGCTTAGAAAAGGGAATAACTCCCTGTGGAGCCCAAAATGACAGTGTCCAGCCATCAGTTGGATAAGAGTTTTAATCAGAAAAGAGAATTTGAGGTACAGATTTGACAATGATAACGGCAAGTATAGATTGTAACTGATGTCATGGGAATGGATGTGATAGCCCAGAAAGAAAAGACTAGAAGGAACTCAACAGCAAATCCATCTGGCAGAGCCCATTTATTCTGTTTAGCCCCAGATGACTTTTTTCTTCTTTCTTTTTCTTGTTTCTTTTTATTATTTGTATGCACTACCTGGCTACAAAGTACATCATGACCTATACTATTTCACTGTCCTACTTCACACGTTTATGATATTTGCTTGGATCTTGTTTGCTGTGCCCAGCGTGGTGAGGAGTGCACAGCTTTAAAAAAAATGTCACAAATAGCAGCACTTAAGGAAGGAAAGAAAAACTCCAATCTTAATAGAGATAGTGAAGGAGCAGCCAGAGAAAGGGAAGGGGAACCAGAAATGTATAGTTTCATAACAGAGATCAACCATGTCAAATGTCAATGAAGACAGGCAAGATGAGGACTGAAATGTTCGCTATGGGTTTTGTAATGAGTAAGTCATTGGTGACCCTAATACAGTATTAGGTGCAGAAGTCAAATTGTGAATAAGTGGGTTCAGGAAATAGAGCAAGCAGGAAAAGACAGTCATTTCAACATGCTCATCTATCTAGGATAGAAAGTACTTGTGCTAGAAGAAAGAATTGAGTCATGGGAAGATTCTTAAAAATAGTATTATAGAATCAATAAATCTTTTCATGAATGTCTTTGTTTATCTCACTTTAATATATCTAATATCAAGAGATCATTTAAAACAAATGAATCTTAGAGCCATGGTCAGTCAGGTGAGGCTGTGGTGACAGTGGGGATATACTTTTCTTCACCTGACCATATTGATATCACTTCAATTGAGATATGTACATCATTAGCACTGTATATGATGATTAATGTCTTTAGAAGGATTACATTATAATTAAGCATTAGAATGATAGTTTGTACCCAGAAAAACACCAAAACAGTAGCATAATATAAGGGAAAAATCCATGTCCAATAATTCTTAAAGAATTCATTTATTCAGAATAAAATAGAAAATTCCAATAAGACAGAATTGTATTATGGTTTTATTGACACCATTTATTTTCTAAAGATGCATACAAAGTAGACCACCTGGCAATCACTGTGATATTAGATTTGAAATACCTTTTGATATCACAATACACGAATATATATATTTTTTAAATGCCAATAAATACAGATTTTTAGTTCCCCCACCATTCTAAGAAAGTTTCTCTTATCCATGCTAACAAAAAAGTCTTTTTGATATATATCTTTTATACCTTTTCTATGCATTGAAATACACCTGCAAATATTAAGATAAAACATGCAATTGGTTTATTGTTTCTTTTCTCCATTAAATACTATTATTTTGGATTTTTATAGCTACCTTTTTTCTCATATGACTAGTGCTGTATTTTATTGAAGGAATGGGGAAAAGTATAAGCACATACTAGAGGGAGTTTAAATCAATACAAACTCAAGAAGAATTTTGGAAATACATATGACCATTTAAAATGTGTATATCATATAATCTAAAATACCACTATTTAGTCCTAGCCTAATGAAAAACTCCCACCTGTGCAAAAAGGAAGCACACTGGTCTATTTATAATAGGGGAAAGTTGAAACATCATATGTGTTTCACAAAGGAAATGGATATAATGAATAAACAAATCTCTGAAATATTCATGCTATGGAGTACTGGGCAGCAGTAAAAAAAGAATGAAACTGACCAGTGTATACAGATATGTGTAGTTTCTCAAGACCTCTTCTCTTATTAAAGTTTTCTGTTTGTTTGTCTTTTTAAATGGAATTCACAAGGATATATTTAAATGCTAGCAGGAAAGAAACCTTAAATCAGGTAAAGAGAAAGGAAACAGAGAAGGGATTTTAGTACCTTTGAGGTCACTGAGAAAATATCAGAATCAGAACAATGGCTAGAGATTAAAAACTTCTCTAACAGGAGAAAAGAAGAAAGGACAGGCATAAATGCTGATGAGCAAAGTTTTTATTCTACTCTTCTCCCAGTTTTCTCTATCTTAACAAGAATTTCATGTTAAAAACCCACTCGCCCAATCTGACTAGCTCTTGCATCTTCTGTTTCTGGAATGCTCTCTATATTTGTTTCTCATGGCTGCAATAGCAAATCGCTGTGAACTAAAAGCTTTATAACAAGAGTTTATTCTATCACAGTTCTAGAGTCTGGATGTCAGAAATCAAGGTGTCAGCAGTGCCGTGCTCTCTCCCAAGCCTCTTGGAGAAAATCCATCCTTGTCTCTTGGAACGTTTGGTGACTCCAGGTGCCCCTTGGCTTGTAACGGCATAACGCTGCCTTGGTCTTCACACGGCCTTCTCCTCTGTGTCTCTCCTCATCTGTCTGTGTCTTCTCTCATATAAGGACCCTTGTTGTTGGATGTAGGACCCACCGTATTACAAGCTGATCTCATCCTGAGATGCTTAGCCTAATTATATCTGCAAAGGCCCTTTTTCCATTTACAGGCTCTGAAGATTAGGACGAGGACATATCTTCAAGAGGCCACAATTCAACCCACTAAATCCTCTATTGAATTTTTTTCCTTTTTGGTAAGAACCTAGTTTCCCTATTTTTATGTTTGAAAATTATATAACTTTAAATATTAAAAGAAACACATAAAAATTAAATTATAGTGTGCACAGAATGGTTAGAGAAGTCTGGTGTTGGATGGGCTCAGTATCTAATGCTATGTGTCAATGAAAGAGTAGGAGGAAGAAAGGAATCCTGAAAAAAGAAACTGTCTTGTCAATAAAAATTTTTATTATATGAAAAAAATAGTTATGGTAGTTGGAAAAGGAAGCTAATTAGAAGATTGCAAAAAATATAATATGGGAAAGGCCTCATCTACACAAGAATCATTGCATAATTTACTTTTCTTTCACACATATAAATGGGGTCAACTGGATTTGATTCTTCTGATAATCTTAAAATGTCCAAAAAAAAAAAAAAAAAGTCACTATCTGGTGAATTAAACTATCTCTTGCCTTCTTTATGTGATCCAGGGTGTCAAAGAGAAAATTGTTATAAGGAGAATGTCTTCTACTGGTGATGCTACTGATAACCACCTGTCTTGTATTGTTTGCTGTTAGAACATGTATCTCATTTTCCTTGCTAGATTAAAAACTCCATGAGAACTAGAACATAGAATCTAAAACTTTCTATCTCCCATCCACATTGCTGAGCATATGCTCAAAAAACAGAAATGTTTTCTTCACTTGAAAAATGAAGACACAAAAATTTAACATTTGAGCACTGATTTAATGATGTTAGGAAGAGAAAACCATGTCTGCTGGTTGACTGAGCTATTAATTCCAAAGACACTTGGAGCAGAGTCTCTCCTTGAACTACAAACAGCTGCTGAGTGCTGGCGAGTGGCAAGTGGCGTGAAGCCTCAGGAGGGCTAGGCCAAGGGAGCCCTCATCCTCACCGCAAGCCCACGCCATGCTCTTAGTAGGCCCTGTCCCACAGAGAAGCTCACAAGTTTCTGAGTTTTATCTTTCTCAGAGATCAAAATAATGTAATAATCAAACAAAATAATATAAGTTGGGGCTTTTAAAAGGGTAAAGAATGGTATCTCCATGGAATGCAGATCTATTTTGTTACCACACACAGAGTAACCTATGCTAAACACATTGTGACAAACAAGCATAAGTGATCTTAGAAGCAGATACCTAAGGAGCTACATTTAAGCAACAAGGCTATCTAAGCACGAGCCGGTGGTGCATTCCATTGCCCAGTCTGTTAGTGTTGTTTTGTTTTCACTTAAATAATAAACCACGAGTCTATTAAAAGACACTCTTCTGCCAAATTCGCATGTCAGAATGTTAACTAAAGAAAAAGGGAGTCAACCTGAGTTGGGTTGCTGAGAACTGTTTTAAAGGAATTAGAGATCAAAACTATCGCTCCAGGAGGTACCAGCAGCAGATCAATAACAAAATGCTTTATTCACGGGTCTGAAAGAGGCAGCAGGGAAGAAGAAAATCTATCTCAGCTGTTTCTGTGCAGCCTGGCTTTACAAATAAGATACCAAAGGAAGGCAAGACTCCAATAAACCTCTTCATTTGATGTTTTTTTCCTTTCTTGAGGATATGCTCACTAACACCAGAAGGCTTTTTATGGCACAAAATGACACAGTAAGAAAAACAGTCTCACAAATCATCCAAAAAATGGAAAGAGTGGATATCCAGGCACTTGTTTACAAAATAGTATGTCTGAAAGATCCATTGATTTTGACAGCATCAGAGAAATACATTTCCCTAGGGTGCTGACTTAAGTGGTTTCCCTTCAGATCAAAATTCAGGTGTCCCATCCACCCGGCTCCACTGCTGAAAACCTGCTGATGACCTCTTCTCAGGATCTGGAGTTGTATCTGATGTGTCCTAGTAGACCAAAATGACTAATCAAAATGTTGTAAATAAGACACTTGAGAAGTGAATCGTGATTAGTTGCCCTTCAAATATGGCTCACTTAGCCTAAATACATAGCAATCAACTAAGGAAGGCCCTTCTGCTAAAACACCTTTAATAACACAGTCACCCATAATTTCAGAGATCTCTCCTGCTGCAACCTATGTTAGGAATTAGAAATTGTGTCTCTAATTTCATACTAACTAACCACCTTAGTAGGTCTTTATCTACTATATTATGCTACCTATTTTTGTTCTCTTTTAAAACAATATCTTTGTTATCATATTATTTTTTCCTAGAGCTAATTCTTGAGAAAGAATAAATTCTAAAATTATTTTAATTAAAATTCCATGATGACAGGGAAAACCTGCTTTTTTAGTATTTAAGACATTGCCTTTATTTTTTCATTTTGCTAAAAAGAATTACTACACCAGCTGAATACAGCAAATTTCTCATGTGTATTAGTCTGTTCTCACACTGCTATAAAGAACTACCTGAGACTGGGTAATTTATAAAGAAAAGAGGTTTAATTAACTCACAGCTCTTCGGGCTGTACAGGAGGCACGGTTTGGGAGAAACTCAGGAAACTTAACAATCATGACGGAAGGTAAAGGGGAAGCAAACACATCTTAACATGGTGGCAGGAGAAAGAGAGAGTGAAGAGGGAAGTTTTACACACTTTCAAACAACAAGATCTCATGACAACTCTATCACAAGAGAGCACTAGGGGACTGGTGCTAAACCTTTAGATTCAATCATCTCCCACCAGGCCACACCTCTAACACTGGGGATTAAAATTCAACATGAAATTTGGGTGGGGACACAGAGCCAAACCATATCACCATGCATGAAACATAATTTATTACCTTGCTTCTTAACACTATTCTTTGTTCTGTATTCATAATATCTACTCAACAATGATTTGCCGAGAATTTCCAGATAATTCTCCATCTGTATTATGACTCAAGCAAAACACCACACACTTTGAATCCTCATTTCTCCTCTCCTCATCCTTTTTACCTAGTCTTTTACCAAATGCAGCACTTTTCATTTTGAAATAAAATCACTTACATAAAAATTATAAAAGTAGTATAAAAAACTCCCTTATACACTTTACCCAAATTCCTAAATGTTAATCTTTTACACTTTATCACTCTTGCATGTTTCATCCTTCTTGGTGCAAACTATCAGGAGGCACATTGCATCAATCTGTCCCATTGTTGGTGATCTTGATTTTGATCACTCCATTAAGATAGTGTCTTCCAGGTTTCTTCATGGTGAAGCTACTATTTTTCCCCTTGTGGTTAATGTTTCTTGTAGGATGATAATTTCAGACTGTTGTAAATATAGTATTTTCTATAATATCATCTTCCTTTCATTTTAATGTTCATTTATGATTCTTTCCTGAAAAGATTTATTGTAATTATTGAAAAAAGGCGATTTCCTAATCATTTTTCTACATTTTTAATTATAATCTCCTGTAGACAAGAACTTTCCTTTCAATTTATTTAGTCATTTTTTCATGTCAGTATGAACTCATTGATTTTTTATGTGATGTGTTGCAATTTTTAGTATCATTAATTGTGTTGTTGTTGAAATTTTCCTCATATTTAAGATGGTCCCTGTGTCTTTTTTACACATCGCCATCATTTTTTGAGATTTCAGCAATCAGAGATACTCCACACTAACCTTGTGCTACCCCATCTGTTAGTTTGCTATGACTGCTGTACAAGGCACCACAGACCAGGTGGTGAAAACAACAGCAATGTGTCATCTCACAGTTTTGAAGGTTCGAACTTCAAAATCAAGGTGTCAGCATGGTAGTTTCCTTCTGAGGGCCAGGAGGGAAAGACTGGTTCCAGGCCTCTCTCTTTGGCTTATGGAAGGCCAGCTCTTCCTGTGTCTCCTCACATTGTCTTCCCTCTTCACATGTCTCTGTATCTTTGAGTGGAATTCTCCCTTTACACACCAGTCATTTTGGATTAGGACCTGCCTTAATGACCTCATCTTAACTAAATATACCTGTAATGATCCTATTTCCAAATAAGGTCATATTGTAAGATTCTGGGGATTTGTACTTCAACCTATGAATTGAAGGAAGATAAAGTTCAACTCATAGCACTGTCTCACCATTGGAATCAGCCATTTCTCCAAGGAGGCCTGGCTCCTTTTATTAGAAATTGATATTTAGAAACTAGCTTCTAGGTGCTAGATGGGCTCACTAATTTTAGGATGTATAGCTTCTACAACCTCTCTGTGGACAGAGATTTTAAAAAAAACTTATGTATATATGCAAACATATTTATGTCGACATATGTATCTAGATCTAGATATATATACATACATATATCTAGATACATGTATGTATATATATCTAGATCTAGATACATATGTCGGCATAAATATGTTTGTGTATATACACAAATTTTTTGTATATCTAGATATATATACATGCATATATATATCTAGCTCTAGATGCATGTATGTATATATACCTGTACATACTGAGTTCATGCTGAGACCTACTATTCTAAATCCAATACCACAGGACTTATTCTAACCTTCTCCTTTGCCTTCTCTTAAGCTTGCCTTCAATAGATAGAAATGTAGCTCTCCTTTTTCATAGTAATTTATTTTCTCAGACCAAGAATGCACATCTGGTAGTTTTAGAATTAACAAGTCATACCACTGTGAAAAGCAAGCATTCAGAATTTCCAGCTCAGCAAGTAAGGAACTTGGAAGTTGTCACTTTGTGCAAACAGCAAGTAAAAAACTGAACAAACTGAAAAATCAACAACTCTTGTTAGATCCGGGAGAAGCGAGGTCACAGGACAAACTGCTGCCCCAAATTGGATAGAAGACAGGATAGAAAATCACAGCTTACAAGACCAGAGATTTCCAGCAAAAACCTTCCAGGGTTGAAAACCCTGAACTGTAACTGGTGAATTGCCAGAGGCTCAGAGCAGATAACTCTGAGAGTCAGTAACTCTAGGGGGCCCAGTCATAAGATACGCCTACATTGGTGAGTTTTACCTCAGGAGCTCAACCAGATTCTCACAGTGAATACTGGAGAAAAATTTTCTGGGGCTTATAGCAGAGGGAGGAAAAGGAAACATTTCAAAATATACCAGAGCATTTTGTCCTTCTTAACAAGAGCTGCCCTCAAGAGAAACTGCCGTATCAGAGTCTAAGCTATTGGGGTTCTATCAGTGCCTAACTGACATGGGAGAAGGGAAATACTCAACTCCAGCCTAGTCCAGCCATCCTGTCCCACCTATGAAGGGTGGAGGTAGACTGAGAAGCACTTGTGAAATTCACAGTTCAGAGGCACAGGCTCACTAAAAGACTGAGACCTAATCATAGGACTATAGACCACTTCCCCTTCCCCACACCTTACCAACAGATTAGTAAAGGCTCATTTCCTATTGTTCCCTTGACCCAGTACATAATGTTTGGCTACTAAGAAAAAAGTTACAAACCATGTTAAAAGGCAAAAAACAAAACAAAACAAATACCACAGTATACAGAGAAGCCTCAGAACCAGACCCAGCTATGCCAGGGATGTCAGAATTATCAGAACCAGAATTTAAAACAACTATAATCAGTATGCTAAGAGCTCTAATAGATAAAGTAGATAGCATTCAAGAGCAGATAGGCAATAGAAGCAGAACAATGGAAATTTTAAGAAAAATAAAAGAAATAGTAGAGATCAAAAACACTGTGATAGAAATAAAGAATGCCTTTGATGGGCTCATTGGTAGACAAGATACAACTGAGGAATGACCCTGAGCTTCAGGATACCTAACTAGAAACTTCAAAAATGAAAACAGAAAGAGAAAAGGGACTAAAATAAATTAAATAAATAAATAAATAAATAAATAGCAGAATGTCCAAGAACTCTTTGGGAAAACTGAAAAAGGTAACCTGTGTAAAGAAAAGAAAGAGAGAAAGAAACAGAAGAAATATTTGAAGCACTAATGACTGATAATTTCCTCAAATCAGATTCCAAACAACAGAGCCAGGAATCCCAGAGAATACCAAGCAGGATAAACTCTTTATAAAAACAAACAAACAAACAAAAAGCATATCATATTCAAACTACAGAAAATCCAAAATTTTTAAAAGTTAAAATAACTCAGAGGAAGAAAACAGCTTATCTATATATAACCTGTTACATTCTATTTCTAGAACTTACATTCTAGTTGGGGTACTTAAAATTTCCTACAATTTTTATAATCCATCCAGTTTCAATGTAGGCCTGTATTCATTGGTTTATTCAATAATGCTTGATACATATTTAGTGAATACCTACTGTGATGTGTCAGACGCTGTTTTAGCTGCTTGTAAATCACAGAGGTCTAGTGGAACTGGAAGCTCAGCTAAAATCACCTCATCATTGGGTTCACTCTTCTATATCTCCTCTTAGACATCCCTTCTCTCCAATTGCTGCTTTATGTTGCTTGGAAACATAAATATTATTGTGCACACTTCCAATTACATATCTATAATGGCGCTCCATTGAAAACAAGATAAATTCCAGCCTCTTTAATATGACATTATAGACCCTTTGAAACCTTATCTCTCTACCCAAACAGTTTCATCACTTGTCAGGTTCTAACTGTCACTCAAATACTCCAGCATGCACAGTGACATTTCTGTCACCTGGCAAATGGAGCTCTCTATTCCTGTGATACTCTTTCTTCTCCCTACCACAACATCCTACTCAGATTTCCCAAAGTAGAATTAATACTTTCTTCTTGGATGTTTCCCAAACATATGCAATGGGCTTCTTGCCAAAGGCCCACAGTCTCATTCCTCACAAGCTGTGAATGTCCCCAGGGCAGATGGTTATATGTATTCACAGTAGGATATCAGCAATGGTGTTTTGAATGAATAAAAGATAATATTTTTTAGTAAAGGCTTGCAAAATCTTTATTTTTCTAGGAGAAGATTAAGGTCCCAGCAAAGGTCTCATAATTGCTCCTCTTTAAATCACCTTGGTCATTCCCCTTGGAGAATGATGGCAGCAGTGTGAGACTTAACACTGTTGCTACAGCTGTTCTGCCAGAGGTTTGCCAGCGATGCCATAAAGTTCTTTTTGAAAGAACCACAGTTTAGCAAATAAATAAATAAATAAATAAATAAAGCACTCTACTCATGAAAAAGTTAGAGAAAAACTGTATTCCTATTTAATGAGAAGAAATCATCAATTCAATCATTCTATTCTGGTCCCCCTTCTATAAGACCTATAAGAACATGTTCTATAAGAACATGAATTCTTGAAGCTTACTGTGTAACCAGCTGTAACAGAAGGGTGAATTTGGTTACATTTAACAGTTGATGTTAAATCTTGACATGGTGATATGATTAATCATTTCAGGCCACAGTTCTAAGAGAGAAGAGAGAGAGAAAATTCAAAAGTAGAATTTTTTATTGTAAAGAAATACAAAGTAGCACTTTTATTAGCATAAAAACTATTTGCAAAACAAGGAAAGGTATGTAAATAAAAAAATATATAATAAGTTTCCTATTGCTACTTTATACCACAAATTTCATGGCAGAAAACAACACAAATTTATTATCTTGCAGTTCTGGAGTCCACAAGTATGAAGTAGTTTCACTGAGCCAAAAATCAAGCCACCAGCAGAGCCGCATTCTTTCTGGAGACTCTAGTGGGGAATTCCTTTCTTTGACCTTTCTGGCTTCTAGAGGACACCTGCATCCTTGGTTCTTGGCCACTCCTTCCATCTTCCAAGCCAGTATGGCAACACTTTGATCTCTGTTTTTGTCATCACATATTATTTTCTTCTTCTGCCTTTCTATCCTATCTTTTAATTAACATTAGGACTACATTGGGCCACCCACGTCATCTAAAATAATCTCCTTATTTTGAGGTCAGCTGATTAGTAGCCTTAATTCCATCTGCAAACTGAATTGTCCCTTGCCAAGTACCACTCTCAGTTTACAGCTATTAGGAGAAAGACATCCTGGTAGAGTACTATTCTATTCTGTGTATTTTATATATATATACACACATATATATGGTTACTTTCCAATTATTTAGAGAAAATAAAGTATGTATAGAATTTTGAGGTAGAAGATATTATTTCAGGGCAAGGAAATAAGGAAGCAAGCAAATATAAAGCTCTGATATTAAAAACTGAACATCACATTACCAGTGAAATGTTCTGTAAGTCTATTAATAATTGTGTATCCGTAGTTTTGCAGTTAAAAATATGTAGATACTATTTCAATAAATAAAATGCAACTTCATCTCACAGCATTACTGAATTCTCTGGTGGCTTTTGCCTTCACATACTTTTTTCAATCATTATTCTAAAACATTATGACCATGTTGAAAAGTCCACAAAATTGATGGTTAAAAAAAAAAGAGTTTACCATATTTAAAGCACTAGGAAGCACTACCACAATTTTTAAATGGTCACTAGTTATAGGAGAAAAAGACTAGGACGCCAGCCTATGAACAGTAACCAGCAAATAAAGAATGCAGGAGACATCAATTAATCTGTTGCACTTACAGAAATACATTTATGGTGTACCAAGCACAAAGAGTAAGGGCAGAGGTTCCAGAGACCACCAGCCTGAGTTCAAATCACCATCTCTTCTACTTATAATTGATCCAAATTAAGTTACTCAAACTGTCTAATTCAAGCTTCCTCATTATAAAAGACACATAGTATTTCCAATACTGTAAGGTTATTGTGAGAATTGAATTAAGGAAAATGTATGATGCAACCAGCATAGTATGCGGCACTTGGTATGTGCTCAATACATGGAAATTATTACTCTGCTCTTATTATAAAGTGTCCAGAATAGTTCTCAGATGTGAATACTCCATGAGAGAAATCCCAGGTCTTCAGAGATAAAGGCCATTTGGCTGGGCAAAGGTCTGAATGTCAGCGTGGTGCACCCAACACCAGTCTTTATAAACAGAGTAGAGGGATGGAGAGTAAAGCAAATAACTATCTCTGGATAAAATAAATTTTGAGCATATAGGAAAAGAGGCATACTGAGATAGGTTTTCAGTAGCACATACAAAAATGATGGTGTAATTTTTACACAATTAAGTCTAATTTTTCTAGCAGAGAAATTTAAAAGAAAAACACTTCCTTCTAATACTAAATAAAAGGTAACAATATCAGAAAGGAGTTTTAGGATACACATGTTTAAATCACTAATTTTCAATAAAACTGAAGACAGTTTTTAAAACTTACTATAAATGTAAAAACTAACATGTGCCTCATCAAAAAGCTCATAAACTCAATCAAAATTCAGCACAGCAAACTGGCAAATTCAACAGCTTTGAATAAAAAAGAAATTATTTGCTTTCTTATATTTTTAGAGAATATCCAGGAAGAGACTATCCAAGTAGATCAAAAGTAAAAACAAAATTGCAGAAGAAATTGAATATGCTAAAGGGGTTTCAAAGTAAATAAAATAAGATTTGTTTTCCTTTTATATATGAGCCTGAAAATCAGTTAAGCCATCAGGAAAGACCTTAGTTAACATGTTACAAAAGAAAATGAGGCAAAAACAAATGGTAACCTAATTATTTGTCTTGCATTTTATGGAAGAAGATAACAGCACAGTTCTTATGATAAGATTGTCTTTGAAGTAGTATCAAATTATGAAATAATGTAATTGCTCAGGATGTCCTCAAAGTGTGTGATTTGAAAAACTAATGCAAAGAATTATAAAGATCGCATGCTATCTAGCCACTCAGCAGTGAAATGATGGAATTGAAAAATTGATAATGTGAATTTTCCATAAGAATTCCAAAAATACCTGGATATATATGTCCAAGTCCTCTAAATATGTCAAGACTTTGTAACTAAAATGGCACAGTAGTAAATTCTTAACCAAGCTATCATTGGAGGGAAAACAAAAACAAATTTTCTTAGAGGACAAGTGTTAACAAATACACATTTGTTTGCACTAGAATTGAAGAGTTGAAGAGTTTGACTAAGCTCCAGACAACTAATTTATTTTGATTATCATGTTAAGGAGTTAATATCTACATTCTTGAGTTTAATTACTAAATTGACTCTTTTCACATTTAAAAAAAACACTTTGGAACAGAAAAGTATGAGTAAAAATGCAGAGATCAGAGCTCTCAATATCATAGTTGATATTTTAATAAATTATATGGAATAAAGCATAGTTCAAGCCAGTGTTATTTTTCAAACACCTTGCATAGTTGCTGCAACCTAGACACAGCAGAAAGGTGAGGTCATAGAAGGGGGTAAGTCATGACCTTGCCCTTAAGTAGCTCACACTATCCTGGGAGAGACAACCTCAAATCAAATATTGGTTTATGTGAAAAGGTAGAAGTGTGCACAGAGAGTTACAGGTGCTCAAACCCCTGATTTGCAGGTCTCACTAACCTTTTGCCAATACAGAGATCTCAAAATATAGGAACAAAAAGAGCTAGAAACTGTAAGAGTGTTTGAAATAGCACTGAGTGGCAAATGACATCAACTTTAAAGTAAACAGATATATGGAAAGTTGATCCCAGCCCTCCTTAGATCACATACCTTGTACTCAGTTTTTATCCAGTTACTACCTCTGAGAGGTATTGCAAACCAGTTCTAAGAATCTGCAACTCCCTCTACCAAATACACTTAATACATTACTTGTCTTTGAAACTTATGATAAATGAAATGATGAATAAAATCCACAGATGCATCCTTAAAGAGATTCAAAACATGGAAAAGCCTCTTTTATAATGACTTTCTCCAGGACATGACTGCATGGCTTCAGACTTTAGGGAAAAGGAGGTTGCTTGTTTCGGCCTTCTTTAGAACAACTGCTACACAGCAATTATGGCAGAGCGAGTTTATAGCTTGAACAGAATTCTCTATTTTGAAGCACTAAAGTCTTTGTCTAAAAGATTCATTAAGGAAGTGCTAAAACTGTGCATAATTTATTCTGTGACTCAACACCGTCTTCCAAATTCTCTTCCTTTTAGATAATAATAAAATATTTTAAACACATTATTTTTTTTCAGGTTGTTAGTCTTTACTAATAACTTAAATTTTTATACCATACTTCTTTCTTAAATACCAACCATTTCTTTAAAGTTAAAGCTTTTGTATAACATCAAGCACATGTTTCTGAAGATTTTGTTCTATCCATTAAGATTGTTTAAAAATATATTTCTTTTCTAATCATTTCTATCAGTTTCACAAATCATCTGCTTCTTGGGTACGTTCTATCACTAATATCGTGACAAACATTAAAATATGTATTCTCAATCTCTCTCACCACCATCACAAATAAAAGAGTTCATTTTATGTTTATTTGGGAAACGACTTAATCAGTTTTGAGATAATCTCTTTGTTCTCATTGTAAATACATCAGTCTCATCAGTAGTCCCTGAGAACTACTACTCACTTAGGACCCAACAAATTGCTGGCATAAAACTGCCCTCAGAAAACTCACTATAGAATCAAAATATAGGCATCAAAAAAGTCCCCACAGTAATTAGTTTCAATCTTTAATAAGTGTAAAATAAATAGAAAGGACAGTAAGTTTTACGATGTTTTGTGGCTTATCCTGCCTGCTTCAATATTAACTAGTTTCCAACCTGGTGGACATTTTTATTCTCCTTGCTTCTGGGAAATGGATTTTTGTATTTTTTTTTTTTACTTTGCTAAAAGAGTTATTAAACATGATATGCAAAAGTGCCCCATTATCATTGAAAAGTTAATTTTGAAGCTACAGATAATAAATCCCCGATGTAAATTTGTAGGATAATAATACATTTTTTTCTGAGCAAATAAATACAAGACAGTTATTCCTATAAACTTTATGTGTTCTTACTCATTTCAGGTTTCAGTGATATTCAAGAAATTATCACAGGAAATATCTGTTTAAGCCACTATTTTTTAATTGGTCGTCATAATTATTAATTAGCAGCTATATGATATCTCAAACATTTTTATAATGTTTCAAATATTCTATCATCCTTCCAAAGAATATAACCAGGAAGACAGTCTATGGGCCCTACATGAGAAGCAATAAGGAAGATCCTACTTTTTCTGGCATGAAAAGAACAGTTTTCACCAAAAAGATTCTTCTAAAAAGCAGCATTTCTCTTTATTCAAAACCACAGACTCCACATTCTTTTTGTTGCTTTATTGGCGTTTTCTAAGTATGGATATTGACTGCTACTTTTAAGTGAGATTAAAAAAAATCATTCCTTCAGTAAGTTACTCCTGTTTTTTGAGCATTCACAATGCCCATCAGATACCTTTCAAGATAATATAACAAATGGACAAAATTTTTACACTCATTAGATTTACATTCTAGTAGGAGGAAACAGAATGTAACAATATTAACATATAAAATATTAACATCAAAGACGTCATGCAGTCTTTGAGACACACTAGTCCAAAACTCTGAAGAGCAGATCAGTTGGTGATATAAACTTGGAAAGCATTTGCACAAATATTTAAAGGTTCTAAGATTTCAGACATTCAGAGCCATGAAATTGGATGAGATTGCTTTGGGAATTCATGTCATTAGAAAAGCTACAAGAACCAAAACTGAGCCCAAGGGCATTCAGACATGTAGCAGCTAGGGAGATGAGAAGGAGCAGACTAAGAGAGGTAATTAGAGATATCAGGAGGAAGAGGGACAACTGTCGTGTCTTGAAGACACAGAAAAATAGCATTTCTAGGAGGAAGCAATGATCAACTATTTCAAAGTAAGATGAAGACCAAGAATTATCCATTGAATTTTGCAATATAAAGGTCACTTTTAACCTTGGCAAGAACAATTTCAATGAAGCAATGGTGGAGAGAAAGAATAAAAGAAGAATTAAATAAAGGAAGTACAGAAAACTCATTTATAGTGTCTTGCTGTAAAAGAGAACAAAGAGAGGGAAATGTGGAGTAATATAAGGGAGTTGTTTTTGTTTGTCTTTAAAATGGGAAAGATTTCACATGTTTGTATGCCAGTGGTGTTGACCCAGTTAAGAGAGAAAAACTTGTGATACAAGACATAGATTGAAATATTTTATATATGTGTTGTTGAATAGGCCAGCGAGGATGGGATCTAATATAATACACAAGTAGAGTGCTTAGATTTAGTTAGGAACAAAGCACAGTTCATGCAGAACAATGGAAGGAAAAACAATGCATAAGCTCAAGTGTAAATAGCTGGACATTGTGGATTGAATGATGTCCCCTTAAAAGATACGTTAAAGTTCTAAGTTCCCAAAACCTGTGAATGTTACCTTATTTGGAAATAGGGTCTTGGCATATGTAATCCAGTTAATATGAGCTCATGCTAGAATACAGTTGGTCCTAATCTAGCATCTAGCTTCTTTATAAGAAGAGGGAAATTAGAATCCAATGCATCAGACACACAGGGAGAACACTGTGTGACAACAGACTCAGAGTCTGGAGTGATGGCTCAGCAAACCCAGAAACACCAAGGACTGCCAGCAATACCAGAAGCTGGGAAGGGACAAGAAAGGAGCCCCTGCTACAGCCTTCAGAGAAGCATGGCCCTATTGACAACTTGATTTTGAACTTCTAGGCTCTAGGACAGTGAGTGAATACATTCCTATTGTTTTTAAGCCACTATATTTGTGGTACTTTGTCACTGGCAGCCCTGGGAAACAGAAACCATGGTATTTGCGGTGGGAGATTCTCAGGGCAGTTCTCTCTTGCTTTCTCTGTATGTCACAAGTCAATGGCAACTACTTTTTAAATATTTCTTAAGGCTTCTGATACATTTGTTTTTAAAAAGCTTTTCAATCATGTCAAAGTTTTATTTATCTCATTAGCAAAGGAAATGATAGGAAAGACCAAAGATCTGAGTAGAAGAATGTTACAGGGACATAGTCAAACAGGAAAGGAATACCTAAATAAGATACTAGATTATGTGTAAAAGCAGGCTACATTTCTACAGAGCAAGAAATTACACCTTTAAAACCTTTAACACCTTTGATTTTCTCTATCAGCATCCAAAACCACAACATTTTATACTATTCTGTATGTTCATCCCTAACCATAATGATTGCAAATTATTAATGTCTCTATTGTTTATTATTATTCAAAAATGCTGTGCTACAAATTTTATTTCCTAATATCTTTTGAGGATGAATTATTTATGAGTAGAAAAAGTTTCTTTCATGCAAATGAGCAAATAGAAAATGCTCTGGAATAATATCAAAGTTTCAAGCAATCAGCATTTGGTCTCAAGTTTCAATAATATAGGATAATTTTTATTCATTATAGTGCAACCAAGATTTTTGCCCAGACTGTATGACACACAGTAGACATTATTAACCACTTCAGACACTCTGAGAAGTATAAATTATGAAAATAAACATTTAGCCATTCATAGATTAGTTCACTTTCCCATGATAATGGACTATAAACTACCAATTTTTTTAAAGTTGTGTTCCGATGACTAATTAGTTTCCTCTCTGTGGAAAATTATTTTTTACTTTAACAGAAGAATCTCCACATCTGAATAGCTTAGTGCATTTGCTTTCACCCTGCTTACTCATTGCCATAAGTCTTGAATTCACATAAATTGCTCTTTCCCTTTCTTCTTCCCAACCAGCCTCTAATATAGATTTAATTAGGACCATGTGTTGTGTAGTGTCTACTTTCCAGAATAAACCAGTAGACCAGTTAATATACTGGTATACTCTACTGTCTTTTTACACTGTAACATTTTAAGATAGTCTATCTGTCTCTAGTGCTTCTAATTAATCCCTCACGTTCTTGTTGAGAATGACTTCACAGCCTATTTAAATAGGCCAGTTAGTATAAGATTATTGAAGCAACACATGTTGAAATAGAGTTGATTTATTTAATACTTCAATAATTTATGATGTTTCAGCATTCATATCAATAAGTGTATTAAATCTAGAGATAGAAATGGTCATGTTTATGATCTAAATAAAGTATCCGTTGATGCTCAATCACATTTTTAACTTGGATTAGTACCAACAGCCATTCAGCTAGGAATATTTATTTTTTCTAAGTAATCTGTTGAGACATCCATTATGCTGGGTTGAGAAAAACAGTAATTTAAAAACAAGTCAGTCAATAAAATAATGTCACAGTTTTTGAACTCTGTATTTTCTTAATATCTTGGTTTTCAACTCCAAGTGAAATCAATAAAGGGTTCTAGTAATTTCATTATTTTAAGATTACTTTTTTAAACTCAGGAAAAGTGTATTTTATTAAACGAATTTCATTGATTTTAATACCCAGAGCAAGCTTTATCTTATGTGTCTTGGCTGTCTGTCTGCTGGTTTGAGGAATGGATGGCTCAGTCTAAGTGGGATAGTTTATTCATCTGGCAATATGATAATATTATTGATCCTCAGGGTACCTAATGAACTTACAATGGATTATTGAACTATTTATATGCTTTACATGGACATCAACCAATCTTGTAAAACAACCCTAGAGCATCAATATGGCTCATAATTTAAGACAATCATGGGGAATAATTCATTATAACACAGTTTCAACTATAAGCTAATGATCAAGGTCTTAATATCTCCCTTAACCTCTTATCAGTCATTACAAGGCTATTTAGTGCCATAACTTCCCAGATCGCAAAAAACATAAATATTTCTACTAATTTTAACAGGTTTTTCATCTAAGGTTAATAAGAATCACTAATACCTATTACAAATTGTTAAATTGAAGCCATTCGTATTTCAGTTAACATAATACATATATGGGGTGTTATACATCAATCAAATTCATGTAACAAGTAAACTTATTTCTTACCATAATAAATTTTGAACATGCAATTTTTCCTAGCTTGGACAGTTGAATTCACAGGGTTCAGCTCTCAATCAGTGGCTTTATTAGAAAGACATGAAAATCTCCAAAACTAGGGCATTTTAGTTTGCATAGAGCTTTATCGCCTCCTTCAACTGACTTCAAAGCCAGTCAAAATTATGACAATACTGAAGAGAAGTGAAAATCAGAAAAGGAAAAAAGGAAAGGGAGCGAATATTTACAAACCTCCTATGACATGTGAATGAAATTAAGATGTTAGATGAGGATTATTACCATGATACCATTTTTGAAAGGTTCTTGTCTAACATTAACAAATATATTTTTTCTTTCAATATACTCTCCAGTCATCTTTCACCTAACTTGGTATCAAATGCTCTCCTTTTAAAATAATTTAAAACAAAATTATTTGTCTTTCACATTAAATCATTAATCTTGCTCAAAAAATTATCTTCTGTGCTTCATCATTTAATAGAGCTTAAAATAAGCAAAATAAAATTATGAAACAAAAAATGATATTTTCAAAAAAGAAGATTTTTGGAGTAGTTAAAAAAGAGTATGAAAACAAAATCACTATCTAAATGATAAATAAATTAGAATTAGCAAAAAAAGAAACAAAGCTAAAAAGAAAATATTGAATAATACAAATACATTAAGTAATTACAGAGAATGTAGATAAAAAAAGAAACAAAGTAATATAGAGAAGTTTATAGACGTAAAGTTCAGATAAAAATGAAAGTATAAGCCTAATTATATTTTATAGCTGTATTTTATAAAATTTGTAAGTGACCCTAAAGAGCTCCATAATGAAACAAAATGTATTCCAAAATAAAGGAAATCTTTCTCAAAATAAGAAAGCACTGGATCTGCAGATTAAAACAGGCTTCAAGTTTGAGAAGATAATGACACAGAAGGATTGCGACCCAGATATCTACTGATTGTTATTAAACTTAATATAAAAGGAAATAATTCTGTGAGCATCTTGGAGGAAGGGGAGGAGATTTCTTACAAGGGAGAGAAAATCACAGACTTATGATTTCTTCAGAGCAGGCAGAATCAAAAGAAATCAAAACAGTATCCAGTAAGTCTCAAAATAAGGAAAATTTTACCTCAAGCCATTATTACCTAGTCATTTAATAATATGCTAACAGACAAATATTCTCAAATATGAAAGATCTCAGGAAATACAGTAAGCATGACCCAGACCTTGATAAATCTACAATGGAACTGAACCAACCAAAAAAATGAAGAATAAACCATGCTACAAGGATTAATGTGAAATACTGGACTTTTATTTTTGAACACACTATGCCTAAAGTGTCAACTATGGATATACAAGTTAACATACATCTTGAAAATATTTATTAAAAATCAACTTTTACTATGAGGAAAGAATGAAAATGGAAATACCTAAAAGTGCCTTAATTTCTTCATCTTGGTTTATTTCCTCATGTTCGGTTTTAGGGACTCACTAAGAAGTATTAAAATAAGGTAATCGAGAGAGAGGGCTGCATACATTATTTAGAGCTGTAAATGGGATGACATGATAGAGTAAGTTAAAATGTGAGCCGGAAGTGGAAATGGAAACTGAGGGAGACAGTTTAATAAGGCTCTCATTTTTTCCCAGAAGGGAGGCAGTAGAGTCCATCTACAGTAGGTAAAGCAATAAAAGACGTTAGATGTATTAAATAACGGCATAAAGGCAACCACTAGGAGAACTAAAAGCAAATTACACACCTTCCAAATTACCACAGGAAAAGCATTCATACAACTACAATGCCACAAATTAAGCTACAAGGTTCAGAACAGTACATACAATTTTCAGGAAACATAGCAAGAAGTTATTAAGAGTGGATCACAAGGTCAGGAGATCGAGACCATCCTGGCTAACACGGTGAAACCCCGTCTCTACTAAAAATACAAAAACTAGCCGGGCGAGATGGCGGGCGCCTGTAGTCCCAGCTACTCGGGAGGCTGAGGCAGGAGAATGGCGTAAACCCGGGAGGCGGAGCTTGCAGTGAGCTGAGATCTGGCCACTGCACTCCAGTCCGGGCGACAGAGCGAGACTCTGCCTCAAAAAAAAAAAAAAAAAAAAAAAAAAAAAGAGTGGTTTTCCTTGGAGTAGATATCATAGAGAGGACATAGAAGGGAAAAGTAGAAAATCTTATAGCTTTTGTTTTATATTTTCTTGTACTAGTCATCTTTTCTAAGTACTTTATACTTATCTACATTAACAAGTTCTATTATAGTATATATTAATCATAAGAGAATAATTACTGTTAAGGTGTATGGTGATTTCCAAATCTCACAAAACTTTTATGTATACTATACACACACATTTGTTTTTGCACAATAATTAATTATAATGTGTATAGTCCTCACTGAATTTATTGTTTTGTACACAGACATGTATAATTTAGCTTATGCCCACATGGGTAATGAGAAAGAGAAAAACAAACAAAAAGACAAATGAAACATTACAAGTATTTTACTATGTTGTTTCCAATTTTCAATTTTTCTTACTTTTTAAACATTACTCTTTTCCCCATTAGTAATGAAAATGAATATAGTCAACAAAGACAGGAGAAACTAAGTCATTATATATAAAGTTCACTATGTATACTCGGTAGATTTCCTTTATAAAATGGGATTTAAAAGAAGGTAGATCCACGAAATAGAGTGCTGTCTGGAAGTAGAGGATGAAGGATAGTATGGAGTTGGAAGGGTAAAATTTTATTCCAGGTTTATAGAAACAGTGAGTAACAGAAAAAGAGCTCTTTTCTACATTATGTAAGAGATAGGACTGAAGGTGTTTAGAAGGGAAATTTTGTGATAAATTAGGAAGGTTCAAGATTCAATCATTGATGTGACTAGAGAATACTTCATGTATAGAGAAGATACTCAATTAAAATTTAAAAAATTGGGGGTCAATATTTTTAATTGTTAATCAAATATAGATGTATTAATTATTTATCAAAGACCTTAAACTGTGGTAGGTATTCAAGAGATATCCAACTTCTATAGGATGTGGTTCTACATTTAGCCATTTATAATTTGGGAAGAAAAATTACATTGAAGAAAGCTGCTGTGATAAAGAGTGACATATACTCAAAATTTGATGAATAAAGAAATCATTAAATTCTGAAATCCGTACACAATGGATTAGAGCTATAGCATTCACCTTAAAAACAATGAAAATCTCCAAGGCCTGCAAAACTTAATTGGTACCTAACTGACTGTATTATCTAAAGTAAGATTATCTCTCTCTGCCCAGATATGATATAAAAATGAGTATTACTGATATAATGAGTATTACTGATATAATGAGCATTACTGATATAAAAATAGTATTATCCTAACTGTGCAGGAAATAGATAACTTTGACTCAAAGACAAGAATAGCCTGGCCCAGTTAGCAGCCCTTAGTTGTAGAAACGGATGCATCAGGCTTCCTTAGCCTAATCCACAAAATATTAAAAATTAAGTGGATTCACCTAGCTCATTGGGATATTGCATACACCAAGCTTCCTTCTAATTATAACTTGCTTCTTCGCCTATCTTTTCAGGGAAAGAATTTGTAAGTAGTCAGAAAACATAATCGCACAATCCTCTTGGTTTTTATAATTCTTTGTAAAGTAGTATATAAGTATTGATTCATGTAACAGTCTTTGGAAGCTTGTATTAGTTCGTTCTCACACTGCTATAAAGAACTACCTGTGACTGTGTAATTTTTAAAGAAAGAGGTTTGACTAACAGTTCCACAGGCTGTACAGGAGGCATGGCTTGGGAGGCCTCAGGAAAGTTGTTGTTGGTGATTTGCAAATCTCCACAAAACTTTTATGTATACTATATACATAGAAAGGGAAGAGGAAGCAAGCACATCTTCAAATGGTGGCAGGAGGGAGAGTGCAAGAGAGAGAAGGGAGAAGTGCTACACACTTTCAAACAACCAGATTGCATGAGAATTCACTCTCTATCATGAAAATAACAAAGGAGAAATCCACCTCCATGATTTAATCACACCCCACCAGCCCTCTCCTCCAGCATGTGGGGATTACAATTCGACCTGAGATTTGGGTGGGGACACAGAGCCAAATCATATCAAAGTTCATTTAATTTGAAATCATTCTGGAGAGATGGATTCATTCTTTGTATAATAAAAAAAATCAGATTTCTGATACTGTAAAATGAGAGTGGAGGATGTGCTGTGTGTGACTGTGTTTAAAAAGAGAAAGCTAAACAGTGATGAATTCATCAAAATAAGGATGTCATTCAGTGGAAAGGTCTCTGAGCTTCCAACCCACCATCTCCATTGACAACAATTTGCCACTCTATGTTGTCCACTCACCCAGGTCTGGAGCATCTATATAATTAAACTCAAGAAACATAACACATGCACACATATGTTTATTGCTGCACAGTTCACAACTGCAAAGATATGGAATCAACCTAAGTGACCATTGACCGGCGAGTGGATCAAAAAAAAAAAAAATGTAGTATATATACACTGTGGAATACTACTCAACCATGAAAAGGAGTGAAATCATGACTTTTGCAGCAATGTGGATGGAACTTGAGGCCATTATTCTAAGTGAAGTAACTCAGGAATGGAAACTCAAGTAGATACGTTCTCACTTATAAGTGGGAGCTAAGCTATGGGTCCACAAAGACATACAGAGTGATATAACAGACTTTGGAGATTCAGAAGGCGGAGGGTGGGAGAGAGGTGTGGGATAAAAGACTACATATTGGGTACGACGTACACCACGCAGGGGATGGGTGCACGAAAATCTCATAGTTCACTTCTATATAATTCACCAATGTAACTGCAAACCACTTGTGCTCCAAAAACTGTGAAAATTTTTAAAAACTAAAAAAACTGATAGGATTTAAAAAAAAAACATAACAATATATCATAACCCATAGTAAGGACCAAGTTCCATAGTTCAAAGTAGAAGCTTTACAGCAATTCAAAGAAAGAGAAAAACTACAAATAGAGAAATCTGAAAAAAAAATAGTAAGACATATAACTGAAACCTAAACTTGAATAATGGGCAATATTTGACCGTATAGAAAAATAAACTTGAGGAAAGTTATTTAAGACAAAGAAGTAGTGTAGGAACAAAAGTCTGAAGATAAAAGAAATAGTAGATGATGGAAGGTAGAGCCTGGAAGGTCATATTCTTGTGATAAAAGTTGAAGCAAAAGATTACAGGTAATTGTAGTTTTGAAAACATCTGAAACCGTAGCATTATATTCACAAGAATTGATCAATTCATGTTGACTTTTAGTAATCATCAAGGTTATTCATGCAGATCCCATAAGATTATACTTCACTATTATTATGACTTTGTGTTTACATCACATCACATTTTGTAAGAATTGTAAAGCACATTTACAACATTAATAAGGATACCTCAGGAACTTAAAAGGGTTGGTTTAATCCTAGAAATCTTCCTAATGTGAGAACAAGGAATTCTTCAGGATTTAGCAAAATTATACTTAAGCTTAAAATTATACTAAGATTGTGGAAATTGTCTGAAAAAGCTTAGAGCAAAACAGTGAGCATAAATTCTCCTGCATTGCAAGATGCACTGCTAGACAGCCTGTGCTAGACTTGGAATTAAGGTGGTTAAAAACAGATTATGCTACCTTCAAGCCGCTTCCAGGCAATAAAAATTCCTGAGGTGAAGAAGGCAGTAGAAAACACTCTTTGGAGAAAATTCTCTGTGTGTAAGTCTTCTTTACACCATCTGAAACCTGGTAGGAGGGTTCCAAGGAGACACTTAGGGAGCCTCAGAAAAATCCTTTGAAGTTAGGGGGCATAACAGAATGGTGTGTAACTCATTCCTGAAAATGACTCCACAAAAAAGCCTGCAGTAGCCTCTCACTAGGATGGGAAACTAGTAGAAATACCTCCCCTCCCCACCTAGGACTCCAATTGCATGTGTGCTGGACCAGTCGATATTGTCTCATGGGTCACTGAGGGTCTATACATTTTTTTCTATCAATTTTTTCTTTTTCATTTTTAATAGTCCTGTTATTATGTATTCAAGTTCAATGTTTTATTTTGCAGGGTATTTTATATGCTGTGAAATCTCGGTCAATTTTTTAAAATAAACTGTATTTTTCATCTCTATAAATTCTAGTTGGCAAGTTTGATCTTATCTTTTCTTTATCATCTCATATGTACAAGTTTTACTTTCAATCTGTAAATATATTTATAATAACTTTTTTGAAAGGTCTCATCTTAATGCCATTATCTTGTCATTTCTAGACCAGTGGCATTTGACTCTATTAATCACTTCCCTCTTCCAACACTTTATTTGGCCTCCAGAACACTACATTTCCTTTTGTTTCATTCTAGCTACACACACTCCATTAGATAGTTCACATAAGAGCATGGCTTGAAAATTAATATAAATGTCAAAGATTCCAAAGTTGTATCCCTATCCTTAAATCTCAATTTATATATTCAACCTTTAAGCCACATCTCCATTTGGATATTGTGGTTTGGCCATGTGTCCCCACTGAAATCTCATCTCAAATTTTAATCCCCCTGTGTCACGGGAGGGACCTAGTGGGAGGTGATTGTATCATGTAGGTGATTTCTCTCATGCTGTTCTCATGATAGTGAGTGAGTTCTCATGAGATCTGATGGTTTTATACGTGATTGACAGTTCCACCTTGACTTTCTCTCCTTTTTTCTGCTGCCATGTGAAGAAGGCCCTTGGTTCCCCTTCACCTTCCGCCATGATTGTAAGTTTCCTGATGCCTTCCCAGTCATGCAGAACTGTGAGTCAATTAAACCTCATTTCTTTATAAGTTACCTAGTCTTGGCAATTCTTTATAGCAGTGTGAAAATGGACTAATACAGATTTCTAACAGTCATCTCAAACTAAACTTATGCAAAACCAAATGTCTGATTTTTCCCAAAATAATTCTACCTACAGTTTTCAGCATCTCATTTTATAGCCTGGGATACTCTTTTCACAGATATCCACATGGTTCCCTGCCTCACTTTCTTCAAGTCTTTGTTCAAATGTCACTTTCTTGCTGGATCTACTTTAATCATCTAATTTAAAGTTTTGTACCTCAAACTTCCACATTCAGTATTTTAAACTCCCCTACACTGCTCTATTTTTCCTAAAGCATTTACTATGTTTTACTATGTTACTAATATTTTTTATCTAGCACTTTGCGTATTCATTATGTTCACTACTTATAGACTCACATCCCAGGATAAAATATAAGCTTCATGAGGTAAGAAATTTCTATTTTGTAAACTGATGTATCTTAAGTCTGGCACATAACTGATATTTTCATGAGTGATATGCAGTAATTATTGCTAGATTAACTCAGTTACATACCTAACCATTGAGGCATCAATTCTATAGTTAACATAAACTACTATTTCAATCTACTATTATATTATTTGAATACTTCTTATAATTAAATGTTTTGTCTCAAACTTGATCTAAGTTCTTCAAGGGTAAAATTGTGATTTGTAGTTTCAATCCTTCCACAATTATTACTGCATTGCTTTGTACATAGTAAGAAGCAAAGGCTAAAAACAATTTTTTTGTTTTATTTCATTCTAGAGATCTGGTTTCTATCACTGGCTATTTTAATAATGCAGCTAGTGAGTTAAAAACAAAACAACAACAACAAAAAAAGAAACGACTCTTCTCAGTTTATTCCAAATTATCTTAGTTTCTCTGCACTCAAATCTTCTTGTTTTCTTCATTTATTCCCATTTTTCTCCTATTCTCAATTCCTGTTCACCTTTCCACCATTATAAGAAACCATTTTTAAAATGTCCATTTTTATAATTGTTTTTTGTGCTGCTTTCTAAACATGTTACGTTGTTTGGGGCATATTTTTATCTTACATAAATTGTGCTATATTCACAAGCCTCATTCTATTTTGTATTTTTTTCACTTCACTCTATTTTAAAAATCTATCTGTACTGCCATGTACACAGCTAGTACACAAAATTGTTCACCATCTTTGCCACTTCACTTATTTATTATTTAGTAAAAATGGTAGATAATGATAACTCTTCTGCTTATTTCACCATAGGACTGCAAAGTTCCAATAAGAAAATATAAATGAAAAATTTGAAAACTATTCAAAAGTTCTGTGCAGATATAAAGTAGTAATATTGTGCAGAACCTTGTAATAATAGAAATTGCAACAGAAGTTTACTAGATGGGATGTGCATTAGTCTGTTCTCACACTGCTATAAGGAACTGCCTGAGACTGGGTAATTTATGTAATTTATAAAGAAAAGAGATTTAGTTGACTCACAGTTCTCCGTGGCTGGGGAGGCCTCAGAAAACTTATAATCATGGCAGAAGGGGAAGCAGGCACACCTTACATGGCGGCAGGCACACCTTACATGGCAGCAGGCAAGAGAGAGCGAGTGTGAAGAAGGAACTGTCAAACACATAAAACCATCAGATCTCATGAGACCTCACTATCACAAGAACAGCATGGGAGAAACTACCCCCATAATCCAATCATCTCCCACCAGGTCCCTCCCTTGACATGTGGGGATTACAATTCAAGATGAGATTTGGGTGAAGACACAGAGTGAAATCATATCAGGATGTAAAGTGGAATAAATGTGGGATCACCATGCTCAAGAATGGCCTTGAGCTTTGCTGGTGCAGAAAGCCACGGAAAATTCATTTTGCCTTGGGAGATTAGCATGACTTATCTACAAACCATAATGTAAATATATTCACATAAATTGTTTTGCTGATAACCAGAATATTCCTGGTTGTCATTAATTTGCAATATAAGTTCAATTAATTATCAGAATTCAACTTTTCAATCTAACTCAGGACAAAGAGATATAGGCGATTAACTGGGTTTGGTGGTTGCAGGGTAGGTGGCAAACAAGACTTATTTTGCGAAGATAAAATAATATGTGTATGATTCTTTTTGTTATCTCTTGTCCAAATGATTAGCTTCTTTCTACCTTGGATGCTACCAATGTGTACTGATAATTTGTGTTTTCATTCCTTTTTAAAATATATGTCCTGAAAAATTGCTACTTCTTAACACCACATTTTCGCACATTATTTGTTGTTAATACCTCCAAATAGTGAGATACCTTGTATATATAAAGAGTGTACTAAATATATGCTTGTGCTCAATAAAATAATAGTTAATCTTATAACTAACATGCAGAGTAAGAAAGAAGCTTTGCACATACCACACACAAAAGTCCTATGCCTCTCCCCTTATCGCATCTCTCTCCTTAACTCCTAGAAAACTACTATCCTGACATGAGACAATTATTTATTTGACTTTTTAAAAATTTTAACAAATCTGTCCTTACTGCTATACCGTATGTTTTAGTGCTTGAACTTTATTTTTTTTTATTTATTTTTTATTTTTTAAATGGCGTTTTGCTCTTGTCTCCCAGGCTGGAGTGCAATGGCGTAATCTGCAATCTTCATCTCCCAGGCTCAAGTGATTCTCCTCCTTCAGCCTCCCGAGTAGCTGGGATTACAGTTGCATATCACCATGCCCAGCTAATTTTTGTATTTTTAGTAGAAACGGGGTTTCATCATGTTAGCTGGACTGGTCTTGAACTCCTGACTTCAGGTGAGGTGATCCACCTGCCTTGGTCCCGCAAAGTGTTGGGATTAGAGGCACGAGCCACCACACCCGACCTGAACTTCTTATAAATAAAATCATACTATACATATTTTTTTGAATACTGGTTTATCTCACTTGCTGAGGTTTTTGAAAACTTCTGTGTTGATACATGTAACTGTAATTCATTTATTTTTGTCTTCTTATAGTATTCTCATGTGTGAATGGACCATAATTTAGCATATATTCTACTGTGGAGGAAAATTTTGTTCTTCCCAATTTTTAACTATTTTGAAAACTACTGCTTTGTAAATTATTTATGAGTCTCCTGGTACCAATGTGCAAGGATTTCTAGGCTCTATTCTTAAGCCTTGAGTTCTCGGTCATAGAATAAGTGCATTGTTAACTTTACTAGATACTCTCTGGCAACTTTTCAGAGTTTGTACAAATTTACATTCTCACTAGCAGTGTGGGAGAATCCTCTTTGCTACACAACCTCACTGGCTGTGCCTATTACTGTCTGTGAGATTAGGCTATCACTTTCTCTTATAGAATCATGTTTTCAACTCTGACTGTCTTACACTAAAGTTTCTCTACTGATTCTCTCTTATAAATCGAAAGCTACACTCTCTCCCAAGGTAGCCCTCTCAGAGAGCAATTTCCATCTACTATTTGCAGAATGGTGCTGGTGTTTCTAGTAAGGGCTATACACCCT
Organism: Trachypithecus francoisi; assembly: GCF_009764315.1. Taxonomy (NCBI): domain Eukaryota; kingdom Metazoa; phylum Chordata; class Mammalia; order Primates; family Cercopithecidae; genus Trachypithecus; species Trachypithecus francoisi. The sequence goes on from NW_022681460.1 coordinate 61,883,459, forward strand.
CTTACAGCAGGGTTTGTTGATCTTAGCACTATTGACTATCCAGACAGGATAATTTGTCATTGTTCGAGTATGTACTGTGCATTTGGGGATGTTTTCAGCATCCCTGGCCTTTGCCCAGCAGATGCTAGTAGCACTCTCTGAGTTGTGAAAAACAAAAATTTCTCCAGGCATTGCTAAATGCCCCCTCAGAGGCAAAATGGACCCCAATTTACAACCGTTGTATTACAGTATGGTTATATATCCTGACTGGTTAATTTAGGCTAGAATAGTCGTAACAAAATTCATGATTTGAGAGAAGTCACAGCCTCTAGACACAAAGACACAAAATTCTTTCAGTAAACAAACTTGACGTTCTGAAAAGAGATGTGCCCTTAAAAATTACATGTTCAGGGAAAATGAAGAGAGGTAATTTCAGGAAAAGAATTTGTTTTTCTTCATGCTCTCATTGGTTTGATTGTTTTGATAAAGCACAAGACATATTTCACCTCTCAGCAATTTTGCTGGGGCACAGAAGCAGTCAGGTAGAGATATAAGACCACCAAATTCCCCTAATAAAGCAGTTACAAATGTGTGGTTGAGACAGATTTGTGCTTTGGGAAACACGGAATAAACACGTTTTCTTCTGCTCCTCCTGCTAAGTACAATTATATAGTACAACTACTCCTCCTGCTAAGTACAGCTAAATACAACTGGACATTATATTTAAAGCAAACACAAGAAGACTCTCAAAGATGTAGAGAGAAAGACAGACAGAACAAAAATCTCAAGATCCAAGAAATGACAGAGCTGTAAGTGCTGCAGGTTTTCTTTCAGCTTTATATATCCCAGATGTAGAGCTGATGAAGAGCGATCTGGAAACACCAGCAGGTGCAAAGAAAAAAACACACTGGAAAAATCTCTGCTTTCTCTAACCACAGGGCAGCCTCGCGAGACAGAAAACTTTTGGACATAATAAAAAACTGTGCCTTCCTGCTATGCTGGCAAAGACCAAGTAAAAACCTGAGATGTTTGCCCTTAAGAAGCTATCAAGAGAGGCCTCCACACCTTTGCCGGATCGGTGCCAGAGAAAGCCAAGCAGTGAGCCAGGGCTTTCTACCCTGCTGGCCGGGGATAAGGCCCTCTGTATGGTATCACTACAGACCACGTAGGAAGCCTAAACTTCCATTCCCACTGAGGATATTGAGGCTTCTCTTTGCTAGGGTAGCATCAGAAGAGGTCTCATGGAGAGTAAGAGCTATAACCATTGTCCAGTGGTAACGAGACTACCCCTACCACGTGTCAGCAGAGACCACATGAGAAGGTGGAATACCCACTCCTATCCATTCCCCCATTTAATAGTAATGAGGAGCAGCCCCCACTGTGGGGAAAATCCAAAGGAAATCAATGTGACAAAGAACTGGTTCTTTGAAAAGGTCAATAAAATTGGCAACTCTCTAGCAAGTCTGACAAAAAAAGGAAAAGAAGACACAAATGATCAATACCTGGAATGAAACAGGGTGCATCACTACAGATCATAGAGACATCAGAAGAATAGGAAGGACATAGTACAAACAAGTAGACACACATAAATTTCACATCTTAGACAAGATTCCTCAAAAATATTATTAGCACAATTCACCCAATAATTTAAAAAATTGCTATGGAAAGGCAAAGAAACTAGAATAGCTAAAATGATTTTTCAAGGAATTAGGAGCTTTCCATGCTTAATAAATATGTTTTCAGTATTCACTGTGTCTCTGGCACTATTCTAGGTACTAAAGATATAACCTTTAATATATGGGAAAATGTTTGAAGTTTCCACTCTACTGAAAGAGATAATCAATGAAATGTGAACATGTAAAATACAGGTGGCAACAAGTTCTATGACCTGAAGAAGGAAAGGACAAAGAAAACAAATAAGTTCTATGAAGATGAATAAAGCAGATGAGGGGATAGAGAAGGAAGCTTTCCTAGGTAAGATGTTCAGGAAAGGTCTCACTGAGAAAGGCTGAGCAAAGACTGAAAGATCACAAAGTAATCAGCTGCCTGGATGTCTGGGGAAGACATGTTTTAGAAAAGGGGATCTCCCCAGCAGCAATGTGAGGCTGGAGTGTGCTGGACATAGAAGCATGCAAGGAAACCAGTGTTGGTGTAGTGGAGAGAATGAGGAAGAAAGGAGAAGCTGTTGCCAGGGCATGCTCAGAGATCTCACCATATCTTGTAGGTGACTGTGAGAACTTTGGATTTTATTCTGATGGAGATGAGAAGCCTTTTGAGAGTTTCGTGCTGAGGATCCATGTGACCTGATTTTGGAGTTAAAAAAAACAACAAAAGAGGAGCGTTATGTGGTGATTAGAATATAAGACAACAAGGGAAAATGCAGGAATTTTTTTTTTTTTTTTTTTTTGAGACAGAGTCTCGCACTGTGGCCTGGGCTGGAGTGCAGTGGCGCAATCTCAGCTCACTGCAACCTCCGCCTCCCAGATTCAAGCAATTCTCATGCCTTAGCCTCTGGAGTAGCTGGGATTACAGGAATCCGCCACCATGCCCGGCTAATTTTTTTTTTTTTTTTTTTTTTTTTTTGTATTTTTAGTAGAGATGGGGTTTCACTATGTTGGCCAGGCTGGTCTTCAGTGTCTGAACTTGTGATCCACACACTTTGGCCTCCCAAAGAGGAAAATTCAAAATTATTTTCTTGTGGGATAAACCCAATAATAAAGAGATTACAAATCTTAACCTTTTTAACTATATTTTTTTCTGACTTCAGATTGTAAGACTGATACTATTTTTTCTCCTTGTTAATAAGTGCTCAAAACTCATTATTAAGATAGTATTAATTAACCAAAACCCTAAGTATTAATGCTTTTAAGTGTTGTGTGCAACCAAAAAAAAAAATACAACTGGAGAATATATTAAATTAAATGAATTTTAATTAGAATATAATATGTTAAAGTTTGCAAATTAATCAAAATTGATAAAGGACACATTAAGTACATTTTAACATAGATGAGTAAAAGATGCAAAATATGACTTAATATCAGCATATTACTTAATTTGTGTAAATTATAAAAATCTGACTTGTTACTTTCTACTGGAAGTGCCTTCCAGATACTTCCACAAGCAACTTAAAATTATAAAATGAAAAATGAATACATGTACTTATTTTATAATCATAAGATGAGTACATGTACCCTTTTCATAATCATAAAATGAGTATGTGTACTCATTTTACAATTTTAAGTTGCTTGTGGAAGTAAGTATCTAGAAGGAAGCATAATGGATTGAGATGAACTTACGTAGTATATATCATGACCCCATTTTTTTTACAAAAAAATGTGTTAAACAGGTAGGCAAAATATGTGCTCTATCCCAACTGTAGGCTTCATTCTGACCCTGCTCTGGGGATGTTATAGTTCTAACATTTTTGATTCTGTGTGCAAGCTCTTGCTGAAGGGCTTCACTAAAAGTAGTTAACTAAAGTTAAAAGGAATGCAGTTGCATCATCTCTTATAAAAGATCATTGAAGATGTGATGATAGTTTTAGCTTTATTTGTTGTCAACTTTTCATCGATATATGTATTTGTTTCAGACTTATCAGAGTTACAAAAATCCGATGTCAGACTGAACAATTCCAGACTACCTGGCAGGTCCACTTTCTTTTCTTGTTTTTTGTGTGTGTTTGTTTGTTTGTTTTTTTAATTTTGAGATGGAGTTTTGCTCTTGTTGCCCAGGCTGGAGTGTAATGGCACTATCTCTGCTCACTGCAATCTCTGCCTCCCAGGTTCAAGTGATTCTCCTACCTCAGCCTCCCTAGTAGCTGGGATTACAAGCATGCACCACCACGCCTAGCTAATTTTTTGTATTTTTAGTAGAGATGGGGTTCTCCATATTGGTCAGGCTGGTCTCGAACTCCTGACCTCAGGTGATCCACCCGCTTCAGCCTCCCAAAGTGCTGGGATTATAGACATGAGCCACCGCACCCGGCCAGGAGGTCCAGTTTCTTTGCATTTCATCACAAATGTTTGTTGTTTTTCAAATTTGTATTGTGTGTTGCATTATTCATTGAAGCCATCTTGAAGATCTTGATCTTTTCAAAGTCTTGTCATAAGAAATTGCCCCCCCAAAAACAAGCCAACTAACAAAAAACAAATTAAAAATGCTCTTTCTTCTCCCTGTCGGTGATGGTATAATGTTTTACTGAATATTATTTCCTGAAAATTGGTAAATTGTTAAGTGGTTATACATTTTCATTTTCAGAAAAAAACAGGAATAAATTTGAAAATCTCTCTTCACTATCAAATCACAAAATCACAATTGTGTTGTTTAAATTTTTTTTTTTTTTTTTTTTTTTTCTGAGACAGTCTTTCTCTGTCACCCAGGCTGGAGTGCAATTACACTGATCTCGACTCACTGCAACCTCGGCCTCCCGGGTTCAAGCAATTCTCCTGCCTCAGCCTCCCAAGTAACTGGCACCTGCCACCACGCACGGCTAATTTTTGTATTTTGAGTAGAGACGGGGTTTCACCACATTGGCCAGGCTGGTCTCGAACTGCTGATGTCAGGTGATCTACCCGCCTCAGCCTCCCAAAGTGCGGGGATTACAGGTATGAGTCACAGCGCCAGGACTGCTTTAATCTTAACAAAAGTAACTGCTGTGCTGTCATCACATATGTTCTCTACAAAATTGGCAGAAGCAAGTATTGTATTTTATTGTATTGTATCAACAGTAATTTTTCCTATTCTTAATTGTTTTCCTCATTTTTTTTCTGTTATAAATCATGAGAACAGGAGAGATTGTGAAATTTTAAGTGCTTTTTTGTATAAATGGTGATAAATGTGAATAAATTCATACACAATAACCTTAGAAGTCATAGATACCTATTACTTCACATCATTCCTTAAGGGTAGGTTTCTTTTGAAGTTCTCAGTTATTATATTTCTTAAAGAAGAAATGACTTCCTGTTTAAGAATAAATAATCTATTTTTTAGCTTTAAAGTCATCAATTTATGGTTTTTCATTTTCTCTTATTTTGTCTAATGAACAGAAAATATAATTGTAGTACATTTTGAGATTTCATTTTTATTTTATTCATTAAAAACACTTTTTCTGAGAATATCCAATATAATATGGCCATTAAGAAGCAAATTCATTCCTAGGTGTTCACAACTTACCAGTTAAACAAATCAGTATTCATAAGGACAACTCCATTGCTGCTATCAAGTGATTTTCATTGTTATGAAACCATATGATCTCAGAATTTTAGAAAACCTCAAAGAACAGAGACCCCAGCTCTCCTGAGAGCCCCAGCATAGCCCATCAACATCAACAATCGGTAATCACCAAGCTCTGTCAATGACAGGGCCTCATTGAATGGCAGAAGCAAAAAATCTATGATACTGCTGACTACTACATAGATGTTTTAACATAATTTAAAACTGAAGTGCTCTGTTGTGTGTATGCTGCCTTACTAGCAAATATATCTGTAAAAAAACGAAAAATTTCATGGAATTATGCCCAGCTTTGCAACTGCTTTCCATCACATTTTCTATCTATAACACAGCAGTGATCTCTCATTCTATATTCTAACTCAAGAAGCAGCAAGAATATCTGCTTTTCTTCAAAACTTTTGCATTGACTATAACATGCAATCTCAAAATTTACCATTTACCATTTCATCGTTTTGAAAGGCAATAGCATCAGGGAAAAAGAAGAAAACTAGTTCTTATATTTTTCTGGGTTTTCAAAAATGAAGTTTGCTTCTTCACTACACTCCAGGCATGCACGCTTCTAGTTCTTTCTAAATTATCCCTCAGCCTTTGCCTGAGGGTCTTTACTTCCTGTCACCTCCGTAATTTTCCTTACTAGTGATTAATTTGGACAGATACAGCCAGTTATTTCTTTCCTTTTATCTCAGGCGCCTACCCACTAATTTTTGCTATCAGGAACAAGAGACAAAGGGGAATTAAACGCATTCTTGAGCTCACCTGTGAAGAGTTCCCTCTCCTGTACAGAACGAAAACAGAGTATATCCTGTATTTAAACAAGAGCTAAAATCAACTGTAGTTACAGTTTGCCCTTCTCTGCCCATCCCTCAGTTTAGCAATATGTACAGAACACGCGTTGTGCCTAGAACGAACTGTGAACATCATCACCTCGACTGGCAGGCAGGCAACTAACTGTAGTGTTTTAGCGCCGTCTGGTGTTGGCGCCTAGAAAAGCAGCTGGCATAATTTATACCGTATTTAGCATGTGACAGGTACTGATCTTTCTGCGATTTTCAGGGAATTCTCAGTTGTAATCAACAAATGCAACTGAATGTGAAAACATATATATTAATTGTTGAAAGAAAGAAAATCTCACAATAGCCTTTTAAACCTCTGCATCATTTTATTTCTATTCGACGTCCCTATTATTTATCTGAGAAAAAGATTGTGAACAAAAACAGTATACAACATAGTCTTTCCAAAAATATAGTAATTAAGGAAATATAGAGAGTGCCCTCAATTTATTTAAAATTTATTTTACATTTCAGGGTGTTTAGGGGAATGTTAATCTTAAACAACAAAGAGATTAAAGTGATCAGAATTGCTTCATTCATTTTTTTAAAAATTATTTTTCTATGTTGCAACTCTTATTTCACAGATAAGAAACCTACTCTCAGAAAATTCGCTTTAAAATAAAAGTAATTTGGTTTGTCTTTCACATGATTCTGAGTGTCTGACTGAGCATTTTTAGACTATGAAAAGGGATGAGAAGAAATAGCCAAAACCAAGTTAATGCTAGAAGAACTAAGCAGCTGAACTTACATAAGAGCCAAGCAAACATCTCACAGAGCAGTGAGGGTTCATTTAGCAAATGATTTTTTTCCAGCGAACTAAGGAGTAGCCTCATAAACCCCTAAAAGCGAGTCATTTATCCACCCTTCTCATGTCTCTTTTGGACCATATCCATGTCAAAATTAAAGCTGTACACATGGAGGAAGACACAAAGTACAAGCAAACCACTTTCTCCTGAAATATGTTAAAACATTTTATGCCCTCCATAATGTAAAAACTACCCAAGCCAACATGCACAGAAGGAAAATAACTAAAGGCAGAATCTAATTGTTAATGACTTTGAGAAATATGATCAATTTTAATATCCCTAGTCATTATATCCTGTTCCACAGCTCAATAACTTTTCATTACCATGTAAAATAGGCATAATAATGATCATATACTGACTACTGTGCTAGAGAAGATCATTCTTAACTTTCTCTAATGAGCAGTTTGAATTTAAATTGAACTTTTTTTAATTCAAAGGTTAGAAAACCAAAGCTGCTTCAATTGAAAGGTAAAATGAAACATTTGTTTTGCTTTTAATCAAGTAAAGCACAAGAAATTACAACCAATTCTTCATTTATTTAAAAGAATGTAAGGCATGGTTACTTTTAAGATGTAACCCTTTTCTTAAAGTAATGACACCTTATATTAAGTTCTAACTCCAGATGGTACCTGGACATGGGAATGCTTATACGTAATCATGGCAGAAGCGGGCAAGACCCTTAGAGCCATGTGCGAGATACTGTCCTATGTTCTGAGTCCCCGCTTGCCCTTGCAACACAATGGCATTTTCCTTCCTGCTTGCTGGTGCCTGTTGACACCCACTTCCAAAGTCAAGAGTTGGTGAATCTAGTGGTCTGCTCTTTTCAGTAAGCTCAGAGCCTAGTGTCCCCTTCCTGACTCAGCCCACCATGATCTTGGCCATATTCTCAGTGTGGCTTCTGTCTAGGCCCTGAACCTTTGTTTCTGTCCTAAGGTCATACCTCCCCTTTCTACAGAAGCCCAATAATAGGTCTGAAATTTCCAAATTCATCTTCTTTCCCTACCCCCCTGGGAATTCCTAAATGGCTTTTGGGCCACATGGGAACTTAGAAAGAACATGCACGGAGGAGCACAACTTCGGCTCTTTTTCTGTCTGAATGCACTATCACCACTTCTCAATCACTATGGCTGCACTACTGCACACTGCGAAGTGATCTCTTCCCAAATCCCCAAATGTGAAACTAAGTATAGCCCTTTAATATCAGCTGTATGGATTTCCTTCACTCTTCTGTTTTTCCTATGAAAGATGTCTACATTTTTCTTCCTGAAGGACAGCAACTTCCCATACATCAAAATCGTCTCCTACCTCAGAATCGTTCCCTTGCACACACCCACACACACCCCACCCCCAATGTATTCTTCCCTAGCACTAAAAATAGTGGAAAGAATGCAAGAGGAGGAATCAGACCACCACCAAGAGGAGAAAAACATCCAGAGTTAATTCAAAAATGTCTATTCAAATGAGAGTATTTCCTTGATAACCCTACTTATATGTGTTAGACAGGACTCTCCAGATAAAAGGAGTTTTAAGGAACACTTTCCCCTTTCCATTATCTGATTTCTTTTATTGTTTAATTTCTTATAAATTAAACACCCACAGTTATATACATATGAGTGAAAATACAAGGCCATTACTTAGGCCTTCTTCAAATACTCTCTAAATGTTGGTTCAACCTCCAATTTGTCGGCATACTGAACCTAGCTAGAATATGTCTAGCATATTCTTTATGTCCAAAATAAAGGACTGATTATGTTTAGTGATAGAACATTGCAGGTTTACTTATTTGGAATTCTGTTTTAATTCAAAGTCTTCTTCATTCATTACCGGATAACATTAGTCACTAGCATTTACTAGGCATCTAGATACTTTACTTGGATATACTAAAAATGGCTTTTTTCACTACATCAATTTCATAAACTATGCCGTATCTCAGGAGGTATATTTAAAGGTTCATATTTAGATGGTAAAGTACAGTTCACTTCCATGTTACCATAGTACCTCCTGCATTATTCCAGTTTAGAAGGAAACAGATGGTAAAAAGAAACTTCAAACTTCAAGAGGCTTCAGCTGGTTGGTCTTGTGGTCAAATATAAGGTCTAAGTTGCCCCTGATAGTATGCACCCCTACCTCTACCTCAACAAGACGTACATTAGGAGAAACAAGACATGATGTCCTATTTTTGTGCTCAAATGTATAGCCTATGTTGCAAGAAGCAGGATCATTTTACTTTTCATCAGTTACCTAAGGCCATAAGTGAAAGTCTGGCTTAACTGGCACTATATTTTTGTCAAGTTTAGTGTCGTCTATAGACTGGCTGTCTGTGGTCCTTGGGCCAGCAGCCTTTAATCAGGGTCTACCTGGGTAACTAGATTAATTTTTGTCTACTAGGTAGTTTCTCTGGCTCTAGTCCAATTCCCCTTCAATTCAAACAACTTCCAGAGTGATTTCTCTAAAATAAAAATATGGTCATGACAGATCAAATTCCTTTAGCTTTCAAAATAGAGCTAAAACTCTCATATTGGTTAATAACGCTCTTCATTCCCATGTCTTCATTTTTCAGTTAAACTCGAATTTGGTCATCGTTGTCATCCTTGCTATTCAAAGTCCCTGGAACAGCAGAATCTAGATCTCTGAACTAGAATCTACATTTTAACAAATCCTTAAGTCATTCTTAGGCACATTAAAGTTTGAAAAGCACTGGTATATAAAATATTAATATATTAACTATTTGCATGTATTTCAGAACTATAAAAACTCAAAGGAGTACTCTTTTAAAAGTGGTTCATTTACTTGCAGCAAAATACATCTATAAATTTTTCTTTGTCCATAAAATCTCAAAATATTAGCAAGACATTGGTCATGAAACTAAACTTCAATTACCTGTCATATTTTGGGAAAAAATTTGAGATGTATATTCCCAGGGATCTTGCTTTGTCGAAGAACCACGTAGTAGGTGCCAGAACTGCACTCATGCCTGCAGTTTGAGAGGGGCAGTATCAAGGGCTCTCGTCCCCAGCGTATTGCAAAACCCTACTAAAAGCAAACTCCTACTGTTCTTAAACCAACCAGGGATTGGTGGGAAAGGCTCTGAGGAGGATATGGACATTCTTCTAACATAAGCAAGACCACATTAGTCTCAAACCTGAAAACAGAATCTACACTTGCCAAAATTATTTCACTTCTGCCAGTTTCCAAAAAATAATTGAGTAAAGCCCTATTTTTATTATTATCTTAATATTTTACTTGTATAGGTTTTGGGGATAATTTTTGACATGTTGTAGAGTTTAAAACAAATCTGTATATTTAGGACAATTTATGTTAGCTCATGGTACTTTTTTGGTTGAAAGATAACGTTAGCAGATGGAAAGTCCTGACTGCAAGTTGTCCAGGTTCTTGGCTTGTTGAACGAAGAATTGAACAAAATGCACAAACAAAGCAACAAAGAGTGAAGCAAGGAAAGCACAGATTTATTGAAGCAAAAGGACACTCCACAGAGTGGGAGTGGGCTACAGCAAGCAGCTCAAGGGCCCTGATTGCACTGTTCCTTAGGGTTTTCATTAGACTAAAATAATTTGGTAACACCCTTAGGTACCTTTTAGAGGCCTCCAGTTGGTTACACACTATGCAAATAAAGGCCTGGTCCATGACCAATCAGAGGCTGAAGTGAAGGCTTGGCCCAGACCAATCACAGACATTTCCCATTTGTGTCATGGGGGGAAGGGGTTTTTTAGAGGGAAAGGCCTCTAACCTCTTGTCACTTGGGCATGGAGAGGTAGGGTTTTCCTCTTAGTCCAGTTCCAAGAAGTCAGCTGCAGTTTGGCCTTAGGCTCCCTGTCTCCAGACCCCATTCTCCTACCTCAATAATATCCTAGAAATCTAAAAAAAATAGTTTGATAAGTGAGTAATACAAAAATACAGGTCAAGTGCATATACCTAACTTGTTATAATTTGCTATTTATGAAATCATTAAAATGCATGTTATAAAAATGTCCAGCATTTTAAATTAGCTAGGAAGAATATCAATTTTTGCTTGTACTTTTCTTAATATTTTTAGTTCATAAATTTCTATTACTAAACTCAACACAAAAAGTATGAAAGTCAGATGTTTTACTATGTATTTTCCTACATATTATGTTTTGAAATCTCAAAAATCAAATACAATCACATTCTCTTGGTTTCCTTTCCTTTCAATTTATCATCATATATAAACAGGACTAAAAATTACTCTTTCATAACTTCTAAACATTTATTCTCTAAATAAGCTAGCAAGTAAATAAAATGTCGTAAGAAATCTCTACATATTAGGAAATTGGTCCAACAGCTCAGAAGTACTTGGCACATGGTATTCTTTCAAGAAAGCATGAAAAAAGAGATTTTAATAGAAATTTAACAGGTAAAATATGTGTGTTGATCATATTAGCATATATCATCTGAAAAAGTAGGGTTGTAGATATACATTTTTATTATTAAAATATATTTTAAGTCTAGGCACGGTGACTCACGCCTGTAATCCCAGCACTTTGGGAGGCCAAGGGGAGTGGATCACTTGAGCTCAGGAGTAGGAGACCAGCCTGGGCAACATATTAAAACCACGTCTCTACAAAAACTACACAATTTATCCCGGGATGGTGGTGTATGGCATGTGCCTGTAGTCCCAGCTACACAGAAGGCTGAAGTGGAAGGACCATTGCTTGAGCCTGGGAGGCAGAAGCAGAGGTTGCAGTGAGCTGAAGCCATAAAACTGCACTCTGCCCTGTCTCAAAAGAAAAAGGTATTTTAAATGTTTTGTCTTCTTTCTAAATAATTTGTCCTTTAAATGGATTTGAAACCACATATATATAAATAAATGCCTTAGATAAGTTTGTATTATGATCTCACCTACAGCTTAGTAATTTTGATTTCTTTTTTAGTTTAAATACCTCTTCTGTTAATATCTTTTAGTAAGTCTTTTTATCTAAAAGGCAATAGCAGACATTCAGAACTAAGAAAATGTATACCATGAACATACTCTCACCAAAAAAAACTGAAAATGAATGAGATCAATTCGGCTACATATTAATAAAAACTTCTTTAGCCATCTGGGGTTTACTTTTGTGGGATAAGACTGAGATAAGCTAAGTTTTATTATTTTTATAATAAATAGTTTTGTATTCTCTTTTTTTCCTGCTCAAATGCCCTTCTGCTTAATTGGAGGTTCCCAAACTTCCTTGGTTCATGGCACCCTTAAATAATGTAGTATTACCTAATAACTACTCTTAAACTATTCAATAACCACAATTACATATTAATGAAACATGTGTGCCTACTCATCACAGCCATAACTTCTCAAATCTCAAAAGCAGATTGGACACCTCCAGCCTCATTTCTTGTTACACATCGATTTTCATATAGGATGTGCTTTTTTATCAAAACACCCATCAAAAATCCAGTTTCGCAAAAATGTGACATCACAGAAAGAAATGAAGTACAATCAAAATTATGAACTACCTTAAGCTAGTAATTGCACATATACAAAAGATGTCCTGTATTCTTCTGTTTCTCTCGATAACTGAAAACATCCCACTGTGTCAGTTTACGGCAATACCCCCAGACATCTTGGCACATACTTTGGGAACCACAAGATTCTTTTCTTAATCTTGAAATTGTATAATACTGCCATACTACATGAAAGTATTGGTCTCTTATAATTAAATATGCTTGCTTATAAGGATCCATTTTTATTTGTAATATTTGCAGTTTAAATGAATCCTTTAAATTTTTTATTGTTATATTTTTCCTATCAAAAAATATACCCAATTATCTATAAGTTGAATCCCTATTCTCTGTCATCCAAGTCTTACACCTCCCTGCTCCCTTCTGTTGATTGGTTTTTATTTTTCTCCTCATTCTGAAAAAGATTCTGAAGTTATGATTCTTCCATATAGTCTTTCTTTCTTTCTTTTTTTTTAGACAGAGTCTTGCTCTGTCACCCAGGCTGGAGTGCATTGGAGCGATCTCCACTCACTGCAACCTCCATCTCCTGGATTCAAGTGATTCTCCTGCCTCAGCCTCCCAAGTAGCTGGGACTACAGGCATGCACTACAATGCCCAACTAATTTTTGTATTTTTAGTAGAGACGGGGTTTCACCATGTTGGCCAGGCTGATCTTGAACTCCTGACCTCAGGTGATCTGCCCGCCTGGGCCTCCCAAAATGCTGGGATTGCATGGCGTAAGCCACCACAACTGACCTCCATATTAGTCTTTTAACGTTCTCCAGTTTCAGTTCTGCCTGTCACTGCTTGAGGTGTGTATTAGTCTACTAGGGTTGTATCATATCAAAATGCTGGGGGACTTAACAGATGTTTTTTTCTCACAGTTCTGGAAGCTGAAGTCCAAGATCAAGCTGCTGGCAGGGTTGGTTTCTGGTGCAGCTTCTCTCCTTGGCTTATAGACATCACCTTCTCCCTGTGTCCTCCTGTGGCCTCTTTGTGTGTGCTCACTCCTGGTATCTCTTCCTATTCTTACAAGGACACCAGCCTTTTGGATTAGGATCCACCCTATGGGGGAAGCCTTTATTACCTCCTTCAAGACACTGTCCCCAAATACAGTCGCATTTGAGGTTAGAGCCTCAGCATAAGAACTTTAGGGTCATGTAATTCAGTGCATAACAAGGTGTATACAGAAACTCCGTAAGTGTATTCATTTAAACACATCTTTTTCACTTCACTCGCTTTTCTGTTAATTTTGTATACGCCTCTTAGCTCCTCTTTCATCTTTTTGTTTTATCTTGTCTTTTTTCATTCCAGATAGTTTATGTTTTTCTGAATTTAGTTAATAGAAAAAGAGGCCATCTTCTAAATGTTTTCTACAGGATATCCTTTCTCTGCTATAACCTTTGTCTTTTATGTTACAGGATGTCTCCACCAGACCTACTCTGTTGGTTTTCCTGCTGTTCTCGTCTGTTGATTTATCTTTCCGTAAGTAGAAAACTACTATTACACCATTTCTAGTTTTTGTTTACAAATAAAATTAAAGTTCTGTGAATTATCCATGGCTCCCTTCACTGTACACTTGGTTGCTTTCAGAGTTCTCTTTCTTTCGGTGGAAGCCTCATTGATGTGCATTGACTGACTCTAATGAATGTTTCAGCGCTTTGCCACCTCCTATTGAGTGTGAAACTGCAGGACTGAGAAGGGATTTAGTAGTTTCCATTACTTGGTCATCTGATTATGATAATTGGAGTTTATTTCTGAAGTCAAAAATAGTCCACTTATCTTTCTTCCCAAAAAAGTATATATGGAAGAAAAAACCCAGAATGCACCACTTTTGTGAGTTTTCTAAGGCTACCCCTTTATATTTACTGATTTTATATTGAATGCAAAGTACCTTATTCTAAGCACTTCTGTCAATAGCTACCTTGTGTCAATGGAAACTGAAGTTCCAGAATCTGTTCATCAAACAAGTATTAATGGAGGAATGAGGGTAATGAATACCTATGGCTGGCGGCTTAAGAGAAATGGTTTCTCTTGCTCAGGAATACACAAGCTTTGTCTGTAGTCTAGGTGAGCAATAGACACAGATGTTTGGATGACCTAGGAATCTGCTAGTGACTTGAAATCCACAGACTTTAAGATTGATCATGTAATTATACCCTCTGTTTAATATTAAAAAGATGAATATTTAATTGTCCCTATGTCAGTATAAAAAAAATTAACTTACAAGTGCTCCTAGCCTTCCTTTGCCCTACTCTCATAAAGGATCTTCTAAGTTGTCCCATTTGGGTCTCTTTTCTACCCCCTCTGCTTTATGGAGGACCTTCCTTATTAGACCTGGTGTTTTGGCTTTTGTGAGAAAGAATTGGAGGAAGGCTAAAGGGTATGAGGAAAATGTGGGATTCACAAAGATTACAGAAAAATTGTGGCCTGGAGAATGATGGGCATGGGAGCAGCTTTGGGGTGAGTCAGGTGGACGGAAAAGGAAATTCAAGGAGGTTTTCAGCCCTGTTGAGGACCAAGTATTCCCATTATTGTATGATTTTGAAATTACTCTTGCTTTTCAGGACATTTCCCTTTCAACAGTGGGGTTGAGTTACCCAGGTCAGCATTTCAGAGTGCTACATTTGAGGGTGGTAACGGGAGTTAAAGCCAAGGTTTGAAGCCAAGATTTAAAGCCAAGGTGTCGTACTCAGCCGGATTTCAGATTTAAATTACCAGCTTCAATCTGAGCTGCTTATGTATTTGCACCAAGCCTTCCTAAATTCTGAAGAAAGAGAAAGTCTGGGCCCTGTATGAGCAGGGATGGTTTTGGGCCACCACCAGAAAATAAAAGGGGAGTGTGTGGAGACCACACTAAAGCTGGAATTTCAATTTAGGGAATGCCTGGTTTGGTCCTGGATGTTCCAGGCAGAAAACCAAATTTGTGCAATGTTATCCCAGTTAACTCAACTGAGAAAATGTTTTAAACTTCCTTGGAAATGCCAGGAATTTGACACTTAAGTGGACACCAAGTTTTTTTTTTTTTTTTTTTTTGAGACAGAGTCTCGCTCTGTGGCCCAGGCTGGAGTGCAGTAGCCGGATCTCAGCTCACTGCAAGCTCCGCCTCCCGGGTTTACGCCATTCTCCTGCCTCAGCCTCCCGAGTAGCTGGGACTACAGGCGCCGCCACCTCGCCTGGCTAGTTTTTTGTATTTTTTAGTAGAGACGGGGTTTCACTGGGTTAACCAGATGGTCTCGATCTCCTGACCTCGTGATCCGCCCGTCTCGGCCTCCCAAAGTGCTGGGATTACAGGCTTGAGCCACCGTGCCCGGCCGACACCAAATTTTTTACAAAGATGCCAGACCTATTGTCTTAGCTGGTACAGAGCTTGAACCTAGCTCCACCTTATGCAAACAGCCTTACAGACATGGTCTTGGTTTGGAGATTTCCAGTTGGAACTCCCAGGGCAAACTACTTGCAGTCAGAAAATTGAAACATTCATAGAAAATCATTGGTAGAATTTAGAAAGGGCTTTCTCTTCAATTAATCAGGGATAAGAAATTCTAGACCTCTTTCCATGTTCAAACACTTAGATCAGTTCCAGTGGCTCATGCCTATAATCCCAGCACTTTGGGAGGCCAAGGTGGGCGGATTATGAGGTCAAAAGCTTGAGACCAGCCTGATCAACGTGGTGAAACTCCGTCTGTACTAAAAATACAAAGATTAGCCAGACGTGGTGGCGCATACCTGTAATCCCAGCTACTCAGGAGGCTGAGGGAGGAGAATCACTTGAAGCGGGTGGTGGTAGTTGCAGTGAGCAGAGATTGTGTCATTGCATTCCAGCCTGGTGACAGCTAGACGCTGTCTCAATAAATAAGAAAAAAAATAAAGGAAACGCGAATCTCTCATAATTAGCAGTAAACGCACCTGCTTTTTGCTCCAGATGGAGATAGCAGTTCTGTCTTCCAAGGTTCTTCACGATACAAGTATTTTTGAAAATATAGTTCGAAACGAAGTCAATCAGTGTCTCTGCTTTCAAGAAGTAAAGAAATATGGGAGACCCATAGAAAATTGCCTCCTAAAAACATGCATGTGTGCTGTTGTGTTTTCTTACTTTTAGTAACTATTGCCAAATGTTTTCTTTAAAAAAAGCTGGAGAAATTTAATGCTATAATACTTGCAGAAGCTAGTTTCCCTACATCTCACTAGCCTTGATCTTATGTGTTCCTTTTATTTTGGTTGAATGGCAAAAATAATATAGAACAGTTGCTTTCATTTCATTTCTCTGACTACATTAGAATTGTGTACATTTTCATAATCTTATTAGGTATTTGTAGTTTTTCTTTTGTCACGCCTATTTATGTTTGCTTTTTACTCTAGGATTGTTTTTTGCTTGTCTGTTTTTTGTTTTTTTTTTTTTTAGAGATGGGATCTTGCTATGTTGCCCAGGCTAGTCTGGAACTCCTGGCCTCAAGGGATCCTCCTGCCTCAACCTCCCAAAGTGCTAGAATTACAAGTGTGAGCCACTGCCCCTGGCCTTTATTTTTTAATTATACATTTCTAGGAAGAATTTATGCTAGGGATAATAAATGTTTGTTACAAATACTTTTTCTACTTTTTTTAAAGATTTCTTAGCTGACTTTTGTTATACACATTCTAAAATTAGGGGTTGGTAAAATTTTTCTTCCTTAATTTCTTTACTCTTTAAACCAAATCATAAACAAGCACCTTACAAATTTTCTTTTTAAATATTTATCATTTCATTTTGTATCAGTGGTTAGTTTAACTAGGACTTATTTTCTATGTAATGTAAGCTGAGAGTGTATCTGATTTTGTTGAAGAATTGCTAGTTACATTAACATCATCTACTTAATAAGCCATTCTTTTGCAACTGAATTGCAATACCAGCCTTGTCATATTTTCATTTCTCACATATATTTATATCTACCGTTGGTCCCTATATTCTGTTCCATTTATATACTTGTTCATTTCTGTGTGAACATCATATTGTTTTGATTAGAATATAATCCAAAATAAGGTAAGTTCTCCCACCTAATGGCATACAGGTAAATAATTAACTGACTGTCTTCAAAACCCTGACGTATATCCTTTGCCTATTTCTGTGGTATAATTATTCCATCACCTGATTTAAGGGTACCAGTATGACGTCACTTTTGTTTGCATTGAGAAGAGAGACACACAATTTGTACTTCCACTTTTTCTTACAACGTGGTGGTTTGTTTTTGTTTTTTCCAAGTTTTCTTTTTGTATTTCAATAGGTTTTTGGGGAACAGGAATTGTTTGGTTAAACGAGTAAGTTATTTAGTGATGATTTCTGAGATTTTGGTGCACCCATCACCCAAGCAGTGTACACTGTACTCAATGTGGAGTCTTTCATCCTTCACCCCCCTCACCCTTTCCCCTGAGTTCCCAAAGTCCATTGTATCATTCTTATGCCTTTGTATCCTCCTAACTTAGCTCCCACTTACGAGTGAGAACATACAATGTTTGGATTTTAAAATCATAATTACCTATTCTTTGACAGTTTGGAGTAACTTGTCTGTAAAATCGTCCTTGCCATGTGTTGTCTTCGTCTTAGTTATATGAATATGTGTTTGTGTAAATGCAAAGATTGTTACTAATAATTTACCTGCTTTAATGATATAAGATGATTCAACTTCCTATTTATTCCAAATTCAGTTTTGGTAGTAATTTTTCTACAAATATGTTCACTTATCCTAAGTTTTCAGATTTCAGCCAACCAAGTTATTATGATATTCTATGTTATCTTTTTAATATGCACTGTAGCTAAATTTTGCCCCCTTAATCATTTCTTAACAAAGTATTTCTGACTGTTTTCTTGTTATCTTGATCAATTTTGTCAAAAGTTTGTCGTAAAGATTTTTCCTTAAAAGATTATTGTGCCTTTTTGATCCTCTCAATTATGACTTCATCACCATTATTTCTTTTGCATTCTTCTATCCTTAAGAAGTCTTTTTCTAAAATAAGAATTTAAGACTAAAAAGTTTTTGCTGGGTGTGATGGCACACATCTGTAGTCCCAGCTGCTCAGGAGGCTGAGGTGAGAGGATCCCTTGAGCCCAGGAGGTCAAGCCTGCAGTGAGCTGTGATCGCACCACTGCACCAATCCAGTCTGGGTGACAGAGTGAGACCCTGTCAAAAAAGGGAAAGGAAGGGCAGGGGAGGGGAAGTGAGGTGAGGCAAGGGGAGGGGAGAGGAGGGGAGGGGAAGGCAGGGGAAGAGAGGGAAGGGGAGGAGAGGGAAGGGGAGGGAAAGGAAGCGCTACAATTTTTTTGGAAGTACTACTTTAGCTATGCTCATATGATTTGATATATATTTTTGCTATCATTTAGTTCAAAATAGTTTCTAAATTTCAAAACTATTTTTGAGTTATGATTAGTTTTAACTTTTCAACTTCATAACATATAGCAGTTAAAAGTAATATTGTGTTAATTATTTCAAACTAAATTTCAGTCTTTGTAGATCTCTCCAGAGATTTCTCTCTTTTATACATCTGTCCATAATGTGAGCAGGACATGCTCCAGCTGTCCTCTTGGGACTTGCCCTCAGGCTCCAGGCTCTAGAGTCCATCCCACATGATCTTAGCACTGGGGGTCCTCTTGTCTCAGGAGACTGCCTCTTATGAGAGGCCACTCAAAGATTGTTACCTTTATGGTATGTACTTACCATCTTGATTAAAGCAGCCTGCTTTAGCAAAGTGAGGAGAGAGGTCAGTAACTGGGGAAGACTGACTTCCCACCATTTTGCATAGCGTGGAAGTATGAGTTCTAAATGTGTTCACACTGTAGACAAGGGAAGCTTTATTTTATCTTTTGATTTTTATTTTTTCGAGACAGGGTCTTACTCTGTCTCCCAGGCTGGAGTGCAGTGACTCAATTATGGCTTACTGCAGCCTTGACCGCTCCAGGTTCAGGCAATCCTCCCACCTCAACCTCCCAAGTAGCTGAGATTACAGGTACGCACCACCACGTCCAGCTAATTTTTAAAATTTTTGTAGAAACAAGTTTTCACCACATCGCCCAGACTGGTCTAGAACTCCTGGTCTCAGGCAATCCTTTCACCTTGGCTTCCCAAAGTGCTGAGATTATAGGCATGAGTCACTGTGCTGGGCCTGAGGGAAGCTTTGAATGAGACAAGCCTGAAATTGTGATACTATAAAATTTATGTAATCATGAAACTATGCCAAAACCATCTTTAAATGGCAAAAAAATTATGAAGTTGCATGCCCCAAATTTTGTCCAGAAACTAGAAAACAGCCCATAGATGAGGATTTAAACTCTAGAAAACCCAGGACTCTACATACCTAATAAGTTGTATAATGAGAAATTTCTTGTTCTTTTTTTTGTTTTCTTGAGCCGGCGTCTCGCTCTGTCGCTCAGGCTGGAGTGCAGTGGCCAGATCTCAGCTCACAGCAAGCTCCGCGTCCCGGGTTTACGCCATTCTCCTGCCTCAGCCTCCCGAGTAGCTGGGATTACAGGCGCCCGCCACCTCGCCCGGCTAGTTTTTTTGTATTTTTTTAGTAGAGACGGGGTTTCACCGGGTTAGCCAGGATGGTCTCGATCTCCTGACCTCGTGATCCGCCCGTCTCGGCCTCCCAAAGTGCTGGGATTACAGACTTGAGCCACCGCGCCCGGCCTCTTGTTCTTATAATTTTATCTAAACCTCAAAGCAGAGGAGTAGGTAGGAATTCTGCATTCTAGGGAGTGATCATGAAGCTGTCACTCCTATCTTTCCAGGGATTGTCCAGCAATGGCAACCAGTTGTCACACTATCCAGCCCGTATCAGCAGAAGATTGGGGTATATCTAGAAGAAAGAACCTGTGCTGGAAGTAGGTTTTTGGCCTATGAATGAAGAAAAGAGGAGAGATGCTGCCCCCTGCTCACAGTGAGCTCCAAAAGAGGGTTCTCCAAGAGATCTGCTGCAAGAGATGGCAGTTTTCGGTAAGAAGGAGAACTTGGCACCTCCCTCCCTGGCTTGATGTTTGCAGAACTGCTGGGAGGCAGAGCTGCTGGGAAGTGGAGCTGCTGGGAAGTGTATTTCCACACCAGTGCACCGAAGTCAACTGGTAAAAGAGTTCCTGGGAGAGCTCAACTTGGATGCCCTGGATTTGGTAACCAAGGAAGAAAGAGAAACTTGGAAGCATCGAAATGATGAGCAAGTGGAAGTGAAAAGCAAGGAAGAACAGAAGAATAAACCAACTTTCTCCCACCCTTCTCTGCTGCAGGCCCACTAATGATAGTGGGGGCTTGAGCTGGAGAGAAGGAGAAGGTTTCCATCGGATGTGAGCTTGAACCTGATTGGAAACCTTAATACCTCTAAGTGGATGGATTGGCCTCAAATACTATTAAAGAAATGGCGAAGGGAGAAACAGGCAGAACATGTTTGAGGGCAAAAAGACAAACACATTTGCTACTCGTATCTCTTTGAGTTTAGTCCATTCAGTAAAATGCAAAGCAAACATAAATTTAGATAGAGAATAGACAGGTATACAACTAACATATTAAAGTGTGAAGTATCATGTACATATGTATTCCTTTTTTAGTAAATGTTAACTTATCTCTGTTTTTTCTATCTTTTCTATTAATATGAATTTTATTCATTTATTTCCTAATGTTGAACTATCTTATTAGTTCTATAATGGATGTATTTATGATGAAATCGTCTTTTAATATGTTGATGCACTATTTGCTAAATTTAGAATTTTTTAACCTTAATATTTATAATTAAATGGAACTATAGTTTTGTTTGTGTTTTCTTTTGTTTGTATTACCTTACCTTTATGTTTCGGTATCAATCTTATCTAATTTCATAAAAAGATTTTTAAATGTTCATTATTTTTCCCATTTCCAGAATATATATTTTTTTGAGATAGAGTTTCACTCTTGTTGTCCAAACTGGAGTGCAATGGTGCGATCTCAGCTCACTGCAACCTCCGCCTCCCAGGTTCAAGCAATTGTCCTGCCTCAGCCTCCCGGGTAGCTGGGATTGCAGGTGCCCACCACCACACCCAGCTAATTTTTTGTATTTTTAGTAGAAACAGGGTTTCACCATGTTAGCCAGGCTGGTCTCAAACTCCTGACTTCAGGTGATCTGCCCAGCTCAGCCTCCCAAAGTGCTGGGATTACAGGAAAGCGCCACTGTGCCCAGCCTCAGAATAATTTTTAAAACACTGCCATAATTGGCTATTGTTCCTTTGTAGAAATAATTTTTCTAAAATACCAGTTTCTGTATACTTTCTATATCTTTGGGCAATTTGGTCATTTGTATTGCAAAAATGCAAAGCTAAATTGACAAATTCACTATCATAGTGTAGTTTTTAACATAGGTCTTAGTAATTGATAAGTCAGTCAAGTTTTTAAAAATAAAAAATATTTGAACAACATAATTACCACCGTTTCAAATTTTACAACTTAAGGCCTACAAATGCCTAGATTATGACAGTATTTGTTTGCTAAAGGACCTTTGTCCACTTTCCTGATCCTTCTGTCTGTATCTTTCCACACTCACAGAAGGCAGTCAGTGATGGTGTGTGCATCTTGACTAAAAGTAGGGAACATCAGATAACTGATTCCACTAGTGGATGATCTATGAACGTGTGAGAATATCTCATGTAAGAGCGAATTAACAGGGCACCAACTCCTAAATGCAATTCTACAAATGCCATTAAGACTGCTGCCCTGGTTCTTGCAATGCACAGTAGTACAGCATATAGGCGCTGAGGCTGAAGAGTTGCAAATGGACTTGGAATGAGGAAACAGAAAACCTCATTGCAGGCACATCCTCTTCGTGAGGGCAGTGCCTTGCCTCTGACTGTCAACTTAATGACCACTTCCTCTGGTGGTGAGCCCTGGCGACCCACCCCATTTTAGGGTCACATCTTCCCTCCAAGCAGTGCTGTTCAGTGAGATTCCTTTCAAGATAACTTCCTGCTATCTCCCTTTCACAGGAGTCACATCTGGTCCCCAGACATCCATATCACTGCACTGTTATCTACAGAAGAGTAAATGTCTCTCCACGCAGGCGTCATTACTCCATTATCAAGCAGAGGCAGTCCCAGCCTCTTGTTTTTATTTTTCTCATAGTGAGAGTCAGTCTCAAACCCTTAAGCTGTCTCATAGACAGAAAGAATAAACGTCTACTCTATAAAGAGAGAATATTTTAGAAATTAACATTCTTGGAACTTTAGAAGAAAATAAGTGAAAATAGAAAAATCTGAAAAATAGAATAATAAGGGGAAGACTAACTTTAGAACATACTCAAATATAAAGCTACAAAATTCCTAATCTTATTTGAAATCAATGGTATCGGGAGAAGGTCTGGGGCTATTGCTGCCAACATCACAGAGTGTGAGTGGGAACCCACAGGAAGAGGACACAGATGTTTCCCATCTCTCCCAATCCCATGGAGACACACACTTGGGCTGGGCAAGTCACACTTTTATCGTGGAATGTGCTCTGGCAGTAAGACCTTACCAGCCTGCTGCTCTCATTCTTGTAGGTTAATGTAGATGCTGTCTGGCCAAAGAAGCTGCACAATTGTGCTAGAAGCACCCGAAGACCTTGTGAAAAGTTTAAACCAAGTGAACCCTTCTTACCAGGAGGAAGAGAAGCCACAGGTCTCCACTACTGTGCTGTCAGGCAATGCAGAGACAGCTATCGGGGATAGCAGGGGACAAATGTCTCTCCACAAATTGGAAGAAAAAGTTCATAAAAAGAACCAAACACATACAGGGATTCAGTACATGATAAAGGTAGAATCCCAAATGATGGAGGAAAGATAGATTACTCAAGCAGTTTCGAGACAGTGAGATAAATACTTGGAAATATACATGTCAGTGGGATCCAAACTATGCCTAAACATAAGTAAATTCCAAATGCGTTGAACATTTAAATTATAAAACCATGGCAACTTAATTCAACATATACATAAACACATATACATATATACTTGTAGGTATTTTATTTTTAAAATACAAATAGAAACACTATGCGCACTCCTCTGCATCCTGCTTGTTTCTACCTAATAATACATGGACACACACAGACATCTCTTGGAATATTAAACAAGTGACTGATAACAGTGGCTGCTTCTGAGGATGGGTGCTGGTGGTCTTTGAAAGAGACTCCAGATACTTTATGCCTTTTACAATTTTGTCCCATTTACTTATATTGCACCTTATAAAATAATAAGCAAGTTCTTAAGGAAGCAAAAAGAATTCAAGATAAGTGAGTTTTGAGGATCTTTATGTTATGGGCTGAACTGCATCTCCCCAAAATGTATACCTTGAAGTCTTAATCCCCAGGACCTCAGAGTGTGACTATATTTGGAGACAAGGTCTTTATAAAGGTGATTGAGTTAAAAAGAGGTCGTCAGGATGAATCCTAATTCATTGTGACTGGGTGTCATTACAACAGGAGGAGATTAGAACACAGACACGACTAGAGAGAAGACCATGTTGGAAACAAAGGGAGAAGACAGCCATCTACAAGCTAAGGCAAGAGGCTTCAGAAACCAACCCAGTCAACACCTTTATCTGGAACTTCCAGCTGCCAGAATTGTGAGAAAACAAATTTCTGTTTTGTAAGTCACTCACTATGTGGTATTTGGTTATGGCAGCCCTAGAAAACTAGTATTACACACACACATACACACACACACACGTATGTATATACAGATGTTTACATAAATGTACATACATATATGTGGTAATGAAAAATTGAAAGCTGAGTTTAATTGGACTTTGTGGCTTTTCTCTGCTGTACTAATTGGAAATGAACCTTTTCTTTAGGATTTCTATTAATTCACTTGAACGTTAGCATTCTTTACTTTTTAAATAAACTCAGGATATTGTCTTTTTTTTTTTTTTCTGACACAAATGCTGAGTTTTAAAGAGAAATCACCCTCATTACCAGGACAAAACAGTTCAAGGAATCATATGGCAGCCTCTGTAGGGCTTTCATAAAATTAATTGGTAATCTCATTATATTCCTTATGGAAAAGACTTTCATTAGTTATTTTTAGAACTCTTAAATGGAGTGGCAGTTAACACTCATTTTCACTTCTTTTAATAATCAACACGTGAGAACCAACAGCTAATTGCCAAAGCTCAAGCATCCTGATATATGGCACCTCAAATCTTAGGATTTCCATAGTCAGACATAGGGATTCCATCACGGAGTGGATGGGGACGAGGGGACACCGGAGTGACTTATCAGATATTAAAAAGGGGGTAGGAGCTCTGTTTGGTTTGGAAAACCAGGCACACCGGTTGTTCTTATTTTTCACTCTCCAGCATCGTATTCACGATTTAAAATAACCAACAAGCAGTGTCCATTTTATAATACACAGTGAAATGAACCAAGCAGGAATATACCATGGTAAGTCATTGAACTCAGATTAGGAAATTGAGATTTTTTTATTGCTTAACAGCAAGATGATTTGAAAGGAAAAACATGAAGGGGCCACATTTTCTCCTCCGTTGTCCCCCTCTCCCCATTCACCTCTCTGCAAAGTACACTCCCTTTCCAGGCTCTGCAAGTTTCCAGAAGCAACTGCACTCCTTGCTATACACCAGATTCTTTCTTTTATTTTCCTCACTCTCAACTTCCAAAATATTTAACATTTTTCCAAGTCATGCTGGACTTGATTATCGAGTGGATATCAATTGTAAAAGAAGAAATGATGTTTCTGCTGCGGCTTGGCGCTCTATTCATTCATACGGCAGCAAGAGCAGAAAGGATTTTTTTTTTTTTGGTGTTTAAACCTTTGTGATGCTAAAGTTGATAATGAATTTCAATAATGAGGAAGACAAAATCCCTGCCCCCTAGAAGTTTGCAGTCTATGATATATCATTTTGTTTTACTTATAAAGAATATATTCATATGTTATTGCCCTTCTTGTGTTATACTGTTATTCTTCATAATACCAGAAGGGCAATAACATTTCAATATCAAAGGCAGTTTTTAGTAACTTTGAAGGAGAACGATTCCTAATCAGATGAATATCTACATAGGGACTGGGGGCTGAGGGCAAGCACAGGTTAAATTGGCACACTTCTTGTCTGGATTTCCAGCAGATCTGGGCAGATTTTACAACAGAATGAGATTTCAGTAGCTCTTGAAATGATGAGATAGAGACATGTTTTTCCTAGGGCATGTAATTTTCCAACTATTCTAGCACTTACTTCCATCCTACCCTCTTACTCAAGAGCATGACTTAAGATTATGTGTTTAGCCTATATCTGTCCTTTTCCTAAGGGTTGCGATTTAGGTAACCCACAGTCAAGGACAAACTTGAGATACTGAAAAGCCAACTTTAATCTTCAGGATGTATGAATTGTATATGAGTAGGCAGGTATTAACTGAAATAAAATGATAACATCGTGTCTATAATATTGTTACAACATTTTCCCCACCATGTATCACCTAAATTACTACCAAGTCAAGTATGTGCACAGAATTACCCTAGTGTTCTTTCCAAATGCATTTTGAGTTTTTTCAGGATTTAACATTTTTTTTCTAAGTGCAAAACTATTTTTTGATGTAGCTTACCCTCACTGGGTGAAAAGCAGCAACATAGCCAGAAATATTGTGGAATAAGAATGAAGAAAATAATGCCAATGCAAGCCATCTACAGCCTCACAGTCCAATACAGTAACCACTAGCTACACATGGTTATTTAAATTTAATGTGCTAAAATTAAATGAAATTCAGAATTCCTTTTCTCAGTCACATCAGCCACATTTCAAGTGCTTAATCGCAACTGGCAGCTTGTAGCTACCATATAGGGCAACACAGAATGTGAACATTTCTCTTATTATAGATTCTATTGGATGCTATTGATCTAGAGACATTTTTAAGTTGATGCTGAAAATATTACTTGATGATTATTTCTGCCAGAGCATCCTGCGTTTTCACTAAGTAAAATATAAAGTAATTCTGAATTTTTGTTTGGTATTATCTATGCACAAAAACATACTTAAATAACTTGCAATTATTAATTTCCGTAACTACCCTCTATTTTGTAAGAATTATTTAAATAGAAAAAATAATTTTTGGCAGAAAAATAGAATGGAAAAGAGAGGCTCAAACTTGCCACTAGTGTTGGAGCAGTGGAGGAGGAGGAAAGCTGTTGGTCTCTTCTGTGCAATCAAAGAGGAAAATGAAAAAGGAGAATGGAAGAGAAGATTCTCTTGATAGAACTCTACATGAAAAAGCCCAAGATAAAACTACATTCCCGTAGAGCTAGAGCTAGCAAACTTTGAGGCTTTCTTCTCATTCATGGAGGCACTTTGAGGTTCCTCTGCAATCCATTCATTTTGACTTCCTTTAATAAAACACTTAACAGAAGGGAAAGAGGGTGAAGAAGCAAAATATCCATTTGATACAGACAGTTCCAGCTGATGAAAATGAGTTAACATTATCACCTCATGTTTTTTCATCTGTAGAAAGGTTAAAAGCACTGCTTTTAAGCAATCACTTTCAATAACTTTGTCACCATCCTTAGGGTACTTGTAGGAAGAAAGAGAGGAGCAATAACCTCCTTTTTAAAAGCGCCAGCTTTACAAATTATCTTAAATAATTTGTTTTTATGTCATTTTGTATCACCATAATTTTTCTTTCCATTCTAACTTTGGTACTCTGGCTTTTCTTCACCTAGCAATTAAAGTCCTTCAGTGAAGCCAAATTATAAGTAAAGCAGCTGTTCAGAGCTGAGATAGAGACAGGAAATTGTGGTTTCCTTAGCAATGAGAATTATTCGAATGCTTTCAGAAGCCAGTTTCTTGGCTTCTCCTTTCTCTTCTGTCTGTTCGCCTTGCCATTCCTCACAACCTCATTCACAAATTTATTTTTCTCTTGCTCTTGTACACATTTTTGCTATTTACCTTAGGATATATTTTAAATTTATTTATGTATGGTAATCATCATAATTTGACAATTGTCCTATGTATATATGCAGTGAAACATTACCTTGTACCCCATAAATATGTACAATTATTATGTGTCAGTGACAAGGAAAAAATTAAATTTAAAAAGTGCCCAAAATAAGTAAATAAATTAATTTTAAATCCCTTTTCTTCAAATACCACCGTATTTAAAATCATACATATCATATTTACCATCAATTGACAGTGTTGCTTACCAAGTATACTGACTGAACAGTGGCCTCCAAAATGTTAAGTCCTAATCCGTGGAACCTGGCACTTTATTTAGAAATTTGGACTATGCAGATGCAGTTAACATAAAGATGTTGAGATGCTGTGTTAGATTACCTGGGAGGTCCCTAAATGCTATTACACACATTCTTATAGGAAAGAAAGGGGGATCTCTCTCTCACACACACAGGCATTGTGAAAATGGAAACAGAGATTCGAGTGATGTGGCCACAAGCCAAGGAATGCCAGCAGCCCCCAGAAACTGGAAGAGACAAGGAAGGATCCTCCTCTAAAGCCTCTGGAGGGGGCATGGCCCTGCCAACACCTTCACTTCAGACTTCTGGCCTCCAAATCTGTGAGAGAATAAATTTTTGTTATTTTAATTCACCAAGCCTGTGATAACTTGTTATAATAGCCACAGGAAACTAATACAACAAGAATAATTAAAAAGTGTTAATATCCTTTTCCAAACAAGCATAAAATATAACTGTTATCACATGCCAGAAGTCTAGTGAAAATGAACACACCATAACTATTAATAATTGGAATCTCTGTTGGGTTGGGAGTCGCAGATATTGTCAGAAATGTGTATTGCTAATTCTTAAGACTGGAAATCAACCCACACCTCTGCTCTAAAAAAGCAATTATAACCCTAACAATATTCTGTGCTGTAACCAATAATGGTTACCAGCTGTTAAGATATTCCTGCTAATATTAACTGCTGAAATTAGTGACTACTTTGAAAGCAGACATGAAAGAATATTGGCTGTCTTCATCTTCTCTGTAAAATCCTTTCTGTGTCTAAGATGGAGTGAAACCACTTTATCCTTTGTCTCTGGTTAGCAGACAAGCAGTCCTATGTAGGGCAAGCAACTAGGAAAGACAGCCCCTGTGCTGCACTTGATGGAGGAAAGGGCCATGCTGTCCCCTGCCAGCCAGATTGGCTGCGACAGAAAGAACAGCTGTGCAGGAGAGGCTCTCCAGCTGTCAACTGAGAACATGCAATGACTATGTGCAAGTGTCTCTTCAGGCTTGCGAGTCAAGTCAAGTGTTTCCTAAGCATGTGGGATGGAATCTGGGATAAATGAGCCTTTCTAAAGGAAAGGAGGGAGAAAGGATTTTCTGGAAAGGTACTCTGTTACAATTTGGATATAGATCATGTACAAATGAGACCGTGGCAGAGTCTGCTTGAGGGAAATGCAAAACAGAACTTCCTCTCCTAGTGCAGTCTTGCAGATTGTCCTACTCAAGTGAGTGTCTTAAAGACATCCCCTGAGCGCTGACTGGGGTGTCCAGTGTACTTCCCACCCCACTAGCTTAAGGACTGGGATAAAGTTACAGACTTTATATATACTGTACAAAAGTGTGGCTTGACTGTATCACTTGTGAAAGGGGACGTGAATATCAAGGGCGGTGGGGGGATAATAAAAATAGAAAAAGCTAAGATGTTTTTCAAGTCCCCCGAATGAGGTCTTAACATAATTCTGCCAGGGGGGTGCTCCAGCTCTTCTCTCTACAGACACTCAGCAGGAGAAAATGAAACATCTATAGGGTACTTAATACATGACAAGCACTGTGCTAGGCACTTTATGTCTGTTATTTCATGTAATCCCTAACAAAAACCCTGTAGAATATCATTCTCCCACAAGCCATGAGATTTTCCTGTTTTTATAAACAGAGACAGAGACTAAATAACTTTGCTCGAATCACACAGACAGTAAGTGGAGAAATAAAATTTTGTACCCAGTTCTGCATGACCTGAAATTCCACCATTATATCCAACCAGGACTTCTAGGAGAACTGGGTGAACCCCAAAAACCCATCAGATTAATGAGTCTTCCATTTCTTTATAATCAGTCAAAGAGGAGAAATCAACAGTGACCACGGTCTTCAAAACAGATGAGATGAAGAACAGCTTTTGTGAGACTATAAAAGCAGCTTGAATCCTTTAGAAATAGACAGATTTATAAGTCTACTGTTAGGACAAAGTAAGCTGAAAATTCCTCAACTCCGTTTTCTTCACCCAGCTCCCAATCCCACATATACATATGGGGACTATCCTTCTATTAGGATAGAAATAGAAAACTTTCCTTCGTGGCAGTTGTGTCTTTGTTAATTAAGATGATAAGCCTTTATAATAAAAATCAAGCCAAGAAAGAATGTGTATTTACATAGCAGGGTCAACTACACCATTTTTTCAAGGAAGTTATATTCGCAGAAAGAATGTGCATCCCTCACGTAAACCAGCAGTCTTCAGCAGAAACAAAATTAATTCCTGTATTGACAAAGTATGTTTACCTTTTTGTGTTTTAGGAAGGATCGCTGCCATGGAATAACTGAAAGTGAAAAATCAGATGCATTTTTACTCTTTACCCCCGTCCAATAAAATAGAATTCAAACTACCCCAGCACTTGGAATCAGCAAAAGACTAATCCGAGGAAGATCCCATGATATCTCATACAATGTGGTCAAGAAAGGAGGGGCTGCCATACTGGTTTCATTTGAATGAAGTCAATTTATGTGAAGAATAACAGGAGGTGGAAGGCTGTAAAGAAAATAGAACTATAAGAAGAAATTAATGATGAGAAAAAGAGACAATTCAGGGGCAAATCTTTGTGTTCTCTAGAAGGATGACTATGCTCTTGAAGAGATGGGCAATCACTCATCGTGACAAGAAGGACATCAGGTAGCAACTAGTTTGGCAGATTTGCTGGAGAAAGAATGTGGAAAGCCTCTTCTGGTTGTCTCTATTTTCTCAGTAAGCTATTAGCTGAGAATAAGGAAGTGGGTATTGAAGAGTTGAGGAAAGAGGAGGACGTGTTGCATAGTTTCTGAGAAAGTTGACTATATAACAATTATCCATATGTTCCTAAAAACATAGCTAAAATAGATAAAACTTTAATGGGAGTTTGACACCTCCAAAATCATTATCAGGATGTATTGGCACATGGCTCTCAGAAACTTCTGGACCAAGCAGACAAAAATAGAGAAGGTAAGGAAGTTTTGAGGAGTGTGATTAATAAGTTTGAGCTAATAGAGATCTAGTCTCCTATATAACCCCTCTTTCCAAAAAAAAAAAAAAAAAAGAAATAGTAATAATGTACTTTAAGTCAACTACATGATGTCTCAATGAGGCCCAAAGTTATTATCATACATATTGTTCTCTAACCCATTCTAAAAAACATACAAGTCAATAAGCTCTTCGTATCAAAAAAAAATAAGTTAAGAAACTAAAAAAAGAATTCACTCACAAATAACCTGTGGGTTAAGGAGAAAATAACAATATACTGTACAAAATATTTAGAACTGCATGATTATGAAAGTGGTATTTATCAAAAAATAGAGAATACAGAAAAAAAGCAAGAAACGCACAAAGTCATGTAAAGAAATTAAATCTTAATTGTACCATCCAAAACTAATCAATTAACATGTGTTGTGTAATCTTTCAGGCTATCTACACTACTGCAAGGCAAGTTCCTTCATTCTTAGGAATGTGTTTGCCAGGCTGAACATTCAGGTCTAGTGGATAAAGTGCTTTACACAGAGCGTCCTCCAAAACACAGGTAAGTTTTTTCCTAAGGAGAATTTCGTGAAGCAAAAGAATTTTTATTTCACTACTTAACGAAGTATAATAGTTTTAATTAAAATTTCTATTTAAGGTCATGCTTACAATGAACATTCTTTCTATTTACAACATTTTTTATTCTTCTGAAGTTCAGTATGGCTTAAGATGTGAGATGTGTTTCTAACTTGATTGATTAGCATGCCAATTTATTTTCAAAAACATTCCCCAGTTATCACATATTAAAGAATCACTCTTTTCCTCTAAGGACCCAAAGGATTGTGTTTTCTAATCTATTTATCTGTGTTTAAATTAACCCTTGTTGCATAAGAAAACACCACAAAGCCCAGTGACCCAAACACTGAGAATTCAGTCTTACTTGGGAGCCTGAAAGTCAGAGTGCTTTCTGGTAACTGTGAGCTCAATCACATACCTCCAGCTAGCTTCAAAGTAGGTGGAAAACTCTAGGATCTTGGGTGAGTTCTTTCATGTACTGGGGGTCAGATGACCCTAGAATAGCCTAGGATGGCTTTGGTTGGAACCAAAGAGAAGAAAGAGAGCAAGGATACAAAAGGATAAGTCCTAATGTGTAAGAATCCCTCAAGTCGATGTTGTATCATACTGACTCACTTCTTCTTGGACCAAGCAAGACACATGACCGAGCCAAGTCAGGATGGAAGGGGACTGCTAAGTTATAGTGCAAAATACAATGGAATACAGGGAGGCCATCAACATAAGTCATTGGTAAAATTAGTCTACCATGATCTGTGTTCAGGGATGAAAGCTCTATAAAGGAGTTTAATATAAGGTAGAAATAGTCAACCTAGCAGAAAAAATTTTTTAAATCTTATTCCTGTGAAATTTATGAAGTAGATTTTATTGTGAATGCTGTATCTTTTTTATTCTGCTTTTCAACTATTTAATGATGACTCTTCTCATTTATGTATTTCTTTTTCAATCAAACAAATATTATTTGATTTGGCCATTTTATACTTTTCATCTATGTAATGACGTGGTCTGAAAATAACAGTACCTATTCTCACGTTTTCTACTGCTTATGGTTTTGTGTCTAATTCAACGTGCTATGACTTATAAAACAATTTCTTGTTCCAAAATAGATCGTAGATGTTTCTAATTTTTTAAAATGTAATATAAAGTTGGCTATTAATTAAAGATATTTCTTATAAAATGAAAATATTTTCATTCTATTTTATAATCTAGAATGAAGTTGCATTTTATAAAACTTGATATTGATCAAGATGATCAAAAAGTCTCCCTTGGATATGAATATGAAAAACTACGTTAATAAGATTCTTATTGATGAATTCCTGAAAAAAATTCAGTAGCACTATTTAATTATTTTTGTGGTATTTGGCTTTATTCACTCATATTTAATATTTTTAATATTTTTGTCTATATTTATAAGCGAAATATCTCTGTAATATGGTGTATGTGTGGAGAAAACTACAGAAGTTTTGCTGTCGAGTTGGATTGGGAAGACATCTATGTCCCCAAGGAGCTTAAATAATATATAAATTATCTGTTTCTGTAAAATTTGATGGATATCACCTGTCACACCTCTTCAGCTTGGTTTTCATTATCAGAAGCCCAATCTAAACTAGATAAAGTACAAACACATAATACATACATTTGTGTTGGCTTACAGAACTGACAAGTCCAAAATTACATAATTGACTTTGAACTCTTCTGGCTTCAAGTGCTCCAATGTAGTCTTGCAGCCTCTATACCATTCTTCACTACTCAGCTCTGCCTTCTTTTGTTATTACTTTATTCTTAGGCAGACGTACTTCATGTAGTAGAAAAAAACATGGTCAAGAGAAGCTCCAGGCTTCTGATACCTACAGAGAAAAAAAAAAAAAAAATGACCCTTTCTCACTCCACGTCTATACATGTAGTAATAACCTTGGCTGAACTTGTTTGAATGACAACAATCACCTGGGCCATCCTGGAAAAGGAGGTGAAGAAATAGGATTGAATGCACCCAAGTCACAAACCTACCTGTGGACAGGACGTTTAGTGCATTGTGAAACCTTCTTAACAAGTCATCTTCTACACTGTCCTTGGTGAAAATTTTACTTTCCACCCTATCAATGATTATATCGCTATTGTAAGTATTCCTTGTTTTATCCTAGGCCGTTGGATTTTTTTAGAAGAAAAAAAATGAACCTGTGTAATTAGGGAAGAACAAATTACTATAGTAAAAGTAATATGAAAAACTAAGAAGTTAGAATACATAAACAGAGAGAGGATAATCAAACACATTTTAATCTAATAATTGTTAGCATCCTCGTTACTCAGCTAATTCTATTAAATCTCATATCTATAAAGCATTATGAATATTTTACATTAGACTATTATATTTTGTATTATCCTCAAGAATAATCAGAATACTAGAAAATGTATTTCACTTCATAATTGTTTACACCATGAAAATTCATATGAATATGTATTCAACAAAATAAAGTTACAGACTTAGAATATAACTTTCTGATTTCCTAACCTGCAATAATCATTTAAGCCCAACAATAGAAAAAAGAAATCTTTCGATGTTGCTGTTTTCTTTTGTAAAATAAATAAATAAATACGTCAATAGTGCACATGTAACTATCTTAAGTACACTAACTTCAAAACTATATAGTCTATGAATTTGTGCTTGTGTCTTGGCAATCCAATTTTAACATATTTCTACATAACTGAGTTTATCCTAAATCTAATCTTCTATAGTTTCCTATCCTTGATAAGAATTCCCTAATAAATATTCATTTTCAAATACAGCAATTGTTTTGTTTTGTTTTGTTTTGTTTTTTAACATAAACTGAATGTTGGAAATAGTCTCAAAAGAAACTAGCTCCATGGTCACTTAATTAATTTTAATTGGTCAGGGATTCAGGACTAATTACTAGTACTTTTAATTACCTTTGAATTTCTATATTTCAGCACTTTTCTCATGATTACTTGGTAACTAGCTCAGATTCTTAATGTTTTTTCGCTACTTGAAATATTTTCCACTGCTCATCCTCTTTGCCTAGCTGACTCTTTAGCTTTCAGGGCTCAGCTTAGACATCACAACTCAGGAGATCATTTCTCAAACTGCTCATTCAGATGTATATCTCCCTGGTATATTTCATAATTGAACTCTGTAATATTTCTTCACATTTGTATCAGTGTTTATAATTTTATATCAACTACAAAGTAACCTCCTTGAGAACAGGTATTTTATCATTTTTCTTCACACTTTATTAGTAACATCTAGAATAGTGAGGAATACATAGGAAATAATAAGTATTTACTAAATTTGTTAAACAAACTGACTTGGATTCTTGGTGCCATAGTTAATAACAATGTATTGTATGCTTGAAAATTGCTAAGAGGGTAGACTTTAAGTATTCTCACCATATACACGAAAATAAATACGTGAAGTAATGCATATGTTAATTAGCTTGATTTAGCCATTCTCCAATGTATAATTACTTCAAAACTTCCTGTTGTCCACTATAAATATATAGGGCTTATGTTTTTCAATTTGAAAAAATAAATACATATTTTATTAATGTTTCTATTCTCCATGATGTGAGCTCAATGAGAACAGAAGATTTTCTTGTCACTACAACTCGCCAGTTCCACACCCAGCTTCTAGCAGAAAGCAGGTACTTAATACACATTTGCTAAATGAAGAATGGAAAACACCAGCAAAAAAAAAATTCAATTCTGAGATGGTGACAATGGAGAAAGTTTCAATACGCAGACCTCAGATGGACGATGAGCATAGCAGACAACAATGTGGCCTGCAATGAAGTTTGGGTCAACCACAGGGAAGAGAAGAGATGACATTTCAACTTGACTGGAGCTGAAATGCACAAGTTTTTGGAAGTCCCTGAATGATAAAGTCTGCATTTTTTGCCCTTTTTAATGGCAAAAGCAGTTACTTTT
Source organism: Trachypithecus francoisi (assembly GCF_009764315.1). Taxonomy (NCBI): domain Eukaryota; kingdom Metazoa; phylum Chordata; class Mammalia; order Primates; family Cercopithecidae; genus Trachypithecus; species Trachypithecus francoisi. The sequence goes on from NW_022681460.1 coordinate 61,918,466, forward strand.
GCACCAACTTAATATAAAGGTGCTAGGAAAGTATATAAAGTTTCTGGTAACCCTCTTTGTACTTAATTAAGTACCTGAAGAAATCCATTTAAAATAAATTGATTGTATTTGAATTGACTTCATGGAATTCCGCTCATTTTTACACTGTTATATAGTGACAAACATTTCTGAAAAGATCTCAAGGTTTTGTAGATAGAGACCAGCAAAGCAAAGACTACAGTCTCTTACTGAGCAATCCAAATTGACTGCCAAATAGACTATGCCCAATTTGGATCAAGTATTCAACCTCAGTCCAAGTGTCTATGGCCAAGGGAGCAAAGTGACATATCATTAAACTGGCTACTAAGTGATAAGACTTGACCTGTGACCGGTGGTGGGTGAGAGAGTTGAGTCTCCAGAGAGAAATGAATTGGGTAGATACCATCTAGGTAAACCAACTTTAACTCACTACTTTATTTCCTGACATCTTAAGCTTCAACTCTTCATGAAGGAATACCAAAAGCAGTTAAGGAATGTCCCCTGAAATTTCCCTAGAAAGTATCCAGAAGCTATATGGACCACACCAAGCAAATTTGGGGAAGTGGCCCAGATATTTACTTGCCCAACTTATTTTAGTCTCTAGCCATACTCCATAACTATGCTTTCCTTATGCTGAAGTATTAAAAAAAACTATCTAAGGGCCCTTTTTTTGATGTCTGAAAACTACCTATGTTAATTCCCAGTGAACTCTTGCCAAATATGCCAGATATGGGAATTAATATTATTTGCATTGACTTTTGTGTTTAGAGTTGTAGTGTTTTATCCTGCTTTACAACCAAAATACCTCTACACTAGGCCTTCCTTTATTTAGAGGGAATCATTTAGAAGGATAGAAATTCAAATCAGAAGCCACAGAGATTTAGAATCCAGAAATCGAAAAGTAAATGCCTGCATTGGCCATGACTCTCACATCACTTTGGAACAACTCCTCAGATAACGTTTTTCTGGAAATACTGCAAGAGAGAGACATAAGTGCATAGACTTTATTTATGGTTTAACATCAGTTAGAAGAGACAGATTGCAGAGACTTCTTCATGTCTAGTCCTTTAGGTTTAATTTGGTCACTCTGAGACAATTTTAGCACAGACAACAGCAAGTTGGCCACACCCATATTTGTGTATTTGTGTCAAAGCTTAATTTTTGAGTCATGTGAAACAAGAAAAAATCTCGCCCTGACTCCCCCAACTCCTACCACAATTCTAGACAATTGTTCATCTCTACAACCCAATCAATTATCCCAGAGCCTGATTCGAATACTTGAGTCTGCAATCAAGCCAGAATTTCCTTTCCCATTCTACCACTACTTATTGCCATGAATACGTTGTCTAAAACATTGGATTTTTAAAAAGGCAAAATGTTCTTAAAAACTGGAAAGTAGGCTTTCCCGCAAATGCATTATCTGTAACAACATCTTTAGCAATTTTAAATTTAAAAAACTGTTATCACAGAATTCATACAAACTCACTGGAGAAAAATTATAAAATATAAATTGGTAAATTTTTTATGATTCCACTATTCTTTAATGAAGAGATAACTATTCTTATCATTTTAAGTAGATAAACTAATATATGTTTTCTATTTATAAAACATTTTTCTTTTAGAAAAATGGGATAAAGCCTATTTAATAACCTAGTTTCTTGCCTGGTAGTATTTCAGGAGCATACTTTTAGTGGCTAATATTTTGTGATAGGAAGTGTTTTGGGCTGAAATATCTCTCACTCAAAAAGATACACTGAAGTTCTAACCCCTGGTACCTCAGAATGTGACCTGACTTGGAAATAGAGTAGTTACAGATGTAATTAATTAAGATGAGATTGTACTGGACTAAAATGGGCTCTAGTCTAAACAACTGATGTCCTCATGACAAGATGGCTACCTGAAGACAGAGGCGCATGGGGAAAGCCATGCAATAATGAAGGCTGAGTGGAGAGAGGCTGCCACAAGCCAAGGAATGCCAAAAACCGCCAGCAATCCACTAGAAGTTCTGAGGCTGCAAGAAAGGATTTCCCCACAGGTTTCTCAGAATTTCCCCTATGCATTTAACACTATGAGTGTGAATTCAAGAACTATGAGAGACTAAATTCCTATTATTTATGCCACCCAGTTGTAGCAAATTGTTGTTAGCACAAACCTAGAAAACTTTGCTACTGTGGTAAAACACTTAAAACAATAATGACAGTAAAAAGTCCCACAAAACAGGTGTGTATATACAACAATATACAGAAGAGTTCTTCAATTCCGCAAAAGGATTAGTTTAAAATCCATACAGTAGCACGAGAGCTCCATTTAATTCTAAGCTTTAACTTAGTAAGTATTATAATAAATTACAGAGGCTATAGTGAGAAGTTCATACCCAGGAAAAATTTTTAAAGAAGCAAGTTATGTTTACCAGTCAGGATCCAGTCAGAAGACAGAAACTCCATCAGGAATTTGAAAAAGGAAAATGGAAAGAATATCTAAGAGGTTGCAAGGGATACAGAAGGAGAAGCCACAGACCAGCAAATCTTCCCAGGGCCGAGAGAATGGTGAACAAGGAAGAAACTTAGAAATATTGAAGAGGGGCTGGGCGAGGTGGATCAGGCCTGTAATCCTAGCACTTTGGGAGGCCGAGGCGGAAGGATCGCGAGTTCAAGACCAGCCTGGCCAACATAATGAAATCTGCATCTCTACTAAAAATACAAAAAAAAAAAAAAAAAAAAAAATTAGCCAGGCATGGTGGTGTGTGCCTGTAATCCCAGCTACTCAGGAGGCTAAGACAGGAGAATTGCATGAACCTGGGAGGTGCAGGTTTCAGTGAGCCGAGATTGTGCCACTGCACTCCAGCCTAGCAGTGCAAGACTCTGTCTCAAAAAAAAAAAAAAGAAAAGAAAAAAGAAGAAAAGAAATGTCAAGGAGGCTGCAAGGCTGAGATTTAAATCTTGGAGGAGATGGCATGAGTGCCACATGCTGCCACCACTTGGTGATGGAGAAACGTAATGGAACCACTCATGGTGGAACCATGAGAATATCTTGTCGTTTTAGTGACCAAGAACCTTGGTGGAGGATGCTGCTCGTGAAGCACAGAAGCAGTTCACTGCAGTGGTGATGAACATATGTGCCAGGAGATGTCTTGAGTAAACCACAGGAGGGCATTGCAGCTAAGAGGTGTGCTGCTGTGTCCCCTTCATGCCCACATTCTTAATGTTCGATGGGAAACAGAACACGGAAGCCAAAAAATCCCTCCTCCTCTTCCAGTGCTACAATGTCTTCTCAAGAGAGCCTAACCTCAAGCCAGCTGAGGCAGGCACCTGCAATCTTCAGGATCTAATTGCAACATCACAAAGCAAGGCAAACAAGGGTGAGTTGGGAGCTGAGAGGCAATCAATTAATAACTGGCATAGTCTCCTCCTTTATATCTGCCGTATCTACATATCTGTATCGACATCGATGATATTACAGCCACCCCCGCTTCTACTTCTTGATTCCCAGACCCAGGTCTTATGACTATGGGGGAGAAAACATCCTGTAGTGCTGATTCAAAGAATATACTGTGTCCTGTAAGATAAAAGCCCCTCCTCTCAAGGTGTAGTCTTCTAAGTAGCATTGTCACTGAGACCTCAGGAAGCCATTCCACCTTTCCAGTAGACCAGTTGATAGTGGATGTCTGAAGACCAGTGAATTCCCTGGGCATGAGGCACTGCTGCACTTCCTTCACGATGAATGAGTTCCTTGATCAGAGGCGTGGTGGCTCAGGCCTGTAATCCCAGTACTCTGGGAGGCCGAGGCAGGCGGATTACATGAGGTCAGGAGCTGGTGACCAGCCTGGTCAACATGGTAAAACCCCGTGTCTACTAAAAATACAAAATTAGCCGGGTGTGGAGGCAGGCACCTGTAATCCCAGCTACTCAGGAGGCTGAGGCAGGAGAATCGCTTGAACCCGGGAGACAGAGGCTGGAGTGAGCCAAGATTGCGCCACTGCACTCCAGCCTGGGCAACAAGAGTGAAACTTTGTCTCAAAATAAAAAAAGAAGAAGAAGGATAAGCAACGCTGAGCAGGATCTCATGACTGTAGATAGTGTATTTTGTGAGTTCATGGACAGTGGTACTGGCGAAAATGTCACAGTCAGGGAAGGTAAATTTATATGCAGAATACACATCTTATCCAGTGAAGGTGGCTCTGCACCCACCGTGATGGAAACAGTTTGGTGTAACCTCTCAGCCACCATGCCTGGGACTGGATCCCCCAGGCTTTAGTGCTACATTGAGGATCCAGCCTTACTCTCTCTTTTGGGGAGGCTGAGTACTCAGCAATAATCAGTAGCCACAGCAGCCTATTTTAAGGGAAAGCCTCTGTTGTTCTGCTCATAGAGAAACTTCATCTCTGTCATCATGGTCTCTCTGTTCTGAGGTCATCGAAAATCAAGCACTGAGGGGGTGGAGGAAGAGGCAGATCGATCTCCACCTAAAGTTATCCATCTGATTATTGAGATTGTTAAGAAGAACAGCTTTCAGACCGGGTGCGGGGGTTCACACCTATAATCCCAGCATTTTGAGAGGCCGAGGTGGGCAGATCACCTGAGGTCAGGAGTTTGAGACCAGCCTGGCCAACATGGTGAAACCCTGTCTCTACTAAAAATACAAAAAAATTAGCCAGGCGTGGTGGCAGGTGCCTGTAATCCCAGCTTCTTGGGAGGCTGAGGCAGAATTGCTTGAACCCGGGGGAGGCAGAGGTTGCAGTGAGCCATCACGTCACTGCACTCTAGTCTGGGTGACAAGAGTGAGATTCCATCTCAAAAAAAAAAAAGAGAGAAGAAAAGAAGGACAGAAAGAAAAAGAAAGAGAAAGAAAAGAAAGAAAGAAAGAAAGAAAGAAAGAGAAAGAAAAGAAAGAAAGACAGAAAGAAGAAAGAAAGAAAGAAAAGAAAGAGAGAGAGAAAAAAGAGAAGAACACCTTTCTCCAAAATCCTCTGCAAAATTCAGGACTCCTATTTTGCCTGTCTCTGGAATGCTACATTCAGTAGTACTTTCAGTCCACCTCTGTGCATTTTTGTCTTTTCCATTGTTTCTGTTTTTCATGTGCAGTTCTGTTCATTATGAATAGAATTTTAAATACTTATTTTTAGGAAGAAAAATGTGATTGTTGACATCCAACTTAAAATTAGATGTTTTCATCATGGAAGACATAGTGCCGTGACACACTCTTTGCTATATCATTAGGCATTTCCTGTGGCTGTGACAATTAAGTAGGTATTTATTTTTAATTGGGTTATATCTAAAGTCATGTGGATTATACATGTAGACCACTACTTTAACCTGTGTCCCAATTCCATGTTCCCCCTAGCTTTCAAGATTTAAAATCTGATTGAGTTTTTCAGTTACAGCCTTAAAAATATATCCCTCCAAATTTAAAAACTTGTGTTAGCAGTACACTTTTCAGTTACTTAAGAACTGTCCCATCCTTGAGCCTGGCATGGACTTAGAGTGAAATTTCCAGGACTTCTAAAACTGCAATTTGAGTAGAAATTATCTGAACATATTATTAAAATGAAGAATCTGATTAGGTATATCTGGCATGGAACTTGAGATTCTGCATTTATAACTAATTTCTAAGTGGTGTTGATGATGAAATGCCAGTCTGTAGGACCATATTTCGAAAACAAAGGAGTAAACACACAAAACATGGGCTTTTCTGGAGTGTGCTTTTATCAGTTTATGGAAGCCTGTTGTTAAATTTTCAGGAATTTTGCAAGCTGGTTGTTAAACATAGTGGTTATTAAAAGTTAAATTATATGAACTTCTAATTAAATAAATAATACTAAAGCAAAGAAAATAAATATGCAAAACTCATCACGTCCTAATTAATTTCCTACATTTACTTTGATCTATGCCCTTGAAGTTATTCATGTCTATCATGCCTGTGCGATGAAAATATTTGTAATGGTGTCCCTCAGTACATCTCTTTCCAGCTGTATTTCGGTGACATTGCATTGGTAGTTTGAAATGGCCATAATGGTAGTATTTGTAGCACAAAAATTGGCAAACACTACAAATCAGTTCCCTACTTTTTTTTCAAACAGCCTGTTGTGAAAACATTTGCCAGCATACCACTGGTCCATAAGCAGAGCTTTGGTCCTTTAATCTAAAATATTACCTTAGTCCATTCTGACTCCTATAACAAAAATACCATAAACTAGGTAATTTATAAATAACAAATGTATTCTTTGCAGTTCTAAAGCCTGGGGAGCTATAGTCAAAACACCAGCAGATTTGATGTCTGTTGAAGGCTCACTCTCTGGTTCAGAGACGGTGCCTTCTCATTTGGTAGAAGGAAGAGGCAGCTGTCTGGGCCTTTTCTCTAAGGTCACTAATCCCATTCATGAGGGCTCTGCCATCATGACCTAAGTATCTCCTAAGGCCCCACACTTTAATACTATTGCATTGAGGACCATGAACATTCAGACCATAGATACCCAAAGGGTAGACCAGGTAAACACAATGCTCTGTACACTACACTCAAATCCCACTTGAAAGACAGAGAAAAAGGTCCCACTTTATTTCTTCCATATCTGAAAAGAACAGTACTCGGCACTGAAATGCATAATGACTAGGACAAAAGAACACATTTAGAGGCAACTGAAATTTGTGGGAATGAACACATGTTTAACCTGGCTGTTATGAGTAGCTCAGAACTTAACATAAATATTTTGATGATTATATTGTTTCTGCATTTATACCTTAAATAACACATTTATATTTGTTTTTAGTGATAATGTTCTTGTCACATTATAATAAATCGAAGAGTTTTAAAAATATTTCTTTGAAAGCTCTGGCTCTATTGCCATGCCAAGTAAATGGTTTTTCATTTAAAAGTTCCTTTTGCAGTGAAATTTTTGAGACTGTGAATTAGAATGTATGCGGGTTTTAGAAATCCATATTAATACTCAAAAACATGGCAGAAACTAAAGTACTCTCTGACAGTTCCTGGCTTTATTTACATTTTAAATGGTGCATATATTCATATGCTTACCTTCCCAAGGAGTTTTACAGGTCCTGATTTTGTCTTACACATATTTTTAGCCTTGATATATGTAGGAACACAGGGTAAAAACTTATCTCTAATAATAAACTCTAAATATATAAAGTCTATTGTTCAATCTGTAAATAATTCACTCATTTAAGCTAAATTCAAATATTTCCTCACTCCCTCAATCTCCATTGATCAAAAAAGCTCAAAATAATCTCACCCACCTCACCTCTGAGTTCCTGTAGTATTTTCTGCTTGGGGAAGAAAATCCACCAGAGCACCATTCCCATAGGACTTTATTCAAAACTCTCTGGCAGGAGAAGACTGTGAAGGAGGGTAGAAACAGTCTAAACTGGGGAAGGGAGTGGAATATTTTAGGAAGCTTTGAGGTTGGTCAAAGTTCAACTCTTTCTGGAAATGTTTCTTCTTTCCAGAGGGGTTTTTCATGTGGATTAGCAGCCATGGTTTGGGTAGCCTGGATTTTATCAAAAGAGTGAAGAGAAATAGTTAGGGTTTATGTTACATGCAAGAGAGGCTGGAACAGCTGCCAGGGACGGGCATGTGAAGGCCATAGTGGAAAAATCTCAGGTCTCAAGTCCTTCAGTTTTATATTTATCTATCCATCATTTGTCTTTTTTAAATGTACCCTATCAGTCAGGGTTCTCTAGAGGGACAGAACTAACAGACTAGATGTCTAGATGAAAGGGAGTTTATTAAGGAGAATTGACTCATATGCTCACAAGGTGAAGTCCCACAATAGGCCATCTGCGAGGTGAGGAGCAAGGAAGCCAGTAGTGGCTTAGTCCGAGTCCCCAAACCTCAAAAATAGGGAAGCCAACTGTGTAGCCTTCAGGAGGCCCGAGAGCCACTGGAGTAAGTCCGAGAATCCAAAAGTTGGAAACTTTGGCGTCTGATGTTCAAGGACAGGAAGCATTCAGCAGAGGAGACGGATGAAGGTCAGAAGCCTCAGCAAGTCTGTTTCTCCCAACTTCTTCTGCCTGCTTTTTCCTAGCCATGCTGGCAGTTGACTGGGTGGTGCCCACACATACTGAGGGTGTGTCTGCTTCTCCCACTCCACTGACTCAAATGTTAATCTCCTTTGGCAACACTCTCACAGACACACCTGGGAACAGTACTTTGCATTCCTCAGTCCAATCAAGCTGACGCTTAATATTAACCATCACACTAACTAAGGTGACCATAAAAGTTATCCTTGACACATATATGAGTGAAAATAAATGCTATTAACAAAGATAGTTTTATCATTTTTTTTTCTGTTTGCTTACTCTACCCAATTAAATTCTAAGTCTCCATATATCACAAACAAGTACCAAAGACACCTTAAAAATATCACTTGATTGACTGGAGTAAAATGATAAATATAAAAGACTCTTTATACAGAGGATTCACTGATTATAGCTGCAGTATCCTTTCAGGTAATTTTTTTCCAGTTCATATTTATTACACTCTTCCTGAGGCATACTTGCCGTTTGTGCCCTTACACATCAATGATACCATGAGGTCATCCAGATAGCTTCCCTGATACACACTACCCCATTATTTTCCCTCTTTTAAATTTCCGAAGAAGGAAAAAATATTACTTCTTTGTGTAAAGGAGAAAAGTAATATATATGAAAATTTGTAAATTGTACTGACTCTAGGCATTTCAATTTGTGGGAAATCATTGCACTTTTTAGTAGAATAGTCTTCAATTGAAGCATGATGGCTTTTTAATTATGTAACTATGAGATTTTTAAATTATACATTTTTTCAAGCCCAGTATTTACTTAAAATGTGTTTAAGTAAAAGGATTTTTGTGTAGGTTATTTAGAACTATATCGTATCTATGAAATAGAGAAGATAAATAAGGTGAGACCAAATTACCTGAACACATAAATATTTAATCTGTTTCCCATTTAGAAAAAAAAAAAAGAAAGAAAGGCAGAAAAGTGCAGCTTGCTACCAGAGCTCATTTCTCAGGGTAAACAGGAAATAGGTTAAGTTGGTAAATTAGGAGAATACAACATTAGAAAACCCACATCCAAAGTGCTTTGTATTATTAACTGATTTTATAAACCACTCATTCTGCCTGTAAGTTTCTGTCTCCATAAACAAAGTTGAATAAATTCATTCAGTTCAGCCAATATTTAATAAGCATTATCCATGTGTGGAAACAGGCCATTGTTGAGGCATTTTGTATTAAAATATTAATAGAATAGGATACCTAAAACTGAGGGGGCTCATAGTCCCTGATATGGTTTGGATCTGTATCCCCAGCCAAATCTCATGTCCCACTGTGCTCCTCAATGTTGGAGAAGCAGTTAGGTGGGAGGTGATTGGATCATGGGGGCAGAATTCTCATGAATGGTTTAGTACTATCTCCTGGTGCTGTTCTCATCATAGTGAGTGCGTGAGATCTTGTTGTTTAAAAGCCTGTGGCACCTCCAGCTCCTGCCACGTAAGGCACCTGCTCCCTCCTTGCCTTCCATCATGAGTAAAAGCTCCCTGAGGCCCCCTCAAGAAGCAGATGCTGCCACGCTTCCTGTACAGTCTGTGGAAACATGAGCCAATTAAACCTCTTTTCTTTATAAATTCCCCAGTCTCAGGTAGTTCTTTATAGCAGTGTGAGAACAGACTAATATAGTCATAGTCCTAAAGATAGAGACAAATATATTATCAGCTGAGTCCAAATAACCCCACAGTTTAGGTATCTTCAGAGAAATGCATAAAGGATACTGTAGTTTACACAAAAGATCATTCCACCTGAGGAATCAGAAATAACTTTGAGTTCGAAAAATAGTCAAATGATTCAAGCTAAGGAAAAAATCCACATCATCTTATTTTCAGCACTGGGCAAGCATTTTTAAATCATATTTTATTATAACATTGATTTACGATTACAGTTAAGTTTGGAAATACACCAAATAAAAAGTAAAACAAAAATCACTCAGAATTCTAGCATTCTTAAATATCTGCTTCTATTTTTATATTTTGGGCTTTTTTCTATAAAGATACTTTATAAATAGAATTTGAAATGAAAATTTATTAACCTGCTCTTTATTATTTAACACTATTAACGATGAGGATTGTCTCTGTCATCACATATATTTCAAAAACATAACTTTAAGTGGTTACAACATAGTCTACTTTAAAATTTGTCTTTAGTAAAATACAATAGGAAAGAAAAACCTGTTTTTGTTTTTTAAGTAGCACAAATACAACTATGATGAACTCTCTTACAACATATTATTGAGTGAACACATGCATTTTTCCCCAAAAATAATTGCTGAGAAGTGAAATTACTGAATCAAAGGAAATGAATATTTTAAGGCTTTTGATACAAGTAACTAAACTCCCTTTGAAAAATACTAGTAATTTATGGGTCTGTCAACAATGTATTAGGATTTTCAATTACCTACAAACTCAAAGTTGCCATTATTACTTTAAAAACAAAATGACAAAAAAAAGAAAAACCCACACTTGTCATATTAGTAGGTGAAAAACAGATTGTCACTTTATTTTGCATTTCTTTGATCTCTAATTGGGTTAAACTTTTTCACATTTATTTACTCCTTCCACTTCTCTTATTTTTTTCCTCTACTATTTATGTTGCCTTTAAGACTTTTTTTTAAATGCTGAAAGCTTATTGACTGTAGTAAACATTGCAAATATTTCCCAGATTTGCCTTTGCCTTTTAATTTTATCATTGATTTATTTTAATTTTTCTTTGCCCCACTTAATGATTTCCAACTATTAAATGACTTTTACCTGGAATTCTGAATCTCTAACACTAATATTGTAAACCTTTCATTTGCCTGATAAATCTTTGCCTATTCTTTTATTTGGAAATCCTTTTGTACTTTTTTATGACACTCGTAATAAATAAGATTTTTGTGTTTACCTTACCAAAGAGCTCCATCTTTAAATTAAAACAGCCTTCTGAAATATTGTATATGATTTTAGAATATTTTTCTTTACCTTTGTGATTTTAAAAATTGTCACAAAATATTTAGAATGGGTGTCTTTTTAATGCTATTGCTTATAACAACTCATTCCTCTCAAACAGAACACACAAATATTTTTTTCTTAGCTCAGTTTTAACCCCTATATCTGCTCTAGCTTCTGTTTTCTTGTTTCAGGGTCTTGCTGCTGCTTTTGTTTTCTTTGCTATATAGGCTTTTAAGAAGTTTTATTTTACTTATAGGATCCACAGTGTTTCAGAAGACATACATTCTATTCTACTGTGTTAACCTTTAAGTTTTTTGAGTTTTTCTAATTTCCATACTGGTCTTTGTTAATGTAATATTACATCAGCAATTATACAGTAATGGTTGTTAATGTTATATGTTTTAAATGTCTTACTTTTAATTTAGAAAATATTTTTATTTTGTTCTTTTTGCTCAAGATTGCTTTAGCTATTCAGGGTCTTTTGGGGTTCCACACAGATTTTAGGATTTCTTTTTTCTATTGGTGTGAAAAATGTCATTTGTGTTTTGATAGGGAATTCATTGAATTTATAGATTGCTTTAGTTAGTAAAGATATTTTAACAATATCCATTTCATCCCATGAGCAGGAGATATCTTTCCATTTTTTGTGTGTCTTCTTCAATTTATTTGATAAATGTTTTATAGTTCTTGATGTAAAGATCTTTTGCTTCTTTGGTTAAATTTGTTTCTAGTTTTTTTTGTACTTATTGTAAAAGGGATTGCTTTGTGATTTCTTTTTCAGGTAACTCTATATTGGCATATAGAAATACTACCAATTTTTATATGTTGATTTTGTATCCTACAACTTTACTAAATTTATTAGTTTCATTTTGGGTGGGGGTGGAGTGTTTGGGGTTTTCTGTATATTAGATCGTGCTCTCCGCAAACAGGGATAACTTGACTTTCTCCTTTCTAATTTGGATGCCCTTTCTTTCTCTTGCCTGATTATTCTGGATAGAACTTGCAGTACTATGTTGAATGAAAGTGGTGAAAGTGGGCATCCTTGTCTTGTTCCAGATCTTAGAAAGAAAGCTTTTAGCTTTCCCCCATGTAGTATGATAATAGCTATGGACTGTTTATGTATGTCCTTTATTATGTTGTGGTATGTTCCTTCTATACTTACTTTGCCGAGAGTTTTTACCAGGAAGTGATGTTAAATGTTATCAGATGCCTTTTTTGTTGTTTTTGCTTCCATTGATATGATCAGAGGGTTTTTGTCCTTCATTGTATTGATATATTGTATCATGTTTATTAATTTGCATATGTTGAACCATCCTTATATCCCTGGGATTAAATCCATTTGATCATGGTGAACAATTTTTTATATGCTGTTGGATTCGATTTGCTAGTATTTTGTTAAGAATTTTTGCATATATGTTCACTGTAACTATTGTCCTATAGTTGTCTTTTTCTGTTGTGGTGTTGCATTTTCTGGTTTTGGTGTCAGGACGATGCTGGCCTTATAGAATGAATTTGGAGGAATTTACTCCACTTTGATTTTTTTGCAATAATTTAAAAAGAATTGGTTTAAGTTCCACTTTAAGTGTTTTGTAGAATTTAGCTGTGAAGCCATCTGATCCTGGGATTTTCTTTGATGAAAGGCTTTTTATCACTGATTTAATTTTGTTACTTATTGGTATACTGAGATTTTCTATCACTTCATTTTTTAATCTGAATAAATTGTATTTGTCCAGGAATTTGTCCATTTCTTCTAGGATTTCCCATTTGTTGGTATATAATTGTTTGTAATAGTATCTAATGATCTTTTGTATCTTGTGGTGCCAGACTCCATTTTGTTTTCTTTTTTTTTTTTAGAGTTTGATATATTTTTTAGTCTCTTTAGAAACATACAATGTACCCAAGTTATAGCAAATAGTTCTATGCATAGGTACATATCAATTACACTTTTATTTAATTGTTATTAGTAGACTCCTTTTTCATCTCTGACTTCATTTATTTGAGTCTTCTCTTTTTTTTAGTCTAGCTAAAAGTTTGCCAATTTTGTTTATCTTCCCAAAAACCAACTTTTTTTTTGTTTTTTAGGGTTTTTTTGTCTACATCTTATTTATTTTTGCTTCAATATTTATTATTTTTTCCCTTCCACTTATTTCGGGTTTGTTTGTTTTTGGATGGCATCACTCCACCTGACTTCAAAACATATCACAAAGCTATAGTAACCAAAACAACATGGAACTGACGTAAAAACAGTGACATAGCAAAATGATACTGAATAGAAAGCCTAGAAATAAACACGCACAACTACAGCCAATTGATTTTCAACAAAGGTGCTAAGTACACCATGGAGAAAGAATAGCCTCTTTAATAAATGGTGCTGGGAAAAGTAGAAATCCACATACAGAAGAATGAAACTAGACTCTTAACCTCTCACTATAAAAAAATTACTCAATATCAACTAAAACTTTAAACATAAGACCTGAAACTGTGAAACTACTAGAAGAAAACATACGAGAAAAGCTCCCTGAAATTGATTTAAGCAAGGATTTTTTGGATAAAACCTCAAAGCATGAGCAACAAAAGGAAATATAGGCAAATGGGACTGTGTCAAACTAAAAAGCTTCTCCACAGCAAAGGAAACAATCAACAGAGCAAAGAAACAACCTACAAAATGAAAGAATTTATTTGCAACCAATATCCAAAATTATAAGGAATTCAAACAACTCAACAGCAACAAAGCAAGTAACCCAATTTTAAAATGGGCAAAAGACCTAAATAGATATTTATCAAAAGCAGACAAATAGCCAACAGATACGTTTAAAAATGCTCAGTGACTGTAATTATCAGGGACATGCAAATCAAAACTACAAGGAGATCAGGCACTATCCAATTAGAACAATGACTATCAAAAAATCAAAAGATAACAAGTGTTGGAGCCTTTATACCCTTTACACACTGCTTGTGGGAATGTAAATTAATAGAGTTATTATGGAAAACATTATAAATGTTCCTCAAAATATTAAAAATAGAACTACTATGTGATCCAGCAACTCCACTACTGGGTATATATCCAAAACAAATGAAATCAGTATGTCAAAGAGATATCTGGACTCTGTGTTTATTGCAGCATTATTCCAATAGCCAAGATATGGAATAAACCTAAATATCCATCAACGGATGAATGAAAAAAAAAAAAAGTGGTAGATATACACAAAGGAATATTATTTGGCCACAAAAAAAGAATGTAATCTTTTTGGATGAATCTGGAGATTATCTTCAATCTCCAGAAAGAGAAATATTGCATGATCTCACTCATAAGTGAAATATACAAAGTTGTTTTCATAGAGGTAGGGAGTAGAATAGTGATAACCAGAGAATGGGGCAAAGGGGTTTTGTGAGAGTTTGGTCAATGGGTACAAAGCTACAGTTAGGAGAAATAAGTTCTGGTGATCTCTTGCATCTATAGTAGGATGGCTAGAGTTAACAATAATGTATACTGTGTATTTCAAAAGAGCTAGAAAAGAGATTTTTGAATATTTGCATCACAAAGAAATGATAAATGTTCAAAGTGATGGATATGCTAATTACCCTGACTTGGTCATTACATAATGTATACATGTATGAAAACGTCATCTTGTTTCCTGTAAATGTGCAGAATTATTATATGTCAATTATACGTTTTAGAAAATAAAATATTTCATTTCAATATTCTTCATCATTCCACTGAATCACAATATACTACAGTTAATGTTATTCTTTTTTTTTTATCTCCTCAGCCTGTCATTCAACTTCTGATTTTCATTTCACTTCTGTGAACTGGTATTATTAAGTGATTTTTTAAAAGAATATCATAGAGGTGGCACTTTTATGTACCATTTCTATATCTGAATATATTTTTATCTCCCTTAACAAACAAAAGACAAATTGGCTAATTATAGAATTATTAGAACAAATTATAATTTTGCAAAATATGCTCTGTATTTTTGGCATTTTAGATTGCATCAAACATTGTAGTAGATGATGTTTTTTTCTCCATGGTTGTTTATAAGGAGCTTGTTATACTGGAAGGGGTTGGTCATTTGATTTTTTAATTTTGCTTTCTTTGTACAGACTCAGGCTATGTCACAGTGTGAATCTGTTCTCATTATTAATGAGCCTTTCAATTTGCACATGCAAGGTAGTTTTAATTGGTTATAGCTTTAACTATTATTTCTCTCCTATTCATTTTTAATGTTTTTTCAGCAATAAGATCAGTTCTTTTATTTTCTTATTGCTGTCATTTACCTCTGCATTCTCAAAAAACTTCTAAATGTTATCCTCCAAATGACTATTCCCATTTCTCACTTTTTAATTCTGACAGTTACCCAAATCAGGGTGGATTATTATTCTACTTGCTGTCCTTCTTTGTCTCAGGTATATTTTTTGTCATCACATCCTATATCTCCCTTTAGGGTTTTTTCGATTCTGTTTCACTGGAATGATGTGTTCTAGTCAATGCTTTACTAATAATTTTTAAATTCACCTTCTCCCTCTGCGTCTTCATGATGATGTTTCTTACCCTGGTCCTGCACTGTTTCTTCACAGGATTTTATTACTTTTCTCTTTTTTCAATAAAGCAGAACATATAGAGATGAAGTGTTTGCCAACAGATCTGTTATGTGACTTGCCCATGACACTGTTAATCTTTTATGAGTGACAGTTCAATTGTGTTCTCGGGTTTATAGCTAGAGAGCAGGTTACTGTGCAGGATCCCAAGGTCAGTATCTAGTCTCCAATGATAATTTATCTGGTGCAGTTTTGCTTCACTGGGGTTGATTCTTTTCTTCTATTCATTATTTCATTTCTCTGAGTTAAAAATAAATAAATAAACCTTAGACACAGAATCCGCTTTTGCCAGGCTTGTTCCATGTTTTGCGTGTGTGTGTGTGTGTGTGTGTGTGTGTCTTTTTTTCTTCTGTCCTCTATGTCTTGTTAATTGTTAGGTCAGTTATTGTTTTGTTTATTTTTATGTTACCATTTGAGCTTTCACATTTGTGTCTTCTCAGACATTGGTGAGAAATTTAAAAGCGCTACATCTAGAGCTTCTGAGTAGAGGTTATTTAAAAATTAAATATAAACCCTCAATTCTCACCCCTAGTGAAGTTCTTTCTCATTAATTCTTAACTCCTGACTCTTCTAATTGTATATTGTCCATTGTTATGGAATGAATTGTGTCCTCCCAACATTATATATTGAGTCCAAACTCCTAGTACCTCAAATGTCACTGTTTTTGGAGACAAGGTCTATTAAAGAGGTAATTGAGTTAAAGTGAGATCATAAAAATGAGCCCTAATCAAACATGACTGAGGTCCTTTGAATAAAAGGAAATGTAAACACAGTTGGGTACAGAGGACAGACTACGTGAAGACTCAAGGAGAAGGCAGCCATCGACAAACGAAGGAGAGAGGCTTGGAACAGACCTTTGCCTTAAAGCTCTCTCAGACTTCCAGCCTCCTGGACTGTGAGAAAATAAATTTCTGTTGTTTAAGCACCAGTATGGTACTCTGTTATGGCAGCCCTAGTAGACTAATACATCCATTCTGTCTCCCATACTGATAGAGGACTGTCATCTTCCTTCAAACCCCCTTTCCCTCTTCCACCATCCTCACTCTCAGCTGACAATCCTGCTTATTATTTCACTGAGAAAATAGAAGCAATCAGAGAAGAACATCCATGGACACCACCACCACTTCTACCCAGGAACACATACAGCACGTATGTGGAGCAAATGTAGAACATATAGGACATCTGAAACCTTTGCATTGGCTGTTCCTATTGCTGAAGCACTCTTCCTTGAGATATCCCCAAGACCAATGTATTCCCCTCCTTCAAATAATTGCTCAAATGTCACCTTCTCTGAGAGTTCTAGTCTGCCCAAACTAGTTAAAATAACAATGCACTTCCAATACCAACCCCAGCTGTACCCTGATTAATTTTTCCACAATACCTTCTAATATTCTATACAGTTTATGGCTGTATTATATTCATTATTTATTGTCTGGTCCAAGTATGTAAAAACATGTCTATTTGTTTGATAGTATATTTCTTGCCTCCAGATCAATGTCTGGCACATGAGAGATGTTTGTTTAGATACCTCTATATCTATTTAATAAATAGGTATTTACTAAATCTATTAATAAACTGAATATCTTCAAACAATGACAACTTTCCTCAACCCAAACTCTCTGTGTTGTTTGTATCATACTTATAAAATAGAAAGAAAAAAAAAGATTTGATTTGTTATCATATAATGAAGAGCAACAGGGACACTGCCTTTCTAGGCACAGCAATTGATTATCAGTTTCCTAGGACAATAATGGATTTGGCATTATAATGAAACCACCTTCCTTACTAAGCAGAAGTGCCTTCTCTGCTACCTTGTACCTACAACAGAATAGAGTATGAGGTATCCACATGAACATCAAGCGGCAGTCTCCCTAACTAAACCACTATTCTTAACCTTCCTTACTGGTTTACAGGCTCTTCCTTCAAAGCTGTTCCACTCTGATTCTCATTGTACAGTACCTGCCAGGCTCATTCCCCAGGGTATGTTTCTGTTCTTTCGCCCTTATGCGCGTTCTTCTACAAGATGAGGCAATGTTACACAGAGCTCAAGGCTGTGAGATTTGGAGCCAAGTAGCCTGAATCTTGGTCCTCCCTCTGCCCCTTCCTGGTCAATTTGACTTGTCTTATCTTCAGTTTTCTTAGACGTAAAATGGACCTAATGAATGTAGAGTGTACAGAGTTTGTGAGGATTGAAATAGACGATTCATGCACACTATTTAATAGTGTGATTGCAAATAGTAAGCACCATTTTCAAATAATGTTACCTGTATCACACATTTGTTACCAGGTATCAACAAATGTTACCTGTTGTTGCTAATTGGCTCTGGTATCCATCCAATACAGAAGAAGATGATTTTTTTCTTAGAAACCCTTGCAAGGGCAATTTGTTTCACTGTGTTCCCTTTAAATTGACATCAGCTACACTAGAACTTTATTTCATATGTTTTCTTGGATATTGTAACTTGGGCTGCAGAAAGCAGACACATTTGTAGGTAAAACTAATTTTTATCTAACCCTGCCCTGCACCAAGCCTGCCTTTGGAGCTCCTAAATGCTTGATGACTATGGATATCAGGGTTATCACAGGTCTCCAGTGGAGAATTGCCTGGCTACCTGACACTCAGCTTCCCCAGGAGAAAGTTTTTTTCTGCTTCATAGGCTGTTATACCTCCAGGACACCAACTAACTATCTGGATCTGCACTTAATTTTGGTTTATTAGATTTTCATCATTTTATCTCTAATGTCTCTGATTGTGAGCTAGATTCATATGAAAATTCTCTAAATCTTATCAATTCTCTCCCACTTAGACACAAACCATGAGTATATATAAAGATGATATCAAGTCATACAAATGAGTTTTCTCAATATATCCCAATGTATGACAGCTTCATTTGGTAACATTTTATTGATTCCCTATTATGGGCTAGTCCTGAAAAAAAAAACATAGTTCCTGTTCCAGCATTTTACAGTACAATAAAGGAAACAAATCTTAAACAGTTACTCCCAAACACTGACAAAGTGGTGAATAAAATAGCCTGAAATACAATATAGTGGGTTGTTGATTTTATTATGTCCAAATAAAGTTGCTTTACCAATGAGTACTGTTACACTTTAAGAATGCTTTGTTGTTTTAATAAGAATTTTTGGTGAAATCTGTTAAATTACTTCTTTATAATCAAAGAAATGTGTGAAAGAAGAAACCTGTCACTTTTCATCATAATTCCTGATAAGAAATTCTTGTACATGATCGATATTCAGTAAATCTATTTTGAATTAATGCATGTATCTATATCTGTTATTTAATTAGAAAGAAAAGAACTTTATGAACAAGAGCTCAACTCTGGAGCTCAGCAAGAGGACCATTTTGATGTAGCTTCACAATTTACTGGAAAAATTTCACATTTTACCGTAGATTTATGGAGTGTTTGATCAAAAACAATTCAGTATGTTTAAGAGTCTCCTTCCAGTACCTTTGGCTTTTTGCCCAGTTTCAATCAAAGCAAGATTTTTATTATCAAGTGGCTCCTTTCTGTCCCTTTGATGTAGATTTAGCTTGTTAAATGCATGCTCAGTTCATTCCTATCGAATTTTTTCTCGGCCTGATTACTAAAGGTAGACAGTATTTTCAGACTCAACTCTAACTTTTCCACTTGCCCTATCAAATCTCAGAATTGCACACATTCAGGTAAGGACCAGCAAGGACAAGGGGAATGTAATCATCAATCAAAACCCAATACATGGTGGGCACAGTGGCTCACATCTGGCATCCCAGCACTTTGAGAGGCTGAGGCGGTTGGATCACCTGAGGTCGGGAGTTCAAGACCGCCTAACCAACATGGAGAAATCCCATCTCTACTAAAAATACAAAATTAGCCAGGGGTGGTAGTACATGCCTGTAATCCCAGCTACTCGGGAAGCTGAGGCAGGAGAATTGCTTGAATATGGGAAGCAGAGGTTACAGTGAACCAAAATTGCGCCATTGCACTTCAGCCTGGGCAACAAGAGTAAAACTCCATCTACAAAAGAAAAAAAAGAAAAAAAAAAAAACCAACACATTGATTTTGGAATCTGGCCAGAGTGAACCAGTGGTTACATTTTCATTTCCCCATCTGGAAGGTCAAGTGTCCATCAAAACCCCTCAGTGCCATTAGGCTTCGGAAAATACCTGCAGCTTCTCTTTACAAACTTTTGGGAACCCACATTTGTAAATATCATTTGTAAATGAATATTGCTGAGAATACTACGTTACCGAGGTAATTTTCAGCTGACAGCTAAGGCTACCCACACTGTGGAATGTATTTACTTTATTAATGCCAATATCTATATTTGAAAAAAAATCTAATAAATTACTTAACTATACTCGGCATATAAAAACACATCTGTCATGGCAGTAATTGTTGACTAACCCTCATGTGCTTTGGCTCCAGCTAGATTTTAGCAAAGACTATTGTCTTTTTAATTGTTACAGCCCACATTAGACCTTAATCTTTCAATGAACAGAAACCAAGTCTACATTTTCCCCACTGGATACCCAGAATTCTCATTATAAGAGCTTAATAACTGCTCAATAAATATTTGTAGAATGAATAAAAGGATGATTAAATACATAAATGAACAAACTAACTCTTAACGAATGATTTTTAGTTTTTGACCCAAACCTACCCCATGCCTGGAAACATGAAATCTGCAGCTAGATTGTTCAATAATGCTACATTCCTATGCTTCCATTTTGTGTTGCATCTAAGAGTCCTTCCCTAATTTCCATTTGTTAGAAATCTTTGATCTCATGCTTATTTTAATCCTTTTGTTGATGAAGCCTGGGTCTCTCATCCTCACCATGTAAACTGAAATGCCTCAGTTCTATTCTCAATTCATGGTCATCTGACTCTTCTCTAAGGCATATTGAAATTTCAAAGTCAACCAGCAAAGAAACATGAAACAAAAGAAGCTGGGTTTTAGAGACTTCCAGTAAAAGTTGCCTTGAGGGTTTTTTCAGTTATTGTCACTCTAGATAACAGGTATTAGGCAAACAAAACAACCTCCATCATCATGGAAGATATCAGAATTTGCTATAAGATTTAGATATCTATCTTACTCTCATCTTGTAGGAAACTTTCAGGGGTTCACTTGATAGAGAAAACTGATGCCTCTATTATTATCAGATTAGGATCTAGCTCTATGTCCTTGATGAATAATATTAAAAATGTAAGTAGCTTCATGCATATTTCAAAGCACTATAAATATAGCAACTTAATTTCTTTTACTTTTAATTTCAGGAGAGTTTGTAAAATCTTTCCAAAGAGGTGTCAAAAAGTCACTGTTAGTTTTCGGATCGAGTCTGATCAAGTTTGAGTAAGTCTCACCAAGAATGTAGACTTAGAGTAGATGCTTTTAGAGTAGATGCTTGTCTCCATTACTTCCAATGACCCCAATAAAATAATCACACATAAACAAGCTTATTACATCAGAGAGAATGGTCCGTCCTAAGACAAGAGGTTTTTAACACATTTCTGAAAGACAGAAACAGAGTTTCTGTCTTTCTGCCTGTTGACAGATTTAAAACAGCATTGAAAAACATGCACAGAAGCCTGTAATCCTAGCACTTCGGGAGGCCGAGACGGGTGGATCACGAGGTCAGGAGATCGAGACCATCCTGGCTAACATGGTGAAACCCCGTCTCTACTAAAAAATACAAAAAACTAGCCGGGCGAGGTGGCGGGCGCCTGTAGTCCCAGCTACTTGGGAGGCTGAGGCAGGAGAATGGCGTAAACCTGGGAGGCGGAGCTTGCAGTGAACTGAGATCCGGCCACTGCACTCCAGCCCGGGCAACAGAGCGAGACTCCATCTCAAAAAAAAAAAAAAAAAAAAACATGCACAGGAATATGACAGCAAAGGAGAGATTTTATCTTTAAGGCAGAGTCCAGAGAGGCTCCAGACACAGGTAGCAAGCAAACAGGACGACAGGAGAACAAAGGGAGCATGATATTGAAACCTTCAGAACTAGTGACTTAAGCTTGAAATCTCTTTCTTTTCACATTCCCAAGGCAGTCCAGGTTCTACCCTGGCAAACTCCTGAGAACTTCAAATAAATCTACCAAGTAACTATGGAAATGAAGAGCTGATGGAAAGATTTCTGGAGCTCCAGGAAAACCTTTCCCATTCTGGCAGGTTGGAGGTCCCAGTCCAAAAATCAGCTCCTTTCCTGCTCATCCTCAAGTGAAGCCTGCCATTGATAAGCCCTTTCCCAGACACAGAGATCACAGCCATATTTCCTATTCATTAAGACCTAGTGGGGAAACACCCTACACACACAACACTGGGAGAGCAACCCAGACTAGCTTCCTTCAAATTCAACCAAGTCCTGAATCTTAGACATGAACAAACGACTAAAGATCACCAGGCACATGAAGAAAAGCAATAGCTCTGAAAAATAAAAGAAAGAAAAACCTCCAACAGAACACATGGAACACACTAAATAGTACAGTTTTAATTTTTTTGGAATCAGCCGATGAGCACAGATGAAATATTTCTTGTGGTTGTGAATTTAGTACAAATATAACCCTGAGAATGTAAAAGTAAAGGCAGAGTTGATATAAGGTGGGAGAGGTGGGAGAAGCAGAAGCAAAGACAACGGTAGGGTCACTGGTAGCATCATCCTTCAAGGTGGTCAAGGGTCTCAAGTGATATTGCTTAAATCTGATGGAATAAGAAATATAGTCTATTACTTAGAGTAACTAAAGAAGAACCTTACCAAAAAGTGTAATAAGAGGAGGGGAAAGCATACAGTAAGCTAAATCCTATTATTTTGAATCTAAGCAAATAGGCAAATCAGCAAATCAAATGATAGAAGAGAGTAAGTTACAGGAACAAAAAATATATGAATTATTCATATTAGTTTTCTCTGGAAAATGGAACTGGAAATGTCAAAGTTATACAGGGGACTATTGATTTTCTATTCTAATAAATCTTTATGGCTGGGTGCAGTGGCTTACGCCTGTAATCCTAGCACTTTGGGAGGCCGAGGTGAGTGGATCACTTGAGGTCAGGAGTTCAAGACCAACCTGGCCAATATGGTGAAACCCCATTTCTACTAAAAACACAAAAATTAGTCAGGCTTGATGGCATGCACCTGCAGTCCAAGCTACTCGGGAGGCTAAGGCAGGAGAATTGCTCAAACCCAGGAGGTAGAAATTGCAGTGAGCCGAGATGTTACCACTGCACTCTAGCCTGGACAACAGAGTGAGACTCTGTCTCAAAAATAAATAAATAAATAAAAGAAAAATCTTTCTGTTTTATTTCATCTGTATCTTGTAAACAAATTGATAGAAAATAGTAATATTAAAATATTAAAGGAGATTAGTGGAAAAGAGAATGATTTTCTCTGACTAGTGGCTAGATTTCCAATGTTTAGATGTCATGAGCCATAACTTATTGAATTAGTTTCTTCATTGGTACAAGCATTGGGATACGAAAAGGTCAGATCCATTTACCCAGAAACTCCCAGCCAAAATCCACATGTATCGTCACAGAGCAGTTGTGTGTGGCCCAAGGTGGAGAATCACCGTCTTGGGCAGCAGTCATTTAGACAGTCCAGACACAAGGCTCACTGCCTCTTCTCTTGGCTCTGTCCACTACTCATCTCCCTAATTCCTCCTGTTTCTGATTCTCCACGTTTGTCATCCTTTCTTGACATAGATTGTGGCCTCCTTTATTTTAACGACATTCAACCTGGACTTATTTCAAGATCTATCTCTGGTTTAATAACCCAATTCCAATTTCTACTTATACCCCAGATTTATCATTCGGTTTCAGCATTTTTTGTCCTAAACTACTTTGGTGACCCCATAATCATCAAAACCTAAACACCACAGCATGAGACTGCTATAGACCAAGTCATTTCTACAAGACACCATACAATTCTGAAGAGATTGCAGTGACAGCCCCTGAGGCTCATGAATTGATGTCATAACTTAGTAGTTATATACACGATAGTTCAGATTAGGGAAATGTCACCCAGCCAGAAACCTGGTTAATTCAAATTCATAGCATCATCATTCTCTGAAGGGTCTTTCTAGGGCTCACTTCCATTCATACTATATCCTAAAATTTCTCTAGTAACTATGTTAACTATTTAAGTTAGAATTCATTTTTACCAGTTAACTAAATACGGTAAAATTCTGTAATTCACACTTCATCACTTAATCTTTATTGCACACATTGTAATGTATCTCAAAATTTACTTATTTTACAGTGAGCTTTGTACAACAGAGGGTACTCCAGAACAAGAGACAGAGACATCAAGATCATAAGAATATTGGGCAGAGCATTTACCAACAAAAGTGCCACAAAATGAAGTTTCAGTAAATGTCTCAGTATTCCAGTGGTAGTTGCCTCACATTGCTCAAAACAAAACAAAACCTTCTTTCAAATATCAAAGAACCCTACTTAATTGTTCACTAAATAAAAATATTGATTGATCTTTTCACAGAAAACTTAACAAAACTCCACCATTATTTTAAAGGAAGTATTTCCAAGGATTTATTCTAGTAAAAGGAGCACACGGTATTGCAGTAGGGATAATGCATGCTGAATTCCTTCTTTATTCTTCACCAGTTTCAAGAACTTGAGTAAGACTTGTAATCCTTCTGAGCTTCTTCTTCTTAAATATCCAAATGGGGATGTACTAGTCCCAGTTTTTGTTTACAAACAGCAGAGACCAACTCAGACTAAATTAAACAGAAAGCAATGTATTGGAAGGCTACTGGATTGCTCAAAACCTGAAGAGTAGCCCCATTATAGGATCATAAAAGGCTCAGAAATCAGGGGAAGTGAGATAACACACAGGACCAGCCTGCTTAAGACAACATCTCTGGAGCCTGCACCACAGGCATCTTAGATTCAGGGAATCAGTTCAGACATACCCATTGAATCTTTGAATTCTTTCCCAGGCAGGGACACCTTGATAACCATGCCTGTCACCTACCTTGGGAATCTCTGAAGGTAAATATAATAGTTAATATTTTTATAGCACTTGCCACATGACTGGTGCTATTCTAAACCCCACATACATAATAATCCTCACAATATTACACAAGGATGACTTACTTTTATCAGGTAAGTAATAGGGTTGTTCATTTTGATCAACTAACTAATGAGGCACATCCTATGATGAGCCCCGTTACATAGATTAGGAAACGGAGGGAGAGAGATGTTAAGTGACTTGCCAAAGCTGGTGAATGGTGGTGCTAGAATTTTAACCTGCTCATTACACTCACTTGTGTGTCTTCTAACGGCAAATAATAGACTAGTCTCACAGATTATCAGGGTGCCTGGCATAGAGTGTCTGCTCAGTAATTACATGATAATGTTATTTTCCCCTAAGGCTTCATCAAACAGAAATAACT
This sequence comes from Trachypithecus francoisi, assembly GCF_009764315.1. NCBI lineage: Eukaryota > Metazoa > Chordata > Mammalia > Primates > Cercopithecidae > Trachypithecus > Trachypithecus francoisi. The sequence continues at coordinate 61,943,458 of NW_022681460.1, forward strand.
GATTATCAAATATTTCATAATGGTTTGCTAAGGTGTTTATATTTCAAAAATGCTGACTGAATTCTTATAGTGTGAGAGGGTATAATCTCTCTTTAGTAGAAGACACATTGACATCTGCAGATCAAAATTCCACAGACAGCAGGGAAACACACTGGTGACAAAATCAAGAAAAGGACCTCAGCACAGTGCTTCTCATCCATCTCCCATCATGACATTCAGAGAAAAGGACAATATTCATACAGCATAAGAATGAAACCAACCAGAGTATTGGCAGCTGGAGCTGCCCCAGGCCCCACCTGGCCTTTCCTGAGAAGAGAAGGAATCAGTCTCTCTGGACACAATTCATTCATGACCAATCAGTATGAGTGACATGCAGCACCCGTTTGCCTTAGAGAATGTCTCAAATATCAATAATTAATATTTTAGATTATGCTTTAATAAAATATTCCATTTCTTCTTTTTAAAAAATCACCGAAAGATTATTCACCAAAATCCTCAAACCTTCTACTTGTCTCATACGCAGAGATTTTCAAATTCATGCAAGCAGCATTTTTAAATGATGCTATGTCATAGCTCTCAAATATAAACATGGAGGTTAAAAAAAAAAACTGCTTCATTAGTGTTGATGTGCTGGGCTGTTGTTCTCTGTTGAGTGTCTACCTTTACTTCCTGGGAGACGTCTTCACACTTGTGGAGGGATGCCATAGTTCACAGAATGCAGTGTGGAATATGTTGCTTTACATAAAATAATCTTTTCTCTTTCTCTCCCTATCTCTACACCCCTCTATACAAAGCTATTTATATTTCTGCAAAGGTAGCCTACTTTCTTCACCCCTGGCCTTTGCATATGCATAAAGCCAGGGAGACCCCATTTCTATTCTAGGAAACATAACCTGAAACACAATGGAGGATCATTCGCAATTCACACTTTTTTGGCCACCTAAGCAACCAAAGCTACCTGGAAAACTGTCACACAAGAGAAGCTACCCCGTTGAGACTGTGGCAGTCTTCCCCACATCTCCCCACTGGACATTTAAGGATCTTTGTAACAGCAGAGCCCTTCTCATGACTGAATAAATTAGGAGCCAGGAAAATGAAGCCATATAATAAAACTAATTTTCAGAGGATAAACTGCTCTTAATGAGACTATTACATGCCCAAATCAAATTATTTATTAACAATGTAAAAGATCAAAATAAATAAATAAATAAATAAAATAAAATAAAAAAGCTCAAAGGCTTAACAATAAATCTCTTCCATAAGTTGGGATATTTTAGGTAAAATACTTAATTGACCTCTTTCAAAAGCTTCTCTTCATGAAAAACTGTGAAAATCACTAGAGTAAATAGCTATTTTTTATTGCAAAGTTAGCCATGTCCTAAAAGTCCTAAAATCACCCCAAACATGCCAATTAAAAAGCAATTGTGCTCTTAAGTAAAACGTACTGCTTTCTTACAGCCTCAAATGACTATAGCACAATACCAATTAAATTAGCATAAATGTTTCTTTCCCCAAGTAAGAGAGGATTATTAATAATGCATCAGGACACATTCTCTGGACAGGCCAGGTTTTCTAAGTACAGTTCCCATTACCTGACTGTGATTGGAGCATTTTGGATTTACATTTTAGTGTGTGAACAGCTTCCAGCCTCTGAATAGATCACAGGTGGAGCGGCACGGCAGAGTCTCTAACCTGCTGTCACAGGAGATTTCACCAGTGCAGAGCCATGTGACAATCACAGCCATCTGGGAGGCATCTGGGAGGTAGGTTCAGCCTCAATTCTCCAAGCACCAAAAGGGAAGCTTTCACTTAGTATGAGGGAAGATGTGAACAATGTTAATCGTGTGCATTGTTGCCATTATTATTTATTGTTACATCTCTTCTTGCAGTTTTAATAGGTGATTTTAGAGACCCATCCTAATTTTTAAAATCATTATTTTAGGAGGAAAAGGTATACTAATAATGGCAAAACAAAACAAAACCATTCTCAGTTCTGAACCACTTCTATCAAAATCCCTGAATCTTCCACTCCAAGTTCACCAGCAGAGTCCACAGTCTTGTTCAAAATCCTATCTGCTGCAGCTGCAGCCTCTGATTGCCACTCTCTGCAATGGGGCTCCTCCCTCCTGGAGGGATCATTGTGCCTGGATGCAACCACACCCTGAGCCTGGCACAATGCTGTTCCCACCGGGACCTCCGCCCTAAGGTGGGTGCAAATGCCTCCCCACAAAATATGGAGTGTAGAATCACAGAAAAGATAGATTTATAACCCAGCCATATATTGTAAGGGACTAGTCTCTATTCCCTGCTCCTCCATTCCTGTCTGAATGCTGTATTCAAAAATAATTAAGTTGTGTTTGTTATCAAAGGAAGTTATACACCTTTTGGATCTAGAAGCAATAAGTGGGCTCACCAATTAATTTCTTAGGATTATAGGATAAACCATATCACATTTCATAGACATGTAGAAATAGAGAGTTAGAATATGTGACTACTCATAATGACAGTGAGTCTACAAACCTTTAAAATTAATCTAATTTCTGTGTGTGTGTCTGTAGGTGTCTATATTCACAGTGTACACACACACAGACACTGCACACACAGTGTCTATATTCACAGTGTACACACACACACATTCACATTCGTGTGCATGTGTACACTGTACTCTTCTCACTAAAACCTCTCTCTGGTAATGCCATCCATACTCATAGCTTCAGTTATCACCAATAAAAAGGAACTCACAGATCTTTAGACCAAATAATTCCTCTGAGCTCCAGTCTTGTCTATTCGATGTCTTCTCAAAATGTCCACACTGAACACACATCATGCCATCCTGCTGCTCCCTCTTCCTATGGGGCAGGATGGGATTACAGGGAACCTTGGGCCTCTTTCAGTGTTTTCCATTGTACCAGCATCCACTAGGTACGTAGAGTATAAAACATACACTTAACAGTCACCCTGTTTCCTTCTTCTTCCTCACCCTCGATATTCAATCGATCACCATGTAATATGTGTTTTGTTTTGGTTTAGTTTTTTTGTTTGTTTGTTTGTTTTGAGACAGAGTCTCACTCTGTTGCCCAGGCTGGAGTGCAGTGGCACAACCTCAGCTCACTGCAACCTCCATCTCCCAGGATCAAGCAATTCTGTTGTCTCAGCCTCCCAAGTAGCTGGGACTACAGGCGTGTGCCACCACGCCCAGCTAATTGTCGTATTTTTAGTAGAGACGGGGTTTCACCATTTTGGTCAGGCTGGTCTCGAACTCCTGACCTCAGGTGATCCACCAGCCTTGGCCTCCCAAAGAGCTGGGATTACAGGCGTGAGTCACCGCACCCGACTGTAACATGTGTTTTATCAGGTATTTTTCTGGCCTAGCCCAGCGTTTCCATGTCCTTTAACGTCATTACACTTCCAAACCATTTAGGATTCTGAAGAAGTTGCTTTTTGCCACACTAGATCAAAGCAGAAGCCAGAGTTGAGAATATAAAATAAAAGTTACTTCACATACTAAACACCCCAGAAACCATTTGGGGACCAGATACATCCTTGGGATTTATTAAATATCCAAACCAGGCCGGGCGTGGTGGCTCAAGCCTGTAATCCCAGCACTTTGGGAGGCCGAGACGGGCGGATCACGAAGTCAGGAGATCGAGACCATCCTGGCTAACATGGTGAAACCCCGTCTCTACTAAAAAAAAAAATACAAAAAACTAGCCGGGCGAGGTGGCAGGCGCCTGTAGTCCCAGCCACTCGGGAGGCTGAGGCAGGAGAATGGTGTAAACCCAGGAGGCGGAGCTTGCAGTGAGCTGAGGTCCGGCCACTGCACTCCAGCCTGGGCGACAGAGCGAGACTCCGTCTCAAAAAAAAAAAAAAAAAAAAAAAAAAAAAATCCAAACCAGCTACAACCTACAGCTATCATCCCACCATCTTCCTCCAGCCTACATAAGAAGATGACTACGAGGAAGGAAGGGACTCAAGGGGAATAGTGAAAGTTATGGTTACAGCAGTGGTCTGCAGCCTTGTGATGCACCATCAGCCCCACTGACAGCATCCCTACTCCCGTAAATTCAGGTGAAGTGGGCTCCACGAAAATCTCTTATAGAGATTGGAAGATGGATTTTCATTGGCTTCTCTTTTTCTGGTAGATTTGTTTATATAGTTTACATATACTTAAGTAGTCACAATACACTTATGACTATTTAAGTGAAGAAAAGAAAGAACTGAAAAAGAGATGTCAATTTAGAGAGGCAGCCCAGAAACAGCCTGATTTCCTACCTTTGCTTGGGCAAGGATGAGTAAGTGTCCCATGGGTCCAGCAGACACTGTGGAAGTTCCTTGGATGGGAGTCATCTTGCCAGCAACTTATGCAGGATGATGACTGCTGGGCAAGGAAGACCCAGCAGTAAGAAGGCACAAGTAGGACATGAGAGATGGGAGCGGCCAGGCACGGTGGCTCAAGCCTGTAATCCCAGCACTTTGGGAGGCTGAGACGGGCGAATCATGAGGTCAGGAGATCGAGACCATCCTGGCTAACACGGTGAAACCCTGTCTCTACTAAAAAATACAAAAAAAAAAAACTAGCCGGGCGTGGTGGTGGGTGCCTGTAGTCCCAGCTACTCAGGAGGCTGAGGCAGGAGAATGGCGTGAACCCGGGAGGCGGAGCTTGCAGTGAGCTGAGATCCGGCCACTGCACTCCAGCCTGGGCAACAGAGCAAGACTCTGTCTCAAAAAAAAAAAAAAAGAGAGATGGGAGCAAGGGCAGTGGAGCAATGAGGCAGCAAGGAGCCCCCCTATGTGTTATGGAAGAACCCACACATGCTCCATGGAAGACGGTGGCATTTGGGGAGCTGTCCCAAAGGGGACACTTGAAACCCATTGGAATTCACCAGAAAAACAATGATGGTCAAGAGAGGATGGCATCCTCATCACCACTAAGAGAAAAAAGCATGTGACTCCTTCTCCCTTCATCTCTTCTCCAAGTTCTCAACATACGAAAGGAGAAATGGTTAGTGGAATGGGGAGAAGGTATGGAAGCACACATAGCACTTTGTCATTTTTGGAAGTTTTTTTAGCAAAACTGGATGCAGTTGAGAGAAGAGAGGAGTATTTGAATGTGAACATGAGACTGAAGTTTTAAATGGGCGCAACGTGAACTGGACTAAATGATTAAACATGTGCAATAGGTATGGATCTGTTCAGATGTCACTAAGGGATGAGAAAATGAGATCTGACAAGGTTTACTTGAAAGAAGTAAGGGGAGAAAATAAAACTATTTCATTTCACATTTGTGCTTAAAGAAGGGTAGACCTTTTAAGGAACCAGATGTAAAACCTACTATATCTTTCAACCAGACAACTATGTGAAATTGCTCCAGGTCTACCAGCATCCACTCTGGTCTCTCTCAAATGTGATTATGAAAAAAATTACATCTAACTGTGTCACCCTCCCACCTCTAATTAAAGCCCTCCCATTTTTAAGACCCATTATTTTTAAGACAAAACAAAATGTTTTTATGTAAAGTATGAAGATCTCAATCTGGATTCCACCTAACAATCCAGCATCATGTTGTTCCAACCTCTCTTTCTTTGCTATCTACTCCAGCCTTCTTTCAATCCTTCTTCTTGCCACTGTCTCTCATGCCATGGGACCTTTGCAAATATTCTTCTCCCTGGATTCATCCTACATCTTTAACACTTAACTCTGAATAATTCCTTGGATCTTAGCTCAGAAATCATTTCCTCAGAGCATCCTTTCTTCTGTCTGCTACATCCTACCCTCTGTCTGCTACATCCTACAAGTAGAACTCTGAAAGCACGTGAATCACTCCTTCAGGTATTTATCAGAGATGCAATTTTGTATTAGTGTGTGTGTTGTTATTTCGTTATGTCTTTCTCTCTGTGTGTGTTTCTTATCTTCTCCTGCCTCCCAACATTAAGCTCTGTGATGACAAAAATGACGTCTATTAGGACTCATTTTTGTGTCCCCATGGTCCAACACAGTATCTGGCACATAGGTATAATAAGTCAATGTTGAATGAACAAGTGAACTGCAAATTTTATATATTAGGATAACTAAAAATAATTGCTACTAAATTTACAACCCTAGAGTCCATCCGTAGCTTTTCTCTTAAACAAAATTATTGTTATTAAATATGCCAATGATCTTAGTATTTTGGTTCAGCTGGTCATAGTCCATAAAAACTTGAAAAGTTGACCCTGAAATCCAAGATGTAAATAAGTTATCAAGTGTTAACCCTGTAATCTGTGTGCCCCAGGCCACAGAGATGCTGCTCCCTCAACATCCTTAGATCCTAGAAAGCATTTAGGTAAACCAACTAGGGAATGAAACGTAAAGAGTGGAAGAATACAGACCCACTAACAAGACCAAGCTCCCAATACAAAATGGAAGGGAAAGTATACCAGCAAAAGTACTGCAACAGTGGGTACATAGTAAGTCCCCAACAAATGCAGGAGGATTCCCATAATTATTACATATGCATAACATTTTATTTGCTAATAAATCTTGACCATGTGCAAAATTCAGCTGCAATTTTCTTTGTGTTTCCTTTTTAAACAAATCACTGTTTTTAAAATTCTGACCAAGTTAATTTTTTTTTTATACTCTTAATAGCAAACTTGTCCAAGGATCTAACTTTCTGGAACTTTTTTTTCACATTTTTAAGGAACAAATAGTACACTATGTTATTAGAATTCAGAGACAGTGCTAAATTAAATTAATTTGTTTTGTATTTCTCTCTGGACACAGCTGAACATGCAACAGCCAACCTGCCCAGCACCAGGCGACACATGGAAAACCACCCAGATTTCTCTAAAATCATTGGTTAAGAGAAACTGTCATGGCTCAGTAGTATTTTGTGTTTCTGATACTGAAGCAATCTCAATGCTAGATGAACTTATTCTTGGTAAGAATTTGGCTGCTTACCTCTGGAAAGATCGTTTGAAAATAACCTAATGTGTTCAAGGTTCCTCTTAGTGTGATTAAATAATTTCCAAATGGCTGCTCCAGGGTGAAGGAGTTTTTCTTTCTGGAAATAACTTCACCATTTTTTTCAACCGCAGAATGCCATCCTCAATCTACAAAATAGATCATAAACTAAAACATTAAAGTAAAAATCAAACCTTATATGTACATCAAAGATTCAGCCTGTGTCAAGCAGTGGCAAGCTTTACAAAGAAAGGAAAGAAGAAAGTCAGCACTCTTCGGAATAGAAGTGCTCTAATCCCTTACTAAAAACTCTTTGATTTAAACATGTGGTCTAAATACTGTAAGCACAGGAGTATCATACAATTAGAAACACATTTAAGGCAAGAATTTTAAAAAGACATATTTATGCAATTCTGTACTTTACTCAATCTAAAGCAAGGTTAATCATTAGGATTAGTTTAAATGAAAATGGCAAACTGCCTCTCTGTTTTTTTCTTGAATTTCCACGGTGAGCAATAACCAAAAACATTAGTATTCCATGTTATTCACGATTCTCCTATTTCACAACTTTATCAGTATCATTTGTAAAAAGAAATTACGTTTCTGTGGTTGCTACTGTGTAAAGTCATTAAACAATGCAAGCAAAAAGCTTATGATAAAAGCAGCATGCTTTCATTCTATTGCCAATATTCCACCAGTGAAGGCTGAACATCTATCCAAATCATGTGGAGAGGGCTGAGATGCATGAGTAGGGTGGAGAAATAGTTGAGACCACTGCCCACTGTATGAGAATATAATGTTCACAACTCATTTTCAGGAAGCCATGCTCTCTGTGCTTCAATAACAGTGATGAGTTTGTCTTGAGTCATCCACACTCTTGCCCAGATGTTTCTGTGAGTCAGTGCTTAATTTTTAACAAGTACATTTCAGGAAAACAAACATATAGCACAAGATATTTATATTAATTTTTTAATGTTTATGAAAATCAACATGATATCAAATTACTATAATTTCTAAATAATCTCCTATAATTATGTATAGATTTACTCCACAAAATGATTTAGGTCATCAGTATTTTTTAGCACTGGTGGCTAAGGACTCTTGCTGACTTCTAGCAGCTTAGCAGGGACTCTAGGTAACAAGCAGCTTAACAGGACAATTCTATACTACTCATCATTTTATTCATTCAGTAAAATGATCCCATTCATCCACTGGGGTCATTTTACTGTGATTCCCAAATCCTTCCGGGCCACACAGATTTTCGACCCTTTGTTTCACAAGATAGGAAGCAGAAAAGATTTTCCAACTTGGCTGCATGCTTAGCCAGATTATAGACTGTTCTGACAAATCATTCTATTCACATTAGGCTGCATGGCGTCTTTTCAAGGCAGTTTGTTTGAGGATCAAGTCATGACCATGGGGACTTTTTCATAAGTTAGTATGTTCTAATCAATGAAGTTGAGAGATGACAGATTAATTTGGAAATTAAACCAATGATTATCATTCATATCAATTTAAGTCATAATTACTCTTATAAATGCAAACTATATAATTAAAACATTGCTTGAGAACAAAAACCAACCTTGCTTTATTAGAGTGGTGTGCAAACAATATATACTGAGGCAATAGAGTCCTTTTTAGGGACTGATGCTTAAGATTACAGAATATAGCCAGTGCAGTCTGTGTATGAGAATCTGAAATATTAGGCAAGGCCATGTCACATAATTGAAGGACTGTCACAACCAAAAATGGCTGCCACTTTTCTGAAAAGTCACACTGGGGAAGTGCTAGAGCCAGCCAATCCCTCTGCAGATCTCACACTTAGTGACAAGACCTGCTGAAACTCTGAAAGGAGAAAATTAACAATAGACATAGAAAAAAAATTTGGAATATTTCAGAAAGTACTATGTTGCAGGAGTACTACTATGAACTTCAGTGGCCCTATTAAAAACCCTCTTCTAGAGGAGACACGCTAGAATGTGCAAATTTACTTGATTTTTCTTAAAACCAAGTCTTGGTGAGTTAAAATAGGGAGTCCTCCTAAACTGTAGGACCTTCCTCTTTCTTGTCCTGCTCTATTTACATTGATTGCCCAATAAATAGAGGTTGTACAAGATAGAAATCATGAGATGCTCAGCATAGTTAATACTAGCAGTGGGTTTATAATAATCTGTATATCTATTTGATTATTCAATATAAATACTTAGAACCAAGAAGCTTAACTTGAAAAGTGGCTTTATTTAGAAAAGTAGATGTGTCATAGATAGGTAATTCCTATCCTTCCATTATTTTATGAAATAGAATTTGTAAAGAAAATATGTTGTTACAGGAATTCATAAAATATTTTTAAGCAGAGGACATTATCACATCTGCATTCTGAAAAATATTTTTGAAAGGCAATCTATACTGCCTTGAAGCAATTTGAAAAGTTTGAAGAGCATAAAATCAATTAAAAGTCTATTTCAATGGACTCGGGAAAGCAACAGCCTAAGACTGGACATCTTATCTGTTTGATCTGTGCCCCAGCCCACCACCACCCCTTACTCATCCACCACTGTTGGTAAAAGTTGAAGTGAAAGCCAAGTAAATATGCATTGCAGCTAAGGTAGCTGATATGGTTTGACTGTGTCCCCACCCAAATCTCATCTTGAATTGTAGCTCCCATAATTCCCACATGTCATGAGAGGGAGCTAGTGCGAGGTAATTGAATCATAAGGGTGGGTCTTTCCCATGCTGTTCTCATGATAATTAATAAGTCTCATGAGATCTGACGGTTTGAAAACGGGGAGTTCCCCTGCGCATGCTCTCTTGCCTGCTGCCATGTAAGATATAACTTTGCTGCTCATTCATCTTCAACCATGATTGTGAGGCCTCCCCAGCCATGTGGAACTGTGAGTCAATTAAACTTCTTTCCTTTATAAATAACCCAGACTTGGGTATGTCTTTATTAGCATCATGAGAACAGACTAATACAGTAGTCACCCAAAGTGCCTAATTAGAGTCAAAACTCATGAACAAGGGAAGGTGATGGGCAGAGAAAAGATCAGCCCCAAATCACATTTTGGAAAGAAAGGCAGGAGTTAGAGGACTGAAGTGCCAGAACTTAGCAATGAGCAGTTATTTTTATGTATATATACTCTAAGTTCTGGGATACATGTGCAGAACATGCAGGTTTGTTACATAGGTATACATGTGCCATGGTGGCTTGCTGCACCCATCAACCAGTCATCTAGGTTTTAAGCCCCACATGCACTAGGTATTTGTCCTAATGCTATCTCTCCCCTTGCCTTCCCACTCCCCAACAGGCATTGGTGTGTGATGTTCGCCTCCCTGTGTCCATGTGTTCTCGCAATGAACACTTTTTTTTTTTTTTTTTTTTTTTTTTTGAGACGGAGTCTCGCTCTGTCGCCCGGGCAGCAGTGCAGTGGCCGGATCTCAGCTCACTGCAAGCTCCGCCTCCCGGGTTTACGCCATTCTCGTGCCTCAGCCTCCCGAGTAGCTGGGACTACAGGCGCCTGCCACCTCGCCCGGCTAGATTTTTGTGTTTTTTAGTAGAGACGGGGTTTCACCGTGTTAGCCAGGATGGTCTCGATCTCCTGACCTCGTGATCCACCTGTCTCGGCTTCCCAAAGTGCTGGGATTACAGGCTTGAGCCACTGCGCCCGGCCATGAACACTTTTTAATGGAGGCAGTAGGGAGATCCTGCCGTCAGCTGCTGGTAGAAAAGAAGCTCTTAGGGAGAGATGAGGCCAACTTGAAAAGCAATAGTACAGGCAAGCATTCTTGTGGGCTGAAAGACCCACTACAAATGTGGTGGAGAAGCAACCACAAATGTGAGTGCTTGATGTAGTGGAGAACAAAGCACAGTGCCACAATGATTCTGCATGTAGGTGTGGAATGGGGGAAGTTGGACACCTTTCCCATGCTTCTATTTGGTTCCAAAGGTTGAATGATCCCAGACCACCAGACCATATTCACAGGAAAGTTTAAAAATGCAACTAATATCAACGTAATAGGTTTCTGTATTATTGTCTAGTTAGGATTGTTTCATCAACTACTCCAATTGTGCAGACAATTTGGAATAGACTAAACCTTTCTCTCATCTCTTTTCTATTTTCATATTTTATTGACTTTCATGTACTCACAATGTATCAAATATTTAGGATTTCATTCTCAAATAAATATCTTAATGTTTATTTTTAAAGTTACTAAAACTAGACTTAGTTGATACAAGTTCTCACTATGATTGTTTTTTATGTTTTAAAAGTAATTTGGAAATGGCAAGGATTTTGAACGTCTTGAGCACAGCTTCAGAGATACATACTTTAGTTTCATGTGTAGACTAAAATTTAGATAGAATCCATTTAAACATTTCAAAGGAGCTTGTGTGATACATAGAATAGTCAAGGAAAGCACTTATCACATAGAAAGGGGGCTAGGAGCTTTACAGAAATTAAACTTCAACTGGTATCAACATTTATTTTTTATTTCTACCGTCTCATATGTTGTTTCCTTCCCTAAAAATTACAAATACAGATAAATATAAAATACAGATTTTTATATGAAGGTTTTAATATTATAATTTAATCTTAAAAGTAGCCAATTTATTTTTAATATTTTTATTGTGACAAAACATATATCATAATATTTGCCATTTTAGCCATTTTAAAGTGTACCATTCAGTTTCATTGATTATATTTACAATGTTACACAATCATCACCACCATCTTTCAAAACTTTGCACCCATAACAGTACCAATTAAACAACAACTCCCCATTCCCTCCTCTCCCCATCCCTTGGTAACCTCTAATCCAATTTCTGTGTCTAGTTGTCTAATCTAGTTATTTAATAAAAGGGAAGTTATACAATATTTACCATTTTTTATCTGGCTTGTTTTACTTAGCATAATGTTTCCAAGGTTCATCCATGTCATAGCACGCATCAAAATTTGATTACTTTTTATGGCTGAATAATTGTTCATTATATGTGTGTACCACATTTTATTTACCCATTCTCCTGTTGATGGACACTTCACTTGTTTCTACCTTTTGGTTATTGTGAAAACTGATGCAGTGAACATTGTCATACAACTATCTGTCTGAGTTTTTTTTTTCAATTATTTTGAGTATAAGCCTATGATGGAAGTTGCTGGATTGTATTCTGTGTTTAACTTTTTCAGAAACTACCAAATATTTTCGCAATGGTTGCACCATTTTATATTCCTGTTCACAATGTAAAGGAGGTTTCAGTCTCTCTACATCCTTACCAACACTTCTTATTTTGCTTTTTTTAAATTATACCCATCCTAGTAGCTGTGAAGTGATAGTTCATTGTGATTTTGATTTGCATTTCCGTAATTACTAATGCCAATTTATTTGCAAAAACTACCTTTAATACAATAATTAATATTTTGTGTTTCTAAATGTTCATTACCAACATTTTATTTTCTTAGGTTGCCTTTAAAACTTTATATCCTGGACGCCGCATCATGGCGGACGAGGAGCTTGAGGCGCTGAGGAGACAGAGGCTGGCCGAGCTGCAGGCCAAGCATGGGGATCCTGGCGATGCGGCCCAACAGGAAGCAAAGCACAGGGAAGCAGAAATGAGAAACAGTATCTTAGCCCAAGTTCTGGATCAGTCGGCCCGGGCCAGGTTAAGTAACTTAGCACTTGTAAAGCCTGAAAAAACTAAAGCAGTGGAGAATTACCTCATACAGATGGCAAGATATGGACAACTGAGTGACAAGGTCTCAGAACAAGGTTTAATAGAAATCCTTAAAAAAGTAAGCCAACAAACAGAAAAGACAACAACAGTGAAATTCAACAGGAGAAAAGTAATGGACTCTGATGAAGATGATGATTATTGAACTACAAGTGTTTACAGACTAGAACTTAACGGAACAATTCTAGGACAGAAGTTAAGATGTGATTAAATATTTACTTTGTTTATTGTCTATATGCCTTTTAAAAAAATAAACTTGTTATGCAAATAAAATTTTTAAAAAACTTTATATCCTTAGATCAATATTTTAAAATGTATTTTATAAGAGAGAATACACTCATTGGCATTTTTAATTTGCAATACATTCTAGAGCCAACATTCAGCAATATCGTGATGAAAATATAGTTTTATTAGGTTGGTGCAAGAGCAATTTTTTTAAAGTACAAATACGCATGAGGCGTTTCAAACAAACTGACAGCAGCAGAGAACACCTTCAAATCCAGATACTGTCACACTCTTTAATAACAGCTTCTCATCCACCTGATTTAAATAATATATAACACTGTTACAGTTCTATGAGAGACTCTTTCAAAGGTTATATAAAGGACTTTTTCCTTCTATTGTTCCCTCCTTGACTAAAAGTACATGCCTGATTATTTAAAAATGTAAATATATTTTAAAATACCTTAAGAATGTCATCTAGTCCCTAAAACTTTGTAATATACACACCAAAAAATTGCCCGTCTTTAAACTTAATCCCCTTTCCAATTCATGCCTGTATTCATATTCTTATTTTATTTTTCTCGAAGTGTAAAAATTGGAATTTATTTTTTAGGCACCGTTGTGCATGATAACCCGGAATTAATTATCATACTTTAAAATAAGCAAAGTGAGTCAACAATTACGATATGCAGATAACTTCATAATTAACCTATAATTTAGATATCCAGTAATTTAAATGCATTAAACTATGTACTCTGTGTAGAGACATGCAGATTACCTGTTCCTGATATTAACATATAGCTCCCTCCAAAGAACTTTTTGTTTTCATAATTTATTCTCCATTAAAGTACATATTAATTTAATATTTCCTAATTTCCTAATTTGTACTAGTGTGGAGAAAGAAATGAGTAATGATTGAACATACTATGATTAAATTATATTCAGTAGTCCAGTGACTATGAAATACACACATCTCATTTCTTAATGGCATTCCATTAAAAGTTGTAAAGCAAGGAGTAATGGAAGCTTTTCTGTCTTCTCTTTTTAAAAATGAAACTCATTTAGGAAAAGGATTGCCAATTTATCTTTTAGGTTTTCCTCTTTTTCTGTTTCCAACAGCCACACTCACCAACAAACCTCTCCCACTCAAAAGCATTGAAATAGACATGCTGCAAATGCGAAGGATGTATGTCTATGATGTGAACACAGGAGTGGGTTGCTTCACTTCCAGCTCCTACTGGAGGATTAAACAGATACTAATCCTGAAAAATACACAGAGAAAAGCTTCTTTCCCAAAACATATGCTCACACACAAGTCATTGTAGTAGTGAGCAGGGGAGGATCCTTTATCAGCCCTAACTTTAAAAAGGGGAGGGTGGCTTATACTTACTATCATCCTAGTTTAAAACATAAACGATTATTGGTAGGTTGAAAATACCTATTGTCCAGAAGCCCCTAATGAATGCCCTTCACTAGCAATTCTTTAAGTAATAATGTGTACTAATGGACTGAATATTCACCAAAAAGACAGAAAATAGAAATATCTGGCCTAAAAATAAAAAGCTGGCAAGTGTTTTACACTGGTCTGAACTAGTCTTACATCTAGTGGAGGATAAAATACATCTTGACAGTATGTAAGCATCTTCACCACTTGGCTAGGATGTGTCATCTTAACAACAATAAAATATATATATATATATAAAATAAAAAACCAATGGCAAAAATATAAACTTAGAATGTTTGCCTTTGCTCCTAAAGGAAATTGCTAAATCATGTCTGATTCTGAGGGACTTAACTTACAAAGTGGGATAAGAAAACATAATACCGTCTTGCAGCAATGCCCCAAAGTTTCCGTAAGGTCATAGTGAGCGAAGTACTGACCAGGTGCACTTCAGCTTGCTCAAGAGAACTGTAACACCCAATTCCCCCTAATGCTTAAAAAAGGATGTGTCACTGAGGGAGCTCCATCTTTGTTTTTCTTTCAGACATGACTGCAAATTCCAGGACAAGCCCTGAGGAGCGAAGTCAGGAGACTCTCAGGCAAGAGCTTTTCACTAATTTACTCTCTCTTAATTGTAAAGAAGAGGTCACTTAAGTGATCAAAGGGGTTCTGCTGTTAGCTAAGTACCTGAGAAATTCTAAGGAATATATGAGTTCTCTCTATCTCTCTATATTCAAAGGCATATCTTTTTTTTTTTTTTTTTTTTTTGAGACGGAGTCTCGCTCTGTCGCCCAGCCTGGAGTGCAGTGGCCGGATCTCAGCTCACTGCAAGCTCCGCCTCCCGGGTTTACGCCATTCTCCTGCCTCAGCCTCCCGAGTAACTGGGACTACAGGCGCCCGCCACCTCGCCCAGCTAGTTTTTTTGTATTTTTTTTTTTTTAGTAGAGACGAGGTTTCACCGTGTTAGCCAGGATGGTCTCGATATCCTGACCTCGTGATCCGCCCGTCTCGGCCTCCCAAAGTGCTGGGATTACAGGCTTGAGCCACCGCGACCGGCCTTAAAGGCATATCTGAGAGTGAGATAAGGAACTAGTTCTCTGCTAAATATCTTGACCAAAAGAAATGCTTGGATATTTTCATCAGTCATAGTACATCACCTGGAGTTCTCATTTGCCGTAAATTAAGAAAATGAAAATAATGGTGCTTCTAAACATCAAACATACACAAATACTTCCATCTTCTCTTGATAAACTGGCATAGATATCTCAAACAGGAATGTATTTTCAGTTGTTTTAGGTACAACATGTATAATAATGAGCATGCTATGCTATATCTTTTACTATACCACACTTAGTTTTGTAATTTTATATTTCATAGGTATTAGTCTGTTCTCATGCTGCCAATAAAGACATACCTGAGACTGGGCAATTATAAAGGAAAGAGGTTTAATAGACTCACAGTTCCACATGCCTGGGGAGGCCTCACAATCATGAAGGAAGGTGAAGGAGGAGCAAAAGGACATCTTACATGGTGCCAGGCAAGAGAGCGTGTGCCCGGGAACTTCCATTTATAAAACCATCAGATCTTGTGAGACTTATTCACTACCATAAAAACAGTGTGGGGGAAACTTCCCCCATGACTCAATTATCTCCACCTGGCCCCAACCTTGACATCTGAGGATTATTACAATTCAACATGAGATTTGGGTGCAGACAGACCTAAACCATATTGTCATATAAATACTCCTAGACCTAACAGTCAAGGATTTATTTAAATCCATCTTCTCCAGCTTTCAGGAGCAAAGAACTTCCCTTTTAATATATAAATTAAAAATGCAAAGACCATTTTTTTCCACATTAGGAATCTACAGTCTTGCTGGTACTCAAAAGAGATATCTCACATTTGTCTTTGCAGCCAGTTTTCACCTACAATGACTACTTAATCACTGCTCCACCTTTCTCAAGTTTTCATCCAATGTCTAACAATAACTTTTTCCAGACTCTTACTTCTCAAGTGAGCATAAACAACGCTATTAATTATTCAGTGCATGGTCAAAATAAGGCTGCGGCGTTCAACAAAAAAAAATTATTACTCTTATTTTCTAGCAAAATCAGTGATCTCCAAACCCAAAGAATGGCCCAGGGAACACAAAACAAATGCCTAACGACCATCCAAAACCAAAATAAACATTGTCTTCCCCCTGGGTCTAGGTCAGAAAAGGGAATTACCCTAGACCTCTGTCTTTGTTGAAGGCTGACTAAACACTGAACAACACGTGGTGTCTATGAAAATCACCACGGTTCACCATATTTATAATGACATCTCACTGATGGGACCTAGTGAGCAGGAAGTAGCATGTGTGTATCCTCAATACCTTGTTAAGAAATGTGCATTCCAGAGTACAGATGATAAAGTACCAGGAAATCCAGGGAGCTGTAACCACAACAAAATTTTAGGCATCTAATGTTTGAACTGTTCCTCTCAGGTCCACAGTGAAATGCATGTTGCTTTATTTTGTACATCCCATTGCTAAGAGAAAGTCACAACACTCGGTTGCGTCTTTGAACTTTGGAGGCACTCCATACTGCATTTGGATATTCTGCTCTATTTACCAGGTAGCCCGTGAGGCTGACAGTTTTGAGTGGAATCTGTACGAGTAAAGACACTAAAACTGGATTCAGTTGGGTCAGGTCCCACTGTAAGAAGCCATGTTAACTAGTCTCTATGAACTATTGTCCAGTAATCTATTATGCCATAATAAACAACCCCAAATCATAATTATTTAAAACCACAACAATCATGTCTTTAACTTACAAATTTGAAATTTGGGCAGGGCTTTGTGGAGAAGACTCATTCCTCTTCTACTATGTCTGGGCCTCAGATGAGCTAACTCAAATGGCTGGGGGACTGGAATCTTTCCATGTGATCTCTACCTATGATCTTTCCATGTTGCTCGCATTTCCCTACAGCATGATACGTTTAGGATATTTGAATTTCCCATATGGATGCTCAGGATTCTAAGCGGGAAAAGTAGAATCTGCCAGTCCTTTAAGAGGCTATCCTCAGAACCGGCTATGCATCACCTCTGCCATACTTTATTGGTTAAGCAAGTTAATAAGCTAGACCAGATTCAAGCAGAGAGGGATTAGGAAACTTTTCAGTGAGTGTTGTAAAGACTATGCAGCCATCTTTAATTTATGATAGTCAATGGATCCAATAGCACTCAAATTACCTGTGGCTGAACATGAACAGGTTTCTGTAACAACCCTATGGTAGGCCTTAAATTCAAAATCATAGCTGTGGACAAAGGCATGCCCTCCTTTTTTTTTTTTTAAAGACAGGGTCTTGCTCTGTTGCCTAGCCAGGAGTGCAGTGGCACAATCTCGGCTCACTGTAGCCTCCAACTCCCAGGCTCACACAATCCTCCCACCTCAGCTTCTGGAGTAGCTGGGACTACAGGTACTGGGCCACCAGGCCCGGCTAATTTTTGTATTTTTTTTGTAAAGATTGGGTCCCACCATGTTGCCTAGGCTGGTCTTGAACTCCTGAGCTCAAATGATCAGTCGGCCTTGGCCTCCCAAAGTGCTGGGATTACAGGCTCTCCTTAACAAGTAACTGCTCTCTTTCTGAGAAACGGTTCCTTTCTATGGCCATACCACCCTGAACACACCTGAACACATGTGATCTTGGAAGCCAAGCAGGGTGGGGCCTGACTAGTATTTGGATGGGAGAAACAGCTCCTGGCTTGTTGTTAAAATCCCGATACAGTTGAAACACATGAATACAGACACCAAATGATCAAGTGACCTGAGCATGACATCAGGTGGGTGTTATCTGATATAGTATAGACTTACTGAAGACAGGCAGGACTAAATAAGCCTTGTTTCCAAATGGGAAAGATATGTACTTTATCAGGCTTTGGCAGCTCCTGAATGTGTTCATAGTAACATGGGTGGGATCTTCACATTCCCAGAATGTCTGTATTAGTCTGTTTTCATGCTGCTAATAAAGACATACCCGAGACTGAGTGATTTATAAAGAAAAAGAGATTTAATAGACTCACAGTTCCAAATGGCTGGGAAGGCATCACAATCATGGTGGAAGGTGAAAGGCACGTCTTACATGGCAGCAGGCAAGAGAGAGAATGAGAGAACCAAGCGAAAGGGGTTTCCCCTTATAAAACCATCAGCTCTCATAAGACTTATTCACTACCACAAGAACAGTATGGGGGTAATCACCCTCCCTCCTGCTATGATTCAGTTATCTCCCACCGGGACCCTCCCACAACATGTGGGAATTATGGAAGCTACAATTCAAGATGAGATTTGGGTGGAGACACAACCAAACCATGTCAATGCCTAATCCTGCTGCATGTTAATAGTTAGCCCTCAGGACATACCTGGGCCTCATTCAGAATTCCCTCTGACCAGTTGAGAAAAAAAAAAACCTCAAGTCTGGCTTACAGATGGTTCTTCATGGCATCCTGGCACCACACAAAACTGGATCGTTAGGGCTCTGCTTTTACCATTTTGAGTGGTCTGGAAGGTCAATGGGAATGGAAACACCTTCAAGTGGAAGAACTTCAATTACCATATTCCTTACCTATTGTGTTATCTAGGGTAAATGATTCTTACCATCAAGGAGAGAGGTAGGATTGCTGATGTATGACTGGAAATAAGGAGGAGAATGTCTATCATTCAGGAAATCCTGCTGGTTCCTTCCTAGTCTGCCCACATGCAGTTGAAGGAGTGAAGGAAGTAAGTCAGCATCTTTTAAAGGCAGAATCCACAGTGCAAACTTCTCAGGGATAAATTTCAAATGAACTGTCAGCTCAAGAAACTTTCCAATAAAGGTGTTGGCTGAAAACAAAGGAAATATGAAATGAGTAGTTAAAAAAGAAATTATTGTATATCAAACATGACCTCATGAAAAGCTGTAAAAATGAAAACTATCATGAGGACCCCTATTTTTTTGTTGGTCTCTTATGTTCTTATTTTTATATAATTCCTTTTATTTTCCACTCTCCCTTCTACCTGTAATTTTATACAGGATGTGTAAGTAATATCTCAGTGCAGAGATTACAGGATACCAAAATACTGCTGAGTTATAAACTAAAAAGAGTATAAACATAAAGCAGAAATTAATGCAAGAACTGATGAGACTGTGTCATCACTTTCAAAGAGATGGTTTGTTTTTGTTTGTACAAGGAATAGATGCATTATGTTAGGCAGTAGCACTTTGAAGTTATGATGAGTTTATTTGGAACTTCAAATATCAGAAGATGGAGAGGGATGAAATGTTGCAAAGTCCAAAGGATGTAGTGGGGCACAGATGATACATTGACTCACCCAACACCAATTCTATCCCTCTCTTGGGCTTTCCTTCCTATATTGCAGTGACTGGAAATGGAATTTGCACACTAACATACCAAAGGAGCATAAACCTTATTTTAATAAATGCAAACAGTATCATCCTGTGAAAAGCAATTTGTATTCATGATTGTTCAAAACCTCTTAGCCAACAAGAAATAGAATTTAACTTCCTTAACCCAATAGAAGAATTAACCAACCACAGTAGCAAAAAATCACACCTCACGTTGAAATATAAATGCAGTCCTATTATCATATATGCTATTCCAAACTAACATAATAAACCAAGAAAAAGAAATGAGATATAAATATTTAAATAAAAAATGTATCATCATTTTCAAGTGACACATTTGCATACCAAGAAAATAATAGTAATGAAAACAATTATAATACCATTTAACATTTATTAGGCCCTTATTATGTCAGACACTTTACTAAGCTGTTTATCTATATTAAATAACTTAATGAAAATAAATGAACAAAAACTACATTTTTATCAAAAAGATAGATTCTTTAGATAAAATATTGTAAATTTTTTAAAGTCTGGCAAGTAGTTGGATGTGTGCATAACATACACAATAAAATAATGTTCCTGTAAATAATAAAATATTTTTTAAAAGAAAAAGTCTAGTTCCCAAAATGAATAAATGGATAAAAAAGCTAAGAATAACCAAATAGATAATGGATAACGCCTATATGAAGAAAATTGGAAAATATCACTGAAAGACATAAATGGACAAATGGCAAGATATGCCAATGTCCTAGAAGAAAGAATTTAATATGATACATATTTCACTTCTCCCCAAGTTTATATATATAATTCAATGCAATCTAAATCAACATAGCAAGAACATTTTTGCTAAACATTGACAAGCTGATTCTAAAATGCATGTGAAAAAAAAAGAAAAAAACAAAAAAAAGAAAAAAAAAGTAAAATGCATGTGAAAAAGTACATGTATAAAAATAACCAAGAAATTAAATGACAAAATACTAAATAAAGAAGCAGGACTTATTTTATAATAATGGCAACTAAAACAGTTTGTTATTCCACAGGGAGAAACAAATATATCAATGAGACAACTCTGGAAACAATGGAAACAAACAACCAAAAATAAACTTGCACATAAACAAAAACTCCATATATGACAAGCACAGTGTCATGAATTAAGTCAGATGGGAAAATAAAACAAAATACGATCCTAAATGCATTAAATAAACGAGTACATAAAAGAAGCCAAGTGGTTCAAAACTCAGAAAAAAAAAGAAGAATATTTTATGACATTAAGACAGGGAGAAATTTCTTAAAGAACATGTAGGAAACTCAAATCATAAAGAAAACACTACAAAATTAACATATTCCCCATGACAACGTAGGTATAAACAAGGCTAAGAAACAAGCAATAAAGATGTTTGAAACATATATAACATGCAATAACTTATTTTTTCAGAGTATATAAAAAACTCCTATACATGAAAAATTGAAAAATTAGTAGAGCATTTGAACAGCAATTCACTGAAAATGAAACTCAAATGGGCAGCAAATAAATTTTCCATCTCATTGGCCATTAGATTGGGTGCATATAAATGAGTTTTGGAAAATGGGATAGTAGCAGAAGTGATGAATGCCACTTATGGTTCTGGGAAAAGAAGGAAATAAAATGGAGGAGGAGAAAGAAAAAACATAAGAGGAGGAAGAGAGGGTAGACAAAGAGAAGGAGGAAAACAAAAAGGAAAAGAAGGAAGAGAAGTAGAAGCAGTTGTCAACTCCACTCTCTGATCCTCCCGCTAGCTTTCCCTCTGCTAAAACAAAAGCGAAGAAAATGTATTCATGATGGCAGAGCTAAATGATAAAGGACGGCCACCCCTTCCCCACCCCCTTCTTACTTGTTATGCAAGAAATTAATTGTTTAGTGTTTGTTACTACAGTATAGCCTAACCTAACCTAATATGACACTCAACCTGGTTTAGCCACATTTGCCACATCCCAGCTAATGACAACTCCATCGCTTGAAATATTAAAATAAAACACTTGATGCTATTTCCACCTCCTCTTTTTCTTTAACATCCAACATCCAATCCATCAGATAATCTTATGGTTCTGCCTTCAGAAGACATTCAGAATCTAACTTTGACAGACATCTTCTAAGTGGTCATCATCTGTCACTTGGATTATTGCAATGGTCTAACAATTATTCTCCCTGCTTCCTTACTCACTCTCCTATAGTCTAATCTCAACCCAGGAATCATAGTGAGTGTCTTGTAATGTATGGTGGAATTTCTGGAACATGATTATGTCAGCAGTGTAGTTGTTTTAAGTGTCCCAAACTTGTCTTGAAAACCAAATAGAGAAGCTAGTATAGCTGAGATGATGGGAACCACAGCCCCAAGAATGTGGGTATATCCTGGGGACAAGGTAGCTACAGCTGCAGGACATGCACGATCAACAGTTGTGGTGAGAAAGCATGAAGTGAAAGACAGCTAAATAGCTTAAAAGTCATAAAAATCAAAAAGTCGGTAAGAAATAAATGTGACCCCACTCCCCCCTCCCCGCCCACACACACACACACACACACACACACGAAAATAATTTGCCCTGAGAGGAAATCTGGGAAGAAAAAGATATCTAAAAACAATTCATGATATTGGAAAAAGTCCTCACAGCCTCAGAGTTGCAGATCAGAGCCAAAATGACACAGATGTTGGGGAAACTAACGTGGGTATGGTGGTTCTGGCCTTCAATAAAATCTCACACACTTCCCTCCAGTAGGACAAGGCCTCATTCCACTGGAAATAGCAAAACTGAAAAAGGAAGGAATCATGAGAATGAAAGGAGAGAGACAGAACGAGAGAATGTTTGAGAAGCTAAGAGAAAGGAAGTATCAGGAAGTACTTTAAGAGCAAATGCTTTTGAGTTGCTCTTGCCACCAAAAAAAAAAAAAAAAAAAGTTGCTATGTGAGATGATGGATATGTTAATTTGCTTCACTATAGTAACCATTTAACTATCTACATAATATCATGCTGTAATCTTCAATATACACAATCCAATTTTTTAAAAAAAGAATTCAGAACATATAAGAAAATATTTATCATTGTTAATGGATAATAAAAATAGAGCAAAAATAATAAATGCAAGACCTGATGCTGAGAGCACAGCCATGGATGACAAGATAGTGGACCTCACAGATGAGTGGCAGGGAAGCCTTTCTCTCCTTGTTTTTTTTTTTCTTTTTTTTTTTTTTTTTTTAAGACAGAGCCTCACTCTGTCGCCTGGGCTGGAGTGCAGCAATGGCGTGATCTCGGCTCACTGCAACCTCCGCCTCCCAGATTCAAGCAATTCTCCTGCCTCAGCCTCCTGAGTAGCTGGGATTACAGTCTCCAGCCACTACACTCAGTTAATTTTTTGTATTTGTAGTAGACACAGGGTTTCACTATGTTGGCCAGGCTGGTCTCGAACCCCTGACCTCATGATTTGCCCACCTCGGCCTCCCAAAGTGCTGGGATTATAGGCATGAGCTACTTCGCCCGCCAGGGAAACCTTTCTTAACCAGATACGGCTTAGAGAAACAAAGTGACTCGTAGAGAGAGGACATATTTTTAACCTTCCCTGATAAAAACAGAGAAAAAAATTCTTAAACTGTGCTACAAAGAAAGCTACCTTGTCTTTTCTCCTATTAAACCAGAAAGTTCCATCTTATTTTGTTCCTCGTTCAAACATCGTGGACCAGAAAAGAAAAAAAAAAACTTTGTAGCACCATACCAAATTATTACAATAAAAAGTTCAATGAGGCCTTAATAAAATTAAGAAAGAATTCATCAGTAAAATCAGGTCATAGAACAGATGAAAACTGTAATATAACATTTAAGTATTAGAGAAGAATGAAAACTTTGACAAAAACAGCACAAACAAGCAATAGAAAAAGCTCAGAACAAGTGAATAATCAGTAAAAAATTAAGAAAAAAATAAAATAATTTCACAAAAGAGGACTAAATTAGAAAAACACAAGAGCAAAATGACACCATAAAAGGTACAGTAAAGGAAATAAGAACAAACAAGGAAGAAAATTGAGGGGAAATGAAACACATTTTTTTAATGATTCAAACAAAGGTTTGGAGAATTATTTGCCTGATAGGCAGAATAATGACCCCACAAAGATGTCTACATCCTAAATCCTGAGGCCTATGAGAGTTGCTTGGAAGGCAAAAGGACTTTAGAGATGTGGTTAACCTCAGGATGTCCAGATGAAGTGATTATTCTTGATTATCCAGGTGGGTGCAATATCATTACCAGGATACTTAGAGGCAGCACGTTTAGAGTCAGAGGAGAGGTGACAATGGAAGGAAAGGTTCTAGGAATACAGGCCCTTAAGTCAGGTCATACAGACAGTTTCTAGAGGCTGGAAAAGGCATGAAACTGATTCCTCCCTGGAGCCTGCAGAAGGAACACAGCTCTGCCAACCCATTTTAGATTTCTGACTTCCAGAATTGTAAGAAAATTAATTTGCGTTGTTTTAAGCCACTAAGCTTGTGATAATTTATTCCAAACATCAGCAATAGGAAATGAATACAATGTGAGAGACATACGACATAGGAAACCTAAGGGCCAACATACATAAAATTGATGTCTTCAAAGAAGAAAATAAAAATATTGAAAAAGAAATATTTAAAATTATAATTGAAAAATATTTCCTGAAATAAAATATTAAAAAGCATAGCACACTGTGTATCAGATTTTGGGGTCTGGGTCCAGCCTATGCTGAAGTCCGAGGGGTGTGGGTGGATGAGCAGAAAGAACACTCTGGGGGCCGTAGGCAGGTAAAAGATGATTTTATTCAGCAGCAGCTCTCATCAGCAGCTTTTTCACACTAGCTGTCTACACTGCCTTTACCCCGGCTGCTTGCTGGGACTCTGTGGCTCCTGCCACCCCCACACCTGCAGCTGCATGGCCAGCTCTCCCTTGCCTTCAGAGTCAGCAGCCTCACTCTTTCTCTCTCTGGGCATCAGTGCCAGCCATGCTGTGGCTCACCTCTGTCCATCTGCAAGAAGGACAACTCTGGTTCTCTTTCTCTCTTTCTCTGGGTGCCAGTGAGCCTGCCATGTTTAGCCATGTTGAGCCAAGCCGAGCCTCAAGAGCCCCTGTACGGCGTTAGCAAGGCATTTATACCTTTTACAGACAATGGTGGCTCAGAGCCAAGTATGAACTTACACAAACAGGTTATATAACAAATGGAGGTGTGCACCTGTGCCCCAAACTCACTGAGTCAGGCAGGCCTGGATATCCACCTCGGCCTATTCCTTGACCAAAGCACATCCATGTACCTTACACTCCACCCTCTAGGCCGAGGGAGACATAGGCCTTGGACACACAGGTTTGATACACAGGTTTGGCACAAAGGCCTGACATATAAATTTTGGGCCTGATACGTACACATAGGCTTGACACATAAGCCTCACACATAAGTTCTGGGCATGCAAGCCTGATATACAGGTTTGGGCACACAGGCCCAATACATATACATAGGCTTTGATAAACTGTCCATCTATTGATGCAGATTACCATAGTTGTCACCTCCTTGGTGATTACCATTCACACGGCCCTGAGTTTAGCTTATTAGCTACTTTTCCAACACCTGGTTTTAAACCATATGGTGTCAGTACTAGGCTGTTGTCAATACTGCAGCAGCAGCAGTACTCTGGCTAGTTCTACCTGTATACCATGCCCCACCAGGAGTGAGGATATGACCTTCCTTATGGTAAAGGCTCGGGGTCTAGGGGTGCCTCAGGCCCCATGGCCTTATCTTGCATTAAGGACATAGACCCTAAAATCTCTTGTAACTCTGCTGCTAAGGGACTTGTATTCAGTGCACATTACCACTCTAAGTAGGCGTCCCACTTCACTAAAGTGGATGTCCGTACCGTCCCAGTTTGAGGGGTTGTAACCCATGAACACACCACCCTGCTGTCAGGTAAGTCATCTGCACGACGACTGCAGCCCATGCCGCCACACTCTTATGAGCCTGACGGGCACCATATACAGTTACTAACCACGTTCCCAGTCCCAGGGGGTGGTTATCCATGAACACACCCATCCTGCTATAAACTGCTTCTTTCTTAAGGAATACCAGAGCTCAGCTCCCTTCCATAGTGGGGATTAACAACCCACTGGAGCTTCCAAGCGTTCCATGCATTGCTATAGGCCCTAGCCCAAACTATCTGTGGTTACATGTACTTCTAGTGTAAATGGGCACCCTTGGTTAGAAAGGCTGTCTCAGCCTTATCATCCCAATCTGGGGCAAGAGGGGTGTTGCCGCTTCTAAATCTGCAAGAGAATTAGAAGTTAACATAACGTCATTAACAAAATCATGACACATGATGGGGCTACACATCGCTGCAGCAACACTGTAAAAGTCCATAGATGCCCTCACATGAAGGCAAACTGTTCCAGGCACTCGGTGGATTGTCTCAGTTCAGTTGTCAAATGGTCCATTAAGTACCTGACAGACAGCACAGCTGCCAAGCTATGCAAAACATCCGCCCTCAGAGTGTCCTCAGCTATGGGAGAGACATACACAGTGCGTAAGCGGAGAGCCAAGCGGCCAATGGCAAGATGCAGGGATATAGGTTTCACTTTCACTGACCAGCCTGTATAGCCATTAATAAACGCAGCTCTGCCTGAAAACTTATCCAGTTTCAGGGACCAGTAGATTGCCAAGTCCACATACAGCTCTGGTTGTCTGGTGCCCCACACAAGCCAGGCATCTCGGCCAGTTCTCTTATCAATCAGAAAAGACTTTACATTTCCACCAACTGCAGCAGGTACTTTTTGAACTGGAACTCTTGGGCAGGACCAGGTTGCTCAGCAATGTCCTCCCCAATGACTTGCATTAAGTTTGTACATGACTACAGACATTACTTACTTCACTCCTACAACTCAGTGGGGGCACAGGGACCATAGGAAGTGTGCTCCACCACCGTAGAGGGGCTCTGGGCCCATCCTTGAGGCCCAACAGCTGCTCTTGCTCTACTTTCTGACGGGTCACTGGGCGAGCCTGCAACGGAGGTTCTTCCTCCTTCTGTGCTGTGTCCCGCGGGGATTGGGCATGCACTTCCCACAGCACAGTCACAAACGCCCATCTGACTCTGCGGCAAAGGCATACTTCTCGGTGCTGGGCACTTCCAGGTGCTTCAGCTCCTTCTCCACACTCACGAGAGAACGCTCCACCACCTCCCACGTTTCCACTGGGGCCCATCCAAGCAGCTCCACTGCCACCAGGTACCACAGCTCTTGCTGCAGCCACATAGCCGACCCGGGAGTTCTCAGGGGCTGAAGACCCACTCACCTCATCCCATCCTCATGGCCAATTGTCAGATCCTGGGGTAGAGGTCCAGCCCATGCTGAAGTCCGAGGGGAGTGGGTGGATGAGCAGAAAGAACACTCTGGGGGCCGTAGGCAGGTCAAAGATGATTTTATTCAGCAGCAGCTCTCATCAGCAGCTTTCTCACACTAGCTCTCTACACTATTCGCCTTTATCTCAGCTGTTTGCTCGCGCTCTGTGGCACCTGCTGCCCCCACGCCTGCAGCTGCATGACCAGCTCTCCCTCGCCTTCAGGGTCAGCAGCTTTACTCTTTCTCTCTCTTGGCACCAGCGCAAGCCATGCTGTGGCTCACCTCTGTCCCTAAGACAGACAGCTCTGGTTGTCTCTCCCTTTCTCTGGATGCCAGCACACCCATCATGTTCAGCCACGTTGAGCTGAGCCTATTCGGAAGAGCCCCTGTACAGCATTAGCAGGGCAATTATACCTTTTACAGACAATAGTGACTCAGAGCCAAGTATGAACTTACACAAACAGGTTATATAATAAGTGGAGGTATGTGCCTGTGCACCAAACTCGCTGAGTCATGTAGGCCTGGATATCCGCCTCCGCCTATTCCTTGACCAAAGCACATCCATGTACCTTACACTGTGTATCTGAGAAAATTGACCAAAATTATGAACATCATGTCATATTCTAAGTAATAATTATTATATTCTTAAAATGAGTTGGAAAATCCCTATGGTATCCAGACAAGAAGTTAAAATCACTTACGAGGAAACAACTATCAGATTGATGTAAGAATTCTCAATAGCAACATTTATGTTAGAAAAAGAATGTAGCCTTTTAAAAAATAATTTAATGAGAAGAAAATATGAGATGAGAATTTTATGTCCAGCCAAAGTCTTCTTCAAAATAAAAGCCACAGACAGCTATAAATATGCAAGACGTCAAGGGATGTCATTCCCATAATTACTTCCTGACAAATCTACCAAAAAACCAAAATCTACCAAACACACGTTTGTTAAAGGTTTAGGAAATATTTAACTTAGTGGAACTAAGGTTATAAGATGGATCGCTTCTCGGCCTTTTGGCTAAGATCAAGTGTAGGTTATAAGATGGAAAACTGGTGAAAAAATAATCTGTACTTTTTATATATTCAAATATTAACACTAACAAAAATACAAGGTAGGAATAATGGATAGTGAAATAAACTTTTCCCATCTGCATTAACGGGAGGTAAATATTACTTGAAGCTAACAAATGAAGTAGTACATGCTTAAGCATATTTAAGACTTAAAATACATCTAACAGTTAACAATATATAGTAAATTAATAAATGAGGTAGAAGCATGAGTAATTTGTGATGTAATGATGAATATTAAGATAACGCTAGTGACTAAACTTGGAAGGTAGGGGCAAAAGTGAGGGACTAACTTTAGTCTTATTTGTAATAAGAAAGTCAACACAGAGTACGTTAAAAAGTGGTGATTAAGTAACGGTTTTAACAGTACAAATTAAACTACAAGATCTAAAAGCCAAAACTTCCTAAACACCAAAAGAAATACTGATAGCAAGATGAAACAAAGCCAAACACATAATTGAAAGAATTTAAGTAGAAATAATGAACCATATAGAAAATGTATCGTAAAACAGAATAACAAACTGAGACCAAAAATATAAATCACTAAGTAAATGTAAACTAGATTAAAATTGGCTGGGCTTGGTAGCTCACACCTGCAATCCCAGCAGTTTGGGAAGGCTGAGGCAAGTGGATTGCTTGAGCTCAAGGGTTTGAGACCAGCCAGAGCAACATGGGGAAACTCCATCCTACAAAAAATATATATATTATATATAATAATTTTATATATAATATAATAAAATATACATATAAATATATATTATATATATTTATATATATATAAAATTATTAGCTGAGTGTGGTGGCGTGCACCTGTGATCCTAGCTACTTGGGAGGCTAAGGAGGGAAGATCACTTGAGCCTAGGAGATGGAGGCTGCAGTGAGCCTTAATCTTGCCGCTGCACTTCAGGCTGGGCAACAGAGTGAGACCATGTCTCAAAAAACAAACAAACAAAAACCTAGCTTAAATTACCTGCTAAAAAATTCAGATTACGAATACAGCCAAACACAATTCTTTCTTCATACTAAAACAAAAGTGCTACGAGCTATATTTCAAAAAAGCACGTGATATAATAATGTCTACCAAAAAACACAACAGTTCAAATCCCCTAATTCACTCCACAAGCAACCTCTCTTCCAGTTTTTATTATCATATATTTGATTTGCTTATTCTTAAATCCATATAAATAGAATCATTTGGGTCTGATTTCTCTCAATATAATCTTTTTAGATTTATCAACATTGTGTGTTTCAAAATCATGTACATATTACAAATAATTATTTACTTTAAATATTACTTTTTAAAATATGAACTAAAATGGAGGTCAAGGAGGGTTTTTCTCACCAACATAAATGTCTGGCACCATATGTTTAAAAGATATTCCTTTCCTCCATTGATTCCCACTGGTCACTCTGTTGAAATGTATTTAACTGGTAAGGTGTGGTTCTACTTCTGGGTTGTCTAGTCTGTGTCATTGACTATTTATTATTCTTAAGCAAATACCATAATGTCTTGATTATTATATCTTTTACAGGAACTTTTAAATCAGGAAGTTTTAAATCAGATTTTATATATAAGTCTTCAAACTCTTTCCTCTTTTCCAAGATGGATGTGTCTACTACAGGTATTTACGTTTACTGAAGTTTATAAAAATTGCAATAGAAATAAAATACAGATTCTTTTCCAAAATTGACTTTGTATCCTTAGGCCTTACCAAAGAAACTTACTGATTCTAGTAGTTTGGGGTTTTTTTCTTAAAATGTACTATGTTCATAATCACATAATCTGCAAATAACACATTGTTTCTTTCCAATTCTTATACCTTGTAATTTTTCATCATTTATTGCCCTAAGTAGGATCTCTAGTACAATAGTGAATAGAACTGGTAAGAGTACATTTCCTTGCCTCCTTCCTGATCTTAGAGGGAAAGCATTTACTACTTCACCATTAAATATGCTATTTACTGTAAGTTTGATATAAAGTTTCCTAATCAAATTGAGGAAATTATTTATTTGTTCTTATTTGCTAAGAGTTTTTAACATGAACAGGAGCTGAATTTCATCAAACACATTTCCCCAATTTATTTAGGCAATCATTTGTTTTATTATTCTTCATTCTGATAATACGGAGAATGATATTGATTGATTTCCTTATGTTAAATCAACCTTGAATTCCTGACACAAATCCAACTTTTATGATTTTCATGACCCTTTTAATTTATTGACAAATTATATATAAATAACTTTGTTAAGAATTTTTTGTCTGCGTTTAAATGAGTACTATTGACCTATAATTGTCTTTTCTTAAAATGTAATGGTCCTCTTTGAGTCAAAAGCAGTGTTATTCTAGGCCAGGCATGGCGGGTCATGCCTGGTAATCACAACACTTTGGGAGGCCGAGGCGGGTGGATCACTCGAGGTCAGGAGTTCGAGACCAGCCTGGTCAACATGGTGAAACTGTCTCCACTAAAAATACAAAAATTAGCCAGGTGTGGTGGCATGCACCTGTAATCTCAGCTACTTGGGAGGCTGAGGCAGGAGAATTGCTTGAACCTGGGAGAGGGAGGTTGCAGTCAGCCTAGATCGTGCCATTGCACTACAGCCTGGGCAATAGAGCAAGGCTCCATCTCAAAAAAAAAAAAAAAAAAAAAAAAAGCCGGGTATTCTAGACTCATAAAATGAGCTGGGAAGTGTTCTGCCTTTTATTTTCTGATACCACTCATACAAGTTTGTAATTATGTCTTTCTTTAGTGTCTGTAAAATTCATCATAATGCTATCTGAGCAGAGTTTTCTTGGTGAAAAATTTTTAATTACAAATAAAATTTTTTATAAAATATCAGGAGATTCAAGTGTTTATTACTTTTCCTAACATTAGTTAAGTTTGTGTCTTTCATTTTGTCAATTTTATAAGCTGTCAAATTTATTGAAAAAAGACATTATACGCCTTAATTGTTCTTTTAATTGCTGTAGATCTGAGATGCTATCCCTAATTTTCCTCTTAATTTCAGCAATTGTGTTTCCTCTCATTTTCTAATTAAGTCTTGATAGAGGTTTATCAATATTATTCATGAGTTTTAAAAACTTGTTTTTGGTTTTGTTGGTCTTCTCTATTGTTTTTTTCTCTTTCCTAGGTTCCCTTTCTAAACTTTATTATTTCTTTCCTTCTTACTTCTGGTTTGTTTTGCTCTTCTTTTTCTAGCATTTTGAGGTATAAGCTTATTTCATTTATTTTGTATTATTTTAAATTTCTAATCATTTTGGCCTGATAATTTTTCCTGCTTTTGTTAGAAAAAGGGAAGAGAAGTTAGGACTGAAAAGCAGAAATAACATGGACATTTTCACAATGTTTAAAATGTTGGGCACTGCAGCAAAGGTGAAAGTGCAGCCCAACTGACTCTGGACTCTTACAAAATCACTAAAAAATATAATATCTAAAATAAAAACATACATTAAGTTTAACACACTAAAGAACACTGTAGGAAAAAATAGCAGTAAACTTAAAGACAGGTTGAATGACATAAATTATTCCAAATAGAGTTAAAAATTTTGTTTGCTTGGGTGTTGTAATATTAGAAAAGTAGACTTTAATACAAAAAATGTCACTAGCAATAAAGGAAATTGCATAATGCTATAATCAACAAATCCAATTGTGTGGATAAATGTGTAATTCAATATCTTGGATAATAAAAGTTAGATAGATTTTTTTTTTTTTGAGAGGGAGTCTCGATCTGTTGCCAGGCTGGAGTGCAGTGGCATGTTCTGTGCTCACTGCAACCTCCGCCTCCCGGGTTAATGCAATTCTCCTGCCTCAGCCTCCCGAGAAGCTGGGACTACAGGCACTTGCCACCACCCGCAGCTAATTTTTGTATTTTTAGTAGAGATGGGATTTCACCATGTTGGACAGGATGGTCTCGATCTCTTAACCTCATGATCCGCCTGCAGTGGCCTCCCAAAGTACTGAGATTACAGTCATGAGTCACCGCGCCCAGCCGTCAGATGGTATTTTTAGGTGTTGATAATGGAACTGAAAAAATATATCAAAAAACAATCATATAGAAAACATTATTTTATCAAAAAGCAGTAAGACTTATAATTAATAACAAATTAAAAAACAAAAAAGTCTCTTGCAGCTAAAAATTCTTTTTTCCAAGGGAAAGATATACTAAAATTGTAATTGCTAGAAAAAATACTACATACTTTAATCCTTAAGAAAGCATCTGAACAATCCTCAGTAAAAAATTTATAAACTCAAATATTTATAACATTAAACATGAAAAATTATATTGTTCACAGCTTCGCTATTATCTTTTACTTTTTGATTGATGTATCCTGGGCTAAGAGAGATTTATTAAAATTTTCCATTGCTAATGTATTTCTATTTCTCTTGCTTTTTTTTGATAATTTCTGCTATATTAAAATTTACACTGTTATTTAAACTTATTATTTTGAATTTTGTTCATTATAAAGTAGCCTTCTTTGTTTTAATAAATGTTTGAAATAATGCAAAGTTTGAGGGCTCTCCTTTCTTTTCAATGAATTTCCTGTTACACATTTCTCAACTTCTTCTTTTTAACTTTTCTGTATCATTTGTTTCAAGCATGTCTCTAGTATATTATATGGACTGGTTTTACTGTAATCTAACCGAAAAATCTCTTTTTGTGATAAGAGTAATAAGCCTATTTATTTTATGATGAGTGATAACCCGACATATTAGTATATGAGCCCTGTTTAAGTCTCAATTCTGTCATATAATTTATACTGTTTACTAATTAAATTTGAGATTTAATAAAATTAGAAATAATAAAAATTTGTTTCTAGTGTTTTCCCTTCCTCTTCTCCTTCAACACCTAAGTCCCTTCAATATTAGTAGCCTTCTTAGTGTTTACCTTTGTACTAAAATATTGTTAAGTATTTACTAGTTAACAATGTCTTGATTTCTCACTTTAAATAATATCTTTTGACTTCCTGCTATTGTTTAGGAAGACATTTGTGAGCTTATTCCATTTTTCTACCCTCTCTCATTTTCCCCTAAATTTCTGTTAGCTCAATTATTTCTACATCATCAAAGCACATAATATATACAGACTTAAGATGGTTCAAATCAACAACTTTTTTATTTTATGGTGGTGTGAAATCATCACAGTTTTGACATGTCAAAATGTGAATTCTGATATTTTCCAAGACCTGCAGTATGTGGCATGATACTCTCTTGCAATAGTGAGCAGCAGCAGCAAGCCGTGGTTCCCAGTCAGCCACTCCATCACCAGGGCAAACAACTGATACTCTACAATGCACTGTGTTGCCAGCATATTTTTGACATCGTGTTTTGTGTTTTTGCATCCCATTGTGTCTACAAAATGCCCATCTGTCTTACTGTGTTTAGTGTTGCTGTAAAGGAACACCTGAGGCTGGGTAACTTATAAAGAAGAGAGATTTGTTTGGCTCACAGTTCTGCAGACTGTACAAAAAGCATGAACCAGCATCTGCCTCTGGTGAGGGCCTCAGGCTGCTTCCACTCATGGCAGAAGGAGAGGGGGAGCCGGCATGGGCAGAAATCATATGGCAAGAGAGGAAGCAGGAGGTGGGGAGGTGTCCAGCTCTTTTTAACAACCAGCTCTCATGGAAAGTAATAGCATGAAAATTCACTCACTCCCAACAAGGGGAGGTATAAATCTATTCATGAAGGGTTTGCCCCATGACCCAAACCCTTCTCATTAACCATGAGTATTATTCTATGTTATGTGCAAATGTTTATAGCAAATCCTGGGTAGTTCCAACACTTTCAAAGGCATCATGACTTTTATAATGTGAAAGTCAGTGGTGAAGCAACAAGTGCCAATACTCAAGGTACTGAAGCTTTTAGGGAAAAGCTGCATAGGATAATGTGGCTGAGAAATATTTGCCAGAGTAAATATTTAATGTTGATGAAACGGATTGTTCTGGAAGTGTATGCAGAGCATACTATACTACTCTGTTTTGCATTGCTATAAAGGAATACCTGAGACTGGGTAATTTATAAAGAAGAGAGGTTTACTTGGCTCATTTGGTTCTGCAGGAGACACAAGCATGGCACCAGCATCTGCTTTTCTTCTGGTGAGGCCTCAGGAAGCTTTTACTCATGGCAGAAGGCAAAGGAGAGGCAGATGTGTCATATGGCAAGACAGAGAGGAGGTGTCAAGCTCTTTTTAAACAATCAGCTCTGGGGTGAACTAATAGAGTGAGAATTCACACATTATTGCAGGGAGGGCACCAAGTCATTTATGAAGGATCCACCCCCATAACCCAAACACCTCCCATGTTGGCTAGACTGATCTTGAACTCCTGACCTCACGTGATCTGCCCACCTTGGCCTCCCAAAGTGCTGGGATTACAGGTGTGAGCCACTGCATCTGGCTAATGGTGGTATTTTGATGGGAATTACATTGAATTGGTAGATTGCTTTTGGCAGTATGGTCATTTTTACAATAGTGAATCTACCCATCCATGAGCGTGGGATGTGTTTCCATTTGTTTGTGTCATCTATGATTTCTTTCAGCAGTGTTTTGTAGTCTTCCTTCCAGAGGTCTTTCATGTCTTTGGTTAGACATATTCCCTACGTATTTTTTTTTTTTTTTCAGCTATTTGAAAGGGGTTTAGTTTGTGATTTGATTCTCAGTTTGGACAAATTTTTGTACATTAATTTTGTATCCTGAAACTTTGCTTAATTCATTTACCAGTTATAGGAGCTTTTTGGGTGAGTCTTTAGGATTTTCTAGGGGTACAATCACATCATCAGCAAACAGCAACAGTTTGACTTCCTCTTTACCAATTTGGATGCCGTTTATTTCCTTCTCTTGTCTGATTGCTATGGCTAGGACTTCCAGTACTGTGTTGAATAGAAGTGGTAAAAGTGGGCATCCTTGTCTTGTTCCAGTTCTCAGGGATAGTGCTTTCAATGTTCCCCCATTCAGTATAATGTTGACTGTGGGTTTGTCATAGATGGCTTTTATTACCTTAATGTATGTCCCTTCTATGCTGATTTTGCCAAGGGTTTTAATCATAAAGGGATGCTGTATTTTGTCAAATGCTTTTCTTGCATCTATTGAGATGATCCTGTTATTTTTGTTTTTAATTCTGTTTATGTGGTGTATCACTTATGTTAAACCATCCCTGCATCCCTGGTATGAAACTCACTTGATCATGGTGTATATCTTTTTGATATGCTAGCTGGATTCAGTTTTGTTGAGGACTTTTGCATCTATATTTTTCAGGGATATTGGTCCATAGTTTTCTTTTCTTTTTTTTTTTGTCTGTTATGCCCTTCACTGGTTATAGTATTAGGGTGATACTGGCTTCAGAGAATACTTTAGGAAGGATTCCCTCTTTCTCTATCTTTTGGAATAGTATTAATAGGATTAGTATCAATTCTTCTTTGATGTGATAGAATTCTGCTGCGAATCCATCTGGGCCTGTACTTTTTTTTTGTTGGCAATTTTTTTATTACCATTTCAATCTTGCTGCTTGTTATTGGTCTGTTCAGAGATTCTATATCTTACTGGTTTAATCTAGGAGGGTTATATTTTCCAGGAATTTATCCATCTCCTCTAGGTTTTCTAATTTTTGTACATAAAGGTATTCATAGTAGCCTTGAATAATCTTTTGTATTTCTGTGGCATCAGTTGCAATATCTCCCATTTCATTTCTAATCGAGCTTATTTGGGTCTTCTCTCTTCTTTTCTTGGTTAATCTTACTAATAGTCTATCATCTTTTCAAAGAACCAGATTTTTCCTTCATTTATCTTTTGTATTGTTTTCAATGTTGTTGCTTCAATTTCATTTAATTCTGCTCTGATATTTGTTATTTCTTTTCTTTCTGCTGGGTTTGGGTTTAGATTGTTCTTGTTTCTCCAGTTCCATGAGGTGTGACCTTAAATTGCCTATTTGTGCTCTTTCAAACTTTTGATTGTAGGCATTTAATGCTATGAACTTTCATCTTAGCACTGGTTTTGCTGTATCCCAGAGGTTTTGATACGTTGTGTAGCTATTATCATTCAGTTCAAAGAATTTTTTAATTTCCATCTTGATTTCATTGTTGACCCAATGATCGTTCAGGACCAGGTTATTTAATTTCCATGGTTTTGAGAGTTGCTTTTGGAGTTGATTTCCAGTTTTATTCCACTGTGATCTGAGAGAGTACTTGATATAATATCAATTTTCTTAAATTTACTGAGCCTTGTTTTGTGGCCTATCAGACATGGTCTATCTTGGAGAATGTTCCATGTGTTGATCAATAGAATGTGTATTCTAAGTTATTGGGTAGAATATTCTGTAAACATCTGTTAAATCCATTTTTTTCAAAGGTATAGTTTAAGTCCATTGTTTCTTTGTTGACTTTCTGTCTTGATGAGATGTCTAGTGCTGTCAGTGGTCTATTAAAGTCTCCCACTATTATTGTGTTGCCATCTATCTCCTTTCTTAGGTCAAGAAGTTGTTGTTTTATAAATCTGGGAGCTCCAGTGTTAGGTGCATATATATGTAGAATTGTGGTATTTTCCTGTTGGACTAGTCCTTTTATCATTATATAATGTCCCTCTTTGTGTTTTTTAACAGCTGTTGCTTTAAAGTTTGTTTCATATAATAATAGCTACTCTTGCTTGCTTTTGGTGTCCATTTGCATTGAATATCTTTTTCTACCCTTTAAGTTTATGTGAGTCCTTACATTTTAGGTGAGTCTCCTGAAAACAGCAGAAACTTGGTTTGTGAATTCTTATCCATCCTGCTATTACATATCTTTTAAGTGGAGCATTTAGGCCATTTATAGTCAATGTTAGCATTGAGATGTAGTCCCATGTAATATTGGGACTACAGGTGCATATATATTTCATAATAAAGAGTATATAAGCAGTTTAAAACATATTAATACAAAATAACATGTATTTACACTTTGGAGAATTAAAACATTTGCCAATACCTCAGAAGTCCCTGAGCACAATCTCTAATTCTGGATTCTGTGTTGATTCACTCTTATATCTTAAAAAATAACTTTGCTACATGTATATTGTATTTGTTTTCTACAGCTTTTGTAATAAATTACCACAAACTTGGTGGTCTAAAGCAATACAAATATATGGTCTTATAGTTCTATAGGTTTGGAGTTGAATGTAGGTCTTGTTGGGCTAAAATCAAGGTGTTCATAGGGCTGCATTCCCTTCTAGAGGCTCTCAGGGAGAATCTATTTCCTTGCCTTTTCCAGTTTCCAGAGGCCACCCACATTCCTTGGTTCATGGTCATTTTCCACCTTTGAAACCAGCAACACTGTCTGTCTCTGATTCCTCTTTCTTAGTCATGGTTCCCTCTAATCACAGATGGAAAAGATTTTATGCCTTTAAGGTTCCATGTCATTAGATTGGGTTCACCTGGACAATCTCCTCATCTCAAAGTCTTCGATGTCATCATAACTACAAGGTATTTTTTGCCATGTAAGGTACTTTTTGCTGTGTAAGGTAAAACCATATTCACAGATTCCAGGGAATAGGTGTAGATATCTGGTGAGGGGATGCATTGTTTTACCTACCACATGTATATATTTTCGAAAAATATTTTGGAGGAATTGTGGATTAAGATGGCAGACAGGAAGCGGACTAGCTTGCAGCTCCTGTTTGGATGCACAGAGAAATGTGTGGAGACTCACATTGTGAACTTTTGCTGTAAGAACTACCACAGGAAATTATCAAGAAAGCCAAGAGACTCCACAGACACTTTGAAGGAACTGGATTACTGTTGCAGGCTCCCTGAGTTGCTGAAAAACTGTTAATGGGCTTGCTTTCTCAAAGGGGAGGTTCATTATCTGGGGAAAGTTCTCAGCCCTGATCACCAGCCGCCTGGAAATAGACTTTGTGCCATTAGGGGGGCACGGTGGGAGTGAGACTGGCCTTTAGGACTGTCGGCTGCGGGCAGCAGGGTGAGGCCAGTGACTGCTGGCTTTCCCCCAACTTCCCTGGCAACCTGTATGACTCAGCAGAGGCAGCCATAATCCCTCTGGGAATATAACTCCACTGGACTAGGAACCATATCCCCATCCCTTTCAGCAGCTGCAGCAAGCCCCCTCCAAGGAGAATCTGAGCTCAGACACATCTATCCCTGACCCACTTGGT
The DNA here is from genome assembly GCF_009764315.1 of Trachypithecus francoisi. NCBI lineage: Eukaryota > Metazoa > Chordata > Mammalia > Primates > Cercopithecidae > Trachypithecus > Trachypithecus francoisi. The sequence goes on from NW_022681460.1 coordinate 61,981,741, forward strand.
GGTCTTTCTCTATCCACTCTGGTGATCAAAGACAAAGGTCATAATTTCTTGGAAGCTCTACGGCCCTACTCACTGCCTGAGAAACTTGAATACTTAGCCAGGTGTCCCTAAGGCAAGTTTGCATGCTCCCTATAGGACCACAGCTGATGCGCTCTTGAAAGGATCACCTACTGGCTAGAGGCCAACTAACACAAAACCAGTGCACTAAACAAAAACACAACCAAGGACCCTCAGAGAGTTCACTTGACACCCGTGCTACCTCTGCCAGAGCAGGTGCTGGTATCCACGACTGCAAGACCTAATGATGGATCACATCACAGGACTCTTTACAGACATTCCTCAGTACCAGCCCAGAGCCCAGTAGCTCTGCTGGGTGGCTAGACCCAGAAGAGCAAAACCAATTACTAAAGTTTGGCTCTCAGGAAGCCCCATTCCTAGCGGAAGGAAAGAACGCCACTTCAAGGGAGCACACCATGGGACCAAAAAAATCTGAACAGCAGCCCTTGAATCTCAGATCTTCCCTTTCACACAGTCTACCCAAATGAGAAGGAACCAGAAAAACAATCACGGTAATATGACAAAATAGAGTTCTTTCACACCCCTAAAAGATCATATTAGCTCACCAGCAGTGGATCCAAACCAAGATGAAATCTCTGAATTGTCAGAAAAAGAATTCAGAAGGTCGATTATTAAGCTAATCAAGAAGGCACCAGAGAAAGGTAAAGTCCAACTTAAAGAAATAAAAGACATGACACAGGATATGAAAGGAAAATTGCTCAGTGAAATAGAGAGCATAAATAAAAAACAATCACAATTTCTGGAAATCAAGGACACACTTAGAGAAATGCAAAATGCACTGGAAATTCTCAGCAATAGAACCGAACAAACAGAAGAAAGAACTTCAGAGTTGGAAGACAAGACTTTCAAATTAACACAATCTATCAAAGACAAAGAAAAAGGAATTTTAAAAAATGAACAAAGCCTCTAAGAAGTTTGGGACTATGTTAAACATCCAAACCTAAGAATAATTAGTGTTCCTAAGGAGGAAGAGAAATCTAAAGGTTTGGAAAACATATTTGAGGGAATAATCGAGGAACACTTCCCTGGCCTGCTAGAGATCCAGACGTCCAAACACAAGAAGCTAAAAGAACACCTGGGAAATTCATTGCAAAAAGATCATCAACTAGGCATATAGTCATCAGGTTATCTAAAGTAAAGACGAATGAAAGAATCTTAAAAACTGTGAGTCAAACACGCCAAGAAACCTATAAAGAAAACCTATCAGATTAACAGCAGATTTCTCAGCAGAAACCTTAAAAGCTAGACGACATTGGGGTCCTATTTTTAGTCTCCTTCAACCAAACAATTATCAGCCAATAATTTCATATCCAGTGAAACTAAGCTTCATAAATGAAGGAAATACAGTCTTTTCCAGATAAACAAATGCTGAGAGAATTTGTCACTAGCAAGCCAGAACCACAAGAATTGCTAAAAGGATCTTTAAATCTTGAAACAAATCTTTGAAATACACCAAAATGGAATCTCTTTAAAGCATAACTCTCACAGGACCTAAATAACAATAACACAATAAAGAAAAAACAAAGTGTTCAGGCAGCAACACAATAAATAGAATAGTACCTCAATAATGAAATACATAGTTATGAAATATCTATAGATATTTGTTATAAAATTTATATATTATGATATATTTTATAATAAAGTGTATATAAGCCTCCCAACTAGCTGGGACTATAGGTACACACAACCATGCCCAGTTAATTTTTTTTTTTTAGAGATGTGATCTTGCTATGTTGCCCAGGTTGGCCTGAAACCCCTGATCTCAAGTGCTTTTCCTACCCTGGTGTCCCAAAGCTCTGGGATTACAGGCATGAGCCATCATGCCCAATCTAAATGATATATTTCATATTTTAAAAAAACTATGTTTAAAGACAAGAGCTATAGGCTAGAGTGTCTGCTACAGAGGCATCACCTTGAGTACACTGAATGGACATCTCCTAGGTGGGAATTTTCTCAATACCCCATGACTAGATGGATAACAGGGCAGAGAGTGGAGATGGCAGGAGAGCTTCCTGTATTCTCTACCCTTTGGGATAGCAAGGCTGTGTGAATTTCTCATGATTGTGAAAAGATCAGGAAACTTACCTGTGAGTCAACTTGGAGTCCCAGTCACAAAGGCCATCTATTCATTGAGGAGGCCTCAGCAATAAAAGTCTGTTGGGAGACCCCCCGTGGCATAAACTGGTGTGAAAGGGGCTTGTAGAAGTACTGGAGCAGCAGCTGAATCTGAAATATCAGGGAACTGTACAGGAGAAGTCTGTGCACTGCCCTCCAAAGAACCCAATGGAGCACCTGTAGTCTCTGATATTCCCAGTATCTGGTCCTCACCACACCCATGAACATGCCAGCCTATTAGTGTCTGTCTCCAAAGCACAAACAGCCAGCAAGGAGAGAACCGTGGCCAAGACCAGTTAAGTAAAGATATGCTTGCCCTTTTGTCTACATCTTTCCTCCCTGATCGCTCCCACCCTGTGGAAGTGAACCCTAGCACTGGGAGGTGGGGAAGGGAATGATGGAGCAGACTGTACCCGGTCTGCATTCCAAGTCCCTTCAGCCAAACTCCTGTCCTGTAATAAGAAAAAAAAAGTTGTAGAACAGATAAATTAAAATTTTAAACTGTACTGGAGTTAGTTTAATAATGGAAAGTGACCAGATAATTATGGAATCTGCCCAAGATCTCATAAAGGAATGGGAAAAGGAATTTCACACAGAAAAGTTTAAAACTGTATTTGGAAAAAAGAAGACTGTCAACTTAGTATTCTACCCAACCGAGACTGCTAAAAACAATGTTACATAGATGTTTATGGGGTCACAGGGCAGGATCACATGATCTCATCCAAGCAGCAGAATGTAATGCTAAAACTCAAGGGGGATTGTAGGTCCTGTACCAAGGGCTATAGTTTAGTCACTTTTTCACCATAGATAACTTATCAAAACTTCAGTTTACTCACGTATAAAATGTAGAATAATTTCTTAAAGTATGTTTTTAAGTTTGCAACTTGAAAAATGATAATAATAGTACCTTTTTACAGGATTGTTGTGAGGATTACATCAATTATGGATACAAAGTACTCACCAGGAGGCTTGACACACCTGAGCTCTTATTGAATGTGAAGTTGAATGACTGGCTGGGAGTAATGGAACTTGGAAAGACTCGTGGAGCTGGTGAGTCTTGGGCTAAAGTGTGAGTAACAGCAGAGAGAAAGGGATGCTAGTGATGGGGGAATTGTGGTATTGGTGATGGAGTGGAAGGGAACATTTCAGGCAGTGAGAACAACATAAGCAAAGAAACAAAGCAAGAGAAAGAAGCATTGTGATGTCAGCAGGATGGGGGAGGGGTGGTATACAAACATTTTGGTGTTGCCAGAGAGTAAATTTTTAGTCAAGAATAAAAGTCTGAAAAAGAGAAGTAAGGACAAAATGGTGAAAAGCTTCAAGTACCTAGTTCCTACTCTTTTTTTTTTTTTTTTTTTTTTTGAGACAGGTTTTCACTCTATCACCCAGACTGGAGTGCAGTGGCGCGATCTCGCTCCCCCTCCCAGGCTCAAGGGATTCTCCTGCCTCAGCCTCCCGAGTAGCTGGGATTACAGGCATGCGCCACCATACCCGGCTAATTTTGTATTTTTAGTAGACACAGGGTTTCTCCATGTTGGTCAGGCTGGTTCCGACCTCAGGTGATCCGATGGCCTTAGCCTCCCAAAGTGCTGGGATTACAGGTGTGAGCTGCCGCGCCCGACCTAGTTCCTATTCTTATGTGCTCTGCATATCAGAAAAAGGTCCAAACTCTTTAGCTAGCGTACATCCAAGGTCTTTTTTGTTTTTGTTTTTGTTTTGTTTTGTTTTGTTTTGTTTTGAGACGGAGTCTCACTCTTTTGCCCAGGCTGGAGTGAAGTGCCGCCAGCTCGGCTCACTGCAACCTCCACCTCCCCAGTTCAAACGGTTCTCCTGCCTCAGTCTCCCAAGTATCTGGGACTACAGGCACCTGCCACCACGCCCGGCTAATTTTTATATTTTTAGTAGAGACGGAGTTTCGCCATGTTGGCCAGGCTGGTCTTGAACCAAAGCGCTAGGAGTACAGGCGTGAGCCACTGCATCCAGCACCGAGGTCCTTTTTGATTTGATTACTGCCAACCTTTCAAAATTCATAATTTCATGCACCACATAGATAGACATATATCCTAGACTCCAGCACTACTTCAGATTCTTTAAACACATGGAAAGGTCTCATATCTTGCTTTTCTGCTCACACTATCCTTAATGCTTGAAACAGTCTGACTCTTCCGTCATCTGATGAATTCTATTTTTTAAAAACTTTAGCAACTGACATCACCATCAGGAATTCTTCTATTTTTTTTTTGTTATTATTATTTAACAAATATTTATTGGGCACTTCTTCATACATGCCACTGTGCAAGAGGCTGGAACTGCCAATGTTAGCAAGCAAAGTCCCTGCCCACAGAGACAAAAGTCTCATGAGGGAGAGGGTCAAATAAACAGGCAATTACTAAACCATGTTATGACTGAGATCAGAGCAGGTCACCATGAGAAGCCTGGATTCCTATCCAGGCCACTGTGCTCAGAGAACATTGTCCTCCTACCAAGAATTCCCTTTCTCTGTTCCTTCTGCCCCCATTTAGACTGTTAGATAAAGGAGGAGGAGGAAGAGAAGAAGAAAATGAAGACATGTTAAAATTTATTGTGATCTTAGTATGTGTCAGAAGCTATGATAAAACACTTTACATGAACACATTATTTAATTTTCCCCCAAACGGTAAGACATCTAGTTGTTATTGCCATTGTAAAGATGAAGGAATCAGAGGTAAATTAACTTGCCAATGACACTCAGCTAGGAAGTGGGAGAGCCAAAACTCCAGCCTCAATCAAATTAACTCCAATCCCAGGCAGTAAAACACTATACCATACTATTTGCAAGGGGAAAAAACTCTCAATTTTTTAAAAAAAGATGATTATAGATAGAGGGAAATTATCACAGTTCCCTTTCAAATATCTGTTTTCACCATTAGCCTATATCCTTCTCAACTCTAAGAAATTCTCTATGACCTAGACAATAAAGCATACAGAAGGCTCTATCCCTTTTAAAATTATTCACCTTTCTTCTGCAGATGAACCTAAGAGACAGATGAACCACAATTAGCCTTCACTAAATGTTAGTCTGAATGCACAAATACAAACATGAATGAGTCAATCCTTAAATGAATGAATTAACTCAAGAATTGGTAAGACTGAACACATGGAAAGAGCCACAGAGCTTTAGGGGATGGTGACAGTGGGCAACTGGCAAAGGTCCAGGATGGCAAGGTGCCAGCATCATAGAAGTCCAACCATAGGTGGCAGGCAGATGTCCCGGCAGTCAGGCAGGCCCTATGTCAACAGATTTAGCAACAGGAACTAGATGGAAAACCAGGCAGGCAGGTGGTTGGCATCAAGGATTTTGGAAGCAGGTAGCCAGTAATACAGCACTATATCAGGACCTCATCCCATTGAAGGAATTGGGTGATAGAATGTCACTCCTATCCCAGACAACAAAAGCGGGCATTCAGAGGCATGACGATCGACACAAAAGAGCAAGGTCTGAAGCCGGGGTACAAGGCCTGAGCTGCACCAGCATGAGAGGCTAACAGATGCTGAGCCACCAGGCTGTGCTTCAGGACCCTCTGAATTTCCTCTGTCTGGAATCCCTATTGCTCTTTATACCTGGCGGCCCGGCAAGGACAGTGAGTTAAGCCTATTCACAGGAATTTATTGTTCTCAGTTGTGGGGACTGGAGGGCTCTAGGAGCAGGAATTCAAGCACATCATTATTAAAGGAAAATTTCTGTGATTAGACCAATACCAGTGACGTCTTCCTTGATGCCTCAAATTATTTTATGCCACATATCCAAACAGCAAATCCTACAAACTCAACCTTGAAAATATCTCCAGTCTTTGAAAATATCTCTGGTATCTGACTACTCTTGAACACTTTCACTGCTAGTACTCCAGTCCTTGCCATCATCATCCCTCGAATAGTCAACTCCAATAGCCAGGCGCCTTCCGCATTCTGTCTTTCCCCATACAGCCTATCCCCAATGTAGGAGCCAGCATCATTCTATTCTTATTCTGCCTCATTTTCTATTTGGTTGTTGTCTCTTTCTTACTTATATTTAGCATTTTTTTGTATGGCAGTCCTTCATTGAAAATCCTTCAATACATCTCCAAGTCACCCAAAGTACAAGCCAACCTCCTAAGCTGAAGGTGGTACATAATTACCTTCCTTTTCTCTAACTTCATCTCTTGCCAGTCCCTTCATTTTTTCCTTGCTATTCTTTGTCTATGACTGGCATACCCTGACCTGAGGGCCTTTGCCCCAGTTGTTTCCTCTGCTGGAATGCTCTCTCTCCAGAGATCCAGAACTCAACTCCTTGCTTTCTTCAGACCTTGACTCAAAATTTCACCTTCTCAGTGAGGTCTTCTTTGCACCCCTACATATAATTTATAATCCCTTCTAATTCACATGCACACATACTTCCTATTCCTTTTTCCTGATTTGCTTTTTTCCCTTAGCATTTATAATTGTCATATTATATTTTGTTCTTATTTACATTGATCTTAGTCTGTCTACCACATTAGAATATAAGCCCCGTATGGGCAGAGATTTTTGTTTGTTTTAGTTCCTTGCTGTATTCTCAGTATCTGGGACAATGCCTGCCAAATAGCCACATAATAAACGCTCAGTGTATATTGGCTGAATGAATTAAGAAAAATAGAGGTGATGTACACTTCTGTGTAGAGCAGGTTCTATGACTGAACTTAATTTTAATTTTAGGTTACAGTGTCAATAAAATTGAGATCCTTGATACCACATACACATGCGTATGTGTATATATCTATGTATGTGTGCATGTGAGCTAGAAGGGGTTAAGAATTACATGTAGGGTTACAAAGAAGACACTGCTGACAAGGTGATATTTTGAATCAAGGTCTGTAGAAAGCAAGGGGTTGAGTTCTGGTTCTAGTATGTGTTGTGTGTATGTGGGGTGTGTGTGTGTGTGTGTGTTTGTGTGTGTGACAGAGAGAGAGAGAGAGAGAGAGAGAGAGAGAGAATTTGCAGTATTTAGAAGGCATTGTGCCTTTTTTTTGAGCAAAAGGCTTTTCAGAGCTGTTAATATGCCAATGTATTTATCAAATCCTAAGAAATGAATTTAGAAGGCAACTTTTATTACCCAAGCTTATTCACCAAGTGAATTCATTGTTCTCAAAGAACTAATTTTGGAGGGAAAACAACAGTTTGGGGGTTCTTCAAGAACTATGACCCTGATACTTGTGAATCCTCTTTTTCCAAATTATTTGACCCCCTCGACTAAAACAGATAATTGAAATACTAGGCAAATGTACTAACAGCATATTAGACATTGCTAATAATCAACATACTATTTCTTGCCTAAGCCCAGATACAGCCTCATAATCCTATTCAGTGCAGTATTACTGGCAATTTATTAGAGTTGGTATGGAGATGAAACAACTTTGCCATACCTAAGATTTTAATCCCATTCCAACACAACATAGCCTCAATCTGCATTTAAACTTTTATAACTTCATATAACTTAAAGCCATTAATTGAGTCAAAATACAATCATGATGCCATATTGTAACTTCTAACCCAAATGCATTCGACAAATCTCAGCATACACAAGCGATCCCATTCTTTGCAGATCATTAGAAGGGCCACAGCCATCCACAATCACTAAGCTGAGCATGATCTTTCTAGACTAGATGTCATTTATCACTTTGTTTCTTACGTTCTGACTCATTTTACAAACATCACAGAGCCCTGCACAATGCCTTGCATATTAGGGGTGCTTGTGATGGTTAATACTGATTATCAACTTGATTGGATTGAAGGATACAAAGTATTAAACCTGGGCGTGTCTGTGAGAGTATTGCCAAAGGAGATTAACATTGGAGTCCAGGGGAAGCTGACCCACCCTTAATCTGGGTGGGCACAATCTAATCAGCTGACAGCACAGCTAAAATATAAGCAGGCAAAAAAAAAAAGTGAAAAGAGAGACTGGCCTAGCCTCCCAGCCTAAATATTTCTCCCGTACTGAATGCTTCCTGCCCTCAAACATTGGACTCCAAGTTCTTCAGTTTTGGAACTCGGACTGGCTCTCCTTGTTTCTCAGCCTGCAGACGGCCTATTGTGGGACCTTGTGATCATGTGAGTTAATACTTATTAAACTCCCCTCTGTATATAAATATATATTCCATTAGTTCTGTCCCTTTAGAGAACCCTGATACAGTGCTTAATAAACATTTTCTAAATGGCTGTCAACCAAAATTATAACAAATACATTCCTATTTTAAAATCTTATATTCTAAATTTCTCTTTCCTTAAATTCCTATTGCAAATCTGCAAAGCCATTAAAATTATTTCCATGCAAGGCAAAGAAAGTTTTCAGTGTGTGACTTCAGTAGGCCACTTTGATCATTTATAATTTCTATACTGTGCAGTTCAGAGTTCTGAATATAAAACACACAATTTCTTTTTCATCATTCTCTGGTGTAACTCCTGGAAAGAAAAGATAATACCACATTAACTCAAGTGTTCTCACTGAATTATTTTGGTTATGTTATGTATGTAAAGCCTATTTCTCCTGGATTATATATCCTGAAGGAAAGGGGCAATATTTTCCATCGTATTTCTATTCCCCACAATGGTAGTACAGATGCTTTCTGAGCCTTTTGAGTGGAGAATGAAGGAATGAATGAATGAAACTTGAATATACAATATTATTGTATTGGGCAAATTCTACTAATTTTCAAGTGTGAAGACATGGACAAGACATTGTGAGGGATTCTCATATACTTCTTTAACATATTCCACACCGCAAAACCAGTTCACAGAAAATCATAAAACCAGGGAATCTTTAACAAACCTTTTGCCATGTGAGTATAGATCTTCTGGTTTGCAACTTTAGTGTATTTCAATATGAAATTCAAAAATTAGTCACCTGGTCCCTTCTAGATATTAAACATCTTTAGCAAACTACCCCTCTCCACACACATATACACAAAGATCACTGTTTACTTTACACATCTCTGAATTTGCTCTGCCATGAACCCAAACATAGTAAAGACACTGGACACTACAGAAAAATAAACCACTGTCTCTCTCTTTTCTTATTTCCATCAGGCCCTGGAAGTAGGTCTGACAAGTCAGAGGTCTGTTCCACAACCCAGAAACTATCACCTAGGAACTTGCACAAATCTCAAGATGATATAATATTACCCATTAAGTTTTAGAATTTTGCTTCACCCACTAAGGATCTGACTATAATAACTAAACATTGTCTTGTTCCCTAGATAAGAGAATTTTACTTTTTTTTTTTCAAGAAAGACTGTTATCCAACAATATGATAGATATGATAGGTTTGTTGAATGTGAATATGCAGGGTCCATCTAAAGAATACTTTTATAAAGTATTTAGGATGACCCCAAACCAACTCTACATTGTCAAGTCATTGTGGGAATATTGTGGGAATATATGATATACAAAATAGGGCATAAATGATTTTAAAAATCCCATAAAGATGTTTATATCTACTTCTAGGGACTCACTGAATTACTTTGAGGTATAAATTCACTAGCGCTATTCTGAAAGAGTAATAGTGAGCCTTTTAAGTTCAAAGCTGGTAAGTTAAACAATTAAAGGAACATTAATAGCTAACGATGTATTCAAAATTAAGTACAGGCTGGGTGTGGTGGCTCACGACTGTAATCCTAGCACTTTGGGAGGCGGAGGTAGGCGGACCACCTGAGGTCAGGAGTTTGAGACCAGCCTGACCAACATGGAGAAACCCTCTCTCTATTAAAAATACAAAATTAGCCAGGCGAGGTGGTGCATGCCTGTAATCCCAGCTACTCAGGAGGCTGGGGCAGGAGAATCACTTGAACTCAGGAGGTGGAGGTTGCAGTGAGCCAAGATTGCACCACTGCACTCCAGCCTGGGCAACAAGAGCGAAGCTATGTCTCAAAAAAAAAAAAAAAGTAAAAGAAAAAATAGAAAACCATAATTAAGTATAGTACATAGAAAATATGAAATTCTATATTTCATTTTACAGTTTTTGGGAAGCAGGCTATCTTTCCTTTCTTCTCTTTTCTCTTCTCTCCCTTGAATACTGATGAAGAAACGCAAGTATTTTCCATCTAAATAAGTTCCCTGGGATGAACCTGTCTCAATGGTTTGATTAAAATCAGTTGGAGAAATATGTTTAGCCCTATTTACTAAAAGTATAGAAAAAGTCTGCTGAAGCAGTCATGTTCTAATTATCCTTCCACATTCCACTCTGGAGAAGTCTGCCTGGCTGGAGCAGTCAGGGTTTTCTAGATTCAGCCAAACAATTAATTTCCTTTCCCTCTGCTTTTCAAAGAAAAACAGCTTCTTTTAAATAAGCATGTGGGAAAAGAGAATAAAATTTTAAAATGCTACATAATTCCTTCCTGTAAATACTTTTGTAGGGTACCAAACTCACTGAGGTAATTTCCAGCTCTCTTAATGATGACAAATATTCCTAATTATGGATAAATGTACACTAAATATTTTGATGTTGATAGTCTGTACTTTTGCAATATTTTCTGTCTGCAAATATCTTGTCTGCAAATCTCCTTTGTGCCTTACTATAAAGCCATTATACCTGTTTAAACTGCTGCTGTGTCCAGCATTTCTCTACTTGAAAAAAAAAATTCATTATGGTAGGGAAATGCTCATGATCAAATGAACCTTTTCATAATTACCACATAGCTGTTTAATGACGACTGGCTCAGTGAGCCCTGAAATTCTGCATAAAGAGAAGGCATCCCCATTGCCAAAATGAACTGAAATCTATTTCTGAGCCCTATAGGATAACTGTATAAACATTTACTTTTGCAAAAAAATTTGAAGACATCATGCCAGGCATATAGTAGATATTAATGAAGTTTACTGAATTGAATTATTGATCTGGTCATTACTTGATGTCAGTGGGGTTGCAGACAACTCCCTAGACCAAGTGTCCAGGTCTGTTTCGTGTTGCTATAACAGAATACTTGAGACAGTGATCGGGTTTATTTAGCTCACAGTTCCACAGACTGCGAAATTCAAGGGCATGGCCCTGCCTTCCACTGAGGGCTTTTATGCTGCATCACAAGAGGGCAAAGAAGGTCAAAGGGGAAGTGGACACATGCAAAGAGACAAGGCCCGAGAAGCATCCTGGTTTTGTAAGAATCTCCCCTCTAGGGAACTTGTTTTTCCCATGAGAACTTTTCCAATCTCCTCCGAGTGAGAACTGACTCACTACCTGGAGAACTGCACCAAGGCATTCAAGAGGGATCCACCCTCATGACCCAAACACCTCCGGCTAGGCCCCACCTTCCAGCACCACCAAGTTGGGGATCAAATTTCAATATGAGTTTTGGAGCGGACAAACTCAAACCATACCACCAAGATATACACAGGGACTGCAAGTGGTCAGACTCCACAAGGTGACTTTCATTAAAGTCCCAGCTACTCAACAACAAGCTGTGGTTGTTTCCACCCATTTACTCAACTCTCAGACGGTAGGCAACATTTTCAGTCCTAGAATACTATTATTATAGATTCTTGCTCATGCATAAGGGATTACACAACTGCAACCGTGAAAGTCACCAAGGGGTTACATTTGGCTTAAGCAATTAAATGAATGGCAGAATAGCCAAGTTGTCATACAAAAATTGCCCAAACAGTCATTGTAAGAATTTATGGAAGTAAGGGTCCATTTTTTATTGAGCATGCTTGTTTTAAAAGTGGGTTGTGGGAGCCTTACCCTGGCATCTAGTTTAAATGAACACCCCTGCATGGAGCAATGTGTGATGAGCTAGGCAGAGGAAACATCATGGCACCATCTGGGATGGGCTGGGCAGAGGAAACAATGCGGTCTATCTGTTCACTTCTGAAAAGCAATAGATCCTCAAAGGCAGCAATTAGGATCCAAGAAGAAGCATCAGCAAAAAACAAAGAACACTTTTCTAAGTTTATTTATTCAATCTGGCCTTCATTCGCTAACTATTTACTGAGTATATACTATGTGTCAAATCTTGTTCTGGGCACTAAAGATAAAACACTGAAAAGTGAAAGCAAAGCTCTTGAGATCCTTTATTTTAGCAGGGGCTGAGGAGAATGAATAAGCAAACAAATGAATCCAAGCTGATTCAGATAGTGAAGTGTTTTAAAGACAATGAAATAAGGGGATCCAACAGAAAAGAACTCACTGGGGCAGATTAGATTGGGTGGTCAGATGAAGCCTTCTGAAAAGTGTTATTTCCGCAGACACCTATGTGATATTAAGGAGTCTGCTATGCAAAGATCTGGTGCAGAGGATTCCCAGCAGAAAGAACAGCAAATACTACAAGTTAGATTTCTTCAAGAAACCTAAATAAGCAGGTCTACATTGTTAAAACACAGTAGCTATGATCTATAGAAGCATGGTATAAGATAACTAGTTAGGTACAATAGTATATAGAACCTTCTAGGCTGTGGTAAGAATTACAAATTGTATTTGAAGTGCAATGGGAAAAAAAAAACTCATTTGAGCATGTTAAGAAAGGGCATGACACAACCTGATTGTTTTTAAAAGATCGTTCAGCTCTTAGGAGGGTGTTGTTTGGGGTTGTGGAGGATAGAAATGAGCAGACAGAATGGGAGACTTTTGTGGTTGCCCAGGTGCGAGATGACAATAGCTTGGACTAAGGTTGTGGCAATAGAGGGGGAGCAAAGTTGATGACTTGGAGATATATTTTGGAAGTGAAGAAAACATGACTAATTAATTGAGTGTGGGGATGAATGAAAGCAACAAAACAAGGATGACTTCTAAATTTTTGGAATGAACAACGGAGTAGAACAATTTGAGGAGGAACAGGTTTGGAGGAGGTGGATATCTGGAGTTCTGCTTCGGAGATGCCTGTTAACCATGATAATAATAGTATCTACCTTGTAGGGTTGTTGTGAACAACGAATATGAAATATGAGGAGAATTTAGATCTGTACCTGACATATAGTGATTCTTCAATAAATACCAGCTATGACAATTATTCCTCAAGTGGAGATGTAAAGGTAGTGGAGGACATAAAAGAGTTCTGTTGTGAGGCCAGGACTAAAGATATAAATCTGAAAGTTATATAGGATTCAATGTTGCTCAAACCATTTTTGGTGAAGAACTTTTTTATCTTTATCTACCGCGGATCAATACTGCAGTGGACTAGATGTGTTAGAATCTCCAAAATTCATATGTTCGCATTCTAACCCCCAAGGTGGTGATATAAAGAGGTGGAACCTTTGGAAGGTGGTTAGGTCATGAGGGTGGAGCCCTCATGAACAGGACTAGTGTCCTTATAGAAGAGACCCCAGAAAGCTCCCTTGCTCAGTTCCAGCACGTGAAGACACAGCAAGGAGTCAGCAGTCCATGAGCTCGGAATTGGGCCCTCATCAAATAAGGAATCTGCCTACATCTTGATCTTGGACTTCCCAGTCTCCAGAAGTGTGAGAAATCAGTTTCTGTTGCTTATAAGCCATCCAGTCTACGGTATTTTGTAATAGCAGCCTGGAAGACAAAGACAAGCACTTCTGTGAAATCCAACAAAACTGAAGGCACTTTTAAGAGCACTAGTACTCAAAGCCAAGGGAGGCCCTGAGACACATTTAACTCAAGTACCTCTGAGTGTATTAGGGTGGAGGCACAGGAGAGTTCAGTAGGCTGAAATAACACAACACTTGCTTACATGAACACATCTCACGCAGATTTACAAGTAATCTGTTTTAATTAGGTGTAAGGAAAAAAAGCCCATTCACTCCTGCAGGAACTCCCTCCTCTTCGCACAGATGTGGTATCTTAAGAAAAAGACACTGCTTCTCCACTCCCTCCGCACAAATACTTCAGTCTAATCATCGGAGGTACAATCTAGCCATCGGACTGCATTAAGTATCTCAAGCTCCTTCCCTACCAAGCTGGGCTTCACTTGGGCACAGAACGATTATCAGACCTGGTAACTAAGGTCTGATATGCTAAGGGCCTAAGGATGCTCCAGGCCCCAAGCATAAGCACCTCCGTTAATAATTTACCACTCTTGCCTTGTCATAGGCTTTTCTCACTCAAACTCTGCTCCTGCGAGTGTTCCGGGGGCCTGAGGCAGTTGGCATGGGCTAGGCCAGAGAGCACCTGCATTGATTCTTAGGAGAAAAGGTCCTCTTTCTGGGTGAGAAAGTCAGTAAAGTACTGGACGCTTTATAAAGTCCTTCAGGAAGCAAAACTTGCTTAACTTCACACTTTCTTGACACCCCACGCAGGCAATACCTCCTCCGGGACCCGCAGCAGGCAGGCTGCTGCGCCTGGCAGGCCAGCTCCTGGGTGCAAGGCTCTCGCGCAGCCCAGGACAGCAGCGCGCGGGCTGCGGGCGAGTGGAGTTGCAGGGACCCGGCGGAGAGCCTCTGTCACTCAGAGAAGCTCTCGGGACTCCAGGGCTCCCGGGAAGCTCCGGACGGGCGTCGCCGAAGCCAAGAGTCCCTGCCGAGCCCCTCAGCACGGTGGGCGCCGCGCCCAGGCGAGCGCGCGAGATCGGGCGGAGCCGGGGGCCGCCCGGCGAGGGGGCGGGGCCGGGACTCGCGGCCGCGCGCAGGGGTTGGGGAGTGGCCCCTCCGGCCGCGGCGGGCGAGGGGCTGCGCCGGCTGCGAGGCGCATGCGCGCTGCCGAGCGGCTCCCGCTCCCTCCCCGCCCACCTCTCCCTCCTCCCCCTCCCCCTCCCCTGCATCCTCGCCGCTCTCCCTCTCTCCTCGCCCGCTGGGTGCTGAAGTTGGGCGGATGGCAGCAAACCGGCTCTGCTAGAGGACCGAGCCACCCAGCCCCGCTCCCCTGGACCCATCGGCGCGCTGCCCACATCTCCAGGCGACCGGGTAAGACGCTGCCTCCAAACCGAGCGGTGCTAAGTAAATGACATCAAAATGTCTGCTTTGCACCAATGGATGGATTTTTTTCAAGGTAGGGGGGAGGTGAAGGAAGGAGGGGGCGGAGAGCGCGACCGCCCGTGCCCCGGCGGGGGCGGTTGCGCGGCGCTGGGGTCTAGCTGTGGCCGCTGCGCCCTGGGCGGGAGCGGGGGCTGCGCCGCGGGTCCGGGAAGTTGAATCCCGCGTTGCTGCCTATACGCGGTCCGCTCGCTGCCCTCAGCTGCTGCGAGGAGCCGAGCGAGTGTCCTGCCGGCCGGGAAACGCTCGGCCAGGTCCCAGAGTTCCCGCGGAGAGCCGGGCGCCTGCTGGGGGCGGCCAGGAAGGGCCGGGCCGGGGGCTCGAGGTGCTGCGGGTTTTGTGCGGTTGGCTGGGAGCGAGGAGAGTGTGCAATCAACAGTGTCCAATCGACCGATCACCTCGGGTGCTGTGTTTCCTCCTTTATGTCTCTTTACCTTTGGGAATATGCACTGCTCAGGTGGGGAAGGTGTTCGCAGAAGAGGTTGCGAAAATGAATCCTTTGAGCAGCAGTAAAATACCGGAGGGGTGTGTGTGTGTGTGTGTGTGTGTGTGTGTGTGTGTGTGTAGGGGGTGGGGGGTCTCTTTTGTTCCTTCCCCTCCCCTTAGTCAAAGGAAAGGGAGTCCTGGCGTGTGCAGCGCGGGGTGGATTTCACAGCTACTGAGGGGGCGAGGACGAGGAACGCCCACCCACCAACCGGGAGCCGCTGCCTGGATGGGCGCGTCGGAGCCTCCTTAGCTGTAGGTGATGATGGTCTTTCCGTGATCGATGGAATCAGTTTAATCTCTGCCTCCCCGCCGGCCTCCCTGCTGTCCCTCTTCGAGTGCTGCGGCAGAGGCTGGGTGCAGAGACCGCCGCTTTCTCCTCTTCTCCCTGCCTCTCTGTCTCCCTGAAAAATGCCGGAGGACTAGAGGATGGCGGAGGGACAGAGCTGGCCTCGGAAGCTGCGGGTGGGAGCTGCTCCTTGCGAGCCGGTGGCTGCTGGCACCGCGTCCCCGGCAGCCCGCGCCAGCCTCGGTAGTCCCTGGGCTCCGGGAGAGCGAGCCGGGGTCGCCTGGCCACAAAGATGCCCGCGCGCCCGCCCGGCGTACGGGACCCGCCCTGCGCCCTGAGCCCTGCGCCTCGCGCGGAGCCCGGGACGCCTGCTTACCTGGGAGAACCCCTGTCACCCGGGGACGATTGACCCTGGCTCCTGGCATAACTCTCCTGACATCCCCTGACCTTTCCATAAATGCTTCTTTCCTTAAAAGAGTCACTGTAAGATTTGTCTGGAGAACTTCACACACTTTAGAGTTCTTTCTTTTCTTAAATTGTTTTACGGCGAGATTCTCTCCAGCGTGGGATCGCTTTCACAAATAATAAAGAGAAATCTTAGTTTGGTTCCCATCTAGAATAAGCAGTTCTGAGGCTGGGTGCCATCTGCACTTCCGGCGTTCATACATATTGGTTTTCCGGGTGATGAACCCTTCAGAAAATCATTTAATTGAAGACGTGAGAATTGATTTTTATTCGTGTAGTGGAAAATAATGCTTTCCTCCTCAATTCATAGCTGCTAGACGCTGCGTGTACGAAATAACTTGCAAACCGTGAAACATTTAAAGTACATTGTACTTGTTTCCAAAGTCTTTTGTAGTGAGAGTATTATCCAAGAAATATACATTATAGCACTCCTATCTAATGAAAGGGTGGTTTAATACAAATGAATGAGAAGTTTGACCCCCTCCAGTTGTTACTATTGTTAAGCCATTTCTTCTGTTAACATGAACTAAAACAGTAATTAGCATACCCATGGGAGACTGGATTTATTCACTAGCTTTTATAATCTTTTGAAACCTACACTTAGAGCGACTATAGGAGAGTAGTTTATTTAGTTTTAGGCAACGAGAAAAAAAGTGTTTGTTATTACAAAAAGATGGGTGGTATTATTTATTAAATAAGATAAATCTCCATGGCAGTGACACCTGATCTCACAGCCACGGGCACTCATCCTTCCTCCTGAAACTAGTCTGAAAGATTAAGAAAACCGTCTAATTTACAGAACAAACAACATAAGGTGTCTTATGCTGATTGATTTCGACCCTTTTTGCTATAGTTCCTCAACTACTCCTTGGCGTTTAGTCCCCATGGAAGGGAATTAACAAGGAGAGTTAAATTTACTATCCTGTTCATTCTAAGGCAAACAGCATTTCCTTCTCAAATAGGTATCTCTTTGGTTGTAGGGCTCTTCCTCTGAGGTACTCATTTATTTGAATTCATCATGTTTAAGGTTTAAGTTCATTATCATTCCTATAAATATTTTATACTTTTGCATAATAAGAATTAATAATACAAATAATAAACCTTCCTTAACATTTTCTACCACGAGGGCCACGGTCTTTGAAGAAAAGGAGAAATATATATTCTTACCCATTTGTTCTTGTTACAGCCAAGTAAAAGTGAAAATTTTGAATCTGAATTGATCAAAATTCTGGTTGACTTACAGAGTAAAAAGTCTAAGAAAGAATTTACCTGTTAAACTGAAGCTGTAGAGATAATGGCCTTTGTGTCAGAAGTCCATTTGCTAAACTACATGGGCTTTCCTGGAAAAGGAAGGTAGGCATGGATGATGATGTACGACGCTAAGAGGACTGGGAGTCCATTCAACCACATTTCTGCTGAGAATCCTGTTTCTGATACTCTCCAACTCTGCTTACTTAACACTGAAAATACTGCACTACCAAGGAAGGCAAATTGAAGGACCACTATATATCCAGAGGATGAGAATAACGCTATGTGATGTTAAAAGCATTTTATTTCACCTGATTACTATAGTTAGAGTATAAATGTGAATGCATTGGGGAGGCTTAAAATTATATGACATTTCCAAGGAAGTGTCATGGGTCCTCAGACAAATATATTTTTATGGAAAACCTTAAAATAATCATTTGCCATAGGTAGCCAAGACTTTCAATGTGAGATTGATGGACACTCCCACCTTCCTTCTCTCCCTACCCACAGTTATCTTTGAAAAAAAGACACTTTCCTAACTTCCAAAGAAATTCATTTAGACTATTATTTCTGCTATTGTGCCAGCACCTGGCACGGTATCTGGCAAAAGCAGGTGTAAAATAATTTTTCCTAAATTAATACATTTTGCAGGGTCGACGTGGCTCACAAAAGTCTTCCAAGATAAGAATTGCATTTTTAAAATCAGCACTTAACACTGTTTACCAAGTACACTAGTTGGGCTCCTAAAACTCATGTTTATGGTCCTACATCTTTGGAGGAAGCAATTTTCAGAATTGTCATTTTGAGAATATATGTGTGTTTAATACAACGTTTATGTTACTGATTTGTTTCCCAATGATGAAAGCAAAATTTGCTTATTTTAGATCCCCTACAATACAAAATTACCTATTGGCAGATATGGAT
This sequence comes from Trachypithecus francoisi, assembly GCF_009764315.1. Taxonomy (NCBI): domain Eukaryota; kingdom Metazoa; phylum Chordata; class Mammalia; order Primates; family Cercopithecidae; genus Trachypithecus; species Trachypithecus francoisi. The sequence continues at coordinate 62,000,255 of NW_022681460.1, forward strand.
GTGAAGAGCACAAATTTTGGGTCAAGCTGGCCTTAGCTTGTATTGTGGCGCCTCCCTTTAAAAACTTTATTGCTATAGGCAAGTTACTAATCTGTCCTGAGCCTCAGTTTCCTCAGACACACAAGAGGGATGAAGGCAGGATGCAAGCATAAATACAATGCAGTGTATATAAAGTACTGAACATAGTGCTTGGCATGTACTGAGTGCTTATAATTATCTCAATATCTAAAGAACTGCTATTGAAAACACAGCATAGTTTACCACAAGTTTATTTCCTTTATATAAATGTACCATTGTTTTAAGAATTTGAATCATGTTGTAGAACAGGGGTCCGCAACCCCTGGGCTGTGGATGGGTACCAGCCCATGACCTGTTAGGAACCCAGCAGCACAGCAGGAGGTGAGTGGCTAGTCATTATCTCCTGAGCTCCTCTTCGTGTTTGATCAGTAGCTGGCATTAGATTCTCATAGGAGCGTGACCCCTATTGTGAACTGCGCATGCAAGGAATTGAGGTTGTGCACTCCTTATGAGAATCTAATGCCTGATGAGCTGATGTGGAACAGTTTCCTTCCAAAACTATTCCCCTACCCCCACTGCCATCCGTGGAAAAATTGTCTTCCACGAAACCGGGCCCTGGTGTCAAAAAGGTTGGGATGGCTGTTTTAGAACTTCATACTTCCAAAAAAAATTAACATTCCTTTGTTGCTGTTTCTCAAGAAATTAAAATTGATATTTTTAATGCGATTTAGTGACTACAAAATAGTTCACCTTATGGATGTCTTTATTTAGCCATTCTTTTATCTTTGGGTTTTGATCCTCATGCCTAAATTTTGTATGCATATCTCTATTGCACTTTCTCCTTTGGGCACGATGCTTAGAACAGCTAGTTCTTGCCAACATAATGCCATTCTTTAAAAAATCTTTGCTAACTTGATAGGTGAAAATAATATTTTTCAAACTTTTATTTCTTTGGCTACCAATAAGACTGATTACTTTTTGACATACTGATAAGCAGTTTTCATCTTTGAGGATGGCTCGTTCAAGTCTTTAGCCTGTGTTTCCACTGCTAGTCTGGTACATTTTTCTTATTTGTTTGAATGCTAATATTAATTTTTTAAAAGGCAACAGCAAACAAGGAAAGGAAATGCTTAGTGACAAAGGTTCCATGTGGTAAAGACACAAAGATTACTGTGGCTAAACCAGAAAGGCTGGATCAGCCAGGGTATCGGGATTCATCACATACTGCTATACCCCCGAGTTTCCCAGACTTTACAGTTGTTTTTAGAAGTGCAGAACCAGTAAACAATTTGCTCACAAACACCTTACTATGAGAAGCTTGTGTCTGAAGAGTTCCCAGATAGTCATGGATTGTTTCTGCCAGTTGCCAATGTTATGGAAGAACTTCCGAGTTTTTCTGAGATAAAGGGGTTGAAAGGAAAGATGGGAATACATGGAGAGCCTAGGGACGTTCATTGTGATTTCTCATCAGAATGACTCAATTAAGCTTAATTATAAAACCATGTCAGGTTAGAATCATATCTTACCTCAACTTGTAAGCTCTAGGTGAAATTTAAACATGTTAAAAGTAAGAATTTAATGTGTTACCTTAATGAGCTCTGTATCTGCGATGTTGCACATGATTCAGTGGTCTTGTAAGCTCCTGTTTTTGACTTTTAAAGTTCTGTAACTTTTGATAAATTTGGTTTCAAAAGTTTAATTATCTAGCTTGGAAAATCTACAAAGTCCTTAGGTATTAAACTATCTAGAAAGTATAAATGTTTTTGTTTTGTTTTTTGAGACAGGGTCTCACTCTGTCACCCAGGCTGGAGTGCAGTGACTCAATCATGGCTCACTGTAGCCTCAACCTCCCTGGGCTCAGGTCATCTTCCCACTGCAGGAGCTGGGACTACAGGTGTGTACCACAACGCCTGGCTAATTTTTGCATTATTTGTAGAGTTGGGGTTTCGCTGGTCTTGAACTCCTGGGCTCAAGCAATCAATCCACCCACCTCAGCCTCCCAAAGTGCTAGGAGTAGAGGTGTGAGCCACTGCGCCCAGCTGAAAGTGTAAAATTTTATAATCATCAGTGGTACCAGTTTATCAAATACAGTAAAACCTGAGTAATTCAGAATTTATAATGATGAGAGTTCCCTTTAGGAGAAGCAGTGACCTATGGTGGAAAATAACGTCTATTTCAAATAGAAATGGATTTGAATTTTTACTCTACTATTTATTAGATGTGCAGGATTTTTCATGAAATTAGAGAAGTACTTTATACTTTGTATTCTAGCATGAGTAATAAATATCTAAAATCGCTGTATTTCTTAAGCTTTGTATATGAGATTTTTTTAAATCCCTGTGTCAGTAAATATAAGTCTATTGTAGTCAATGATTGTGGTTCACAAAGCAAATATTTACTGCCTTATGTCTGGTCACAGGCTTTTCACAGTACAGTACTGCTGATTGGCTGTTGAAATACACATCACATTACGGTAAAACAGACACAACCTGGGGGAAATTATGACATAAATGGAATGAGCATGTGAGTGTTTATTTCATTTTAAAAATTATCTTGACTCTTCCCAATAGTATAGTAAGTTAAATCCAGTGAAAACTCTTGTGAAAGTTGTTTCTCTGTTTTCCAGTCTCTATGAAAGGTAGGAGCCTGTTTTTTTGGTGTATTTATGATAAGTCATGTAATCTACAGATTTTATGAGTTAATTTTGGCTCTTGATAGACGACCCCATGTCCACGTCCTGTTACCATAAACTCTCCTATTTTTTCAGGATTTATTTAATCAAACTCAACAATATTTGAACGTTTACTATTTGAAACACAGCAATCCATATGATTGAATTCATATGAGGCAAAAAAGCTTATGGAAAATTGCTCTTAAAAGAAGGAGACTTTAAAAGCAGAGAATGTAATTTGGTGGAAAGAGCCCAGGTTTTAGATTCAAATAACCAGGGATTTAGGCTTCACTTCTTTGAGCCTTAGTATCATTATCTGTAAAACTGAAGACAATTTAAAAATGTTAAAGGATTAAAAGAAATTATGTCTATAAAATCCTTCATATATTGGTACTCAGTATGAAAATATCAGGTATTTTACTAGAGGTAATAAATCAAAATAGATACAAGAAACATCGTGTAAACAATAAGTGCTTGAAGGGGTTTTAATTTTGTGCCAGTATTTGTCTTGACTAATTGGTCCTTATTAATGTTTAGGTTGTTCTCCATGTATTTCCTGTGTTATCCTTTTCTGACTAGTTTGTTTCACCAACCTATTTATAAACATATTTGAGCACCTACTGTGTGCTAGTCTCTGTGATGTTTTTAGATAAAAAGATTAATTAAACATGGCCCCTTTCCACAAGGAATTCATGTATAAGCTTCTTCAACTTCTTTTTCTTTTGTCTGGTGAGTACTGGTCATTCTAAGCTGTGAAGTCATAGCTAAATACAACATGGGAGTAACAGGCAAAGATTTCCTTAGGGTTTAGCAATAGACTAATTGATCCAATATTTAGGAGCCTCTACCACTAATATTCAAGTAAGCTGCTAAGCAGAGACTCAGAGATAAGAAGAAGAAAAGCAGGAAGTGGCTCTGTTTGTGGATAATTTAACAACCTCGACCATAATATCAAAACAACAGACTGGAGGCTTAACCCTCTTTGTGAACCTACCTCAACACCCAATTCCTTCTCATTGAAATAAAGAAAATGTGTACATACATCTGTACTATGCCTTTTCCTCCCTCACTTACAGGCTACGCTGTGTAATCATTGTAATGTAAGTTATTCTAAAACACTGGTGTAGGGGATGAACAAAGGGGGAAGGAGAGTGAGATCCCTGCCCTTCTTCAGGGTTCACATTTCCCATGCACTAGCAATATTTTAGAATTTTTTCCTGATACTGTTGCAGTTCCATCTTTGATTACAATCTGTTTATCATATAGTACCTTGACCAAAACCCAGAGTCCTCGGTTTGGATGAAAAAAAAATACATTTAATTTTGAGAAAGAAAACCATTTTCAATACCAACTTGTTAAAATCACTAGGGCAATTTCTAAATCTAGCAGTTAGATTTGCCTTGATCTAGGTAGATTTTATATGATTTATAAGATCAGAGTGAACACTTCAAACCCTTTCTAGAGATATGTCATGAATATATAGTTAATATGTCTAACTATGGAAATGAAAGACATTGATATTGTGAATCAATTAACTTGAAGGTGAGCTCTGCACTCCTGTCAGCCACTACATTTAACATGCTTGTCATTAAATCTTTGACCGAGCTGTTAATAAGTAAAAATGTATGCTAATGTAAGATTTGAACCTATTTCTTTCTCAATTTATTTATACTCAGCACTACCATACAGTATTTTACCTGTGACCTGTGAGTTTAGTATGATCAAAATTCACTAGATAAAAGCAAAGGAAAACTAGTATCTTTTATTGGAGCACTAAGGCATAGACATGCTATAAAGCAATACAATGACCTATATAATTTACAAACTATTATGATTAACTGATGCCGTATTGTGAATTGGAGTATTAAATACTCCAATGTAAATTGAGGTAAAATGCTTCATTGTGAATTGGAGTACTAACATTTTCCCTACATACTGTTTGGGTGAGGCTTGACATTTGATTTTCCCTACTCATTCTTCTTATTATTATTGTTATTAGTATTTCTAAATAGATAAATTGAGGAGAAAGGAGTATCTTTGCTTTTTGTACACCTAATAGTTCATAGAGAAATAGGTGGTTAGCCGGGCGAGGTGGCGGGTGCCTGTAGTCCCAGCTACTCGGGAGGCTGAGGCAGGAGAATGGCGTAAACCCGGGAGGCGGAGCTTGCAGTGAGCTGAGATCCGGCCACTGCACTCCAGCCTGGGCGACAGAGCGAGACTCCGTCTCAAAAACAAACAAACAAAAAAAGAAATAGGTGTTTACTCTTATTTTATGTAATTTTAGGATGTTTACATAATTTTGTTGCCTGAAATTTAAAACGTATCAAGAGCTCAAATGTTCTATCTGGTAGTCAGGAGTAAACTGCCCTGATTGTGATTTCTGTGCTAGTTTATGAGAAAATAATATTGGCAAATTTGACTCAAGCTTTTGGAGTCCATGTTTTCTTCATCTACTCAAGTCCAGTAACTTCAGTTTTCACTGATGAAGAATTATTTTAGACTAAGTTACTTTTAGTAACTTCAATGTCTAATGACCACCTATGTTTATATAAATGATGGATTTAGTTGAAAGTTGCATTTATTTATCATTTTAAATACTCAAAACCAAGCAATAGAGAAGTCCTTCCCACACTGGCATTGACTCCAAACTGTAATATCTTGAAAAGATGATTTTGTGTGTCAGTATATGCATATATGTGTGTTTCCCCTTTTATTTATGAGAAACAACTTACATGATGCCTGCATAATCATAACCAAATATTCAGGAAGAAAGGATACATACTTGAGAATAGAGAGGGAGGCACCAGTGAGATGAGAAGGAGAGTCAAGTAAAAAGCAGGAAGGCTGGGCTCAGAAAACAAGACTATTAGTTAAAAACTCATTATATCTTAAAGTATAATATCATTCAATACGTGATTATGTAACTCTGCTATATTATGTAACCACTTCCAGTTTCGTGAATTCATGTGACCTAATCTTAAGAAGGTAATTTTTCCCATTAATTCAGTAATTTCATTGACTGAACATCTGAGTAATGCAAGTGGGGTTTCATAAGGTAGAATTCCATTAAATAAATGTTAATTCCAGGAAGGAAAAAATGTGAAGCACTTTTCTTGACCTAACATAGATTATGTTAAATAGTTTAAAATTCTCATAGGTGATACTGAAATTCAATCATATTGATAATCTATCCCCAAGTTTTCTTTCTAAATGCAACTGTTTAAGTACGTCTTATATAAAATCAATTTTATCTTTGTGGTGCAAAGAGCTTTATGTCTTGTTTCAAAATACCAGCAATGAATAAATATGTATGATAAACTTTTTCTTTTTTTTTTTTTTATTGAGCAACAGGGCATTGCAATGGCTTAATATCTAAAATATTTATTAAGACTTAGGGGGAGTGACAAGTGAGCTTGGAAAAGCTTGTCTGCTCATTGCCACTGAGATTGTTTTTAAGAGGATGGAGATTTATGACTTAGTAGGATCAGTGAATGTGGTTACTCAGTGAGGTGGCTGATTGCAACCAAAATCAACTTTGGCACTTGGTGTGCTGGCCTCTGACCATTAGCCCCAAGAGAGTTCTAGTCTGGTTAGATTTTAGGGAAAAAGAAAGAGGTTATGTGCCTGAAAGTAGAGATCAGAGGATACAGTCTAAAAAGTTATATTAGAGAGAGGTAGCAACAAAGGAAAGAGAGAAAAATCTTTCGGTGCATTGGTAAATACAGCCTGTGTGGGTCTGAATTTCCAAGTGTTTGCATTAGATTTGCAAGTTTTCTTCAGTTTCTGCTACTCATCAGTTTTACCTCTTCTGTTTCCTGTCTCCTTTTTCTTAATTAATGTGCTGTGTAATTCAATCCTTACTCTGTACCAAAGAATAGCAAAATTAAAAAAAAAAAAAAGGCCAAGTCTGAGGGATCCTAAAGAATAAAGAGATAAGACCTATATGTACATTTCTGTTGTTATTATATTCTAGGAAAGAACTAAAATGCTGTGAGAAGTCAGCAGCATGAGATTAATTTTAAATGGCTAGACCACGATCTGGCAAAAGTGTCACAGAGGTTGTGACATTTTCTCAGATTATTGAAAGACAGAATTTTGACAGACAAAGAAAGGTTTCCAGGCTCAAAGACAATGTAAATAAAGATAGATGCAGAATCAGGAAAATTAAAACCATTTTGTGCACAGTATTTCAAAAGCATACCGCACTCGCAGGAAATCACTAGATGATAAGGCTAAAAAATAAGATATATACTGGCAGCTGTTAATGTCGGAGTAAAAAGGTGGAATTTTCGTTGCTAGACAGAGTGCTGCTGAAGCTGTCTGAGCAGAGGATTACCAGGTAGGAGCTGTGCTATGGGACAGGCACTTCATCAGTCCATGCAGTGGGGTGGTCAAGGGAAATAGGAACACCACAATTTCAGCTGTCCAGGTGAGAGAAGAAGAGGCCTAAACTGAGAAACAGCAAAGGGCAGGGTCCATGGGAAGATGATGATGTAAGAAAATGTTTGAGTCAGAGCCTTCAAGATTTGGTGAACAAAAAGATACAGAAGATGTAAGAAGAGCTATAAAGCTGTCAGGGAGCATTTTAGTCTATGAGTCTGGGAAATAAAGATGTTATAAGACATGGAAAAGTCAAACTGATGAAGAGGTTAGTGAGGAAATAAATTGATTTCGGTCTGGGAAATAGTTTGACATAGCCATCAGAGTTCTCACAGATGTTTAGTACGCCATTGATTAAAAAACCTCAGGTTGATTAAGTAGGAAGCAACAAGTATGATCTTAGGCTATGTCAGTAGAGCCATATAGCATCTAGAATGAAGTTGGCAATTGTTATGTTCTATTCTGCATATCCAAGTCACAATTGCAATGTTATTTTGAATTTATTTTTGATACCATCGTTAGAAGTCAAGAATATAGGTGGTGAAATTAACTTACAAGACAAAATAATTTGTGTGAGACATGGTTGGAGGAATTTGTATTTTCTTAACCTAGAAGACAATGATTTCCCTGGAAGATATGTGTGTTTCACCATTTGGGGAAAAGCCGTGGGAAAAGATTATACATTCTAAATTGTCCCAATGATATGATGAAAATAATAAAACCGCCTTGCAGAGTTGTAAAGAGATAATGTGTGCAGTGCCCCTAGAACACATTTTGTATTCAATGTGTCTTTGCTCTTATTGTTACCTTAGGAATAGCATTAGAATCAGTGGACACGCATCATAGAGATGTTGCCATCCTATTGGAAATAACTTTTTTTTTTTTTTTTTGAGATGGAATCTTGCTCTTGTCCCCCAGGCTGGAGTGCAATAGCATGATCTTGGCTCACTGCAACCTCCACCTCCCAGGTTCAAGCAATTCTTCTGCCCCAGCCTCCAAAGTAACTGGCATTACATGTGCCCACCATCACACCTGGCCAATTTTTTTTTTTTGCATTTTTAGTAGAGACAGGGTTCCACCATGTTCATCAGGCTGGTCTCAAACTCCTGACCTCAGGCGATCCACGGGTCTAAGCCTCCCAAAGTGCTGGGATTACAGGCATGAGCCACCGCGCCTGGCCGGAAATAACTCTTAAGAGGCATAGCCAGCTGGTTAGGTAAGCTGCCTTGAAAGGTAGCAAGTTTAATGTCACTGAAAAAATGTAGGATAGACAAATTCTTGACAGAGATGTCATGGAGGAAATTTAATTACTGGGAGGGTGAATGAACTACAAGGCCTCATTCTAACTCTGAGGTCCAGATGGTACCAGAGAATTTGGACTGCAAACCCAAGAGAATGAAGAGAGCTAGAAATAAAACTTGAAAGTCTTTTATGTCCAGGTAACAATAGTAGAAAAGTGCCAAAGGAAAAAGAGAAGAGAGCAGGTGAACTTAGAATTCTGGAGCATATTTGCATGAATGGACGTGGAAAAAGAAGGAAACTAAATATACACATATGCATACATACATGTATACATGCTATATTCATGTATATACATTCATACATAAGATGGTCAGAATAAAAATGTGTTATAAAGAGAATGAAGACACTGTAATATGCCATAAAGCCGAGGATGTGAAGATTTTTTAGCCAGTTTTATTCATATGTACATTAATCCTACACCAAAGATTAGAAAAAGTTTAAGAAAGGAGATCAGCTGAGTTATGTCATGTGGAGAAAGGGTGAGTAACATCAAGACCAGGATGACACATCAGATTTTGCAATGAGGAAGTTACTTGTGTTTGTCTAGAAAGTACTTGTGATTAATGATTTATATATCATCTATTTCCAAAAAGTTTGAGGCAGCTTAAATAAAAGCACTTTCACACAAGGCAGTAAAAATAAAACAAAATAAAGATAAGAAACCACCAAGAGAAGTAAATGGGGGAAATAGTGAATGTACCACAAAACCTGGATAAGATCATTATTGTAATAGGAGCACTACCTTTTAGCTATGTGGTTCCTGGCAGCCAAAATAAAAGGGTAACAGGAAATATTATCTATAATTCATTGGTTAAGGAAGGAAAACAGATCTTTAGAACAATTTTTGTTTCCTGGCACTAAATTCCATGAAGAGTATATCCCATGCATTCTTAGATAAGAGGCTGTGACATGTTAGACAATGTGATCGACAGTGGTTCTGCTGAAGATGCAGGTTTGCTTTAAATTGCTGTTTCTTCTTTAAGGCCTTGAAGATCAAGTGTGCAATATTAAGATGAGGCTGGTAAAAGCCAATAAGGCAGTAATATTTCTTGTGGACGTAGACCAGGTGGGCATCTGAATACTCCTGGGTGTGAAAAATCAGCATAAGAGAGCATTAGGGAAGAGGACATCTCAGAGAGGAAATGCAAGGATAGTACCATGAACATGAGGAGAGAGAGCACCAAGTGTCCTGCAACCTCCTTTCCTTGGCACTTGCCACTCCCTCTGCCTAACAAGCTGTTCCCCAGTCTTTCTCATCATTCAAGTTTTCATTCAAATGTCACTACTTCAAAGAGACTCTAGGAATTGTCTTCTTAATGTGGTCCCTTCTTCATCCCTCCTCATATCTGTCACTCTCTAACAATAATCCATTTTATTTAATAGTATTTACTGCTCTGTTAAATTATTTTATTTGTTATTAGTCTCCCTTATTCCAGAAACTGGAATGTAAGCTAGTACAACAAGCAGTGCCAGTGATTGATATGTTGAAGGAATGAATATTTTATGAATGGGAAAGAACTCAGCTCGGTACTGATGTGATAATAAATAGGATGGTAGTATTGGGCATGGAGTAAATTCTTCCTAAAATGTTAGCTGAGAAGGGGATGATAATTATGATAAGTACATAATTTTGTCCTGGGAATATCAAGAACATTGGGGCTTGGAGGAAGAGCACATATTCTCTGTATACATTTCTGTCCACTCACAAAGTTCAGGAGTACTAATGTTAATGGTACTAATATGAATTGATCATGATTATAAGGGGTGGAGCCTAAGTGGGAAGAGTACAAAAAGTCCTATATCATGGCAAACTCCCTTTCCTCTCATATTGGATGAGATTGTTTGATAGTGCCTTATATGGTTAGGCTTTATGTCCCCATCCAAATTTCATCTTGATTTGTAATTCCCATAATCCCCACGTGTCTAGGTAGAGACCTGGTGGGAAGTGATTGGATCATGGGGGCAGTTTTCCCCATGCTGTTTTCATGATAGTGAATGAGTTCTCATAGATTTAATGGTTTTATGAGAGGCTCTCCCACTTTCGCTCACATTTTTCTGTCTCCTGCCGCCATGTGAGAAAGTCCAAGCTTGCTTCCCCTTCACCTTCCGCCATGATTGTAAGTTTCTTGAGGTCTCCCCAGCCATGCTGAACTGTGAATCAATTACATTTCTTTCCTTTATATATTACCTAGTCTCGGGTATTTCTTTTTTTTATTCTTTTTTTTTTTAATTATTATACTTTAAGTTCTGGGATATATGTGCAGAACATGCAGGTTTGTTACATAGGTATACACTTGACATGGTGATTTGCTGCACCAATGAACCGGTTTATCTACATTGGGTATTTCTTCTAATGCTATCCCTCCCCTAGTCCCCGACCCCCTGACAGGCCTCGGTGTGTGATGTTCCACTTCCTGTGTCCATGTATTCTCATTGTTCAACTCCCACATATGAGTGAGAACATGCAGTGTTTGGTTTTCTGTTCCTGTGTTAGTTTGCTGAGAATGATGGTTTCCAGCTTCATCCATGTCCCTGCAAAGGACATGAACTCATCCTTTTTTATGGCTGCTTCGTATTCCTTGGTGTATATGTGCCACATTTACTTTATCCAGTCTGTCATTCATGGGCATTTGGGTTGGTTCCAAGTCTTTGCTATTGTGAACAGTGCTGCAGTAAACATACATGTGCATGTGTCTTTATAGTAGAATGATTTATAATCCTTTCGGTATATACCCAGTAATGGAACTGCTGGGTCAAATGGTATTTCTGGTTCTAGTTCCTTGAGGAATCGCCACACTGTCTTCCACAATGGTTGAACTAATTTACACTCCCACCAACAGTGTAAAAGCGTTCCTATTTCTCCACATCCTCTCCAGCATCTGTTGTTTCCTGACTTTTTAATGATTGCCATTCTAAATGGCATGAGATGGTATCTCATTGTGGTTCTGATTTGGATTTCTCTAATAACCAGTGATGATGAGCTTTTTTTTCATATGTTTATTGGCTGCATAAATGTCTTCTTTTGAGAAGTGTCTGTTCATTTCCTTCACCCACTTTTTGACGGGATTTCTTTTTCTTGTAAATTTGTTTAAGTTCCTTGTAGATTCTGGATATTAGCCCTTTGTCAGATAGATAGATTATAAAAATTTTCCCCGTTTCTGTAGGTTGCTTGTTTACTCTGATGATAGTTTCTTTTGCTGTGCAGAAGCTCTTTAGTTTAATTTGATCCCATTTGTCAATTTTGGCTTTTGTTGCCATTGCTTTTGATGTTTTACTCCTGAAGTTTTTGCCCATGCCTGTATCCTGAATGGTATTGCCTAGGTTTTCTTCTAGGGTTTTTATGGATTTAGGTTTTATGTTTAAGTCTTTCATCCATCTTTAGTTAATTTTTGTAAAAGGTGTAAGGAAGGGATCCAGTTTCAGTTTTCTGCATATGGCTAGCCAGTTTTCCCAACACCATTTATTAAACAGGAAATCCTTTCCCCATTGTTTGTTTTTCTCAGGTCTGTCAAAGATCAGATGGTTGTAGATGTGGCGTTATTTCTGAGGCCTCTGTTCTGTTCCATTCGTCTATATATCTGCTTTGGTAGCAGTACAATGCTGTTTTTGTTACAGTAGCCTTGTATAGTATGAAGTCAGGTAGTGTGATGCCTCCAGCTTTGTTCTTTTTGCTTAGGATTGTCTTGGCTATACGGGCTCTTTTTGGTTCCATATGAAATTTAAAGTAGTTTTTCTAATTCTGTGAAGAAAGTCAGTGGTAGCTTGATGGGGATAGCATTGCATCTGTAAATTACTTTGGGCAGTATGCCTGTTTTCACGATATTGATTCTTCCTATCAATGAGCATGGAATGTCTTTCCATTTGTTTGTGTCCTCTCTTATTTCCTTGAGCAGTGGTTTGTAGTTCTCCTTGGGAAGGTCCTTCAGATCCCTTGTAAGTTGTATTCCTAGGTATTGTAGCAATTGCAAATGGGAGTACACTCATGATTTGGCTTTCTGTCTGTCTGTATTGGTGTATAGGAATGCTTGTGATTTTTGCACATTGATTTTGTATCCTGAGACTTTGCTGAAGTTGCTTATCAGCTTAAGGGGATATTGGGCTGAAATGATGGGGTTTTCTAAATATACAATCATGTCATCTGCAAACAGAGACCATTTGACTTCCTCTCTTCCTATATGAATACCTTTATTTTTTTATCTTGCCTGATTGCCCTGGCCAGGACTTCCAATGCTGTGTTGAATAGGAGTGGTGAGAGAGGGCATCCTTGTCTTGTGTTGGTTTTCAAAGGGAATGCTTCCAGTCTTTACCCATTCAGTATGATATTGGCTGTGGGTTTGTCATAAATAGTTCTTATTATTTTGAGATATGTTCCATCAATACCTAGTTAATTGAGAGTTTTTAGCATGAAGGGTGTTGAATTTTATTGAAGGCCTTTTCTGCATCAATTGAGATAATCATGTGGTTTTTGTCACTGGTTCTATTTATGTGATGGATTATGTTTATTGATTTCCATATGTTGAACTAGCCTTGCATTTCAGGGATGAAGCTGACTTGATCATGGTGGATAAGCTTTTTGGTGGGCTGCTGGATACAGTATTTTATTGAGGATTTTTGCATCGATGTTAGTCAGGGATATTGGCCTGAAATTTTCTTTTTTTGTTGTGTCTTGGCCAGGTTTTGATATCAGGATGATGCTGATCTCATAGAATGAGTTAGGGAAGATTCCCTCTTTTTCTATGGTTTGGAGTACCAGCTCCTTTTTGTATCTCTGGTAGAATTCAGCTGTGAATCCATCTGGTCCTGGGCTTTTTTTAGTAGGCTATTAATTACTGCCTCAATTTCAGAACTTGTTATTGGTCTATTCTGGGATGCGACTTCTTTCTGGTTTGGACTTAGGAGGGTGTATGTGTCCAGGAATTTATCCATTTCTTCTAGATTTTCTAGTATGTTTGTGTAGAGGTGTTTATAGTGTTCTCTGATGTAGTTTGTATTTCTGTGGAATCAGTGGTGATATCCCCTTAATCATTTTGTATTGTGTCTATTTGATTCTTCTCTCTCTTCTTCTTGATTAGTCTGACTAGCAGTCTATCTATTTTACTAATCTTTTCAAAAAACCAGTTCCCGGATTCATTGATTTTTTTTTGAAGGGGTTTTTGTGTCTCTCCTTCAGTTTTGCTCTGATCTTAGTTCTTTCTTATCTTTTGCTAGCTTTTGAATTTGTTTGCTCTTGCTTCTCTAGTTCTTTTAATTATGATGTTAGGATTTTGATTTTAGATCTTTCCTGCTTTCTCCTGTGGGCATTTTAGTGCTATGAATTTCCCACTAACCACTGCTTTAGCTGTGTCCCAGAGATTCTGGTACTTTATGTCTTTGTTCTCATTGGTTTCAAAGAACTTATTTATTTCTGCCTTAATTTTATTATTTACCCAGTAGTCATTCCGGTGCAGGTTGTTCAGTTTCCATGTAGCTGAGCGATTTGGAGTTAGTTTCTTAATCTTGAGTTCTAATATGATTGGACTGTGGTCTAGAGACTGTTTGTTATGGTTTCCATTCTTTTGTATTTGCTGAGTAGTGTTTTACTTCCAATTATGTGGTCAATTTTAGAATAAGTGCAATGTGGTACTGAGAAGAATATGTATTCTGTTGATTTGGGGTGGAGAATTCTGTAGATGTCTGTTAGGTCTGCTTGGTCCAGAGCCGAGTTCAAGTCCTGAATATCCTTGTTAATTTTCTGTCTCGTTGATCTGTCTAATATTGACAGTGGGGTGTTAAAGTCTCCTGCTTTTATTGTGTGGGAGTCTATATCCCTATGTAGACCTCTAAGAACTTGCTTTATGAATCTGGGTGCTCCTGTATTGGGTGCATATATATTTAGGATAGTTAGCTCTTCTTGTTACATTGATCCCTTTACCATTATGTAATGCCTTTCTTTGTCTTTTTTGATTTTTGTTGGTTTAAAGTCTGTTTTATCAGGGACTAGGATTGCCACTCCTGCTTTTTTTTTTTTTTTTTTTTTTGCTTTCCCTTTGCTTGGTAAATATTCTTCTTCCATCCCTTTATTTTCAGCTTATGTGTCTTTGCACGTGAGATGGGTCTCCTGGGTACAGCACATTGATGGGTCTTGACTCTTTATCCAATTTGCCAGTCTGTGTCTTCCAGTTAGAGCATTTAGCCCATTTACATTTAAGGTTAATACTGATATATTTGAATTTGATTCTGTCATTATGATGCTAGCTGGTTATTTTGCCTGTTAGTTGATGCAGTTTCTTCATAGTGTTGATAGACTTTACAATTTGGCATGTTTTGCAGTGGCTGGTACTGGTTTTTCCTTTCCATATTTAGTGCTTCCTTCAGGAGCTCTTGTCAGGCAGGCCTGGTGGTGACAGAATCTCTCAGCATTTGCTTGTCTGTAAAGGATTTCATTTCTCCTTTGCTTATGAAGCTTAGTTTGGCTGGATATGAAATTCTGGGTTGAAATTCTTTTCTTTAAGAATGTTGAATATTGGCACCCACTCTCTTCTGGCTTGTAGGGTTTCTGTAGAGACATCCGCTATTAGTCTGATGGGCTTCCCTTTGTGGGTAACCCGACCTTTTTCTCTGACTGCCCTTAACATTTTCTCCTTCATTTCAACCTTGGTGAATCTGACGATTAGGTGTCTTGGGGTTGCTCTTCTCAAGGAGCATCTTTATGGTGTTCTCTGTGTTTCCTGAATTGGAATGTTGGCTTATCTTGATACGTTGGGGAAGTCCTTCTGGATAATATCCTGAAGAGTGTTTTCCAACTTGGTTGCATTCTCCCCATCACTTTCAGGTACACCACTCAAATGTAGATTTTGTCTTTTCCAGTAGTCCCATATTTCTTGGAGGCTTTGTTCATTCCTTTTCATTCATTTTTCTTTAATCTTGTCTTCAGGTTTTATTTCATTAAGTTGCTCTTCAATCTCTGATATCCTTTCTTCCACTTGATCTATATGGCTATTGATACTTGTGTATACTTCACAATGTTCTCATGTTGTTTTTCAACTCCATCAGGTCCCTTATGTTCTTCTCTAAACTGGTTATTCTAGTTAGCAATTCCTCTAACCTGTTTTCAGAGTTCTTAGCTTCCTTGCATTGGGTTAGAACATGCTTCTTTAGCTCAGAGGAGTTTGTTATTACCCACCTTCTGAAGCCTACTTCTGTCAATTCGTCAAACTCATTCTCCATCCAGTTTTGTTCCCTTGCTGGTGAGGAGTTGTGATCCTTTGGAGGAGAAGAGTTTGAGATCCTTTCTGGTTTTTGGACTTTTCAGCCTTTTTGTGCTGGTTTTTCCTCATCTTTGTGGGTTTATCTACCTTTAGTCTTTGATGTTGGTGACCTTTGGATGGGGTTTGTGTGGACATCCTTTTTGTTGATGTTGATGCTATTCCTTTCTGTTTGCCAGTTTTCCTTCGAACAGTCAGGCCCACCTGCTGCAGGTCTGCTGGTGTTTACTGGAGGTCCACTCCAGACCCCGTTTACTTGGGAATCACCAGCGGAGGCTGCAGAATAGTGAAGATTGCTGCCTGTTCCTGGAAGTTTTGTCCCAGAGGGGTACCTATGAGATGCCAGTTGGAGCTCTCCTGTATGAGGTGTCTGTCGACACCTGCTGGGAGTTGTGTCCCAGTCAGGAAGCACAGGGGTCAGGGATCCGCTTGAGGAGGCAGTCTGTCCCTTAGCAGAGCTCGAGTGCTGTGCTGGAAGATCCGCTGCTCTATTCAGAGCCAGCAGGCAGGAACATTTAAATCTGCTGAAGCTGCACCCACAGCTACCTCTTCCCCCAGGTGCTCTGTCCCAGGGACATGGGAGCTTTATCTATAAGCCCCTGACTGGGGCTGCTGCCTTTCTTTCAAAGATGCCCAGCCCAGAGTGGAGGAATCTAGAGAGGCAGTCTTGCCCCAGGGGCCTTACAGAGCTGTGGTGGGGTCCGCCCAGTTTGAACTTCCTGGCGGCTTTGTTTAGACTGTGAAAGGAAAACTGCCTACTCAAGCCTCAGTAATGGTGGACGCCCCTCCCCCCACCAAGCTTGAGCCGCCCAGGTCAAGTTCAGACTGCTGTGCTGGCAGCAAGAATTTCAAGCCAGTGGATCTTAGCTTGCTAGGCTCCGTGGGGGTGGGATCCACTGAGCTAGACCACTTGGCTCCCTGGCTTCAGCCCCCTTTTCAGGGGAGTGAACAGTTCTGTCTCACTGGCATTTCAGGCACCACTGGGGTATGAAAAAAACTCCTGCAGCTAGCTTGGTGTCTGCCCAAATGGCTGCCCAGTTTTGTGCTTGAAACCCAGGGCCCTGGTGGTGTAGGCACCCGAGGGAATCTCCTGGTCTGCGGGTTGCAAAGACTGTGGGAAAAGCATAGTATCTGGGCCGTAGTGCACCGTTCCTCACAGCACATTTCCTCATGGTTTCCTTTGGCTAGGGGAGGGAGTTCCCCGACCCCTTGCACTTCCCTTGTGAGACGACGCCCTATCCTGCTTTGGCTTGCCCTCTGTGGGCTGCACCCACTGTCTAAGCAGTCCCAATGAGATGAGCCAGATAACGCAGTTGGAAGTGCAGAAATCACCTGCCTTCTGCATTGATCTCACTGGGACCTGCAGACTGGAGCTGCTCCTATTTGGCCATCTTGCCAGCCATCAGGTATTTCTTTATAGCAGTGTGAAAACAGATTAATATAGTACCCATTTAAATTTTGGAGACTATCTGTGCTATTATTGCATTAATAATGTCACAGTGTTCTTTCTAAGAGTCATTAGCCAATGAATCCTTTTATGACTCTTCCTGGTAGCTAACAACAAAACCCTTATTATATTGAAGTGTGTGTGTGTGTGTGTGTGTGTGTGTGTGTGTTGGCAGTAAAGAGTGCATCAAAATTGCCTAAAATATAAAACAAGTTGCTGACATATAAATGTAAAAGCAGAGGTACTGGTAGAGAGAAGCTCATCAGAATTGAAGAGGAAACTAGAACCAGGAAAGGAAAGACTGGAGATAGACTAGAAAGTGAGCCAAACATCTCTTTGCATGTGGACTGATTGTTTAAAAGAACTATGGAGAGGAGAGGAGAAACTAGAGGAGACTGAACAGCAGCCCGAGGTGGGTAGTAGAACCAAACAAAACTCTCTTGACACTGATTTTGGGTTTATGGACTTCTTGACCATGAAAAGCAAAATTATCAATGGAGAAGGGTCAAGTACCATGGAATTTGCTGGAACATCAATTTTATTCATTCTTGAGAAATTTAAAATGTTTCCATATCAAAGTAAAAACAAATATTAGGAAACAATATATCAGTTTTATGGATTCACTTGTTTATTTATTTGTATGTTTTTTAGGTTAAACCTCATGTTTGGAAGAAATTTTGATTATTCAGGCACCCTGTTGGGCTTTGCCTCAGGGCTCCAGGGGGCAAGTTTGCAGTTTAGAGATAGTGGAATTTCCCCAAGATTGTGAAGCAAAAGGTTTTAGATTCATATAGCATGATAAGTTTAAATGGCACCGTGAAACTGTCTGAGTCCACGGGTCCTTTTTTCCCTCATCTCCTTATCTCTAATATTTTAACTCGTAACTAGAAGAAATATGTTGTGAGACAAATATTACAAATTGGTTTTTCTCTAGTGGCTTTACTTAAAGCATCTGAAATGACAAAAAGTATTTACAGCTTTGCAAAAGACAGATTAAAAAACAATCTGATTTTCCTTGCATGCTGAAAGAGGAGGTTTTATCATGATATTATCTGTATTACTTAGTCCATTAGCCAAATGTGTGGCTGCTAAAACAAACACATAAGTAAGCAAAGACTTTCCTGGCTGTAATTTGTTAGATTGTTCCACAAGGGGATGCCCAATCTGGTGAATGTTGCCTGTGTGCAATTGACCAGGTAAGAAGATGATACTCTTAAGAAATGGAAATGAACATTTAAAGGAAAAATAATCACCTCGTAAACTAATTGGGAAAGTACTCTTTGGAATGCAAATATGAAATAAGGTAGATTTTCATATACACTCATCTCTTATTTGAAGGCAGAACAGTGACCTTCAAATGAGAGGATAAACAGGAAATTGAAGTTGAAATAATAAAAATGAAAAAAATGGCGTTTAGCTGCAAATTTTTCAAACCATAGAGTAAGAAACTAAATTTATCTCCTGTACTGTTTTATTGTTTATTTGCTTGTTTGTTTCTAATGTTTCATTGCATTTGGCTTTTATAGACATATTCTGGGAAAGAGGAGTAAGTGATTAAAAAAAAAATACTTATTGAGTATCTACTGTGTGCTAGTACTGTTCTGGGAGATGCAGATTTACTAGAGAACAAAACAGACAAAAATGCCTGCCCTCATGAGATGGCTATACTTGATCTTTGAGGTTTTTTTATGGGCTCATAGAGCTCCATTTGGACTCCTTTGTAGAGCAAGGCTATAAAGATTGATCTGCCTGTCTACACACAAACACACACACACACGCACACTATCATTCATACATTAATTAGGTACAAATATATAAGGCTAAGTGAAGGGGTACCAAAGGCATAGTGGCTGTATCAGATTGGAATGTAGGAGAATTTTCTACATCTTAGTTTTTTTTAAAAAAACTGACATCAATCCATTTCAAACCAATATATTGTACTACAAATGTATTAATTGCAGTAGAGAAAATATTGGAATGAGAGGTCAGAAGAAGAAGATTCCACTCTCTTGCCTTCTCTCATTCAAGGAAATATATGGCTCATAGCATCTGAAGTCTGGGCACAAGGGGGAGAAGTGAGCTCATTTTTTCTCAGGCTGGAAACCTGACTTCCCTCCAGGAATTTCCCAGGAATGAATTGCCTGTTTCATCTTCATCCCTGTGCCATTTCTGCCATTTGCCTGCCAAATTTGTTTCCTAGTGCTCTGAGGTACGTTTCTGAGAATTTAGAGCATAATTAACTGAAGCAGAAGAATTTTGAGATAAATCAGAAAATTTAGATCACATTTAATGGAGATAGAAAACTAAGGCCGGGCGCGGTGGCTCAAGCCTGTAATCCCAGCACTTTGGGAGGCCGAGGCGGGCGGATCACAAGGTCAGGAGATCGAGACCATCCTGGCTAACACGGTGAAACCCCGTCTCTACTAAAAAATACAAAAAACTAGCCGGGCGAGGTGGCGGGCGCCTGTAGTCCCAGCTACTTGGGAGGCTGAGGCAGGAGAATGGCGTGAACCCGGGAGGCGGAGTTTGCAGTGAGCTGAGATCTGGCCAGTGCACTCCAGCTTGGGTGACAGAGCGAGACTCCGTCTCAAAAAAAAAAAAAAAAAAAAGAAAACTAAAAGGAATGTGTTCCTCAGATGCATATTAGGTGATAAGATGGAATGCAGCAATTTTATTTTGTCTCAACTTTTGGGAAAATTATGAACGGAGGCTATAGAATGTGCTCAGCCAGAATGGGAATGAAATGAATGAGAATCAGAAGCAGCCTCCAATAACAAAGAAGGATGTGGCCCTTTTTGGGGGATGGGAGAGGATAGATAGTTCGCAGATTGCCCCAAAACTGACATGAACTCAGGGTTTCTAGTCATATCATAGGAGAAGCGGTATTTCCTGAAAGCACTCATTTGGAGCAATCTGAGCTCCCCTTTTACCTGCGATTTTTTTAAATGACATATACACAATAACGGATGGCTTTGTTTTCAAGAATGGCACTGAAACAAGAAATGAGAAATTATCAAGAGCTGTTAGGGATTCGATTGCTGCTAAGGGGAAATGAAAGAAAAGAATCTGAATGTATTCCAGGAAAATATGTAATGATAGCTAATGCACCAGTTGGTGTTTTATTTGTTTTTAAATGGTGGATGTGGAGAAGACATAGCAAGTACTCCACCGCCACTTGCAACAATTTAAGGTGAAACAGATCAAGTGATATTTTTACAGCTGAGACTTTTAAATATTAATTTTTTTAAGTTGTGTGTTTGAGTGCAGTTAAAATTTCATTATCATAGTCCCAATATAATAGATAATATCATATAGGCTTTAAGAAGTTGATTTTGTACTTGAATTTTTTTTTACAACAGCATAAAACATTCATTACAGAATTTATTTACTTTAACTTATAAAAACAGCTAATGGCTCCAAGGTGAAATAAAATATTTAAATAAAGTATTGTTAAATTTGTATTAAACTTGTTTTTGACATTTCAGACATAACTACAATATTAGTAGTTTGGAGAGAACATGGTGCCAGTGATTATGAATACCAAACTACCTAAAAAATTTTTTAATCCAGAGATGACATCAAGAGAAATGAGTTCTAACTCTGGCTATAAAACTCTGTGAATCCTAGTATGACAGAAAATTATAATATACATACGGCGGGGTGTGGTGGCTCATGCCTATAATCCCAGCACTTTGGGAGACCGAGGCGGGTGGATCACCTGAGGTCAGGAGTTTGAGACCAGCCTGGCTAACATGGTGAAACTGCGTTTCTACTAAAAATACAAAAAATTAGCTGGGCGTGGTGGTGTGTGCCTGTAATCCCAGCTACTCAGGAGGCTGAGGCAGGAGAATCCTTAAATCCAGGAGGTGGAGGTTGTAGTGAGCTAAGATCGCACCATTGCACTGCAGCATGGGCAACAAGAGCAAAACTCTCTTGTCTATATAATCACTATGAATTAATGTCATCAGCACGTTTATGATGGCTACCATTACTCTCTAGGATTGTTGATCAACAGTGAACCCAGTTGCCTTACAAAACAGTGAATTTAGTGAATTCTCCCTTCCCGAAAAAGCAAAAGTCTTGAATGTAAACCCCATACCATTCAAGAGCCAGCCTCTTCATCCCTTTTCTTCTACCCTCTCCTACTTGCAAAATTCCATATACTTACCCCCAGAAAATGGTTTCTCTTTTGCCTCTTCTGGGTGCCTTTGCTCAGCTGTTTTCAGCCTGAAATGCTGTGCATGCTTCTCTTTACTTTTCTAAGTCCTGACCATCCTTTAAGGTCTAAGGTAAAGTCCTAAGGCCCTTATGAATCCTGGCCACATCATAGTGATGTCCCCCTCCATTGAAACTGCCTGCATCGGAACGTGACACGTGCATTCCTGTCTTCTCTATGAGTCACCCCTTTCCTTCTCATACTCTTACCAAAGGGTGGCATCTACACAGTCCCCAGGAGTCGACCTTGACCCACTTCTCAGTCACAGCCATATGTAAACTATGCATAACCAGGGCTCAGTCTACCTCTTTGGGACTCCTTACCTCTGTTCTGTTTCTCCGTTTCTGCTCTCCCAGTTCCCATCATCCTCTTGCCTGGACTGTCGTGGCAGCCTCCCTGCCTCCATTGCCATTTCACTCCACTTCTCTTCCATGCAGGTGCCGAAGTGTTCACATGAGACTCCTGATGCCACACTACAGTCTGAAAACATTCAGTACCTCCCCCATTACCTACAGAATGAAACCTAGAGACTTTTGGATGGCTCCTCCCCTGATTCCTTCTGCCTGTCTGTCCTTGGTTGCCACCACCTGAGAGACACCTTATGCCCCAGTCACACTGATGAATGAATGGATCTTTAAAAAGTAAGCTATGCTATTTAGGTCTCCTTGTTTTTGTCCATGCTATCACCTCTAGATGAGATGTTTTACCTGCCTTCATCCACTTGGAAGACTTCACCTTACATACTGCTGTCAGACCTCACCTCAATTTTTTTTTTAAATTAAATTGTCTCTGTCTACTCCTGGCATGATCATAATTCTGAGCTTGCCCCTCCAGCAGCGAACACTTGGTATAGACCTTCATGATTTCACAGCTAAGTTATAAACTCATTATGAGTGGCAACTAAATCTTTTTTGCTGTTGTTGTTGTTTTTGGTAGGAGACCAAGCCCGGGGTGGCAGCAGGATGCAGTGGGCGCTTTTCTAAATGCCCAGTACAGATAATAGGTCTCTAGTAAATATTTGTTAGCTGTCCATGGAGCTGGAAGCTTACCTGTCAACCCTCTCTAGAATAAGCCACGTTTTATAGCACAGCAACAAGGTAGACAGAACAACAACTACATGCCAGGTAGCCTGAGATTAAAGTGGACAATGAAGTAGACATATTTGGGATGCCTAGGACAAAGTTATTGAACCTGACCAGGTTCTAAATTCCATGAGGCTCTGTCCCTCAGGTCATCATTTTGTTCTGTGTAAATCCCAAAGAGTTTACATTGGCCATCAAGGCCCAGTGTGATCTGTCTGTCCACCCCCCTGCCTTTGGTACTGATCACCTTCCAGGCTCTTCCTTTCTGACTCTGCCGTGGCCATCCAGCCTCTCAGCTGTTCATGCAATGAGCCAGGACATTCCCAACCAGGCCATTTTCCTTCCTCCTGCCTGAAATGTTCCTCCCCCAGATATCCATGTAGCTCACTTCCTTATCTCCTTTTTCCTTCTCAAATGTCACCTTTTCAGGGGTGCTTTTCTTTTCTTTTTTCTTTTTTCTTTTTTTTTGTTTGTTTTTTTGTTTTTTTGAGACAAGAGTCTCGCTTTGTCACCTAGGCTGGAGTGCAGTGGCACGATCTCGGCTCACTGCAAGCACCTTCCTTAGCCACTATTTAAATTATAAATTCCCCCATCCTCCTCCCTCCAACCTGTTTCTCTCTATAACTCTTAAATGTTCCATGTGATTTTAGGTATTTTATTCACTACTGTATCCTAGGTACTAAAATAGAGCGTAACTCACAGTAGCCATTCAGTAAATGTTTATTGAATAAATCAATGAATCCATCTGACATGTGCAACAGCTTTTCCTATGTATCCAACAGATACATTTCTCTTTGAATTATCTTTATGTCCATGTTCTAATTTCAGATCTGGGAGCTGGTTAATGTCTGACCTTAGTCAAACATGTTTTGGATTCAGAGTCATTTATCTTGGGTTTCGCTCCTGGCTCTGTTACTTTCTAATTATATGACCTTGAGTGAGTCATTCAATTTTTTTAGGCCCGTTTATTCTCATTTGTAAAATAGGCCTAGTGATACCTAGCGAATTACTAGGAGTATAACAAACATGTCAACAACTATCAAGTTCTGTAAGCATGTTATTCAATAACTCCTTTTATCTACTATCTGTGCAAGGAATTGAAGAAACAACATTGAATTAAGATGAGTTTGAACATAATAGTCAAACAGATATGGATTTGAATTATGTTTCTACCCCTTATTAGCTGTGTAACTCTGAAAACCTCAGTTCTGCTCTTTTTCTGTAAATACATGGGATATTTTATCTCACAACTGTTTGAAATACCAAATGAGTAATGTGCCATATTTCAATAATTCTAAGATGCATATTTTTCACATTTTCACATTCCAGAAATCAGTACACATTTTACAATCAATGATATCTTTGGTTCAATAAGATGTGGTATCCTCTTCAAAGCTTTTATATGTGAAGCTGGATGGTAATTATGGTTTAGAATCTTCCAGGTCACTCTGACAATTTAAGATGTTTACCTCTCTTCCTCTATTGGAAAAAAGTAGCTTCTACTGACTAATGATAACGTGGTTTTGTCTTAAAATGTTTAATAGCCATTCTTTTGTGGATTGTCTTTAAAATTTGTTTTCTGATTTTACCCAAAAGAAAATAAATGATAGATTTTTTAAGCATTAACAACAAAATAATTTGCTCAATTTATTTCTTCTCAATAAGAGGCTGGCATTTGGTTTTTCTGGGTCTCTCCACCTGTGTCTTTGCCTCGGTTTGGTTTACACTTTCTCTTGTCTTTGGTTTGATCATGGAGGACAAGAATAGAAGAATATCCTGGCAACCTCAGCAACTGCACTTTAACATAATATGGTTGCTAGGAGAAAAGGGTGGTAGCAGCACTTGAGAGGAAGTGTGGCTCTGCTGTCCTGGAGGAGCCAGTGGCAGAAGCCAACAGCTCACAACAGCATCCTCCGCCCCACCTTCTGCTGAAGGTCACGGAAATATAACTATCGTATCAGTGGTAATAATTTTGGCATGCATTAAATAAATTATGAACACAAAGGGAATAAAGAGTTACTTCAACACAAAGGGAATAAAGAGTTACTTCAACACAAAGGGAATAAAAAGTTACTTCTAGAGATGTCATCATAAAAATATGAAACATCTCAGCCCATTATTCCTTACCCACTGTTCTATTAAACTGAAACGACGACTGCTGTGTTACAGTCCAGCAGCAGGTCATTATTCAAATGTTAGATCTTCCTGTATATCTTGTGATTTCTTGTAGTGTCCCTAGTTTTCAGCTAACAAAATTGGAAAAGAATAACTGAAGAGTGCTGTCTGGATTATTGTAAGAAATTCTACACCCATTAGCCATATTCTTTGTTCACTGAACTACAAAAATTCTGAGATAGATGGAGTATACCTCTATAATACTTTTCAATAGCAAAAGCTTGTAGAATTCATTTTATTCATTCGTCAGTTATGGCTGAGAATCTACTAACTGCCAGCCACTGAGTATCAGAGCAGTGACTAAAAATAAATATTTTAAGATAGAATGCGTAAAACGAGACACATACACAATGAACGTAGAATGCCTAATGTTTGCATTGTACTTTTTCTTTATTTGAAGGGGACAACAAAATGCTTTGGGCCTAACCCTTATTAGCATTTGAAAGAAAATAATATTCAGAAAAGAAAAACATTTGAGGATCTGCCCACATAGGGCCAGACCTCAGTTGACAACTGTGATTAGATTCCTCCACATGTAGAGAGGGGCCTGGAGGAACTCTAAGGGACCATCTCTGTGACATTGACAGTGTTACTCACTCTCATGAGAACGGCATGGGGGAAACCGCCTCCATGATCCAATCACCTCTCACCAGGTCCCTCCTCCAACACGAGGGGATTATAGTCCAAGATGAGATTTGAGTGTGGACACAGAGCCAAACCATATCAGACGCTTTTTGTTTTACTAGTAAAGATATGTATCATATATAGAGTTCCAGTATAATTGATTGGTTTGCTCCTGCATAGTCCAAACTGCATCAATAAGAATGTGACAACTCTGGAACTAGTCTGTCTGAATTTCCACACAGGTTCACGTACATACGTACACGTTATTCTTGTAATTTTACTTGACAGGTAAGATGTGTTAATTTTGCCTGTTTTACCCCTAAAGAAAAACTAGAGACAAAGTGTGTCTCTGTCATGTTCTATTTCCTATCCTCCCTGCCGGTGTCCCATCAGACTCTCTTGGAGCATCATCTGGGGTCCAACTGTTAGTACTGAGTTAAGTGATGAGGCTTATCATTTCCCTTAATAGAAGACTGTGCAGAAGCAAAACACCTTTGAGTACAAAGGCAGATCGTTGCATTGATGGCAGAAATACCAAACAATGGATTTGATACCTTGTTGGTAGGTACCAATTCATAACCACCTGTATTAGTCCATTTTCACACTGCTATAAATAGCTACCTGAGATTAGGTAATTTGTGAAGAAATGTTTAATTGACTCAGTTCTGCAGACTTAATAGGAAGCATGACTTGGGGGGTCTCAGGACACTTATAATCATGGCAGAAGGTGAAGGGGAAACAAGGTATGTTTTCTCTTGGTGGCAGGAGAAAGAGAGAGTGAAGACGGAAGTACCACATACTTTCAAACAACCAGATCTCACGAGAACTCACTCACTATCACAAGAACAGCAAGGAGGAAGTCTGCTTCCATGATTCAGTCACCTCCCACCAGACCCTTCCCTCAACACGTGAGGATTACAGTTCCAGATGAGATGTGGGTGGGGACGCAGAGCCAAACATATCACTACATATGTAGTCACCAACAGTAGCATATACTGTTAACTGCTAAGGCCAACTCTGCCAGTCTCCAGTTCCATTTTATGAAGGAATTCTTCTGTATATAGAAATGACATCTGCCATCACTTTTGAATCGATAGCATACAATATGATCACTAATAGATGCAGTCTTCCCTTGGTCTCCATGGGGGATTGGTTCCATGACCACCCAAGGATAACCAAATCCATGTACACTCAAGTCCCCAGTTGGCCCTGCAAAACCCACCTATGGGAAAAGTCGGTGCTCCTTATACTATGCAGTTTTGCATCCTGTGAATACTGTACTTGCAGGTCACATTTGGTTGTAAAAAAAAAAAAAAAAAAAAAACTGTGTGTAAGTGGACCCTGCAGTTCAAATCCATGTTGTTCAAGGGTCAACTGTACAGAGTAGAGTATTCATGGTCTTTGAAATCTAATACACTAGGTTCAAATTTTTATTGCATTGCTTGGAACATGGACAAATTACTTAAATTTTTCAAAACTCAAATTTCATTTTGTTAAAAGAGATACCGTAGCCAAATTAAGTTTAACCGAGTTTGAGCAAAGAATGATTCGTGAATCTGGTAGCCTCCGAGCCTGAATAGGCTCAGAGAGACTCCAGTACAGCCACATGTTAGAAGATTATTTATGGACAGAAAAAGGAAAGTGATGCTCAGAAAACAGAAGTGAGTGGCAGAAACAGCCGGATTGGGTACAGCTTGGCATTTGCCTTTTTTGAACATGGTTTGAACAGTTGACCACCTTTGGCCAAAACTCGGTGATTGGCACAAGAGTGGGTTACAGTCTGTATACACCTTCATCTAGGTTATAGCTCATGATGTCCAGGGAAACCTTTTAAGCCAAATTGAAAATATTTAAGGGGCTGCTATAGGCTAAACTTGATTTAACAACTTCTAAAATGCAGAGAACATTTACCTGGTAGATGTTCCTCTAGGAATGTTCCTGTGAGGAGTAAGTTAGGTAAAAGGAAGACTTCTAGCAATATTGGCATTTAAACTATTGTTTCCATTCCTTTTTTTAATTTTTCTTTTTCTTTTTAGGTGATGGGTAATAATTTTACATATGTATAGGATATAAAGTGATAGTTTGATAATATGTGTATGCAATGTATAATGATCAAATTGGGATAACTAGCATTTTGCTGTATGAATTCTAATTCCAGTTCTAACATTTGATTCTAGTCAAAGGTTGATATGGAAAATTATGTCAGGATATAAACAAGTATCTAGGAGAAGTAACAAGTTTCTAGAAGAAAGAACAGATAAACTGTGTGACAAATAGGAGTTTATTATTGCCTCTTACAAAAAATATATGATGTAAACAAGAAAAATGTGGTAGTATATGCACATAAATAAAAGTAATTTTGTCTTTAATCACATAAATTGCCTGATATTAGCCTCATATAAAATTTCGGTTAATCAGAATGCTCAGGGTATGTAGTCTCTAGATAAATGGTCTGCCAGGTTAATTAAGGCTTCTTTAATTTCTTAGAAAAAATTATTGTCAAATTGAAAATGTATTAATTTCCCTTTCTGCCCTATCGAGGATAATGTATTAAATATAGCCCTTGATTTGGGAACTAGTAGCACCTTGCAAATATCATTATTAAAAGTAGTTCTCATATAACAAGCACTAGATTGAAACAGAAACTGGAAGTAGAGTCACTACGTGACATTTGAGGGACTGGGTGCCAGGTGCTGTGATAAGCCCTTTCATACGTATTTTCTTATTTGATCTTCACCCACTCTGAAAAGTGCTTTTTCTACTTGTGGAATAATAATTGTACAGATAAGGAAACTGAAGTGTGGAGAATTTAGGTAATCTGCTTACGCTTAGTTGTTGAACTAATGAGTGGTGCAACCAGAAACAAATACAGGACTTCTAATTACAAATCCTGACATCTTTTTTTCTACCCAAACGCTTTTATATTGTTCTTCACAAAGCCACTTGTGAAATACAAAATCACTTAGATTCCAGCAAGGGAAAAACTTGATATGGGCAGAATGCACACTTCCTCTAGGACAGATACAGCAAATTTTTTTTCTGCATATATTTTAGAAAAGGGTTTATCTCACTTAATGCTTTTCTAATTATAGCAGGGTAAAAAAAATAATTCAAGTTAAGTCAGGGTAATACTTATTTGAACTTCATTGTCTGTACAGAGGTATTTAAAATTTAGCCCAAATATTCTCCACTAAATCTTCAAATAAAGATTAATTAAAAGTCCTCAAGTTATCTAAATATAAATCAATAAGTAGTAAATGTTAAAAATAAAGAGACAATGTCACTTTTCTCTAAACTCTCTTGCTAGGAGAAAAAGAGAAGGCAAGGCAAGGAAGTCATGCTTTCATTTTAAAAGTGTGTGCAGAGTGAGTAGATTACACTTTTATTTCAACTAAATGCCATGTGTATTTGTGTATGTGTATCTTACTGGTGTGTTCATTTTCATTTTTCAATCCACTGTATCTAGAGTGATCAGATAATTCATCATCCAAGTCAATTTCATTTTAGAAAGTGAAAAGGGGCATTGGAAACATTTTTCGGGGGGACCAAGAGATGCACCATGAACATCTCTAAGCAAATCAATATAAATGATCACTTAACATTGACCCCAAGAATCTTCTGCTCTAGTATTTTTGTTGGTTCCTTCTCTTTTACTCCATCAATGCACCAGGTGTAGTTCTGGCGAATTTTCTGGTTTATAATGTCAATTTCAGATTCAGGTTTATTCTGTTAAGATAATAGAATGATAGTATTCTTATTGGAAGCAACTTTATTAAAAATCTGATTTTTGAGTTCCCCTTATGTGGCAGACAACCCCACATTTTAACTTGTCTTTGACTTTTATTTTATTTTATTTTATTTTATTTATTTTTTTTTGAGGCGGAGTCTCGCTCTGTCGCCTGGACTGGAGTGCAGTGGCCAGATCTCAGCTCACTGCAAGCTCTGCCTCCCGGGTTTACGCCATTCTCCTGCCTCAGCCTCCCGAGTAGCTGGGACTACAGGCGCCCGCCACCTCGCCCGGCTAGTTTTTGTATTTTTAGTAGAGACGGGGTTTCACCGTGTTAGCCAGGATGGTCTCGATCTCCTGACCTCGTGATCCGCCCGTCTCGGCCTCCCAAAGTGCTGGGATTACAGGCTTGAGCCACCGCGCCCAGCCGTCTTTGACTTTTAAAACAGAGTTCTCACCCCGTATCTGAAACATTGATTAAACCCTGTTTACTTTGAACTCTTTGTGGTTCCTCTCAATTGCCTGTCCCTTAGGTTTATAATTCATGGAGAGAAGCAAAGAAGCACAGGACTTCTGTAAGGTAGCTGATCACCACATGGGGGGATGAGACCACAGAAATCACTGCATGAAAAATACAATAGTGATATAAGAAGGAGAAAAGCAAAGTGCCAAACAAAAGCAGATATTTTATAACATTTTAGAACCAATAAATATGTTGAATGCATATTCTGTTTTAGGAGTGGAAAGTATTAAAATCTGTAATAAATTTTTCAAAAACAAATTTAAGTGAGAAATCGAAAAGCAGTGGTTCCTGATATGTCATCATTAAAGATATTAGTTGGTCGTCATGGAAATGTTTACTTTCTCTCCCCTTATATAAGTCACTACAGGAGCTCCTCTTGACTAAGGTCACCCCCTCATCCATACTCCAATACCTGAAAGACTATATTTCCCTCTTTTATTCCTGTAATCCACTCCTCCCTAATTCCTGGCAGGCCTTCAGCAGCAGCAGTAATCACTGTATATCCACCCTCTTTTTTGGATACTCCTTTTACTTTCTTGATCTAAGAAACCTGACTTTTCCATTAAGTCATTACGTCCCTGGCAGCTCTTGGAAGTGATAGTTTTTCACCAGTTTCTACCACTATCCAAGAGGCAGAAAAGATGCAATGATGAGTGAGAAGAATTACTTATTCCACCTATTGGACAGTGGTAGAAAGGGGTGAAAAACTATCATTTGCAAGAGCTCCCTTAAAATCTCCAAATTTGAGCCCCACATCATCAGATTATATCACCCTGTACCACTCA
Source organism: Trachypithecus francoisi (assembly GCF_009764315.1). NCBI lineage: Eukaryota > Metazoa > Chordata > Mammalia > Primates > Cercopithecidae > Trachypithecus > Trachypithecus francoisi. Next base: position 62,030,449 of record NW_022681460.1, read on the forward strand.
TTATTGCCATACATACTCCTGTGTCACTCACCCTAATTTTCACCAATCTTCACTCCAGGCATACTGTCGCTCTCACAACCTTCCTCCTCTTTCTAATCACTTCAGAGATCCCTCTTCGAGTTTCTTGACCTTCTCTTTCCTAGTGATCTTGTCCTCCACACTATGCTAGACATTCACTCCCATGTCATACCTCCTTAGACTGAGGCATGAATTCCATCTAAAACACTTCCAGAATCTCAGTGTTGCCCACGTCTTTGACCCCAATGCACATCGTGCGCCCAGGCTTCCAAGGATCCTTTGGCTACACAAGGACCTAAAATTCATGAAATTACTGTTCTTTAGTCCCTTAATGTCCTCTCATTCCTGGGTGCTGAAGTTTTCTTTTTAAAAAATCATTTATAAATTACTATTGTGGGAGGCTGCGGCAGGAGAATTGCTTGAGCCTAGAAGGCAGAGGTTGCAGTGAGCTGAGATCGTGCCACTGCGCTCCACCTTGTGCAACAGAATGAGATTCTGTCTCAAAAAAAAAAAATTACTAAGCCCTACCAGGCACATAATGGTTGTTCAATAACCATTGAATTAAAGGAGAGAAAACATTTGGGATCAAAATTTACATCCATAGGTCATTTTTCCTTGCTTTTGCTCATAAGAAATATTTGATAATTGTTTCATGCAATTACAAAACATATTTTATTAAAAGCCACAAATAATTGCTGGCTAGTTTATTTTTTCCATGATTTAAGGAACAAAGAAATCAAAGTTCCTGTTAAGCTATTACATTTTGTTCTGAAGTCGCAAACCAACAAGATACTGAGTTGAAACAGCCAGAAAACAGACAGGTTCTTGATGCTTCCCCTATTGTCAGTGTTATTTTATTTAGAAGAATAGGCCCTGGTATGAAGAAGGGACAGAGTCCACTTTGGGCCATGTTTTTCAGATGCTCTCTATCATCTTTCTGAAATCTTTCAAAAAAAAGTAAATTTACCTGAAATAGAAATGAAAGTTAGAGGTGTTCAGTTTTGAATGAATCATCCAACCTGAAGACTTAAAAGCCAGTTCTATGACCCTATTATTCATCATACTTGGTATGTTAAAATGCTATAATGTAAAATATTCCTCATAGAAAAAATTTCCTAAATTTTACATATTTTACATTTTAATGTGAATTTTTACTTATGTGGCAATGATAATATAGCTATGACAGTCTTTGAGTTGGAAGGGACTTGAGATCAACATCTAGTTTGATCACTTGCCTGTTACAGAAAAGTGAAAAGGAAGCCCAAAGAGATTAAATGGCCAGCTTAATGTGGTAAGGAAATGAACACAAACTGACACTCAGAATATCCAATCTGCAGCCACTCATGCTTACTGAGCATTTAAGTCGGGAGTAAACACTTTGCCAAGCATTTTACATGCATCACAAAACCCTCAGTGAGGATAGGTTTTATTGTTTTAAATGAGGAAACAGCCCAGAGAGGCTAAATAACATTTCTATATTGCACAGCAATTAGCGACAGAGCCAGACCTCAGCCACATTGAACTCCACTTTTCCTCAGCACTTACTAGTTGGCTAACATTATGCCCTTGCAGATGATGTATCTTCCATCTGTCAGGCCTGCTGACCCTCCTTCCCTCGTTCTTAGCAGCCAGCTAAAACATCATGACTTGGAGAAGCCACTCCAGCCTTCCTCTGAGTTCAGTAGCATCTTGTTCAAAGCTCTGTCAAAGCTGTTTATCTTGTAGATTATTTCTACCCAGATTATGAGATTTCTACCCACATCTTTCTTCCCACAAGACTACTGGCTCCTTGAAGACTCCTGCTTACCATTTTTCCTTACATTTCTTAGACCTAACACATATCTAGAACACAGAAGATGCCTACCATGTTACTTGGACGTGTATTATAACACTACAGACAAACTGTGTGTTTCAGAAATCTGAAGCTGCTTTGAATTTTAAGATGAAAACAATTTGGATCCTAAGTATCATTTGTAATGTTTTGCAAATCAAGCTATAAATATTACTATAGACTCTAAAGAATTAAGTGCCTTCCTGTATGGAGACTTATACATCCTTTCATGCCTCAACAAATATGAATAATATGTGTAATTAGATCACTTTTCATAATTGGCCAATAAAATTGCAGATACAGCATTCTGGTAACCAGTTTGATATCTTTCCTCTTTAAATACTTCAGAGAATCACATGAAGTAGTTTTCAAAATTTAATTTTATGTCTCTGTAAAATAATGTATCTATTATCCCAAAGCCTGCTATATCACAGATTCAATTATTAAGTGGGTACATCTTCCTAGAGTAAATATACCTGGTATTTAATTTCAAAATTTATTTTTTCAATTGTGCATTTTTCCAGAACACAATGTAGAAATATTTTAAATTGTGACCATAACAATACTCTTTCAAAATGTTTCTCCTGTTTTATTCATGTTGTGTTCTTTTTTGCCACCTCTGTTTTTAAAAAATATCTATTACATGGTGACAAAGATATACCACTTAAATGTTTTAATAGACTATCTTCAATATCCAAGAATATTTCATTATGAAACATAATGGTTTTCTCTTTCTGTTACTCTGGATCTCTTAAAGATTTGCAGAGACATAAACAAAACCAAATTTCATAAATACTAATCTAACCACAAAAAATTAGCCACTTAAATTTCTATTTTTCCCAAATTATTTTCTTTTTCTTTCTCTTTTTTTTCTCATTAAACTTTTTTAATGGGTCTCAAAATTCTGTGACAAATTTTTGGTCAAGTTGTTTCCCAAATTATTTTCTTAAAAACATGACTCTTTAAAAAATTCCCGTAAACACATACTAAGCAAACCATATTAAACTCTTAATGGATATATCTGAGATTCTGCATCATTATTAATATTTTTATTTTTGGAGACAAGTATTACCTTCTTTTATGTATGAAGATTATGTTAACCACAAAATTCAATTCACAATTACATTGTGAATGTAGCAATTATAAAAAGTGATTTAAAATGTTTAAAAATTAAACATTCTAATTCAGAAATTATTTGTAGAGCTTTCATTGATAAAACTGGTTATACTCTTTGAAAGAAGGTATAAAAGCCCTCCATGAAGGTATGTGCCCATGTGTAAATGAGGAAGGGAGAAGAAAGAAAGAGGGTCAAAAAGTTATTTTGAGACCACCTGCCATTCTTTCTCCCATTGATTGATTGTGTAATTTTCAGATTACTGACATATCGAGAATATCTCAAAACACTACAGGAAAAGCCTGACAAAAAATTAAAATCATTATGTTGAAGCCGATCTTTTTCCTAGTAATCCTGAGTCAGCCTTCTTAAAACTGTAGAGTGTTCTGAGTTTTCTTATTTGATTTTCAAAAAGTATCAAAATGAAAACATGGAAATTAGGTAGAGGAAAGCAAAGGTACAAGGATGAGAAGTTATCTATAATTTGATTTAATTATCAATATTATTATGTAATTATCAACTTTAAATGCATGTCATTTAAAAAGTTCAAAATTAGCGGGGCGTGGTGGCAGGCGCCTGTAGTCCCAGCTACTCAGGAGGCTGAGGCAGGAGAGTGGCGTGAACCCGGGAGGCGGAGCTTGCAGTGAGTGATCGCGCCACTGCACTGCAGCCTGGGCGGCAGAGCAAGACTCCATCTCAAAAAAAAAAAAAAGAAAAAAACGTTCAGTAAGCCACTGAGCACGATGGCTCACGCCTGTAATCCTTGCACTTCGGGAGGCCGAGGTGAGTGGATTGCTTGAGCCCAGGAGTTCAAACCCATCCTGGCCAACATAGCAAAACCCTATATCTACTTAAAAAAAAAACAAAAATGAGCCGGGCATGGTGGCATGTGCCTGTGGTCCCAGCTACCCAGGAGACTGAGGCATGAGAATCGCTTGAACCCAGGAGGCAGAGGTTGCAGTGAGCCGAGATCATACCACTGCACCCCAGCCTGGGTGACAGAATGAGACTCAGTCTAAAAAAAAAAAAAAACACAGTTAAGTATACCTACCTTAAGTCAAGGATGTGTGTAATATATTTGGGAATAGTACATACAGAAAGCCTCCTCCATTGATGATAGCAGATATTACATAATCATATTTATATAATGCACTTTCATATACATTGTGACATTTGGGTCTAAGAACAATCCTGTGGGGTACTAGAGAATTTCATCCCTGTATCACAGTTGGGAAAACTAAGGCTGAGTACATTTAAGTGACCTGTCAAAGATTACCCAGGGATTTAGTATAGGTAGGGCTGAAGTCCAAGTCCCTTGACTGCAAGATCAATGATCTTTTCACTAGAGCACTTCGAGTCTCCAGAAAGCTTCAAATGGAAATCCCCTTATCTACTAAGTCAAGATTGTGTTGAGTAGGTGCCATTCTGGGTGCCTTTCTGTTCTCTTTGACTATGTGGATTCTGTAAAGTGTGTGTACGATTTATCCTCCCCCTTAGGAACCTGCCCCAAATGTGTTCCAGTATTCTCACCACTTTCCCCTTGTTTAGTCCTCATCCTTAAAGTAAGGCAAGAAATGATCATAATCAGGAGTTGGGTCCCTTGCCTGGTACTGAAGAAGCTTGTGGAAGATAAAGTGAACATTTTCCTAGTGGAAAAAAGAAAGATGAACCAAACCAAGACTAGAGTCACAAATATTGCATTGAGTTACAAAAAGTGTCACCACACTGGGTACCAGTGAGAAGTCATCCTTGGAGAACCATGAGTTTCAGAGATACAGAGAAAATCAGATCAGATTGATAATCTAAAATGCAGTTCATCTGCCTGTAGATAGCATGAACATACCATAAAAATAGCCATTGTTTTTATAGCCATTCATACAATAGCCACTGTTTTTATAGCCATTAGGTAGCTATTAATGCAAATCTCTATTAACTATTCAAAATTAGAATCAAATGAGACACTAGATATGTGATATCTTAAAAAAAAAAAAGAATGTTTCAAGTACATAGTACTTGGTTGGAAGACTAATTAATTATTGATAATAATATTTCCTAAGCAGCATCTTTATGTTGTCTGGTTTCTTGAAGTTGTTTGCAGTCTTTGTTAGGACTCTCTCCCCTGATAGAGGGAGAGTGGAAATTTAGTACTCTGAAGCCCTGATAATGCCAGGAGTTAGTCAGTCCATTTCCCCCCACCTTTCACTGGTTTTCAGATGGAAGCGAATCATAGAGGGAAATTGAAACCGTAACTGCTTCTGTAACACTTTGTTCCTCAGGGGGTAGCTGGACTAAAAGGATGCACAACAGCAAAATGCACTTAAGGTACAAGTTATATGAGTCATCAGACACTGTTTGTATAATTCCAAAACATTCACAGGCTAAATTGAACCAGGATAATTTGTGAGCAATGTTCTGACCTCTAGCATTTCCAAGTCTTATTTGACTCTGTAGCCGAGAGGTATTTTTTAAGTGTGCCACTTTAGTTGTGTGGCATCCCAAGCCCATTCTCTACCAAGCCATATGTAATTGTACATGTTTTATCCAAAAGGCGAATGAGTAAAGATGGGACTGGAGGCGGGTGGAGACAAAAAGCATGCTGTGACAAAACAACCACATTAACAGGGAGTTGCTTTAGAAAACTGATACCACAATACTGTAGTTTCCTAGAGAGAGCTTCATAAAACATGTCAGTAAGAAACTTCAGTGTCAAAAGCCAAAGAGCAAACTCTCTTTTGACTTGTCCTAAAGCAATGTTACCTGAGTCTTCAACTGCTTCCTTCAAAATCATATAAATTTGTACCTTAGTGTTTAGATACATGAACATGACAGCATTTTATACAGGCAAAGAAGTGCCCAAAGTGAACAGTTTTCCATAAAATTTGAACACAGGACTTGTGTAGGTGGGTTTAAAGAAGATGAATTATGTCTATATTTTTAAAAGACAAAAATTCAAAAAGTAAGTGTGTGATCTTTTGGAATTTTTTTAATGGTTGGCTTAAGATTTGCAGGTGGTAGTAAATACAGTGGTAAATGTCGATCTTGAGATATATCCAGCTGAATCTGGACATCACATTTCTACTAGTTTTCCCAAAAGTGGGAATTTTTTTCTATTTTATCTAAAAAGCTCGTGGCTTGATCTAAAGATGTGTCTGGTCAAATATTGATTAAAAATTGAGATTCTTGTTTTTCATTTCCCCAGGTTTACAGAATATGATTAAACAGAAACAATATTTTAAGGTCAAGTACTTTCATTAGAATCTTTGAAGTATGCCGGCTGGGCACAGTGGCTCACGCCTGTTATCCTAGCATGTTGGGAGGCCAAGGCAGGCAGATCACTTGAGGTCAGGAGTCCGAGACCAGCCTGGGTAACATGGAGGAACCCTGTCTCTACAAAAAGTACAAAAATTAGCCGTGTGTAGTGGCGCACACCTGTAATCTCAGCTGCTTGGGAGGCTGAGGCAGGAGAATCCCTTGAACCCAGGAGATAGAGTGAGCCAGGATTGTGCCACTGGACTCCAGCCTGGGTGACAGAGCGAGATTCCGTCTCAAAAAAAAAGAAAAAAGAATCTTTAAAGTATGGATGTTAAGTGTCATATCTTTGCATAATATGTAGTTATGGAGATTTTTAGCTCAACAGCCATTAATGAAGACATTTTCTTAAAAATATTCATGTATTTACACTTGGCAAAATCTTTTAAGACAGTTCCCCAAACTAGCCATTATCTTCATGTTCAAGAGTGGAATGCAACATCTCAAGAAACTAAGGGAATGTATTTTAGAATCACTTGTGCCTTTAGATTGTTTTCCTAGGCAGCAGCAACATGTGAATATCATTCTGAAGTAAGATTAATGAGTGGGAATCCATCCCAGGTTCATGCTATTTCTAAACCAAATTCTTTTTCCCTTGTAACTTTCTGGCTATATAATTAAGGAAATGCAAATACCAAAATTTTCTTTAAAATATATATAAATGTTTATATTACTTGGTATTTATATTTTCATCCTTGCCTAAATCATTGATTTATTATTTTTAAATTGTTTTGTTAAATGGTCTTACTTTGTTAAGTGTTCTTATTGTAGGTATAAGCTACCAGAGGAAAATGTGTACAGTAGTCCCTTTATCCTCAGGGGATTAGTTCCAAGAGCTCTGTGGACACCTGAAACCACGGAACCTTGTATATACTATGTTTTTGTACTGAACCTATATGTGCTGTATTTTTTCAATCTGATTACCGAAACAGCTGTGACTGATGGAAGGTTGGATATACAGCATGAACACACTGGACAAAGGGGGATGATTCATGTCCTGGGCTGTAGACAGCATGAGATTTAATCATGCTACTCAGAACAGTGCACAGTTTCAACCTTATGCATTGTTTATTTCTGCAATTTTCTTTCCTTTTTTTTTTTTTTTTTTGAGACAAGGCCTCATGTCGTTGCCCAGGCTGGAGTGCAGTGGCTCAATCATAGCTCAATGCAGCCCTGCAGCCTCCAACTCCTGGGTTCAAGTGATCCTCCCGCCTCAGTCTCCTGAGAGCTGCAACTACAGGGGTGTGCTGCCACGGCTGGCTTTTTTTTCAGTAGAGATGAGGTTTCACTATTGCCCAGGCTGATGTCAAACTCCTGGGCCCAGCAGATCCTCCTGCCTTGGCATCCTGAAGTTCTTGAATTACAGATGTGAGCCACCGTGCCGGGCCTGGAATTTTTGATTTAATATTTTTGGACCACAGTTGACCTTGAGTAACTAAAACCACAGAAAGTCAAACCACAGATAAGGGAGTCGGGTATTGTATTTTTACCTCTACCTGTTTTAGAAGCAAACACCTTCAGTAACCAAGAAGTTACAAGTTTCCCAACTTTTTCTTTTTCATAAATTGATAATAATTTTTCTTTTTTTTTCTTTTTTTTTTTTTTGAGACAGAGTCTGGCTCTGTCGCCCAGGCTGGAGTGCGGTGGCCGGATCTCAGCTCACTGCAAGCTCCGCCTCCCAGGTTCACGCCATTCTCCTGCCTCCGCCTCCCAAGTAGCTGGGACTACAGGCGCCTGCCTCGTCGCCCGGCTAGTTTTTTGTATTCTTTTTAGTAGAGACGGGGTTTCACCGTATTAGCCAGGATGGTCTCGATCTCCTAACCTTGTGATCCGCCCGTCTCGGCCTCGATAATAATTTTTCTTTTAGCTAAACTGATCGGTTTCCTTAACATCATACAGCACATAGCAGTTATGAAAAGGAAAATTTAAACTGGGAACAAAAAACGATTATTCATACACGGTTCAATCCTTCAGTTAATCTAAGAGAAGCAGTTAATCAAGAGTAAGATGCTGCTGCCAAGGGAATTGTCTGCTAATGATTATGTGGACTAGACACTGATGCCTGGAAAAGATTTATTGACAGTTTATCTTTTATATGGAAAAAATATTCATAACACATTTAGTAGACTTAATCTAGACATATTAACCAGCATGCTATAAAAGTTACAAAATAATTTTTAAAATTATATGTACTTACATTACATATATAGGTATAGGTGTTTTTTAAAAAACAATGCATCTTTCTCTTTTCTCTACAATCAGTTTAACTATTACCAGATTTATTTATTTATCAGCTTGTAAAATATCCAACGATAGTGGAGAAAAACTAAGTCCAAACACATCATGAATGTGGTTAATTGCCCTTAGGGAAAAAAAATTACCAAGTCATCTTTATCAACTTCAGAATAGCACTTTTTGGACACATCTACTTAGATTTTCTAAATATCATTTTCTTACACACAGACTGAAGTGCCATGTCTCCTTAATGTGTTGATGGCAGAATCAACATTCACTAAATGACTGGACCCCTTCCTAATTGTTCATTTCGACTGCTTAATCACCAGTATTACAATTGGGTTAGATTCAGTATTTTCATTTTTATCAAAAATGGACTTTATTTCTAGATGAACTCTTAGAGTTCTAATTTCAAAAATATAAATGTTTTTTATTAATTGGATTCTATTGGCAAAAACCACATATGTCTACTTCCCCCTACTCAAACTTCTTAATAAGATATATATATATATACACACAGATACACATATATACCTATGCACATTTGTAAAACGTGTTTCATAATACATGCATACCAATAATGCAGAAAGAACAAAAAAAGTGTACCATTGGTGATCAGAGACTTTGAAGCATCCTTAAAAGACACACTACAAGAAAAAAATCACAGTCCAAACAGTATTTGAAAAAAAATCCTCTTATAGGTGGGAGCAGTTCTTGAGATTCTGCAAACACATAGTCACAAAATACACAAAGTAGGATGTGTTCCTGGGAAAATCATTAGGTGAGTAATTTCGAATAGTTGAAATATTACTCATTCCTTTTTCCCTTATAATAATCTGCGGGCAGTCGCAGTGTTTACCCTAGGCCAAAGTACTGAATCTAGCTAAAAATACATGGTACTATCTCAGGGAGGTCTAATCTGAAATAGAATGAGTAAACTACTTTGGGTATACCCCCAAAATAAGCTACCTGCACAGTTACTTCCAGTATGCCACACTCTGCACCCCACAGTCACCAGAAGCATCTGCACGTGGGCACACCAGGAATCTCACATGCCAGGATGAGTAGAAGGAAGACCACCAGTACCATAAAAGAGATGCCAGCAAGCTGAAGAACTGACACCTGAGAAAACAAAATAAAAAACTTTAACATAAGAATAATGATTTCCTCAGAGTTTATAAGATCCACATATCTTGCTTATAAAATAAACATATGAAAAGGAAACAGATATACTGGAAATAAAAAAGCAATTTAAGAAAACTGTGCTTTATTTAAATGTGTGCATTTATTTGTAAACTTACGAATAATTGGTCAGGTTCAATGCATATGAAATCTTTAATCAGAGTAACAAAATAAGGGTTCAATCTTATATCAAACTCAACATCTGTATTAGTTATTTACTGTTATATAACAAATTGCCCCAAAATTTAGCAGCAAAACCAATAAATATTATCTCACAGTTCCTGTGGGTCAGGAATTGAGGCACAGTTTACCTGAGTGCTTCTGGCTTAGAGCATCTCACAAAGTTGAAATTAAGGTGTTTTCTGTGGGCAACAGTCATCTCAAGGCTCAACTAGGGAAAAATTCACTTCCAAACTCACTTACATGGATGTTAGCAGGAGACCCCTAGTCCACCCTGATTGTTGCTACTCCAACAAGGACTGTATCAGTTCCTTGCTACCTGTGCCCTGGCACGAAATGACAGATTGAGGAATGGAAGAGAGAGGGAGCCCAAAACAGAAGCCATGTTCTTTTAATAACCTAACCTCAGAAGCAATATCCCATCACTGCTGTCATATTCTCTTCCTTAGAGGTGAGTCAGTAAATGTAACCCACATTCAAAGGGAAGAGGATTATACATTGATGTGGAATACCAGAAGGCAGGGATCATTATGGGCCAGCTCAAGGTCCTCAGAAGTCTTCTCCCTTTACATAACCAGCTGGAAACCATGAATTTCATTCTTTAAATTAGATCCAGGGATGGAGGAAGCTTCTTGGGTAGTTTCTTAATTAGAGCTCATTAAGTATCCTCTCTCTTCACTGCAGACTGAAGAGATGAGACATTATCTGCCTCCCACACACCCAACATACAGTGGTGAGACACACAAAGGATAACTGCTTATAAACATTTCATAAAGGGGAAATGGAAAGCTCAAAAAAGCCACTGATCCTTAGAAATCCTGACATCCAACTGGGCAAATGTTGAAAGTTCTTGATTAGATCGCAAAGCCGCCGGGCGCGGTGGCTCAAGCCTGTAATCCCAGCACTTTGGGAGGCCGAGACGGGCGGATCATGAGGTCAGGAGATTGAGACCATCCTGGCTAACACGGTGAAACCCCGTCTCTACTAAAAAATACAAAAAACTAGCCGGGCGAGGTGGCGGGCGCCTGTAGTCCCAGCTACTCCGGAGGCTGAGGCAGGAGAATGGCGTGAACCCGGGAGGCAGAGCTTGCAGTGAGCTGAGATCCGGCCACTGCACTCCAGCCTGGGCGACAGAGCAAGACTCCGTCTCAAAAAAAAAAAAGAAGAAGAAAGATCGCAAAGCCTAGAAATGATTTTCCATGGCTCTCAGATCTGCCTCTGAGTTATCTTTTCTTTCCTTTGGAATGGCAGCATGTGTTTGCAGCTGGCTAGTATGTGTATTTGTATTTATAAAAGATTAGAGGAGCCTCTAATTATAAAAAGCAAGAAGGTGACAAATACAATACTGCACATTATTTGGGCCACTCAGAAAACCCAGTTTGCTCTTCAAATCTTTTCCTTTCTACTATATCTTAAAAGGCTTATAGCAGAGGAAAAATCAAATTAAAATCTTATCTGCAATTTTTAAAAAAAAAAAAAAAAAAAAGATTAGAGGAGATAGATTTGATAGAGAGACAGACAAATGTTAAGCATTATTCCTGGGTTGTGAAATATTTTTCATCATTATGTATATCTGTGTTTTCTAAATCTCCTCCAGTACACATTTTCAGCTGTTTGTTTGTTTTGAGACAGAGTCTCGCTCTTGTCACCCACGCTGGAGTGCAGTGGTACAATCTTGACTGACTGCAACCTCCGCCTCCTGAGTTCAAGTGATTCTCCTGCCTCACCCTCCTGAGTAGCTGGGATTACAGGCGTGCACCACCACGCCCAGCTGATTTTTTAGATAAAGATGGGGTTTCGCCATGTTGGCCAGGCTGGTCTCAAACTCCTGACCTCAGGTGATCTGCCCGCTTCAGCCTCCCAGAGTGCTGGGAGTACAGATGTTAGCCATTGTTCCTGGCCTTTTCTATTTTTCTTAAGGATGGGAGAAAGCTTACTTAATTCAAATACCCAAAGATAATGTAATGAACTGATTTTTACTATCAGATTACAAGACCAAAAAAAATGTGTAAACTATACTAGCAACTTACTAACTGATGTCAATAAATATTACTGCTAGCATTTTTTTCTGCATGAATAATAATGTGAAAGCTAAGTCATAATGAGAATGGTGAACTCCTGGGTTCGTGTGGGACATGTGTATGTTTAGTCTAGGGTAAGTTATGTTATTAACCTCCCTGTATCTTAATTTACTCCTCTATGTGATGGAGTTAGTTAAATAATAATGCCTACCTCTTGATGTGTTTGTGACAGTTAAGTGATTTAATATATTCTGTGTGCTTAGAATTTTGCCTGCTGCTATTAACAGTAGTAATAAGAGTGTGTAGACACATGGAACCAAAAGAAGATACCTATTCCAGAAGCAACATTGTAGGACTTAGCGTTTCCTGCAAGGTGGCTATAAATCAATTATCTATCACAATGTTTGTGGCATCACCTCTTCCTCTAGAGATCTTTCACTGTTTCTTTTCAGCATAACGTATGTACAGGCCAATTTATAAAGTGAAAAATGAAATCAATGATCACTGGTATTTTGTTTTACCCTGGTGATACTGTAGTAATTTTTCTCATGCTTAGAATGAACTTTCAGATAGCCCGTGAGTTATAAAACATACTTCTAAAACCACTACATCAAAATGTATCATGAGTTCCGAAAATCAATTCATCTTGAGTATGATGAATCATGACATCATGTCATTCTGTGTTTTTTTAGTATTTTTCATTTTTTCTGTTCAGAAAAATACAAGAATCAGATGGTCATGATTCATATGATGGTTAAATTTGTAAAAGAATTATAAGACAATTATTTTAGCAGTAGTCAGGAGAGCTGAAACCCATGAGTTAGGAGGGATGTAATTATCTTTCAAAAGTCTGTCTCTCAGACATACACAGATAAATATGATCCCATGAACTCCCAAGAACTTTCCTGAACTGTCAGACAATAAAATGACCAGGTTAGAAGCCTGCCCCCTCTACAGTTGTTTTTCCTGTGTGAATCTCTCTATATAAAGCCATTTAAATCTGCGTGGTAAGCCCATCATTTTCATACTTGCACACTGGGTACATGGGCTTTATTTTTTAAAGGGTAATCTCTTGGACTCTTAATGGATTTGTTAAAGAAAAAAATGGAAGAATAATGAAGGAAATGTAGCTATGAAACTTCAGTAATACTTATTAATGCCATTCATCGTTACGGAGAGAATCAGACATTTTGTGATTTTTCTTTCAGAGTTGTGCTACTCAAAAGTATTATCCTTGGACTAATCCTGGTATGTGACTGACAGCCTCTGATCAGCAACAGAATATAAATTAATGCACTGCTTCCCTTATGCTTTTGCAAGCCCCTTATCTCAGTGTGAAGCGGTAATAAACATTTTACAGACTGGAACTTTGAAGAGTACTGAGCTGGAGCATTGCAGGTGACGTCACTTCTGTTTCCTGCCCTCTGTCCGTGTTATGGCACAACGGTCTGGTTTTGACCCTGCTACTCATTTCCAGTGTTATCCTGATGGAATTCACTTAAGTGCTTTGTTTCTTGGTCTTCTCCACATGAGGAGGATGTGGTACCTGATAATCTCTGAAGTCCCTTGCAGAGCTATAATTCAAATTTATGCAATGATTACATTTATGTTAGTTATAGCCATGGCTAGCAATGAGAAAAGGCTAAGTCAAACATGGAAATTAAATATCATAGTATCAAAGTGTTGACTATGGATACTGTACAAGATAGAAACATGATTATAATAAGTAAAACAAACAGTATGTCCTGTGCCATTTGCATATATACCTTACTACAACCATGGAAAAGTACATATACAAGAGAAGACTGAGGGTAAATTAAAACACAATTTTAAAGCATTCTGAAACTATGACTTGTACATTCATTTGTTTCTTTATCCAAATTTTTGTAACATGTTATCTTATTTACAAATATAAATAAATAGCATACAAATGTACTCAAAAATAATATCCCTGTGATTTTTAAGTCTTTTTCTAAGTACTTTAATGGATGGAACTGCCCTATTTTCACTATTTGGAATTTCCTATGGCATCTCTCAGTGCCTTGTTCTTGCATCACTTAAGGCTTTTCCAGAGCAAATGTATGTATACTTCTGCCCACTCCAGAGACAAAGACACCATTCCCTAGACAGTGCTTACAAAACGTCCTGTTACATTAACGGAGGCACAGCTCCTCCTAACTAAGGCTGTCTGTCCACCTCTCCTTGAGATTGTACTCCAGTCTTCTGAGGAACCTTAAATCACTTCCATTTTTAAAAATAAAATTTCCTCCCTTGACCCTGCAGCCTTTTCCAGCTGTTCTCTATCGTTCCTTTCCCTTTCACAACCTTTTAGAATGAGTCATTTAAGCCAAGTGGCTCCCTTTGCTCACTTCTCCTCTGTCCCTCACCCACCTTCAATCAGTCCACCACCCTGTGACTCTGTCAACAGCCCAGACCTTCTCTGGCTCTCATGACTCCCATGTAATTAAATCCGTTGACTCTTTATTTCTGTATCAGTTGGTTTTAGAATCCACTCTAGAATAAAACAGAAAACAAATTGATTAAGGGATTTTATGTAGCACCCAGATGTCTAAGAGGGCCAGAAAGATAGGCTCTATAACTGATCATCCAGGAGTGAGATCCAAATGGAGCAACTGTAGAGAAAACACCACTGCTACTTCTGTTCTGCATTGATAAAGCTCCAGGCTGGATGGTAGTAGCTCTGCTACTCTCATCCTTGAGTAACCAAACCCTTCTGCTGCCTTGTATGCCGGAAGACCAGTTCTCCCTAATGTGGCCATCTCCTCCTTCTGCTAAATAAAGGAACTAGTCATTCATCTAAATTTCAATGAGTTATTCATCACTGCATGCTGACAGCCTGAGGTCACCTGTCACACCTGAATGTTATGCATCAATACTGCAAATATTCCTATTTCATAATAATGAGATTTACAATGATTTTTAATATTTATGCATATTTTATAGGTATGTGTATGTCTTCAAAAATAAACCCTTTATCAATAGAGCTGTATCACAGTTTTTCATGCAGCAAAACTAACATTGTTTATGCAAAATGAGAATACCGTTATATAATTTGTGGCATCAACAAATTCAAGCAAGTTCCGTTTGCCATTTCAGATTTTTCTTTGTTAGAATAAGGCTCCTGTGTTTAAATGTAATTGATGTTGTAGCAATACTTTACTTGCATTTCAATTCCAAGATCCAAGCCAGAAAGTGGTATTTACTGATTCCGTTTCTTGTTTGTTTCCCTTTCTATCCTCCCCCATCAATATTATCCAAAAGTTAATGAATTGTGTCCATCAAAGATTAGTACTAATTACCTTATTTCCATAAAAACAGACTTACTACTCTGCCAGCTTTTTCTTCTGCAAGCTTGCCTGTAGGAAATGATCCATTAGTTAAAAATTAAAAAGAAATTAGAAAATATTTGTCTCCGTAAATCTGGCAACGGCATAGACCTTGGTTTGTTTCAGCTTTATGCCAAAAGAGAATTTTTAAAAATCTATTATGACAACTATAACTATTTTCTTTACTCTGTTTCCTGAAAGTTAATGAACAAAACTAATTTTCATAGTCTCATGATGTGTTCTTTGTAAACAAGACACGAATGTTTTCTCACCATTGGAATTCAGATAAACATTTAATTAGAGATACAATCTTATCTTGGAGAAGATGGTGACGAGAATTTGTAGGGGAGAGTTTCAGAGGAGGGAACTTTTCATATAAAGAACATCAGAAATCTGCCTACAGTCTTCTTGAGTCTTTCCAGAGAACTAGACCATAAATGTAAAAGTGAAATTCTACAAAGCCAAGCTAAAAACAGGAGAAGCGCTGTAAACCAGAAGGTTCCCAGGGCTTACAGTAGGCAGAAAGCCATTCAGACTCCAGCAAGAATGGACACAGAGTCCAAAGTAACCACCTGGAGCATTTAATGTGGACTCTGGTGGGGTCAGGCCTACTAGTAGGACTGCACTGGCCCTGGAGTGATGGCTACTCTAGACTCGTGCAGTAAAGCTTAAAATATGGGCCTTGATTGGTATGATTAATGGCCTACCAGGACTAAGTCTAACTTCCATTAAAAGATGAAAACAAAATTTATGTATCTAACAATGTCAAATTAACATAGTATCCAGTGAATGGTTACTAGACATGCAAAAACACAGTAAAATATGATTCTTAGCCAGAAGAAATATCAGCCAAGAGAAACAATGTTAAAAGAGAATAGATGATGGAACTTGTAGATAAATACTATAGCAGTTATAACAATGTTTGGGAATTTAAATGAAAACATGAACATGATGAGAAGGAAAATGGCAGATATAAAAAAAAATTACAAAGTAAAACTCATAGGTAAAAATTCAATACCTGCGGTCAAATAAAACCATTGGATGGGCTTAACAAAAGATTAGATTGTGGAAAAAAAAATTGAAGGTTTAGTGATAATTTGAAGATTTGGTGATAGAATTTATCCAGCTTAAGACACAGAGAGGAAAAAAAATACTGAAATGAAAACTGACACAGCCTCAGTGTCAAGCTGTGTAACATACATGTAATTGAAATTCCAGAATTTGGAAGGGAGCAGTGCACAAAATTTATTTGAAGAACGAATAGCCAACAGTTTTCCAAATTTGATGAATTCTGTAAAGTCACATTTCCAAAGAGTTCAATGAACTCCAAGCAAGATAAACCACGCCAATATACACTATTAAGTAAAAGCCAGTAGTAAAGAGCAGTCTTAAAAACAGCCGGAAACCACACACATGCACAATGTATAGAGAAACAAAAGTAAATATGACTACAAACTTCTCCCAAACACTATGCAAGCCAGAAGATAATGGAATGACATTTTAAAGTGCTGAAAGAAACAACCAGGAATCTTTATATTCTCCCCAGTCTATCGTTCAAAATTGAAACCTAAATAAAAGCTTTATCCAGTCGTCAGTAACTGAGAAAATATGTGTTAAACAGAGCTGTAATTCAAGAAATATTAAAGTCTTTCAGCCACAAAGTAAATAATACCATGTAGAAACAGATCCGCACAAAGAAGTGAAGACTGTCCTAAATGAAAAATGTGGATAAACATGAAATACATTTTTCTTTTTCTTTTTTTCCTTAAATATTTGTTGATTGGTTAAAACAAAAAGAGTAACATGTATTGTAGGATTAATAATGTGTAAAAATACCATGTAAAACAATGGTAGCACAGGGAACTGGGGGCATGTGAAATGAAAGTATGCTCCAGAAAGAAAAAAGAGGGGAAAAAAAGGAGATGAGACAAATAGAAAATAAATGGCAAGGTGGTAGACTAAAACCAACCATATCAATAATCACTTTAAATACAAACGGTCTAAACATTTCACTTAGAAGCTAGACATTATCAAGACCCAACCATATATATTATCTACAAAAATACTCACTTAAAATATAAGGTACAAGTAGGTAAAGATTAAAAGGCTAAACAAAGATATACTGCCAAATCAGTAACCATAAGAAATCTGGAAGAACATATGAATATCAGAGACCTGGAGTTCAAAATAAAGAATATAGCCAAAAAAAGGACTTTAATCAAGAAGACGTAACAATGATAAATGTGCATTTAAACAATAAGAGGACTTCAAGGTATCCAAAAAGGAAACTAGCAGAACTAACAGGAAAAACAGAAAAATTGACAATAATAATTGGAGATTTTAACATTCCTTTCTGAATAATTGGTAGAACAAGTAGAAAGGCTAGAGAAAGGATAAAGAAGAGTGAATAGCACTGTCAGCCAATCTAATTGAAATTTATAAAACACTGCACCCAAATGCAGCAGAGTATACATTCTTTTAAAGTACATATAGATATGTATCACAATGGACGCTGAGCCATTAACCAATTATTCTTAAATTTAAAGAACCTAAATTTAAGGTAAAAATTTAAATATACACAGTATATTTATTCCAAAATGGAATTAAATTAGAAATTAACAAGAGAAAGATATCTGAAAAATACAACAAATAGTAGTCAAATTACACCTTTCCAAATCATGGATAAAACAAAAAAAAGAAGAAATGAGAAAATGTTTTGAACTGAATGAAAATAACATTATAATTTTTATAATGCAGCTAAAGCAGTGCTTAGGGGACATTTTACAGCCTTCAATGCTTCTTATGTTATTAAGGAAGAAAGAACTCAATTACCTACAATTTCAGAAAAAATAAGCTAAAATAATAAGAAATTTTAATTCAAATTAGAGAGAATGAAATAATGATTTAATGCAGAAATCATGAAAATCAGGCAAACAGAATGGATAAGAATACAATATTGATAATCATAATGATTTAAGATTAGAAATCATAAAAATTCGGCAAATAATAGAATTGATAAAACAAAGATGGTTAACTGTAATAATAATAAAACTGATAAACTTCTAATGAGACCGAAGGGAAAAGAACAGAAATTACCAATATCAAGAATGAAAAAAAGAAGATGGTGCACAATAAATCTTATAATTATTGACAGAATAAAGAAATACTATCAGCAGCTTTATGCCAATGATGAACAGTTTACATAAATAAATTTTTTGAAAGACATCAAAATGAGAAACAGAGGCTAGGCACGGTGGCATATGCCTGTAATCCCAGCACTTTAGGAGGCCGAGGCGGGCTGATCACGAGGTCAAGAGATAGAGACCATCCTGGCCAACATAGTGAAACTCTACTCTAAATATAGAGTCTCTACTATTTTAGTCTCTACTAAAAATACAAAAATTATCTGGGTGTGGTGGTGTGTGCCTGTAGTCCCAGCTACTCAGGAGGCTGAGGCAGGAGAATCGCTTGCACCCAGAAGGCGGAGGTTGCAGTGGGCTGACATTGTGCCACTGCACTCCAGCCTGGTGACAGAACAAGACTCCATCTAAAAAAAAAATGAAAATAAAAAACCGAAAAATCTAAATGTCTCTGTAACTATTAAGTTTGGAATCCAAAACTTTAAAACTTCTCCCCAAATAAGGTCCAAATAACTGGTTAATTATCTCAAATATTTAAAGAATTAAACAATATGAATCTTCACAAAGTATTTCAGAAAATGAAAGGAGGAACACTTTTCAACTCATTTAATGAAATCATCACTGCCCTTGTATGAACATTAAATTAAAAAAGAAAACTACAGATCAATGTGCTTCATATTGATAGATACAAAAAACCTTTGAAATACATTAGCTATTCATATCCAGCAATATATAGAAAAGATACTAGATTATGACAACGTAAGGTTTATTCCAGGATTATGAGTTTGATTTCTAAGTCAGTTAATAGAATTTCTTGTATTCGTGGAATAAAAAGAAAGCCCATATGATCACATCAGTACATATTTAAGAAATTACAAAATTCAACATTCATTTGTGATTAAAAAGAAATTAGCAAAGTACAAATAGAATTCCCACAATCTGTTAGCATTTATGACAAATCAGTAGCAAACACCACAACAGTGGTGAAATCTGCTTCCTTTTTATTATGATAAAGAACAAACCAAGAATGTTGGCTGGGTGCTGTGGCTCACGCCTGTGATCCCAGCATTTTGGGAGGCAGAGGCAGGCCAATCACCTGTGGTCAGGAGTTCAAGACCAGCCTGGACAACATGGTGAAACCTTGTCTCTACTAAAAATACAGAGATTCGCCAGCCGTGGTGTCACATGCTTGTAGTCCCAGCTACTCAGGAGGCTGAGGCAGGAGAATTGCTTGAACCCAGCAGGCGGAGATTGCAGTTGGCCAAATTGGACCACTGCACTCCAGCCTGGGTGACAGAGCAAGACTCTATCTCAAAAAAAAAAAAAAGAAAGAAAGAAAAGAAACCAACCAAACAAACAAACAAAAAAATGATTTATCAATTCTTTTCAACATTGTTTTAGATACTCTAACCAGTGTAATAAGGTGAGAAAAAGAAATACAGATAGAAAAAGAAGAAGAAAAGCTGCCTTTATTTATAGAAGACATGGTTTTTGTAGAATATCCTGAGGATTTGTTTTTCTGAACTACTAGAGTTAAGATGTAAATGTAGCTATCAGGATACAAAATTAAGATGCCAAAACCTACTGTATTTCTGTATGCTGGCAATGAATGACTAGAAATTGGAAGTAAATGTTACCATTTATAATATTGTTTAAAATCTGAAATATGTATAGATAAATCTTTTTACAATGTATAATGCCATTTACCAAAAGCACCTGACATTGTTTTCATTTATATGATTGAAAATAAAGTTGCTGAAAGTATAAATTTTGTTAACCTCATTAATTTATAGAAAAGTGAGCCAGAAAATTTTATGATTACTCAAGATACCACTTTAATAATTATTTTAATATATAAAACTAGGACACCAACTTTTAAAAGCAGTTTGTAAGTTTATATTGTTTCTTATGTGTCATTATAAACCCTACTGTATTTTATAAGAAATAAAATATTTTTAAAAGGAAAAAATGTGCAAGACCTAAACTCTGAAAAGACAATAAAACAGCACTGAGGAATTTAAAAAGATATAAATATATGAAGAGATACCATGTTCATGGACCAGTAGAGTTAATATTTTTAGGATCTTTAATTTCCCCTAGTTAATCTAATTCAACCTCAATGAAGATCCCAAAAGGCTTTTTGTAGAAATTGACAAAATGGTTCTATGAATGTATACAGAAATGCAAAGCATCCAGAATATCCAAAACGATTTTGAAATAAAAGCACAAAGTAGAGAGGCTTAACTGATGATAAATTTCCTATAAAGATAGAGTAAGTCGGCTGGGCGCAGTGGTTCATGCCTCTAATCCCAGCACTTTGGGAGGCCGAGGTGGGCAAATCACCTGAAGTCAGGAGTTCGAGACCAGCCTGGCCAACATTGTGAATCCCTTTCTCCACTAAAAATACAAAATTAGCCAGACGTGGTGGCTGGCGCCTGGAATCCCAGCTGCATGGGAGGCTGAGGCAGGAGAATTGCTTGAACCCGGGAGGGAGAGGTTGCTTTGAGCTGAGATCGTGCCACTACACTCCAGCCTGAATGATGGAGCGAGTCTCTGTCTCAAAAAAAAAAGATACTGTAAGTCATTTGCTCACATTGGAGACTTCAAATATAAACTCACAGATATATGGTATTTCTTAGAAGACAAAAAGCATAATCCATGAGAGAAAAAAATTAATAAGTGTAACTTCATCATAATTGTAAGTAGCTACAATTTAGTTTTGTTGTCAGTGATAATTTTCTTTCTTTTATTTTTTGCCCCAACTTTCTAATTGTGAAATTTGAAAACATACAGAAAGATATACCGCAATTTAGTTTTGTTGTCCATGATAATTTTCTTCCTTTTATTTCTTGCCCCAACTTTCTAATTATGAAATTTTGAAGCCTACAGAAAGATATGCCATTTAAAAGGCCACAGATGTCATAAAACTACTCCTGAACTACTTCAGTATATATTATCAAAGAATAAAGGCCATCTCCTACTTAATTACAGTACCATTATGGAGCTAGTCAAATTAGCAATAATTCTATAGTATCATCTAGTATCCAGTTTCCCCAATTGTCCCAAGTATTATTTACAGCTATTTTTTTTCCCAAACTAGATCTAATCCAAACTCATCTAGAACAATCTCCCTGTATTTTTCTCCCACACAGCATTGATTTTGCAAGCAGCCCAGGAGAACTGTATTTTAGAAATTCCCATGTTTGATATGTCTTATTGTTTCTTCTTAATATCATTTAACTTCTTCCTTTGTCTTTTTTATTTCTGTAACTTGAAAATTAGGTCTGGAAACTTGGTGATATTCAAGTTAAATACTTTGTGGGAAGGCTAGCAGATGAGTGAGTATCTCCTTTGCATCAGTTACGAGGCACACAATGTCAGGTGGTCCCTCATTAGTGATGTTTTCTAAAAGTGGTCACTAAAACATTACTTCATGATGAAAGTACATTTTTTCCTTTGTAATTAGTATGGAATCTGTGATATTTGGGCCCCATACAAAGGTTTTGTTCTCAGCCTTTCATATTACAGTTTCAGAATCCACTGGTAATCATTGACTAAATCAATTAGTTTATTGGGGAAAAATGATTATTTTTAATTCTATCATTAGCCGGCACTCTTCTGTAAGAAGCAGCCTTATATTCCCCTATTTAGTGTTACTATGGACATGAATTTGTATTTATTCAGTGTAGTAAAATCTGTCGCATGTATTATTTTTTAGATGCTTAAATTACTCTGACTTTGGCCAGGAGCCTCTTCAAACTGACTTCTGTTTCTGTTTATGTGAACCCATTGGTCTTTAAGCATTTCTCTACTGTCTGACACAAGATGCCCTTGGCTCGTCTTAAGATTTTTCTGCGTCAGACCTTGAATCACTATTTCTCCATCCAACTCTGGTTCCTTTTTGTGAGGAATGATATTTAGAACCCAGGATCCAGATACTATCTATGTTCATTGCCACTGGCGTATCGTTGCTTCTGAAACTTTCCAGTGGAAAGAGCAAGGAAATACATTTTAAAAATCACAGGGTCTTGTGAATAATTCTAATTCAGTTGCAGTATTACAATTTTTCTTCTATATTACATTGATAATATTGGTTCTTAAGAATATTCCATTTATTTATATTTTTACATATTTTTGTTGTTACATTGTGTATAATAGCTTCATAATGACAATAACAGTGTCACTACCAACAGAACCCTACCAGGTGAAATTTAAGATTTCCTTGTTTATATCCAACCAAGGACCTACAGAGTGTAATGTTTAAAATTTGCCTAAATGGATTCTTCCATGTATATATTAATAATTTAGCATATATTAAGGTTTCTTTGTGTATTCAGTTTTAGAATTTACAATTTTTTTGAGCATGAAATACATAGCTCAAAAGTGAAAGTTCTGTAAAAAGTTACACTCTGAGAAATCTGACTTCTAATTGTCCCTATTTCCATTACTCTATTCCCACCCGCCTACTATAAATAACCATTATTACTATCTGATTTCTCCCCTGTGTGTCATTGTTTTGTAAAAGTAAGCAAATATGTATGCAGATGTGTATGAATGTGTATGCGTGCATATACACACAAAAAAACTTTTTTATACACATACACAAATGAATACATTGTTTTCTTTTTCATTTCTCATTTAACACATATGCTGAAAATTACTCGATATCAGTTTATAGAGATCTTTCTCATTTTTTTTAACAGATGCACAGTTCTCCATTTTACAGATGTGCAGTGCCCTCCAGGGAGTTTTCTTAGGCTCTACTAACCATTCAGACTCAGAAGACTCTCAGTCTACTTAGAAGGATAAAGGATGAGAACCCTGAGGGCACCATCATTTGTTTCTCTCAGTTGTTCCATGCAGCAGTCCATGCCAGTGACAGCCCACAAGGCAGTTCAAAAGCTCTTTTCTCTAGGTGACACATCTCAGGTGCAAGAACATGAGATCCACATTAGACAGAGTAGAGGTAGGGATGGGGGAGGAGGCTAGTGGGGAGACACCCAGGCTCCCACAGAAGCCAGTATCTCTTGCAACAGTTGAACAGACATAGTTTTCAGGGTCTCCATGAGACATATGCCCAGTTACAAAAGTGAAGGCCTTTATAATTTATTCACAATTCTCCCCAGTTTAGATGCAACTTACAAGTTAGGGTCTCATTTTTGTCAGAAGCAAAATTGCTGGGATATAGTTGGCATTCTACCTTTATCAAGTGCTAGGATTAATGTTGGACAGTTAAAAGTTTAGACAAAAGTTTCAGTTTCCTTAAAGCTAGATTACCTAATTTATCTTTGCAAATACTTTTTAAATATAACACAGAATAAAATGTATGAACTAATTTATATTGTTTCTTACTCATCATTTAATAAAATCATCCAAGTGAAATAATCAGCCCAATCTTGCTCTTAATACTAATCAGCATCCAGGGGAGGGCAGCACATGGTTTCATGCTGAACTGCACTAAACTGGGAGCAGATGATGGTCCCTGCCTCGCCAAGTCTTTCGTGAAAGTGTAATTCCAAAGAAAAGCTTAAAGAGTGGATTCTAGGTTTCTTCCCAAACTGAGATATCCGTGTAGAAAGCAGACTACCAGTCAATCAGTAAATAATCTCTCTTTGATACCAACCATGGACTGTTGTATATACCAAAAAAATCCTTTTTAAAATATTATTAACCCAATTAATGATGAGAGTGAAGATTGCTGACAACATCCAATTTACAAAAACTAAGAAGGAATTTCTAATAAACCATATC
This sequence comes from Trachypithecus francoisi, assembly GCF_009764315.1. NCBI lineage: Eukaryota > Metazoa > Chordata > Mammalia > Primates > Cercopithecidae > Trachypithecus > Trachypithecus francoisi. The sequence continues at coordinate 62,054,577 of NW_022681460.1, forward strand.
CTGTTTATAACATCTATATACCTGGCAACTATGAAGGCAGCCTTTTCCCCCATCAATTACAGAATTAAAGAAACATTTTTTATTTTATCTACTCCACAGTTATATCAACATGGTAAAGAGTTACAACTGGCCGGGCGCGGTGGCTCAAGCCTATAATCCCAGCACTTTGGGGGCCGAGACGGGCGGATCACGAGGTCAGGAGATCGAGACCATCCTGGCTAACACGATGAAACCCCGTCTCTACTAAAAAAATACAAAAAACTAGCCGGGCGAGGTGGCGGGCGCCTGTAGTCCCAGCTACTCCGGAGGCTGAGGCAGGAGAATGGCGTAAACCTGGGAGGCGAAGCTTGCAGTGAGCTGAGATCCGGCCACTGCACTCCAGCCTGGGCAGCAGAGCAAGACCCCGTCTCAAAAAACAAAAAAACAACAACAACAAAAAAAAGAGTTACAACTATATCCAACATCCATTCTGCTTTAAACAGGGAGTAATGTAGTGAGGAAGCTGTTGGAAATGAAGAGTGTTCTTAGTAACTTTCTATGTGACTGGTTAAAGTTAAGGATGCAGACCCAAACTAAATGAAAAGGATGCATTAAGAGAAAGATTACTCATTGAATTGATTTTGCCCACCTGTTAAAACCCTGAAACACTAACTTGCAGTCAATAGTGCACCACTGGCTGTGCTGATTGTGTAGAAATGAACAGCCAGAAGTAAATTCAGTGTTATAGAAACAAGCCACAGAAAACACTATCAGTTTTGGAAATGTGAAAAATTGTGTAAGTTTGTCTCATAAGTAGGAGTAGCTCTTTTCTGGAGGATGTCGGGGTTCATTTCCTCATCAAGAATGTTTTAAATGCTGAAAAAACAATCTTGTTTTTGTATATCGAGTGACATGATATACTTAATAGTGCTAAATTGCAACAGAATTGTTACACAACTTGAGGTAGATCTGAGTTTCATTTCCTTCTTATTTTAGGTCTGGATATTACACTTTTAACATACAGTAAGCTTGAAATCTCTCTCATTATATTTTGTCATCAAGCAATCAGTACACAGGACCTGAGGGAAAATGGGCCAACAGGACAGCGCTCCTGGCTGGATATCCACCATTTGTCCCTGCAGAATATTACCTTCTCTCCCTTTCCTCCTCTGTCCCAGGAGACTCATCTATAAGGGTTACATCCATTGGTTGGACCCTGAGCAAGCACTGACAGGAGGTGAAAGGGAGGACAGTTTCACCTCCTGTCAGTGAAAGGGAGTGGCTGGGAATATTTGTTTCCTGCACAGTCACCTAAGCTGATGGCTTCTCTTCACCTACCTATATTCACATCTCTGGTGGGAAGGGCTGTCTCCACACATCCCTCTCTGTCACTAGATTCTGTTAACTGCTTTCTCTCTCCTTGTGCCTGCGTGGCTCAGAAGGGTAGTATCACCTACTACTTACCACCTAATCCCAGGGTGCTGCACTGTACCTGGGGTTTCTCAACATTTGCCAACACCTTTTTTAAACAACCCACTTCTAAACACCCTGTTTGACTGTGGCCCTGGTTACTTTCTGGGACCCTGACTGCTAAACCTTCTTTGAGAGCGAATCCCCAGGTTTGCAAAGGCGTGTCTGTGGCACCTCAAGCGGAGTCAAAAAGTCATAGATGCTAATAAGACTCTGTAAAGTGGAGCAAGCCCATTTGGAGGAAAAGATAGTTACTGCATCTCCTGGGCTAGGGGGGAGGAAGGATTGAAAGAGACAATGGAGCAGAGCAGGATGATTACACAGAAGATGAGAGATGCATTTCCTTGTGGTAATTCTTGTGAAGTAACATTTACACTGTTTTCTGAAATATGTTAGAAGCCCCTTGGTAGATGTTTGTAGTGAAGGGGACACCTACACCCTACAAACTTTCATTACAAACTAACTCAATGGAATTGGTATGTCATCGAGATGGAAAGCAAGACACTGCCTTTGGCCTGATATGTGTGTAGTAGGAACTTAATACATGCATGTTTATTGATTTTCTGAATTTGTAAAGCTTTAGTTATAAACCATGAGACATATATTTTTAACTCTGGGTCAAATATTTCACAACTCATATGAAATGGAAATCAAATACTGTAAGTGTATTTGTATGATAAACCATGAACACGTATTTAAGCGCTGATTTTTATAGGCTCCCTTGCTGAATAAAATAATTTAACTCAAGTGATTCCAAGTTATTATAGAAAAGTATAAAAGCCTAGACCATTGAGGGAGATTGACAATTCATGCATCATGGATGGACTCAGCCAACCAACCTTTCAGGACATGAGGCCTCTACTTCTTCTAGCTGTGATAACTTCTTGAGTCCTATAAGGGCTTAGCTCTGGAAGTTTGTGCTAGTTCATGTTGTCAAGGATTTATTGACAGAGAAAGAAGGATTAGAGACTCTGGAGATACCAGTCTTAAATTTAAATGTGTAGGGATATTAACTGGACATCCAGCGACTAAGTGATCTCTCTGATTTCAGTTTCCTTATTTATAAAATGGCAATGTCTACCCTATAGGTTTGTTATGAGGGTTGTATGACAATCTATGTAAAAACTCCTCAATAAAAGAAGAACTACGTGCATCCCATTTCTATTTAATTATATTACCTATTTCTACCCAACTGGGTAACACATTGCCGAAGACCCTTACTTCATGAGACTGACTTTTGCTGAGACCTATGATAACCTATGTGTGTTATTTTTTAATGCTTTAATTGCTTACGAATTATTTGGAATAGAGCAATGCAATTATATGTTTTCCAACAGTGTGGTGAAGTGCTTATATTTTTCATACTTCTTAATATTTCTGCTTCTTCATGACAAATAATCATCATTAACTGAGCAGCCTGGACAGTTGGGCACTCCCTTAGATGCTGGGAATACAAGTAATAATGTGATAGGATTCTTATCCTCAAAAGACTTGTTGAGAAAGTACAAAAGCATAAAAATAAGGAGAATTAACATAAATTGAGAGCTCACCATGTGCCCAGCACTGTGCTCATTACAAAGATCTTATTTAATACTAACAATCCAAACAATAACCTGGTAAATTAATTAATCTCGATTTTATAATTGCATGACTTAGTGCTCAAAATAGTTAGACAACTTGCCCAAGGAGTGAGAGGTAGAGGTACAGTTTGAACTGTCAGCTACTACTATAAAATAGATTATCCCTAATAATGCTAGTTCTGATATTTGGTACCGAAGAAAAGTGTTAGAACATGGCTACTCAATGTGTGATCTGTGGGCCTGTGCTCATTTTCAAAACAGTTGTTATTGGTTATTTGTCTAAACCAATAACAAAGACAGAAATTGAGAACAGGCATTTAGAAACTTTTATAGCAATTTGACACAGCACTTTTATGTCTATTAAATCTAATAGTGAAAACGAATTGGGGCTTGTGTTTTGCAAGTTTTTTCACTTTATCGTTCATTTTAATTGTATTTGACAAAAGTATTGCTCTATGGCTGATTGGAAACTTAAAAATAAAACAACATAAAAACTACCTTGGTCCTACACCATTGATAGAGTCACTCTTCTAACCAGGAGGATTAGTGAGGTGGGAAAGTGTCATGGATGAAGTAGGAATTATGATGGCAATATGAATAGCTAATGAGAGCCAAGTACCTACTCTGTGCCCGTTGTTATGCTTAGTACCTTAGAGTTTATGTGTATGTGTGTTTATATCTATGTATGTGTGTACACACACACACACACAATCTTTCATGGGGTACTGAGGGATGGCTGTATATAGACAGCCGGCATCCATGGAAGATTGATTCTAGGACCCCCAAGAATACCAAAACTCATCATGTTCAAGTGCCTTACAGTTCGTCCTCCATATCTGCAGGTTCTGTATGCTCAGGTTTTGAGGGATCAGATCAAATCCACTGTTAATTTAATCACGGATGTGGAACCCACAGGTATGGAGGGCCAACTTCTATACATAGATATAACTATTTAAAATCCTAGAACTTAATAAAGTAGATATTTGTTATGTCTCCTTTATCTGATTATGTTCTATATTTTGCTGCCAATATCCACGTCTCTCCCAAGAGTTATTCTTTGCTAAAAGCTGAACCAACTGGGCTGCTTTCATTACCAGTGCTCTTCCATGGATATGTTAGAATAGAGAATCATCATACTTTCCCACACCCCCCCAAAAAAAGAAAACAACTTGTCATTTTACTCATTATTTCTTCCGTATATCAGAGAATACTTTAGTGGGAGGTTGGGAATAGCTGTGTCAGGGCTGCTGAGTAGCGCCTTTATTCCTTCATCATCTTACGAAGCCTTTCCCTAGCTGCTGCCCACTCTTCCTGGAATGAGCAAAAATGTTTTGCTACGTGAGGAGTGCTGATTGAATTGATTCCATCACTTGTATACTTCCTGGAAGTTGATGTGTTTATTAAAAAGGCAAAAAGGACAAAGATAGAACAGGCATGAGCTTTATAACAGGACTGGTTTGCTGAGAATACATTATATTAAAGGTAGAATGATGGGAAGACATGATTTTGATTCAACAGACATAATAAATAATGTACTGAAGTGAAAGACCATACATCCTCTCCAACAATTTTTTTTAATTTTTAATTTTTGTGGTTACACAGTATATATATTTACACAGTATATATATATATATATGACAAACACGAGGTGTATAAATGTATGGGGTCCATGAAATGTTATGATACAGGCATGCAATCCATAATAATTATATCATGGAGAATGGGGTATCCCTTCAAGCATTTATCCTTTGTGCTACAAACAGTCCAATTATACTCTTTTAGTTATTTTAAAATGTACAATTAAGTTATTATTAACTATAGTCACCTTGTTGTGCTATCAAATGGTAGGTCTTACTCATTCCTTCTAACTATTTTTTTGCACCCATTATCCATACCCTTCCTAGCCTCTCGTAACCATTCCTCTACTCTGTGTGCCCATGAGTTCAATTGTTTTGATTTTCAGATCCCACAAATAAATGAGAACGTGCAGTGTTTTTCTTTGTGTACCTGGCTTATTTTACTTAACATAATGATCTCCAATTCCATTCATGTTGCAAATTACAGGATCTCATTCTTTTTATGGCTGAATATTACTCCATATGTGCCATATTTTCTTTATTCCTTCTGTAGCTGGACACAGGTTACTTCCAAATCTTGGCTATTGTGAACAGTGCCACAACAAACAAGGGAGTGCAGATATCTCTTCAATATGCTGATTTCCTTTCTTTTGGATATATACTCAGCATTGGGATTGCTGGATCATATGGTAGCTCTACTTTTAGTTTTTCGAGGAACCTCCAAACTCTTCTCCATAGTGGTTGTAGTAATTTACATTCTCACCAACAGTGTGCAATGGTTCCCTTTTCTCCACATCTTTACCAGCATTTGTTATGACCTGTCTTTTAGATGTAAGCCATTCTAACTGGGCTGAGATGATATCTCATTGTAGCTGTGATTTGCATTTCTATGATGATCTTTGATGTTGAGCAAATTTTCATATGCCTGTTTGCCATCTCTCTGTCTTCTTTTGAGAAATATCTATTCAGATGTTTTACCTATTTTTTTATCAGCTTATTATATTTTGTCCTATAAATTTGTTTGATCTTTTTATATATTCTGGCTATCAATCCCTTGTCATATAGGCAGTTTGCAAATATTATCTCCCATTATGTGGGTTGTCATTTCACTGTGTTGATTGTTTCCTTTGTTGTGCAGAAGCTTTTTAACTTGATGTGATCCCTCTTGTCTATTTTTACGTTAGTTGCCCGTGCTTGTGGGGTGGGTTTTACTCAGGAAATTTTTGTCCAGACCAGTGTACTAGAGAGGTTCCCTAGGGTTTTCTTGTAAAAGTTTCATAGTCTAATGTCTTAGATTTAAGTCTTTAATTCATTTTGTTTGTTTGTTTGTTTGAGACGGAGTCACACTCTGTCACTCAGGCTGGAGTGCTGTGGCGTGATCTAGGTTCACTCCAACCTCTGCCTCCTGGGTTCAAGTGATTCTCTTACCTCAGCCTCCCACATAGCTGAGACTACAGGCATGTACCACCATGCCCAGCTAATTTTTTGTATTTTTAGTAGAGATGGGGGATTCACCACGTTGGTCAGGCTAGTCTCAAACTCCTGACCTCAGGTGATCTACCTGCCTTGACCTCCCAAAGTGCTAGGATTGTAGGCATGAGCCACCTTTAATTCACTTTGATTTGATTTTTGTATATGGTGAAAGATAGGTATCTAGTTTCATTCTTCTGCATTTGCATATCCAGTTTTTCCAGCACCATTTATTGAAGAGACTGTCTTTTCACCTGTGTATGTTCTTGGTAACTTTGTCAAAAATGAATTCATTGTAGGTGTGTTGATTTAGTTCTGAATTCCCTGTTCTGTTCTGTTGGTCTGTGTGTCTGTTTGTAGCCAGTACCATGCTGTTTTGGTTACTATAGCTCTGTAGAATAATTTGAAATCAGGTAATGTGATTCCTCCAATTTTTCTTTTTGCTCAGGGTAGCTGTGGCTGTTCTGGGTCTTTTGTGGTTCCATGTAAATTTTAGGATAGCTTTTTCTATTTCTCTGAAAAATGTCTTTGGTACTTTGATAGGGATTGCATAGAATCTTTAGATTGTTTGGGGTAGTATGGACATTTTAACAATATTGATTCTACCAATCCATGAACAAGGAATATCTTTCCATTTTTTGGTGTCCTCTTCAATTTATTTCATCAGCATTTTACAATTTTCATTATAAAAATCTTTCACTGCTTTGGTTAACTTAATTCCTAGGTATTTAATTTTATTTGTGGTGGTTGTAATGGGATTACTTTTTTGGTTTCTTTTTCAGATTATTTGCTGTTGGCATGTAGAAATGCTACTGATTTTTCTATGTTGATTTTATATCCTGCAACTTTACTGAATTTATCAGTTCTAATATGTTTTTTCAGTGGAATCTTTAGGTTTTTCCAAATATAAGATCATATCATCTGCAAACAAGGAAAATTTGACTTCTTCCCTTCCAATTCAAATGCCCTTTATTTCTTTCTCTAATCTGATTGCTCTACTTAGGAATTCCAGTACTGTGTTGAATTACAGTGGTTAAAATGTGCATCCTTGTCATGTTCCAGATTTTAGAGGAAAGGCTTTCCATATTTTCCCATTCAGTATACTAGCTGTGTTTCTGTCATATATGGTTTTCATTATGTTGAAGTATGTTTCTTCTATACCCAGTGTTTTGAGGATTTTAATCATGAAAGAATGTTGAATTTTATAATATCAGATGCTTTTTAAGCATCAATTGATATATTTTTTTCTTTTTTTTAGATGGAGTCTTGCCCTGTCACCCAGGCTGGAGTGCAGTGGCACAATCTTGGCTCACTGTAAGCTCCGCCCCGGGGTTCATGCCATTCTCCTGCCTCAGCTCCCGAGTAGCTGGGACTACAGGAGTCCGCCACCACGCCTGGCTAGTTTTTGTATTTTTAGTAGAGATGGGGTTTCACCATGTTAGACAGGATGGTCTCGATTTCCTGACCTCGTGATCCGCCCGTCTCGGCCTCCCAAAGTTCTGGGTTTACAGGTGTGAGCCACCACGCCTGGCCGACATGTTCATATGTTTTTTGTCCTTCATTTTGTTGATGTGATGCATCACATTGATTGATTTGCATATATTGAATTCATTTTTGCATTCTAGGGATAAATCCTACCAGGTCATAATGAATGATCTTTTTAATGTATTATTGAATTTGGGTTGCTAATATTTTGTTGAGGACTTTTGCATCAATAGTCATCAGAGATACTGACCTGTAGTTTTCTTTTTTTGATGTGTCTTTGTCTGGTTTTGGTATCAGGATAATACCGGCCTCATGGAATGGAAGTATTCCCTCCTCCTCTATTTTTCAGAATAGTTTGAGTAGGATTGATATTGGTTCTTCTTTAAATGTTTGATAGAATTCAGCAGTGAAGCCATCAGGTCCCAGGCTTTTTTTTTACAGGAAGACTTTTTATTATGACTTTGCTCTTGTTACTTGTTATTGTTCCCACCAACTTACATTCTTATAATCTTACGTTCCCACCAACAGTGTACAATGGTTCCCTTTTCTCCACATCTGTTCAGACTTTGGATTTCTTTCTGGTTCAATCGTGGTAGGTTGTATATGTCTAAGAATTTGTCTGTTTCTTCTAGATTTTCCAATTTATTGGTACATAGTTACTCATAGTAGCCTCTAATGATCCTTTGAATGTTTGCAGTATCAGCTGTAATGTCTCCTTTTTCATTTTTGACTTTGTTTATTTGGATCTTCTCTCTTTTTTTCTTAGTCTAGCTAAAGGTTTTCCAATTTTGTTTTAACTTTTCAAGAAACCAACTTTTTGTTTCAGTGATCTTTTTTATTGTTTTCCTCATTTCAAATTCATTTATTTCTGCTCTGATCTTTATTATTTCTTTTCTTCTACTAATTTGAGGTTTGGTATTGTCTTGCTTTTCTAATTCTTTAAGATGCAACATTCGGTTATTCATTTGAAGTTTTACTTCTTTGTTGATATAGGCATTTATATCTATAAACTTTCCTTTTAGTCCTGCTTTTGCTGTATCCTATATGTTTTGGTGTGTTGTGTTATCATTACCATTTGTTTCAAGAAATTTGTCAGTTTCCTTCTTAATTTCTTCATTGACCCACTGGTCTCCTGAATGCAGGAGCATGTTGTTTGATTTCCGTATATTTTCATATTTTCCAAAATTCGTCTTGTTATTGATTCCTAGTTTTCATTGTGATCAGAAAAGATGCTTGATATTATTTCAGTTTTTTAATGTTTTGAGGCTTGTTTTATGACCTAACATATGATCTGTCCTTGAGAATGATCCATGTGCTGAAGAAAAGAGTGTGTATGAAATGTTCTGTAAATATCTGTTAGGTCTGTTTTGTCGGTCTATAGTGCAGATTAAATCTGATTTTTATTGACTTTCTGTCTGGAAGACTTACCCAATGCTGAAAGTGCAGTGTTGAAGTCTCTAGCCATTACTGTACTGGGGCCTCTTTCTTTAGCTCTAATCATATTTGCGGTATATATCTGGGTGTTTTTATATTGGATGCACATATGTTTAAAATTGTTATATCCTCTTGTTGAATTACCCTCTTTATCATTATATAGTGACCTTCTTTGTCTCATCTTATAGTTTTTGTATTGAGATTCATTTTGACTGATGTAAGTATAGCTACTCCTGCTCTTTTTTTATTTCTGTTGGCATGGAATACTTTATTCCATCCCTTTATTTTCAGTCCATATGTGTCTTTATAGAAGTGTGTTTCTTATAGGTAACAGATCAAGGGGTCTTATGTTTTTATCCATTCAGGCACTCTATGTTTTGTTTGGAGAGTTTAGTCCCTTTACATTTGATGTTATTATTGATAAGTAAGGATTTACTCCTGCCATTTTCTTGTTTTCTGGTTGTTTTGTGGCCTTCTCTTTCTTCTTTCTTTCCTTCTTGTCTTCTTTTAGTGAAGGTGATATTCTCTGGTGACATGATTTAGTTTCTTGTTTTGTATTTTTTGTGCATGCATTGTATGTATTGTGGTTTGAGGTTACCATGAAACTTGCAAATACTATATTATTATCCTTAATTATAAGCTGATAACAACACTTTTTGCATAAACAAATAAAGAAGGAAAATGAAAACTAATAAAAACTCTAGGCCTTGACTTCATCCCCCTACTTTTTTTTTTTGACACAGAGTCTCGCTCCATTGCCCAGGCTAGAGTGCAGTGATGTGATCTCAGTTCACTGCAAGCTCCGCCTCCCAGGTTCACACCATTCTCCTGCCTCAGCTTCCTGAGTAACTGGAACTACAGGCATCCGCCACCACGCCCGGCTAATTTTTTGTTATTTTTAGTAGAGATGGGGTTTCACCATGTTAACCAGGATGGTCTTGATCTCCTGACCTCATGATCTGCCCACCTCAGCCTCCCAAAGTGCTGGGATTATAGGCATGAGCCACCGTGCCTTGCCCATCCCCCACTTTTTAACTTTTTGTTTCTATTTATATCTTATTGTATTGTCTATGTCTTGAAAACTTGTTGTAGTTATTATTTTTGACTGGTTCATAGTTTAGTCTTTCTGCTTAGAATAAGGTAATTTACATACCACAGTTACAATATTATAGTACTCTGTGTTTTTCTGTATACTTTCAGTGAGTTTTGTACCTTCAGGTGATTACTTATTACTTATTAACTTCCTTTTCTTTCTGATTGAAGCACTCCGTTAGCATTTCTTGTAAGATAGGTCTAGTGTTGATGAAATCCTTCAGCTTTTGTTTGTTTGGGAAAGTCTTTATTTCTCCTTCATGTTTGAAGGATATTTTTGTCAGATTTGTTATTCTAGTGTAAAAGTTTTTTTTTCATTCAGCACTTTAAATATGTTATGCCACTTTCTCCTGGCCTGTAACATTTCCACTGAAAAGTCTGCTACCAGATATATTGGAAGTCCATTGTATGTTGTTTCTTTTCTCTTGCTGCTTTTAGGATCCTTTCTTCATCCTTGACCTTTGGGAATGTATTTGTTAAATACCTTGTGATAATCTTCTTTGGGTTAAATCTACTTGGTGTTCTGTAACCTTCTATAACCTTCTTATAATTGGATATTAATATTTTTTTCTAGGTTTGGGAAGTTCTCTGTTATCCCTTTGAATAAACTTTCTACCCTTCTGTTTCTCTGTCTTCTCTCTAAAGCCAACAACTCTTGGATTTGCCCTGTTGAATCTATTTGCTAGATCCTGTAGGCATGCTTCATTGTTTTTTATTCTTTTTCCTTTTGTTTCCTCTGACTGCGTATTTTCAAACAGCCTGTCTTCAAGTTCACTAATTCTTTCTTCTGCTTCATCAGTTCTGCTTTTGAGACTCAGATGCTTTCTTCATTATGCCAGTTGCATTTTTCAGCTCCAGAACATCTGCTTGATTCTTTTTAATTGTTTCATTCTCTTTGTTAAATTTATCTGATAGAATTCTGAATTCGTTCTCTGTGTTCTCTTGAATTTATTTGGGTTTCCTCAAAACAGCTATTTTGAATTCTCTGTCCGAAAGGTCATATATCTCTGTTTCTTCAGGATTGGTCCTTGGTGGCTTATTTAGTTCATTTGGTGAGGTGTTTTTTTCCTACAACTATCAGCAATGTCTTGATAGTTGTAGATGTTTGTCTGTGTCTGGGCATTAAACAGTTAAGTATTTATTGTAGTAGTCACTGTCTGCACTTGTTTGTACCCATCCTTCTCAGGATAACTTTGCAGATAGGACTTGGGTGTTGTGATATTAGCCGTGTCTGCTTTAGGGGGCACCCCAAGCCCAGTAATGCTGTGGTTCTTGCAGACCTGCGGTTCTTGCAGTACCACAAGGTACTGCCTTAATGATCCTGGGCTCTTTAGTTAGCAGGTGATTAATCCTGCCAGGACTGGGTGCTTCCCTTCAAGACAGCATGTTCCCTTCTGGCCCAGAGTGGGTCTAGCAATGTCATCCAGAAGCTAGAGCCTTAAAAGAGCATCTCATGACTCCTATTAGTGCTGTATCCTGTTTGGCTGAGCTGGTATCCAAGATGCAAGACAAAGTCTTCCCCACTTTTCCCTCTCCTCTCCTCAAGTGGAAGGAAGGGATCTATTTTGGAACCACAAGCTGTGCAGCCTGTGGTTAGAAGAGGGGGGATGACAGCATTCCGGTAGCTGGTAGCCACCCTGGCTGGTGTCTTGATAGGTCGTGCCCCCAAGTCTACTATCTCTGCACCCAGTTCAGCACTAGGAGTCCTGTAAAAGTTGTAGTCTTTGTAGCCTAGACTGCCTTTCAACTTCATTAGGGCCCTCGGGTACCTTAGCCCACAGTGGCAAGGTTTGAGGGAACTCAAGTTCCAACCTCTGGGAGTAGTGATTCCCCTCCAGCTAGGGCTAATATAAACACTCCCTCTGTGGGAGGGCATCAGCTGAATTTGGTCCAGTTTTCCCTTCTGCTCTAACAGTACAGCACTGAGCTCAAAGCCTTACAATTGCTGTGCTGTCCCTCCCTTAGTGCCTAGAGATGCTCTTCCTACCTGGCCACTGCTGCGGGGTAGGGAGGAGAGGTGGCAGGTTGCATGGCGGTTCAAGACTGTTTCTCTTTACCTCTTCAAGTACCTCTTTCAGTGACATGATATTAAAACCAGGTATTGTGAGTGTGCACCTGATTTTTAGTTCTTATGATGTGCTCTTCTTGTGTAGATAGTTGTTAATTGGTGTCTTTGTGAAGGGTGGGGTGGGTGGGAGGCACAGGGATCTGCCATCTTGCTCCACCTTCTCAATGCCATCTTTATTCACAAATTTTTACCTTGAGTAGAACACAGATTTTTTTAAAAGACTGACTGATTATTTGATTGTATCTTTCATATAGATATCAACTAGTTTAAGACAGAATATACGAATATAGTTTTGGAAAGTATAGATAATGTTCGCTCTCATATGCTTAATATCTGGAGAGATGGCCAAGTAAAGCTGTTCTTCAATATACAGGTGTTACGAAGTACAAAAGAGAATCACAAGTAACCTACATTGTTTTAGTTGTTAAAAAAATAACATATAGGTATGTTACATTAAACACAAACATAAATGGGATACATTTCGTGTGTTTTAACTCCTTCTGGGGATAGTTCCACATAGTATTAATCTCTTCATTCCCATTTAAGGTATTTAAACATTGTCTTGAATTGAATTTCCACAGCTGTTATCCCTGTTTGTATAAGTATCTTAAATCATTATATGAATAATAACTATTAGGGGAAACAGTCTCTGGAATACCCTTTTTCAAATGTTGTGGGGTTTTTTTGTGTATTTTTTCACATTTTAAGTGGTTTTTCTTCTTTCCTTATTTTAACCTTATCTTCTTTATGTGTATTGAAATACTGAGCATGTCTGCTCTCTGAAAAAGAGCTTTATGAATCTCAAAATGAACATGTCACATATATGAAAGTGCTGTCAGTATTTTCCTAAGTAAACACATTATGACTCTATATTAAACACAGAGTTTTTATTTTAGAATGGCACAGTAAAAGTAATAGGGCCATTCTAAGAGTTCTTGTTGTCACCATGCAGTATTTCTGACAAAAGCTGCTCTAACTGTAATTTTGGCCCCATTAAGACATTCATCCCAAGCTAATGCTGCTGTTCTAAAATAAAACAAAACCTGAATAAGTCAGGTAAAAATTGGATTTTTAAAAGCATTACTTTGTCCGTATTTGTCTTCCAGTCTTTCTAAAATTTCTAAGAAATTGAATGACTTTCCACTTCATTTTAACTGTACACATCTGGCATCTATTAAAGAACCTAAGTGCTAACCTACACGAGAAAGATGCCTTCTCATTCTGCTTTTTTCACTCATTTAACATACATTTACTGAACTCACTGGTTTTCAAGGTTATTCATGATGCTTCTTATCACACAGCATTCTCAAAATACTAGCATCAAAATAATTTTTAAATGGTTGTTCTAGATGAAATACTGGGTTCGGTATTTCATAATGGGTTTTTAAATATCACTGCAAGGGTGATAGATTTATTATGCATTTGAAATTCCAAAATACACAAACATTGGTAGGCACTGACATTTTAAGGGGGAAAAAATGTGCGATAAACCTTATTAGAGACATTTCTCCTGATTAAATTATTTTTTTCCTCTCTGAGCAAAATAGAACAATGGCTCCAGCTCACAAAATATCAGTGCTTGGTTGGAGCTTAATTGAAACTCATAATTATTTTTTCTTGTGTACCAAGAGTACTAAGATGAATGACCCAGCCTCTGCCGTCAAAGAGCTCAGAGCCTTGTAGGAAAAACCTACAAATGGCAAAACTCTAAGTCAGTAGGGAATTACAGGCCAAAGAAGATAGAGCAGTGCTGGGTACCTTCCCAAAGGCCAGGAGGGTCTGCAAAGATTTTCTGGGGGAAGTGCCTCTGCCAGGTGCTGGTGACACCAAAAAGGGTGAGACTGTTTAGGATGTCCGAGTCCAGTGAGAGAAGCCAGCTTGTACACAAATACAACTCAAAGTGGCAGGTGCACAGTACTATGTGTGAACACTGAGAGGGCCTATTTCTGCCCAAAGAGCAGAAGGAGAGGGTGAAACACAGAATAGAAGTTCAACAAACCTTTAATCTTTTCTCTCACTTGGGGCTTCGCTAGGACACCCCGTGTCCTTCTGACTCTGGGAATCAGACTTCCCCTACACAACAATCACAATGCCTAGTAGATCAGACCTTCAGGGTCACAACTCAGTGTGGCCTGAGCCAGTGCTTCTCAGGTCTCAGTGCCTATATTACTCACCTGACCCGTAACTCTGTATTGGTTGATACTGTTAACATGCAGATTCAGACACAGGAAACCTCAGGTGGGGCTTGAGATCCTCATTCCTAACAACCTCCTGGTGGAATGCTGGAATGCCGCCTGCTGGTCCAGGAACTAACTACGTTTTGAATAGCAAATACCCAAATTTTGACTTATGTTAACATTGTTATTTGGTAATTAGCAAATAAATCTATCACCCTTGAATTGATATTTAAAAACCCAGTATGAAATTCTGAAGAAATATCACCAGCTGTTTGTTGTAAATATGAAAACAGAAATTGGTCCAGGAGTAATAATAACATTAGAAACAATTGTTATAATTGGGATTACAAATTATCGAGTGCTTTTCACTTGGCTCCTTGTTACAGTTGGTAGTAAAAACTAGTAATAAATAGGGTTTCTTTGATTCTTTACAATTACTGAATGAAGCAAGTATCATTTTCCTATTTTGCAAACAAAGGCAGAGGTTAAGTAACTAATTCAATGCCACACAGCCAGTACAAGGCAGAACTTTGTGATTCAATTCCAGATCTCTCTTACTCCAGAGCCAATACCCCCTAAAGGGCATAGCCAAAAGAAGCAAATAGAAAGTTGATAGAAGTGCAGAATAATAAGAGTGAAAAATGTGATGGCCTGTAGCATAGAAATGGCTTAACCTTCTGGGGACAAAAACTGCAGCTACACAAGTGCCCATGTCAAAGAGCTCTGTCGAGTGATGCTTTTAAATGCAACCAATAGATACACATGAGCCGAAACAAGGAGGCAGCTGGTGCTAATCTGATTCAGTACTTTAATAGGGGAAAGCACCGGAGCAACTATTTTATAGTCTTTTTATATATTTATATATAACTACGTATATGTAAATATTATGAACATGAAGAGAGAACTCCATCAAGTGACATTTCAGCGAAGATTATATATCAAGTAGGAAAAGAAATTACATGGATATATGCACTGATGGAGCCAGATTCTGAGCACCCAAAGTATGGACCAGAACCATATTCTTAGCAATTATTCGCTCTGAATGCACAGAGAATTTATTTCTTGAATTTCTGATCGTTTTAATATAATCATAAAAATGACGATTTAAAAAAAATGCACTAGCAAGTATACCGTTCTAGGAGTAGTAGTATTACTCCAGGACAACTCTTTTCAGATAAATGGGTCATGAGTTAAGAGGTGGCATTGAAAGATTGCTCAGTTGCATAGATATATGCTGGCTTAGCTGAAGCAGGGTACCTATCAGAAATTTTAAATTGAGAAGTGAGTTGCTTTTCCTCACAGGGAAAATTTGTCACAACTAAGAATAACTATCTGTACTTGGTGAATGGCTTCCTTGTCCACCCCAGTGCTAAAGTGGGCTTCACAAATTTGGCTTATTTAGCAGATAAGTTCGTGGGACCGACACTGAATCAACAACAGCATGGTAAAACTGGATGCTTTCAACAACCATGACAAGACAGCAGCAATTATAATGAAGTTTGATTGTTGGATAACGAGTTGATTGTGGGTACTATGAGTCACTTGAGGCTCAGTTCATTTACATGTGATAAAAAGCACAGTGTCAATGGTGAAATAATAAACCAAACCATTAGTCCTTCTTCCTCAGTGACTAAGCCTTTGTGTAGGACTCTGAGATAGGAAGATCCCAGACAATGAATACAAAAACTTTACATCCCACCATATAAGTGAAATGATCTCTCAGCAGGAAGATAATGACGAAAACCTTCAACATCTGTAGCATTAAAACATTGAACCACACTAACTTTTTGGCAACATTATGAACAACTCTCCTCAGTGTTACCTTGAAAGAGCTACCACATACTGAGCACTTACTATAATTGCAAAGATATGTTCCAAGTGTTTACATGTCAGATTCATTCAGCTCTTGTAGCAGAATGGATGTACTTATGTTTTCTATTATTATCAATTATTATCTGTCAATGAGGAAACAAGGATAAGAATAGGTAAAGTCAGGGTCCCCAACCCCTGGGCCATGGACAGGTATTGGTCTGTGGTCTGTTAGGACCTGGGATACATAGCAGGAAGTGAGCAGCAGGCCAGCAAGCATTACTACCTGAGCTCTACCTCCCCACAAATCATCAGTGGCTTTGGATTCCCATAGGAGCATGAATCCTATTGTGAACTGCACATGCGAGGGATCTAGATTGCATATTCTTTATGAGAATCTAATGCCTGATGATCTGTCATTGTGTCCCAACGCCCCCAGATGGGAATGTCTAGTTGCAGGAAAACAACCTCAAAGCTCCCACAGACTCTACATTATGGTGAGTTGCATAATTATTTCATTATATATTATAATGTAGTAATAATAGAAATAAAGTGCACTATAAATGTAAGGTGCTTGAATCATCCCAAAACCATCCCCCACCCCCATCCATGGAAAAATTGTCTTCCATGAAACTGGTCCCTGGTGCCAAAAAAGTTGGGGACCGCTGGCTTCAGTAACTAACCAAAGGTCATCCAGTTGATAACAGAGGCAAGATTTGTACAGAGGCAGCCTGACTCTAGAGCTTGTTTACTCATCATATTGTAATACAGCTTGGGAGTGGTGATACAGGAGACAGCCCTGTTTATATTTGTAAGTTTAAATCCTAAAAATTTGGTGACTTCAAGAGTGAGATGAGAACTAATTCTGATGTGTAGACTCATTTCTTTTCCAATTCAGAATTGGAAAATTCTAATTTTCCAAAATTGATCTTACTTCAATGGCATCTTGACCATTAAGAAAGAAGGAGGAGCATTTTTTTTCTTCCAAAGTTAAGAATATGAAACTTTTATTTTTATATTTATGTATAATATATACCAAAATCCCAGATGTTACATGGATTTTAAAATAAAATAAAATATAAGTGTTTACATTGCAGTAGGTCATCAGACTTCAATTTTTCCCTTCCTCTGTGAGGGATACTTTGGGAAAGGATAAGGAGCACCATTCAGGCTTGACACTGTGCTTTCGGGCTATAAGATTTATATGTGAAACTTCCAAATCTCTGCCTTGGGAAAATAGATGTTTTTAGTAATTAGAGAAATCTGTCATATTCATCATCTTCAATAATTAATATTTATTTTGCATCTACAATAGAGAACACTGAGATTCCAGGAAAACACACACACACACACACACACACGCACACACAGCCCTTCCTCTTAAGAGTTTTTCAATCCTGTTGGAAAACAATATCTAAACAAAAGGGTGAAGAATAATATTAGTCAATGCTCAAGGATTGACAGTATAATCTATAAGAATGTACAGATTGATAGAAATAGAGATTCATCATCTCAGTCCCAGCTGTATTTTGAAGAGAGCAGTTAGGTTAGGCAGCTTATTTCAGGAATAGTAACCACAGAACCAAGAGAGATTTTCTGTCTAATCGTCTATGTAAACTTGAGGCCCCTTTAAATCAACCTCTTTCAAGGGCTTGTTCACCAGTAACTTAAATACTCAAGAATGCTTGGCTTGAGGCTCATCTTACAGGTGAATTAAGATCTTATCTGAGTATCAGTGAGACTTTCCATATATGGAATCAAGAGTCTTTCTGTTGCTTCTATTTGTCAATCCATGTTCTAACATTTGGGATCTTACAAGTGAATGCATATCCTCTTATTCTCTTCTACATGGCATCACCTCAGTAATTAGAAAATTATGATTCTAATTATCTTTCTCTTCTTTAGAGGAAACACCTTTGTTCTAAAAGTAGTGTTCTTGTAAGACGTTCATGAGTTCTTGTTAACTCTCCTCCTTTTAGTCTTCTGAAGATATTTCAATTTATTTCTTAAACTGTAGTGAGCAGAATTGAACATATCTGTTTAACCAGCCCAGAGAATATCTATTACATCTTGTTTTAGAAAACATTTCTGTTGGTATTAGGTCTAACATTTAAGTCTCTAATCCATCTTGAATTAATTTTCGTATAAGGGGTAAGGAAAGGATCCAGTTTCAGCTTTCTACTTATGGCTAGCCAATTTTCCCAGCACCATTTATTAAATAGGGAATCCTTTCCCCATTTCTTGTTTCTCTCAGGTTTGTCAAAGATCAGATGGCTGTAGATGTGTGGTATTATTTCTGAGGACTCTGTTCTGTTCCATTGGTCTATATCTCTGTTGTGGTACCAGTACCATGCTGTTTTGGTTACTGTAGCCTTGTAGTATAGTTTGAAGTCAGGTAGCGTGACGCCTCCAGCTTTGTCCTTTTGACTTAGGATTGTCTTGGCAATGCGGGCTCTTTTTTGGTTCCATATGAACTTTAAAGCCGTTTTTTCCAATTCTGTGAAGAAAGTCATTGGTAGCTTGATGGGGATGGCATTGAATCTATAAATCACCTTGGCAGTATGGCCATTTTCACGATATTGATTCTTCCTATCCATGAGCATGGTATGTTCTTCCATTTGTTTGTGTCCTCTTTGATTTCACTGAGCAGTGGTTTGTAGTTCTCCTTGAAGAGGTCCTTTACATCCCTTGTAAGCTGGATTCCTAGGTATTTTATTCTCTTTGAAGCAATTGTGAATGGAAGTTCATTCCTGATTTGGCTCTCTGCTTGTCTGTTACTGGTGTATAAGAATGCTTGTGATTTTTGCACATTAATTTTGTATCCTGAGACTTTGCTGAAGTTGCTTATCAGCTTAAGGAGATTTTGGGCTGAGACAATGGGGTTTTCTAAATATACCATCATGTCATCTGCAAACAGGGACAATTTGACTTCTTCTTTTCCTAACTGAATACCCTTGATTTCTTTCTCTTGCCTGATTGCCCTAGCCAGAACTTCCAACACTATGTTGAATAGGAGTGGTGAGAGAGGGCATCCCTGTCTTGTGCCAGTTTTCAAAGGGAATTTTTCCAGTTTTTGCCCATTCAGTATGATATTAGCTGTGGGTTTGTCATAAATAGCTCTTATTATTTTGAGGTACGTTCCATCAATACCAAATTTATTGAGCGTTTTTAGCATAAAGGGCTGTTGAATTTTGTCAAAAGCCTTTTCTGCATCTATTGAGATAATTATGTGGTTCTTGTCTTTGGTTCTGTTTATATGCTGGATCTAATACCATAAAAACCCTAGAAGAAAATCTAGGTAGTACCATTCAGGACATAGGCATGGGCATGGACTTCATGTCTAAAACACCAAAAGCAACGGCAGCAAAAGCAAAAATTGACACATGGGATCTAATTAAACTAAAGAGCTTTTGCACAGCTAAAGAAACTACCATCAGAGTGAACAGGCAACCTACAGAATGGGAAAAAATTTTTGCAACCTACTCATCTGACAAAGGGCTAATATCCAGAATCTACAAAGAACTCAAACAAATATACAAGAAAAAAACAAACAACCCCATCCAAAAGTGGGGAAAGGATATGAACAGACATTTCTCAAAAGAAGACATCCATACAGCCAACAGACACATGAAAAAATGCTCATCATCACTCGCCATCAGAGAAATGCAAATCAAAACCACAATGAGATACCATCTCACACCAGTTAGAATGGCAATCATTAAGAAGTCAGGAAACAACAGGTGTTGGAGAGGATGTGGAGAAATAGGAACACTTTTACACTGTTGGTGGGATTGTAAACTAGTTCAACCATTATGGAAAACAGTATGGCGATTCCTCAAGGATCTAGAACTAGATGTACCATATGACCCAGCCATCCCACTACTGGGTATATACCCAAAGGATTATAAATTACTCTACTACAAAGACACATGCACACGTATGTTTATTGCGGCACTATTCACAATAGCAAAGACTTGGAATCAACCCAAATGTCCATCTGTGATAGACTGGATTAAGAAAATGTGGCACATATACACCATGGAATACTATGCAGCCATCAAAAAGGATGAGTTTGCGTCCTTTGTAGGGACATGGATGCAGCTGGAAACCATCATTCTTAGCAAACTATCACAAGAAGAGAAAACCAAACACCGCATGTTCTCACTCATAGGTGGGAACTGAACAATGAGATCACTTGGACTCGGGAAGGGGAACATCACACAATGGGGCTTATCATGGGGAGGGGGGAGGAGGGAGGGATTGCATTGGGGAGTTATACATGATATAAACGTCATGCACATGTACCCTAGAACTTAAAGTATAATAAAAAAAAAATTATAAAAAAATAAATAAATAAAAAAAAATAAATAAATAAAAATAAAAAAAAAAAAAGAAAACATTTCTGTTAATGCATTCTAAATTCCCATTGACTATTTTAACATCACACTGTTGGTTAATGCTGAATTTACTGTCCCGAATTTTTCATATGCTCCTGTTAAACCATGTTTCTCCCATCCTAGCCTTAACAGTGTTTTTAGACCTAAGTTTGTATCCTTAAATTTATCCTTTTTACATTGTATTTTGTTTTATTTGGCTCATTGTTCAACCCTGTGAGATGGTTTTGATCATTGCACCTGACCCTGGGGAAGGGAAAGAAGTAACAGAGTAAAACTGTGGACAGCAAGAAGTTAGAGCAGAATTTCCCCTCATTTCTTGGAAGATATAACTAATGCATGACAATGAAAAACCTTATGTGATTAGTACACCTGATTTATGTGAGTTCGTTACTAATAAATTTGCCTAAGCTTTGAAAGGAAAACCATTATGCTGAGTCCATTAGTATTTATTCCATACCAGCTTTCCCAGCACCTCACCATAAGGGCTAGATGAAGTGTTTTTACAGGTGTCTGATAGGATGCCAGCTGTAAAACACTTTCCATCCTTGCTCAGCTCAAAAAAAATCTGAAGTCCCAGTTTTGTGCACAGGTGCATCCTTCTTTGCAAAGGAGAGACCAGCTTCTCCTGCCTTGTTCTCCTCCACCATGTGAAATCAAATGAGTTTTTGACACTCTTCCTCCATAGAGAGGTAGGGAGGAGGAAAAATAAATTGACCTCGACATATTAAAAAATATTTGAGAGTGTCAGTCCATAGTTATGCTTCATTTTACATAACTTTTCATTTTTTTAACTTATAACATTAAGAAAATGTGGTTGGCTTAAAAAATTAAAATTGGTGACCTGAAGGAAAAAAAAAA
Organism: Trachypithecus francoisi; assembly: GCF_009764315.1. Classification (NCBI taxonomy): domain Eukaryota; kingdom Metazoa; phylum Chordata; class Mammalia; order Primates; family Cercopithecidae; genus Trachypithecus; species Trachypithecus francoisi. Next base: position 62,075,973 of record NW_022681460.1, read on the forward strand.
TAACAGATTTTTTCCCTTCTGTATTTACTGATAAACCCACACCAATTCCCTGATCACCCCAGTTTGCAGTGGTGCACGGGAAGTAGAAGCAAATAGGGGTTCCAGGATGTGATCACCTGAGGGCATGCAGCGATTTTCCATGCTTACTTTACCACGGACAGGGATTTGGGAAGGAGCTTCCTACGCACTGTCACTAAGCAGCTCTCTGAGATAGTGCGTCTTCCGCCTGCTCTGTGTGTCTAATTATTCAGACGCCTCAGCTAGGTAGCAAAATATACCTCATTGCTTGCTGGGCGGTCCAGAAGTTTAGACTGGAAATACAGATAAGATGCTGAACTGCTGGTATTCAGGGACTTAGAGAAATCAGTCAAAAACAGGAGTGATTTGTTCCAAATGGTATGGGAACTACACAAAGGAAATCAGTGAGTAGGAATTTGTTTCCCGAAGGAAGATCATTATGGGACAGCATACACAATTGCTTCAGAAGAGCACAAATAAAGCGTTTGCCTGTGATGTTTCTTTTTAAGCCAGCCGAAAGACATAGAAGAGAGTGAAAGTCTTGCAAATCGTTCTATTTATTTACTTACTTAGTTCTTTTTTTTTTTTTGAGACGAAGTTTTGCACTGTTGCCCAGGCTGGAGTGCAGTGCCGCGATCTCAGCTCACTGTGACCTCCACCTTCTGGGTTCAAGTGATTCCCCTGCCTCAGCCTCCCAAGTAGCTGGGATTACAGGCTCCTGCCACCATGCCTGCCAACTTTTTGTATTTTTAGTAGAGACGGGGTTTCACCATGTGTGGTAAGGCTGGTCTTGAATTCCTGACCTCAAGTGATCTGCTCACCTCAACCTCCCAAAGTACGGGGATTTCAGGGGTGAGCCACTATGCCCGGCCTTGCTCTTGCAAATCTAACAAATAATATTTGAACCCCTCTACAGTGATTTCAAACCACAACAACCTCAGAGATTTCATGAATAAATGGATAGCCAAGATGGCATTTACTTCTGATTGTTTCAAAATTGAGTATTTAACAGTGAGAAAATTAAGTTATTCAATTCTCAAGAAAGTTTTTGGGTCTTTCTGCAATTTTTCAGGAGATAGACAAGAAATTCCTGCCTGGTATAAAGCTATATATATATATATATAATGTGTGTGAAAAAGAAAAGAAAATATAGATAAGTATAAAAGATAATAAAATAAATACTCCCATACCCAAAACCCTATTTCTTTTTTCTTTTTTTTTCTTTTTTTTTTTTGAGACAGGCTTTTGCTTTGTCACCCAGGCTAGAGTACGTGGTGCGATCCTAGGTCATGGCAGCTTCGAACACCTGGGTTCAAGCAATCCTCCTACCTCAGCTTCTCAAGGAGCAAGTAACTGGGACTACATATGTATGCCACCATGCCTGGCTACGTTTTTTATTTTCTGTAAAGATGGAGTCTCACTGTGTTACCAGGCTGGTCTCAAACTCTTGGCCCAAGTGATCCTCCCAAAGGTCTGGAATTACAGATATGAGCCACTGTGCTCTGCCTCAATACCAACATGTAACTATAAATATTTTGCTTTTTCTTCAGATCTTTTTTAAAGAAATGATTAAAGTTGAAATTCTTTCTTTTCTAATCACACCCTGATCGTCATCCTCCCAAACACCCAGTAATGGATCCAGTCCATGCTCTGTAACTACATATGTTATATATATTGTCCAGAAAAGATATGTATTGTTGTTTTGTATGCTTATGAAAATTATATTGATACTGTATTTAATGTTTTGCAGCATTTGTTATTCAACATTGTTTTATGATTGCCTCAGGTTGATTCATGTAGATCTAAGTTACTCATTTTAAGAGCTGTTTTGTATATTAACATATAACTATATCACCATTTTAAAATTCATTCCTGGAAAAATGAGAATATTGGTTGTGTCTTAGCTCAGGCTGCGATAACAAAATGCCATAAACTGGATAACTTAACAACAGAAATTTATTTCTCACGGCATTTCTCTGAACATTGAAAGTCTGAGATCAAGGTGCCAGTATGGTTGGGTTCTGGTGCGAGCCCACTTTTAGGTTGCAGACTACTGACATCTCATTTTATCCTCACAGGGTGGAAAGACAGCAGGAGAGTTATCTGGGGGTCCCTTTTTTAAGGGTACTAATCTCATTCATGAGGCCTCCACCGTCACTGTCTCATGACCCCGTCCATAGGCTCCGCCTCCTAATATCACCGTGGAGATTGGATTTCAACATACACGTTTGAGGAGGACACACACATTCAGTATTTAACATTCTGCTCCTGGCTCTCCACAGTTCATGTCTTCACATGCAGAATACATTATTTCCATCCCAGTAGCCTCAAAAGTCTTAACTTGTTCTAGCATTGGTTCTCAAGTCTAAAGTCCAAAGTCTTATCTAACTATCATATAAATCAGATATGAGTGATTCTCAAGGTGTCATTCATTCAGAGACAGAACTTCTCTCCAGCTATGAACATGTAAAACCAAATATTAGGTTGGTGCCAAAGTAATTGTGATTTTTGCCACTTTTAATGGCAAAAAACACAATTACTTTGGCACCAACCTAATAAGTTGTGTACCTCCAAACTATAGTGGTGGGACAGATGTAGAATAGATATTCCCATTTCAGAAGCAAAGGAATAGGAAAGAAGAAAAGAGTGACAGCTTTTAAGTAAGTCCAAAACCTAGGAAGTCAAACTCCATATCTCAGGGCTGGAGAATAATCCTCTTGTGCTTGATGCCGTGCACCAGGCCCACTGGGGCAGAGGTCCCATTTTCCAGACCCAGTAGACTTGAGATATTGCTCTGCACCTCTGCCAAATTTGGGTCTCAATCCCAGGGTTCTGCTGGGCAGGCACCAAACCTCCACAGCTCCTCCCAGTCCTACCCCCACGCCTTTGACTGGAGGTAATCTAACTTGTTGAAAATGAGGCAATTCTTCCTCCACCCTTTGCAACATGGGATGAAGCCCTGATGATCTCTGAATCACTTTTTTGTGGTCATTCTTCCCTTGTCTTGAAGAATAGATCATGTTTGCAGCTGAAAAGTTTTATGGTCTTCCCTGTAAAATCCAAAAAGTCTGACAACATTTCTTCATTCCTTCCCATATCCTTCCCATTCAGTTCAAACTGGCAGTTTTCCTGCTGAGATAGCTAATTCAGTCCATGCTTCACACCATACTAATCTCCTTATCAAATGGTGGTTTGGTAATACTCTTAGTGTTCTCTTTTAAACATGCTTTCTCATTTTGTGCAATATGGATTGGCTGAGAATTTTCCAAGCTCATAAGTTCTAGTTTCTTGTTGTTTGATAAGTCCCTCTTCATATCATTTCTCTCTTCTCCATTTTACTAAACAGTCAGGAGGAACAAAGCCACGCCTTCAATACTTTGCTTAGAAATATCCTCAGCTAAATATCCGACTTCATTGCTCATGAGTCCCAACTTCCACAAAACACTAATAATACGAACACAATTCAGCCAAGTTGTTTGCTGCTTAATAACGAGAATAGCCTGTTCTCCTTGCACAAGATGGAGAAAAGGACAGTGAAATTTACAGTGTTAATGAGGATAATAACATGCTTTTACTGCAGTCTGAGAATTCATCAAAATGGCCTTCACTATCCATATTTCTACTAACACTCTGTCCATGATTACATATGTATTTTCTTTCAGAGGATGGAAGCTTTCTCTACATCTCTTCTCTTTCCTTTCTGAGCCCTAACCAAATCACCTTTAAAAGTCCCTTCATGACAATCTTGGCTTCTCCTAGATGTACTTCACAACTCTTGGTTAGTTCCAAAGCTGCTTTCCCATTTTTAGGTATTTGTTATAGCAGCACCCCACTTCTTAGTACCAATTTCTATCTTAGTTTGGGCTGCTATAATAAAATACCATATATAGGTGGCTTATCAATAAGAGATACTTATTTCTCACAGTTCTGGAGGCTGGAAAGTTCAAGATCAAGTTGATGGCCTATTTGGTGTCTGATGAGGGCCTGCTTCCTGGTTGCAGATGACTATCTTCTTTCCATGTCCTCACATGGAGAGAAGAAGAACCAGCTCTCTGGCCTCTTCCTATAAGAGTACTAATCCCATTCGTAAGGGCTCTGCTCTTGTGACCTAATTACCTCTGAAAGGCCCTACCGTCAAATATCATTACATTTGGGATTACATTTCAGCATATGAATTTGAGGGGGACATAAACATTCAGTCCATAACAGATTGTTTCCAATTTAAGGTATTAAATATACTGTAATTAGTGTCTTCATATACAGGTTTGAGTTTCTCCAGTGTATAAATATAAAAATGGAATTTGTCATAGGTGATGTGTATCGTGAACTACATGTAGTCAATATTGTTCTTCAAAGTGATTTCTTAATGTATATTCCTACCATTAATGTGAGGAGTTTTTAATTTACCCAAATACTCTTCCAAAATTGATATTGTATGACTTTTTAACTGTGAAAAATTTGAATGTGGAATACTTTTTTATCCACATTTCTCTGTTTAATAGTTCTGAGCATCTATTCATTTAATTTGCAGTATTTATATTTTCCTCTTTTATGAACTGCCTCCAAATTTGTTTGCCAATTTTTCTATTGGGTTTTTATGTTGTTAAATTGCAATCTGTTACTTATTATTATGGATAATATTCCTTTGTATCTTCCAGTATGATTCTCTATTTTCCTTTTATTTATGGTTTCCTTATTTGCTCAAGTTTTTAATAAACTAAACTATATTAAAAAAAAGCTTTTCCTTTTGAGCTTGATCTTGTAGTAAGAAATCCTTTTCTGCTCTGAAGCTATAGTCTACATTTTTATGACAGTTTTAGAATTTGTAACTTTTTAAATTCATTTTTTGAGTTTATTTTTGCCTGTATTATCACTTGGAGGTGTAATTTTTTATATATAAGTGCAAATATCTCAACACCATTTTTGAGTAGTCTGTCATTCCTAAATGATAAAGATGCATACTCTAATTTAAACCAGGATTGCATAAATGCCTGAGAAACCTCAGCTCTCTGAGAGTTTTATTATTTTGATCTACGTATATGTTCCCATGCTATTGCCTAATTATTATGATTCTATATTATTAATAGAACAAATACTCCCACTTATTTTTATTTTCAGACATGTCTTGGTTATACTTTGCCCTTCAATCTTCCATATAAGTTTTAGAATTCATTTCTTAAGTTCCATGAATTGATTCAATTAGAATTTTTACTGCAATCACATTGAATTTATAAAATAATTTAGGATAGTTAAGATTTTGGTCTTCCCACTTGAGAAAATAACCTAACTCTGTATTCAGGTCTTATTTTATGTTTTTTGATAAAGTTTTGTAGTATTTCTATAAAGTTCTTATACAACTTTTGTTATAAATATTACCAGTTACTGTTTTGGTTTTGCTATTGATTTGAACTATGCCTTTATTTCTCTTATATATTCAAATTCGTTATTGCTAGCATATTAGAAGTATATGATATTTTAAAGCTTAAAATGACATTCCTCTTGAGCTCCCTCTAATACTTATCTGCTGAATCTCTTGGAATTTTTATGTAAATAACCATATCATTTTTAAATAGTAAAATTTGTGTTTCCTTTTCCAATATTTATTTTTTTCTAATTTTGATGCATTGGCTGCAAAATTAATAATTTTGAATGTTGGGTATATAGACTTTATTGTTTTCTTCTTATCATTAATAGGAATGCTGTAAAATTCACCATTCTACAAATATTTGTGTACCTAGTATGTGCCAAGCATTTCTATAACAATGAATGAAACAACAAACGTATCTACCTTCATCAAATTTATTGCCTACTTGGTTAGACAAACAAACAGGTAAAACTTGTAGTATGACTATTGGTGATACATTATATGGAGATAAGTTAAACATGAAAAGGTAACAGGCCATACTGGGGATGGGGTGAGGGAGTTAATTTTTAAATAAGACGGTCATGAAGGTTTCAAGGAGAATTTAACATTTCAGTAAATACTTGAAGGAGTGAAACCCTAAGTGTGGAACAAGTACAAAGGTCTTGACGCGTAATTTGTACCAAGCATGGCTGAGGAGCAGCAAAGAGGCCATTGTGATTGAAACAGAGAACAAGAGGCAGAGAAAAGGAGATACATTCAGGGGAGTAACAAAAAAGCAGACTGTAAGAACTTCACTCTGAATAAGATAGTAAGCCCCTGGAAGATTTGGATTGGATTTGAATGGATGAGTCTTTGCTGAAATTATCTAACTTAGGTTTGAAAGGCTCATACTGGCTGCTGTCTTGAGAACAGAATAAAATGGAATTGTAATAGAAGGAGACAGGAAGTGGTAGAAACAGAAGATGGGTGGGAGATACCAGTTTAGAAGTCTTACATTTGCTGATCTGCTGATGTGACATCCAAATGGAATAGAGGAGTCAAGGATGAGTCCAGGGTTTTTTGGTGTGAATAATGAGAAGGATGAGGCTTTCATTCACTAAAATTGGGAAAACTGTGGGAAGAACACTTTTTTGGGAAAAGATAATGAGGGCAGATTAGAGCATGTTAAGTTTGAGAAAGCCAAGTGAAGATATTGAGTAGGTAGTTGGATATATGCATCCTGAATTCAGGAAAATTATCTTCACTGGGCATGTAAATTTGAGGATTTTGTACAGAAAGCTGGTAGACCCAAAAAAGTCTCAATGAGTTCATAAAAGAAGTGATAGAGAAGAAAGAACACTGTGGCCATTCAAAATTTGGAAGCGAGGAAGATGAAAAGGAAACAAGAAAGTAGACTGCAAAGAAATGATGAGAAAGACAGGTGAGTGTGGTGCCCAGGAGGCAAGAGAAGAAAGTATTTCAAAGAGGGTGGAGTTAAAATAGTCAGTTTGGACTAATATAGACAAAGTATCATAGTTGGGTAGCTTAAAAACAATGTAAATTTGTTTCTCACAGTTTTGGTGGCTGGGAAGTCCAAGATCAAGGTAGTGGACTATTTGGTGTCTGGTGAGGGTCTGCTTCCTACTTGTAGAAGATTGTCTTTCTGTATCCTCACATGGTGGGGAAAAGCAATCCAGTTCTCTGGCCTCTTCTTATAAGGGCACTAATCCCATTCATGAGAGCTCAACTATCATGAGCTAATTACCTCCCAAAGGCCCCAGCTTTTAATACCATCACAATGAGGGTTTGGAGTTCAACAAATAGATTTTGGAGGGGCAACTTGAGTCCATTGTAGTGTAAAATGCTGTTGGCCCAGAAGGAGATGGCAAAATAACTCTGGGACTTAATAATATGGGGACATTGAGATGTCTACAAAATCTGTTTCATTAGAGGGTTAGGGCAGTCCACTCATTTTCGTAATTGATGTAATCTTAAATTTCATTATTGAGTGTATCTAAACAGAAACGTACTTTTATTTTAGCCAGGTCATTAAGTTCAGCATCCTATTTTACCAATTTCAGTTCTGTTTCTTATATTCCACTCCTTCCCTCTAATTTTGTTTTCTTCTGACTGAAGTAGGTTCCAGCAAATATTTGAGTAATCTACTCAGTGAGTTTATCAGAAATAATCTTCACTCTTGAATTTTTATTTAGCTGCATATAAAATTGTAGGATTATTATTATTACTCAGCACTTGGAACACATTACTCCATTGCCCACCGTCTTCAGCATCTAATATTGCTCATGGAAAGTCCACGGTCAATCAAAGTATTACTTGTGTGTGGGTAATTCAGCTTTTGTCTTTATCATCTAGATGTGTTTTTACTATTTTGTGTATAAGTATAGATTTATTTTTATTTTTATTCATCCTACTCAGCATGTGGCATACTCCTTTATATGAGGCTTTGTTCTGTTTTGTTTTCTTCCAATTGTAGGGAGTTCTTAGCCAATTTTCCTTAAAATATTATGACTTTCCTGACAATCCATTATATCTCCCCTTATGAAGAAAATCCTGTTGGGTGTATATTGGGACCTTTCAATGTAACTGGTCTACTTATCTCAATTCTCTTTTCATGTTTTAGCTTTTTATCACTCTTTGCTGAATTCTGAGTATATTCCTTGGCACCATCTTTGGGATTGTTTGGGAAAGAGCTGATTATGTGTAAATCTTTTAATAGCTATTTGTGTTTGTTTTTACATTCCCATTATGTCTTTTCTTATTTCATATTTGCCAATTTTTGTTTTATAATTTATTTTATTATTTGTTTTTAATTGACAAATAATAATTGTACATATTCATGGGGTACATAATGATGTTCCAGTACATAAAATGTAGAGTGATAAGGTCAGGGTCATTAGCATATTCATCATCTCAAACATTTATCATTATTCTGTTGGGAATTTTCTATATCCTCCTTCCAGCTATTTGAAACTATATATTATTGTTAACTTTAGTCATCCTACAGTGATGTAGAACACTATAACTTATTCCTCCTATCTAGCTGCCATCCCTTAAAAAATGTGTCCATATCCCTCCTTTACTCCTACCCTTCGCAGCCTCTGGTATGCTATGCCCTTCTTTTTACTCCTATGAAATCAGTGTTTTTTAAACTTCTACATATGAGTGAGAATATGTGGTATTTAACTTTCTGTTCCTTGCTTATTTCACTTAATATAATGTCTTCCAGTTCCATCCCTGTTGCTGTGAATGACAGGGTTTCATTCTTTGTAATGGCTAAATTAGTATTCCATGATGTATGTATACCGCATTTTCTTTATTCATTAATCTATTTTTGGACGCCTCGGTTTTGGACACCCTGGCTATCGTGAATAGTGCTGCAATAAACCTGGAGGTGCAAATATCCAAAAGGCATCCAAATTGGAAAAGGGGAAGTCAGATATGTTTTCTAATTTATTGTTCTCCCATTTAAATTGTATTCTTTTCTTTATCACATTGTTTATCTTAAATATATGTTTGTTAAACTAATTTTAGGTGATTCTGTTATTACCACTTGATCAGGAACATATTAATCTCCTAATTGTTGAGTTGGTTATCTGTTTTCTGGTGTTAATATGGATTTTTGCTTTCAGGTAACACACTGAGTGAGAGACGTATTTCTTACTGTCACTTACTCTTCATAATGTAATGCTTTTCATTTGTTTCCACTAATCCCCTTAAGACCCTTAGTCTTGAAGCAGCTCTTTTATCAGTATCTCAGGATTCCCTGCCATCTGGCAGTGATTTTGGAAAATTCCCTGACGCAGTCACTGAACAAATAAGCTGATTGGCTGAAGTCTAATGTGGATGGCTTTTTCTGCATCCTACCCTTTCTGCAGCTAGGTGTTACTGAATAGCAGAAATTATTTTTTCAGTACTTTTTTGTGAATGGCACAATCACAGCCCCTGATTTTATGTGGGCAACCTGGAATCAGACTCCCACTCCTCCTAGGGGAGCATCCGACACCTCACTGGAGTGTGGGACCTTTGCCCGCTTCTGTTTCAATATCTGAATTGCAGAATGACTGTGGCTTTAGACCCCATTTACCTACCACTGTGGTTCTCTGCTCTGTTTCTGGTCGAAAAATGTGATTATCTGGTTTTCAAGAACACAGTATTTTTTAAAGTGTTTATCATTGTATTCAGAACTGAAAATATCATTTTAAAATAATGAGCTCATAATGCCAGAATAACCTGAAGCACTTTATAGTTTTAATAAGTACTGCTCTCAGCCACACATTTGACAATATATGTGTGTGATTTACATACATGACATATTTATGAAAAACATCATTCAGTAGATTGCATTACTTTTTCTAAGAGTTCATGCTAAATTTGATACCACTCTAAGATGAAACTTTTTATTTTAATCCTCAACACAGTCTTAGATCAGGATTGGTCCTATAAATAGGTAGGAACTCATTTGGCCTTATTTGTAAGATCACAGATAAGACACTCTGTATCCCAATATTTATTTTATCTGCCATGATATATAAATTCCACCAGAGTAATTCCCCTGAATTTGATGACTTTTATTTTCCCCCGAGTCTCCATTAAATAACAATAAATTTGGGGGATGGAGGAAGAGAAGCTAATGCCTTTCCAACACTGACACCTAACAGAAAATAAGGCCCTTTGGTAATGTTATTAAGGTTAGGCCTCTGGAGGATGAGTCAAAAGTGCCAAAAAGGATATTGAGTGTTTCAAAGGAAGTGAGAGGGGGCCAAGAATAAACTTGATCTTCCTCATACTCTTATATAGTTAGAAACCATGCAACAATCATTTGTAAAGCTCAGTTTATCTTACTGTAAACATTAGTGGAAAAACGAGTTACATATACCCTCTATAATCACTGAATGGTGTCCATAAAAAAGGCAGACTTAATCATTCTTGAGTAAAGAAGGAAGTTAAAAATAAATTTTCAAACCTTATCATATTTACCAACAATCTTGATTACATGGCAACTTTGTTGCTATAATTTTATGCAGCAGATCATGGTAGACGTTCCTCCCCGAAGTTTTTAGTACATTCTTCTAAAAAGTTTTCCCGAGAATTTTTAGTTTGACTTCTCAAGCTTCCTTGTTTTACCTTTTCTTAAATTATCTCCCTCCTCCCTTAGTGAAATGAGCCTTCCTTCAACATAGGTAACTTATCCTTATTGCTTTTTTCATACCCAATTTTTGTGTTTTTTTAAATCTCTTTCAGCCAATTGGGTCCTGAAGTAGCTGAAATGCGAAAAAGGCAGCAGTCCCAAAATGAAGGAACACCTGCTGTGTCTCAAGCGCCTGGAAACCAGAGGCCCAACAACACCTGTTGCTTTTGTTGGTGCTGTTGTTGCAGCTGCTCCTGGTATGTCATGTTACCTGTAGGATGCCACACCTAGGCTTGGCAGGCACTAGCGTGAACAGGCATGCCAAATCTCAGAACTGTAGAAACTTCTCAACGTGTCTTTTTTTGTTCTTTCTTTGCAAGTAGGACTTATTGAAGTCTATCATTGGTTTAATGCAAACACTTCCACAAAGAAAATATATATTTCCCCCAAATCTACATTTAAATTGATAATAAGGTAAAAAAGAAAAAAAAAGAAGAGGTGTGCTTTATATCATGTTTTTCTCCATTCATGCTTCTTAAAGATTTGGGTGAAAATAAGATTTTAGTTACCTAGGTATTTATCAATAAGCAATATTCTCCAGTGTTACAGTCAAGAACATTAAAATAACATCTAGTAACACTGCATGTAGTATTGAATGTGTGTATGTATTTTTTTTTTTTTTTTAGTTCTCTGCTGCTACTTGATAGGGTGTTGAGCTTTCAACTGCATGACCAGATAACTGTAAGTCAGGGTAACAACCTCTGCCCAGAATTCCTGCCAATAAGGACAGAGAGAAAAGAGTCACTCACTCACAACCACCTATCTAAAAGGTCAGTGGCTGTGCTTGGAATGAAGTCCAACTCAGTTCATTGAAAAATCCTGAAATTAGAGCCAGAGAACCTACTTCCCATTGCAGTGTTATCACTGGCAGGCTCTGGGACATCTTGCAAACTCATAATCTCTTTGTTCTTTGATTTCCTCATTGGCAAAAAGATGAAGAATTAGACAAGCTAATTCCCAAGGGGCCGTCTAGTGCTAAACGCCCATGACCCAGGGAACTCAGAGAACCTGCTCGAGTTCCAGATTCATAAAGTACCTAACATTTATGCAGGTGAGATTCTTCAAGGGGATGCTAGACTTTTTGAACCATACATTTTGGGGTCTTTTAAAATCCAGTTTACAAGTGGATCTTCTAGCCCAACAGTGGTCTTCTGGGTCTCCCCAGACTAATTCAGAACCTAAAGAAAGGCCCCTATGTTGGCCTCATCTCTCTGTGTATTATCTCTACAGTTTCCCAACATATATTGAGGTTTTCTTTTTTTTGTTTTTTGTTTTTTTGATATGGCAAAACGTTGTATCATTGGGGCCAAAATAGAAGGTAAAGGAGGCTGTACTAGAGTGGTACCTTGGTGATGAACAAGCTCCATCCACTCTAGAAAACTCCAGTTCCAGAAAAACATCAGATATTGCAGTAATCTGGAAAGCTTAAGTAGTTTTTATAAATATCAATATTGCTTCCCAGATGATGATTCTTTGTTACAGAAAGTCATACTGTATTAGTCCATTTTTATACTGCTATAAAGAAGTACCCGAGACTGGGTAATTTATAAAGAAAAAGAGGTTTAGTGGACTCACAGATCCACAGGGCTGGGGAGGCCTCATAATCATGGCAGAAGGTAAAGGAGGATCAAAGGCACATCTTACATGGTGGCAGGCAAGAGTGCATGTGCAGGGGAACTGCCCTTTATGAAACCATCAGAACTCATGAGATTTATCCACTGTCATGAGGACAGCATGGGAAAAAACCATCCTCATGATTCAGTTACTTCCCACCGCATCCTTCCCATGACAGATGGGATTGTGAGAGCTACAATTCAAATGGGATTTGCGTGGGGACACAGCCAAATCACATCATATACATAATTAGTTTTATTTCATTCTTAAGCCTTAATAATTTAAGATAGAGGAAACAGAGTTTGAGATGAAGTAAATATTTCAGTCATAGTTGTGTAATCTTTTTCTGGGTCATGCCTAAAGAGATTATCTAGCTCTGGTCTTAATCTGTGAAGTACCATGTAGTGACTTACTATAGTGGTTCTGAAGTCAGACTGCCGGACTTCAAATCTTATCCTCACCCATCTCTATCTGCACGACCTTCAGCAAGTTAGTTAAATGCCAGTATAAAAATCCCTGCCTCATGAGGTCATTGTAAAATTAAATGAGATAAAATACATAACAAGCCGAGAACAGTGTCTGACACATAGTAAGCATTTAATAAGAGTTAGCTCCCTGGGCTATGGAACACTTCATATTGAAAAATAAAGATCACTTTAAAGAAGAAATGGCTTGAAATAATGTTTTAAAAAAAGATCAGTTTGTAGCTATAACACAAAAATTATCTTGGAAAAGAAAGCTATTTTATTTTAAGTTCTGTATAAAACATCACCAATATATTGTTACACAAGGTTGAGGAATAGACTTCTATTGCTCATTTGCACTATACCAGGTTCCTGTAATCAGTATATAATTTTCCTTAGCTGCTAAAACTTATTTCTGAATTGCTTTGAGATTAAAACACCAGGACAGATAGAATACTGAAGTTTCTTTGTGCTGTATGTATTAGCTGCCATATAAATATTTAGTGAGATTTGCTTTTATCAATTTTTAAAGGATGTATTAAATAACAGAACATTTAACATTAACACATGAGCATGAGATTATTGCAGTACACAGACAATGGCTGAAGAAAAAAATAGCTTTTGGAAGCTGCATCAACTCTCTACACCTCTAGAGTGAATCCCCAAACATTGGGTACATTGGCTCCATGCTCTGTTAGCTCTAGCCTAGCAATACCCTTGTCAGGAACTGCATTTGTTGTCAGTGAATATTGGATGCCTAAGTCTAGGCCATAAAATGTATAGTCTGTAAATGTACAAGTCCTTCTGTATATGATAAATGATAGATAATTTCTAATAATTATAAACCACTTGATTATTATGTATTTATTTATATTTGAGACAAAATCTGCTCTGTCATGCAGGCTTGATTGCTGTGGCAAAATCACAGCTCACTGCAAGCTCCAACTCCTGGGCTCAAATGATCCTCCCTCCTCTGCCTCCCCAGTAGCTGGGACTACAGGTGCATGCACCACACTTGGCTAATTTTTTTTTTTTTTTTTTTTCAGTGGAGTCAGCGTCTTGCTATGTTGCTTGGGCTGGTCTTGAACTCCTGGGCTCAAGCAATCCTCATGCCTCAACCTCTCAAAGTGCTGGGATTTACAGGCATGAGCCACTGTGCCTGGCCACTTAATTTTTTTTTTTAAAGGATAAAAGTTAAGGTTCCTTGAACTATGGATTTTAATTATGACTATATTGTCTTATTACAAATGAAAATGTCCTTTACCCATATGTTTTTAAAGTACCATTATTTTTGTACTTCAGGTTTATAAAAGAAAATTATAAAGGCTTTTTGGAGTAAAAAGAAAAAGAAATAAATGTTCTTCAGATTTTCCAGGCTAGGTCAAAGGAGCAGAACAAAAAGAAACACTAAAAATGTAATTTAGGGACTAAAAAAAAAATGTTAGAAATCAAAATATGAAGTAACTGTCATTCGTGAATGGGAGCAGTTGTCATGTGGCTGAATTTACTTCCTTTTAAGGAAATAAGAGTGGTAGGAAAATAAATTTCTATATCTAGTAATAAGTACAAATACTTCACCCTAAGCTTCATGTTATGGGTTTTTTAACAATGTAACATTTTCCTCAAATTTGCACTTCTCATTCATATTTCATTGTCAGCTCTTCTCTCATTTTTAAATTGATTCATGTCTTTATAATATTACCATCACATTTTTGGAGGGGAGGATACAGACAGTGAGTACATAACTGCTGAATTGTTCCCCAGTTTCTTTGAAAATTCTAAACTGTTTAGACAGGCTTCATAGTGACTTAGACTGACCATTCTCTATCTCTGTCATAGAGGCACTTTCTCCCCCCTACATCAGTCTCTCTCCTTATCTCCTTTTTCTCCTCATAGCCCTTGCAATTAAAGAAGAGAAAACAGGAGGATGAGGTTTAGAACCATTAACATCCTTAAATACATAAGCAATGGATACCTAAATCCAGGGCATAAAATGGACAATCTATAAACATGCAAGACCTTCTATTCATGGGACTAAGCTAGGGTGAAGAGACCATTTTGTCAAGACCATTTGTCTGCAGGTTCAAGGTTGACACTGGCAAGTGGAATGTCTTGTTTCTTCAGATAGTAACCTTCTTCCCTTTTCTTTATAAGAAAGAAATCTTTGAAAGATACTGAAGGCTCCTCTCAAACTGCCTTCAGTCAGGACAGTGTGAAACAGTGAGGTTGTTCAGATGCTCACACATGAGATAACACATATAAAAATGCAGGGCAGACTAGAAACTGCTGTGTGCTTACAAAAAGGAGGGGCATCAAAAATGGCCACAGAGCTTTCAAAGTTTATTATGAGCTTGAAGCTCATTTTCAAATTGTCCTACGAACTCTCTTGCAACATCATTCAGAGGTTGCATTAAAATAACTCATGCTACTTTTTCACATGAAATCTTCAGGTACTAATTCCTCTTTTAATACTGGGTGCTTCTGTGGGTGTCCCATCAAGCAAGACAGGGTTACCTGTGTAAAAATTAGAACTCCAGAGACCTCAGCCACCATCTCTCCAAAATGTTTACGTTGCCCTCTGCTTGGCACATCATGGTAGTGAGATGATGGCTGTGGAGAGGTGAAGAATGAAATATCACTGGCCATAGCCCTGGCTCCAGCTTGCAGTTACCAAGAGAATGGTTCTGTCTTTAGCTACTTTATAAATTAGACTTAGGTATAAACTTTCATTTGAAAAAACAACAGCAACAACAAACAATGTTTGGAAAATGTTGTATCTATTTTTACAGGTAAGGAAACTGATGGCTTACTGATGTCAGTAGACCCATTAGGGTGTGAAGTGGAACTGAGATACAAGCCTCTGAATGTCTAGTCCATTGTTTGGTTCATTTTAATGTGACACTTCCAAATTTTCATTTCCAGGTTTGATATGAGCCATTTCCAAATACAACTTTACCAGTTGAATTCACAATCTCATGCACTCCTGGGTATTGCCCACGAGATTTGGCCAACTGCACTGGACTCTTCTCAGGAGAGATTGGTCACAGACTGAATTTAGTAAATTAACTAGCCTTTGGAAAGCTAAAATTGTCTCTCTTTTGGATACATTGGTTCCCAGAGTTTCCAGACCATGGGATGGATCTCACTAAGTAAATGTTAAGTGCTTCATAAATATGCTTTGGACTGCCCCTCCCTCCATTTCTAACAAGTACCATGGCCTCTATAATTCAAAACAGTGCAAAAATAATGTCCTATTTTATCCTCTGATGCTGTCACACTTTAGCTCTCTGCCAAAGGAAATACTAAGATGCATGCTTTAAAAGTCAAAGGATATTTTTTGAAAGGAAAAACAAAAATCCATGCCTGCACCATGGTAAAGAAACCACTCCCTGGAAATAAAACTCCTCACACATGCAAGGTGAATCATTTCATCTGAGGCACCAGGGAATACATGGTTTCCTCTGTGCCTGTCACCCTCGGAGAGCTGATTCATCTCACATGGCAGAATATGTTATTCCTGCAGAGTAACTCACACTGCACAGGATTTCCAGAGTACTTGTAAACAGACCGTCATACATACCACTTACAAAGAAGCAATACAGAAGTCTCCAGTTTGGAAACTCCATCTTGCCATGGCATGGGTACATTTCCTCAATGTCTTTATCAGTTATATCAACTTTACACAATCAAAAGATATCTATCAAAATGAACCCAAGTTTCTCAGGCCATATACACAAAACCAGAGTGGACAATAGGACTATGGACTGAATGAGAGTTAATGGTAGAAGGAGCCTCACTCTGGTGAAGAAATCCAGAGTCCCAAGAGGACAGGAGGAAGAAACTGTAGATAAAGAGGTGGCAGGTGCATTTGGTGACAGGGCTGTGCACGGTGAGATCTGCTGACCCCAGATACCCCAGTCAGCTTCAAGGTTCAGACCCGGACAAAAAATCCAAATTTCAATCAAAGCTGACTCACCCTACGTGGCAATGTGGTGAGGACTGTCTATGTCTGGATGGGCCAGGAGGTACCAGAGCTTCAGGGATGACCTTGGTAGTGGGCTGGTGCTCTTCATACCCTCTGCCCTAGAAAAAGCTGAACACATGAAAGGTTAGCGTTTGACTCACCAACCCACTGAACCATTTTTTATACGAGTGATACTCCTGTCTGCCCCATGTTTTTGTTTTTTAGGTTAATACCTTCAGTAAAAATTATAGTATGTAGATCTTGTGTTTGAATTCACAAAGCTCAATATTGGTCATTGCTGCCAGGCATTTTTGTAAACAGGTAACTGAAGTTTCAAAATAGCAAAAAATAGGCCAGGCATAGTGACTTATGCCTGTAATCCCAGCCCTTTGGGAGGCTGAGGTGGGTGGATCATGAGGTCAGGAGTTCAAGACCAGCCTGACCAACATGGTGAAATCCCGTCTCTACTAAAAATACAAACATTAGCTGGTATGGTGGCGTGTCCCTCTAATCCCAGCTACTCAGGAGGCTAAGGCAGGAGAATCGCTTGAACCTGGGAGGCTGAGGCTGCAGTGAGCCAAGATCGCGCCACTGCACTCCAGCCTGGGTTACAGAGAGAGACTCTGTCTCCAAAAAAATGAAAAATAAATAAATAAATAAATTATATATATATATATATGTATATGTATATAAATACATTTTGGCTTACATTATTTGGTCAATATTAGTAGGCATTTAACATTTGTTGAATGGGTGATGGATTTGGATTTGCCATTTGAGCCTACTTTATGAAATATAAAAACTTGTGTCACAGAAATTCTTTTCAAAAATTACAGGCATATTCTCCCAGGTCACCAGATTATTTTTATGCACCATTTTTCTTCATGCACGCGCGCGCGCGCGCGCGTGTGTGTGTGTGTGTGTGTGCGTGTGTGTTTTAAAAGTAGTAGTACTAATTAGTAGTACAGAGGGGCATGAATTTGGGTAGGAAGCACTAAATCTGTTTAGTATTTGTGGGATACAAAATCAAGAAGAACAAAATAGAAGACTAGTGAGATAGGCAGTAACAAATAATCAAATATCTTTTAAACCTCATTAAGGAGTTTACACCTTTTTAGAGATGGGAAGCAATTGAAGAGTTTTAAGTAAGGAGGGGACAAAGTCCATTTTATATTTTAAGTGTTCTCCTGAGGCAATGGAAAATGTTTGGAAAGAAAATACAAAAAGTAAGGGGGATGTTAAGAGACTTTTATAATAGCCTTGGTGAGACATGGTGAGGCCCAACATAAGGAGACAATAAAAGGGATGGAGAGAAGTGCATTTTCAAGAAAAAATTAGGATATACTGCCAAGAATTAGTGATAGACGAGAAAGAGAAGGATGACTCCATATTGCTTGCATGAGTAGCTGGGTTGCTGGTGATCCCATCAAATGAGAGGACACTGCAATAGGAAGTTATTTAGGCCAAGGATACAAAGACGAGTTCAACTTGCTCTGATTGAGGTATCCAAGAGTTAGTTGTATAAATGAATTTGAAGCTTGCAAGGCAAGCATGGATGAAATATGACAATCTGGGACTCATCAGTTGCAAGAGATTAGAATGATTGGCCCTGGTAAGTATTCCAGGGTGAAAAGCAGGGAGCTACAGACAGAAACCTCAGGACGCACCACATTTAAAGAACAATGGAGGAGTGAGAGAGTTGCAAACACAGAACGTGGAGAAGAGGTGATGTGAGAAATGACATGCAAAATGCAGCAAGGGGCCCAGGCACAGTGGCCCACAACTATAATCCTAGCACTTTGGGAGGACATGGCAGGAGGAAAGCTTGAACCCAGGAGTTCGAGACCAGCCGAGGCAGCATAGTGAGTCCCCATCTCTACAAAAAAATTTAAAAATTAGCTGAGTGTGGTAGTACACACCTGTAGTCCCAGCTACTCAGGAGAGTGATGTAGGAGGATGACTCGAGCCCAAGAGTTGAGGCTGCAGTGAGCCATGATCACATGACTGCACTCCAGCCTGAGTGAGACCCTGTCTCAGAGAAATAAAATAAAACACAGCAAGGGACTGTTACAGAAGCCAAGAGAATTGAGAGTTTCACAAAGGGAAGTCTGAGGTTGCACATATACCAGGGAAGTCCAATACAATAAGAATCATAAAACATTTTGTGATTTGACCAACTAGAGGGGCTTCTTGGTGAACTTTGAGAGAATCAAGCTTCTCTGTAAGATGTACAACAAGGAAGAACTTGGAGAAAGAAAAGCTCCTGACAGAGAAAATGAGTGAGCCCCTCTTTAAAGGCTCTGAGACCCCATATGCTCCTCCGTCAGGGTGAAGGTTTGCTTTGAGAGAAGTTGGAGTTTCCTTCCTGACTCATTCAAAGCAAATTATTCATTTTCCAAGGCAATATGAAATTCAGCCGTTCCAAATCCAGGTCAGCTTTATTAGCTACCTGCACAATATTTAAGAACTTCCTCCAGAAAATTCCAATCAATAATGCAAAAATGAGGTTGACTTCTTTGCTACCCTTATTTATAAAATGTCATAGTTGTGTCACACCTGATTAAATTAAGTATTAGCCCTGCTTTTGCTTCTCCCATTAAAATTCTTCATTGTTTCTTATGGGCCTAACCTACTGCCTTTCATGGTCTAGGTGTGGTAGACCTATTACAATCTGCCTGCTATTTTAGCACATGATTCAAGAATTACTTGTTCTGTTTTTGTCAGATAAGACAATCAAATTCACTTTTTGCGAAAATGAAATTGATTTTATAATTCTGCTGGACTGGGTGCTATAAATTATAGCATGTATAAATGCTATAAAATCCATATCTTTGTTTCCGATATTAATATATTATGTATTAATGTACATCTTTTTGCATGGAAACGTCTGTTTCTAAGTGAAACACAAATTTCTGTCACTGACACTTTGTGTATAAAGTGATATACTTTTTTTTTTTTTTGGAGAGAGAGAGTCTTGCTTTGTCACCCAGGCTGGAGTGCAGTGGTGCAGTCTTGGCCCACTGCAATCTCTGCCTGCCAGGTTCAAGCGATTCTCTTGCCTCAGTCTCCCGAGTAACTGGGACTACAGGCGCACACCACCACACCTGGCTAATTTTTTTTTGTATTTTTAGTGGAGACAGGGTTTCACCATGTTGGCCAGGCTAGTCTCAAACTCCTGACCTCAGGATCTGCCTGCCTCAGCCTCCCAAATTGCTGGGATTACAGGTGTGAGCCACTGCTCCCAGCCAAAGCAATATAGATTATTTAAAAATACAGAGCCATTTAATTGCCAATTCCATAGTAATAGTGGAACAGTAACTTCAAGTGTTTCATTCTAGAGGTAGTCTTGCCATATTTGACAATTACACACAAATGCTAATGGCATGTCTTCCTCAGAAAGCTGACTTTTAAGAGGCTATATGGGATAAGGAAAGACCAATGGCACTGGAATTTTACAGACCTGGGTACATTCCAGTTTTATCACATGTAACTATGAAACCTTTGGCAAGTTACTTACTGAGTCTCAGTTTCTTCCTCAGTAAAATGAGATTACTAATGTACATAAATTCCTGCATAATCCTTTATTGATAGGTATTATTTCTGTCCCTTTACAAGTCTCAGGCCCAGAGGAATTTACCAGTCTGTGTAGGATGTGGCTATTGCAGGCTTGGCAATGCTCTGTTTGCATGTTGTCAGTTAAAGTAGCAGATGCTGTTTCTTCAGTCTGTATCACTTCGCCCTTTCTCCCCAACTCTCACATTAATCAACACAGGTATAAGTCAGGACAGCCCTGGAGCATGCACTGCACAGCCACAGGGCTTCCAGAGTGTTGTAACTTTTATATAGCAGGGTTTTGTTTCTCTACAGATCAAGATTGTTGTCTTCCATGGTGTCTGTTCCCAAGGAAGCCCCGCACATTCATCCCACACGCATTCACACACACACACACTAACTGGAAAATGCGAGGGAAACATGGATGGGTAGATGAATGAGCATTCCTGCCAGCTATCGGATATATTTCTGAATATTCACTAACAGGGTTTTAACTTTTTCACTCTCCTTTTTATGATAGGCACCCAGCCTTCTAAAGTCAGAAGCTTGAGCTCCAACTGAACTAATGCACTTGACACCGACGGCTGCATGCTATTTTAATAAGAGTAACACTGTTATTGCTCCTAACTAAATAGAAGTCCATCTGGCCTTTTCACATCTAAGATATTTGCTTTCCCGCTAAGGCATTCATTTAGTTATAAATTATAGAAAAAATTACAGTGGGTTGAAGGAATAGCTTAAAATAGGATTTTAATCAACGTGAGAACTGAGGTGTAGAAGATTCTGATGATTGGCGTGTATTTTTTATTTTTATTTTGTTTTATTTTATTTTATTTTATGTAGATGAGCTCTCACTCTGTAGCCCAAGCTGGAGTGCAGTGGTACCATCTCGGCTCACTGCAACCTCCACCTCTGGGACTCAAGCGATTCTCATGCCTCAGTCTCCCAAGTAGCTGGGGCTACACGTGCCCCAGCTAATTTTTTGTATTTTAGTAGAGACAGGGTTTTGCCATGTTGCCAAGGGAGATCTCGAACTCCTGAGCTCAGGTGATCTGTCCACCTCGGCCTCCCAAAGTGCTGGGATTATAGGCGTGAGCTACCACGCCTGGCCTGGCATGTATTATGTATCTTTGTATTCAGACCTGTAATTCTCTTAATTTTAAGGAAAAATAAAGAAACTCTATGCTAAATAAGAAGCTTTGGTCATCTAATTGAACATAAACGTACAGAGTAGATTTCGATTTGCACCAGGTAATTACTTGTTAAATGAAGTTGGCATTCCAGATGAAATCAATGTGTCCATGAACCGAAAATCCAGGGCTTGGGGTTTCAAATGAAAATTTAATATAGACAAAAATTTTTGATACCCATCTTTTCGAACAGATGCATATATAGAAAGAAATTGGCAATGGAGGGAGAAAGAGAGAGAGAATCAGAGAATGAAGAAATTTGTCTTCAGTTTCCATGGGTCAAAAAAAGAAGTGAATATTTACACATATCACCCAAACTGGAATTGAAATAGAAATAGTGTGGAGAATCCATTCTCAGGATGGCTCTTTGAAAACATTTTAAATAAAAAATATTTCCGGCCGGGCACGGTGGCTCAAGCCTGTAATCCCAGCACTTTGGGAGGCCGAGACGGGCGGATCACGAGGTCAGGAGATCCAGACCATCCTGGCTAACACAGTGAAACCCCGTCTCTACTAAAAATACAAAAACTAGCCGGGCGAGGTGGCGGGCGCCTGTAGTCCCAGCTACTCGGGAGGCTGAGGCAGGAGAATGGTGTAAACCCGGGAGGCGGAGCTTGCAATGAGCTGAGATCCGGCCACTGCACTCCAGTCCGGGCGACAGAGCGAGACTCCGCCTCAAAAAAAAAAAAAAAAAAAAAATTTCCTACCTGTTGGTAGTTAAAACCCTTTTCTAATTTATTTGTTCTAAGAATGTACGACCTAAGTTCCGTATTATCCCAGCATGAGACAGTGGAATGCAAAATGATTTCTTATCGGAAAGGATAATGACAATGATGATAACATTATGCCTGCCTGTTTTTAAGACTAAAGTATTCCTAAATCAAATGACTTTGGGCCGGGGTCTATTCAGAATATTTTGTAAATATCAAAAATGAAAAATGATTGCAGTTATGCAAACCTCCCAAGATTAAGTTTATCCTCTTCGATTTCGATTATTACACTCACTGAAAAACTGAATGACTCCTTTTAGATTCCTTAGAAAGATATAATTATCAAAACTCCTTAAGTGAATGAATAGATTCTTTTTCCAAATAAGGATATTTACCCGCAGAAATTTTTTTTCAGTTTTTGCTTTCTTCTGACTTGGTTTAAATATTGTATTTATAAAGGTAACACAGCCATCTAGTGGACAGATACTTGATAGCTGATTATTTTACTTGAGTTTAAGTTCATGAAACAAAAGCTTAAGCCAAATGAAATACTTGTTTCTGACACACAGCATATGATTACAAAATGTGGGGTGAGCCTTTAGAGGGGCAACATGGATACCCCATTTTTTTAGGCAAGTGTTTTATAACATTTCCAGACACAAATTTCTAACCACTGCCCCCATCTCCACATACCCCACTCAAAACCGTACTCTATTATAAAAATGTAGAAATGAAAGAGGTGAAGTTCAAATCATAGGTTTAACATTGAGTTTCTATGTGTCTGAAATGTTGTATGTTATGTGGTTACCAGCCCATCTTCTGGTGTCTTTTTGGCTTGGGGTTTTAGTTTTTTGGGGGGGTGGGTAGTCTTTTGTAAGTGAAACATCAGTTCTATTCTCCTTTCCTTGTTGCCCTCTCCCCAAGTTATCTTTGCTAATGGAAGAAAGTCATACTTCCTAGGACAGCCCCCTCAGCCATAGCAACACCCTGTCTGCAGTCATTAGCGGTGTTACTTTTGTCCTTCCTCTTTCACACTTTGCTGTCAAAACCTTCTATAACAACTCCTTTTTGTTCATCTCAAATTCCAGGGAATTGAGAAGTTACTCTTCATCAAATTCTACTGCAAACTCAGGAGTCTGGGCAACAGCTCCTATGGAATGATAGCTGTGGGATGATGCCCTAGAGAGGGCATTTATACTCAATGCACTGGATTGTACTAGGAGGTTTATTTTTCCAAACCTTAAAGAAAAATCATTTGTGTCAACAATTGCAATACCACAATTAACTCTTCTATGTAAAGAGAAATGGCATTGTAGAGTGAAAATGAGCCTGAGACGGGAAGTCAGAAGATGTGAGTCCCAATCCTAGTTCTAATAAATTTGAGTTGTGGGTCCTGTGTAAGTCAACCCCAATAACTGTTTCCTTGTAAATGAAACAAGAATGACTAATAACAACTCCCCTGCTTACCTTCAAGGACCGTTGTGAGGAGGAAGTAACAAGGTAATGTATGAGGTTTTGTAATAATGGCAAAGGAAAAGTCTCTATTTACTCAGGTGGAAATAAAAAGCTCTTTGGTAAATTTGGAATCGGAATTTTAATGTACAACCAACTTGCCCTTCCATTCAACTACGCATCTGTAATAATATGTGCCTTTTTGTCACAAGCTTTTATTTTTTGTTTCACATTCTTGTGAAGTAGGTCGTTGCCATTATTCCCATTATGAATGGTGAAAACAAAGCATGGAAAGCTTACACCATCCTAAAGGAGGTGTATTCTACATTTGGAGTCCACCTCATCGTTTTCTTGGATAACACATACTTTGCTGCCTGTTTTAATCTCCTGGTCCAGCCCTGCAACATCTGATATGTCCATTCTGGTCTACATTTGTATCGTGCCCCTGCATGCTTTTATCCCCGCTCTGAATGAGATCGCCTTTGTCCAGGTCTCCATCTGGCAAACAACTGCCCATTTTCAACCCAATTTAATCATTACCTCTTCTGTGAAGCCTTTCTCAATTCTCTTATGGAAAAGCACAGGTACCATCAAGGGTGTCTAAGAAACCTCATATGCACAATTCTATCTGCATTCTTATCACAATGCCATGTGATGTTTATTTACCCGTCTGAGCTCCTCAGTAGCAGAGCCTTTGTCTTTTTCATCTTGTATGTCCAACCCAGGGAACATTGCATGAACCAGTATTTCTTACACATTAGTAAAGTATTGCTAACTCCTGTAGTATTTACTGTGATATCTTGAATGCTAACATGAAATATTTAAAGAATAATCTACCAACTCATTTTCAGAGCATAAAGGATGTTGATTTCATTTTTGCACCGGGAACTTTGAGGTAGAAGCTGTTAAATAAAAAGAAAAGATTGATGTCACAATGTGAGACTATTTCAATATTGAATAGACTGCTTTTACCAGAGACGGCAGTTCTCTCTTGGAGCCTTCATGTCACACTGTATGAAATTTAGACATCTTGTTGATTCTTCAGTTTAATTTTTTCTGTAAATATATGTGGTTTCCTGACCAGCCTCTATCCCAGAGTTACTATGGCTACTGGTAAGTTTTCATCTTCTTTGCAACCATTTTAACAGTTTTTCTTAAGAACCAATTGTTTTCGTTACAATAGAAGACTGTCTTCCAAAACAGACCCTGCGCATCTCCATGATGACAGATCAGTAGATAAACTCTATGATTGGCAGCAGGTAATGTTTTGTCTCACCCCACCATCCACACTCCCCTGTAAACAAACGAACAATCCACCCCCATAGAGGGGGGCGCATTTTCTTAAGTTCTGAAATGTCCCAAGTGTTTTTCCTCCCTTTTCAAAGAAAATCTCTGATGGGATTGTAAATGCTTATTTTAATATATTTGGCCAAGGATATTGGCACTTTTCTTCCATAAAGTATTTAAGGTTTGATCAGGACACCCGCAGTGAGCACTGTGTATGCGTTTAGTTCTCTTTGTGGCTTTTATTGCTTAAAATGTAGAAATGTTAGTTTTAAATGTTACATACATAAAAGTCGGTGGGGGGAGTGTCTCTTCTTGGAGAGATATGGGCTAGAAAAGAAAAAAAAGACCTGTAATCCCAGCACTTTGAGAGGCTGAAGTGGGCAGATCATAAGGTCAGGAGTTCAAGACCAGCCTGATCAACAGGGTGAAACCCCGTCTCTACTAAAAATACAAAAATTAGCTGGACGTGGTGGCAGGCGCCTGTAAGCCCAGCTACTCAGGAAGCTGGGGCGGGAGAATCGCTTGAACCCGGGAGGTGGAGCTTGCAGTGAGCCGAGATTGTGCCATTGCACTCCAGTCTGGGCGACAAAGCGAGACTCCGTCTTAAAAGAAAAAAGTGTCTCTGTGGGACCCTCAAAACTGTTGATCTGGCATGTTCCTTTTCGGGCTTTCCCCAAACACATATAACATATATAAGTTGATCTAGAGCAAATATTTCCAGTGAATTATTACCTTAAAAAAACACACACACACACACTACTTGGAGCAGAACCAAGTAGGACGGACATTAGTCAATAGCAATACAGTCAAACTGTTAAGTATCAATCCCTTGTCTATTTTCTCCATTTCTCTTTAACTTAAAATGATATTTTCAGCAGTTCTTGATAACTGAAACCTTGCAACCCATTTTTTAAGACCAGTAGTAAAGGACAGTTAATAAAAAGAACAACTTGTCTGTTGCCGAAGTTCCATTTCTTTCTACAGGGCAAGACTGTGGCCAATATTAGATCAAGAGCTGCACAAACAGTGAACAGTTAAACATTTACTGAATGTCTGTTATAAGTAGTTTTAGTCCAAATATGTGCCCATATTTTACCATCTGTAGAAATGAAAGATGTAAACTCAACCTAATATTTCATAATGATGGCTCTAATATGGTAGCATTTGGGATGTTAGTAAATATCACAGAAACAGAAGAGCCAGAATTCATGTTCAGAAACTCGTGATTCATGCCTGTGGACTCCAGATTTGTCACTCTACAGCAAAGGCACAACGGAGAACAAATTTCTCAAAGATGTTTAATGAAGTGAAGGATACCTGCATCTTGTGTACTGCCTTCTGTGGGACACTGTGTGGAAATGTAATCAAAATAAACTCAAGGAGTTTATTGTTTAAGCAGGGAATGAGAGCTCTTTTGCTAGTTGTGTTATAGTGCCTTAATATGTCTCTGCACACACACATAAGCTCAATAAAGCTTGGCAGAATGAGTATCCATTTCCTATTTTAAAAAGAGCTGAATAGAATTTACCAAAAAATTGTACTTTTTATATATACAGGAAATTTTATAGAATATTGTCAGCAGTGTATCCCCCCTCATCCACTTTTCCCATCATTACTGGAAATACATCGAATTCCAGAGAAGAACTGTTTCTTACTCATTAATGAATCTCCTCTAAAATATTTCTCTGGCCTATTTGTATAGCAACACGGAGGACTGAGGTTTCCTAGGCTATCTAAAGCCACAAACACAGTCACAGCACTCACATGCAAATACCTCCAAAATTATGCAGTCTCTCTGAATTCCTCCCCAAAACTACACTACGCTGAAGGCTTTCCTGTCTCTAACCCTGGGACTGCTGCCTCCCGCAGGGGTCCAAGGGTCTGTGCAGCGGTTCCAAGGGACCATCCACTCTAGTTTCTGCTCCCCAGAATCCTTTGGGCTACATTACCTTTCCCTCCATGGTTCTATACCAGTAAACCTGCGCCTGTCCCTAGAAATGGGTAGAGGCAAACTCAGTGTATTTCGCTATGAAATCCTGTGTTTCCTGTGTCCTTTTCCTGACTACAGACTCCTTTTCAATTCCTATTGGGTTCTCTTTTTTCCAGTAAGTCTGCTCTCTCAGGTCAGTTTTCCTATCTAGCCTCACTTTCTGTTGTCAGAAATTATTCCCTTTGCTCCATTTGCTCCATCCTCAACGCTTGCACTTGAGAATGAAAGAATGAATTAAGGAGACATTGTCTTGGTTTCTCCTATCAGACTTTCCAGATTGAGAATAACTGCTTGTTGGGCACCTCTTCCTAAACACTTTCTTTCCACACCAATGATGTTTAGTGACTCTTCTTTGCATTCACATAGTAAGTGGTGTAGGACCTCAGGGTCCCTCAGCAGCCATGGTTCATTGTAGGCACTCAGAAATACAGGGTTGTTGAACGGAGTAGGCTCCCAATTCCAACTATACCACCTAGTTAGTGTTCAGTTTTGGGCCGACTTCCCAGATGGGTCTGCACCTCACTTTGCTCATCTGTAAAATGGGGATAATAATATTAATGGTAAAAGAATGGTGCCCAGCACATAACGGGCACTAGAAAATCATCATTTCCATTGCCTCTTATTTTGAGTAAGTAAGTGAAAGAAGGAACAAATGAGAGATGTTGTCTGAACTTCTTGTGCTCTCTGCCAGGCTCTTAAGCTCCTCGGCTTCTAGACAGATGATCAGTTGGCTAATGTAGGAGCTTAAATTTTCCCAAGCCACTGACTCTCCCTACCCTGCTTCTTAGTATCTCCTATGACCTCACCTGTTATTTCTAGTCTACACCTAGAATTTTGGGTGTTCCGCCCTAAAGCACTGCTAAGCTTTAGGGAGCAATTGTCATTGGACAATTCTTATTTTTATTCTTGTTCTGGACTACTAAAACCTTCAGCATTATCCTCTGTCCTCTATGATGCTGTAGAATTCCCAAACCTGTGTCACACAGACACAGGCTCCTCCCACCCAGTGCTCACCTGTTCCAAATGCTCAGTTACTGTTCTGTCCCTTTCAAGACATTGGAGATTGGTTTACTGGGGTGAAAGGGCAAAAACAAAGTCAAATATAAATCCAGTAGCTTGATTTTAGCAATTGAAGGAATGATATTATCGGTAACAATAACTTGGTCTGTAAGGATGGATGATGTAAATTTAGGAAAATCTGTATTCGATTCTGACACATTGTATCTTCTTAGCTCTCAATTGGGGAAAATTAATGGAAAACAGACTATGAATAGAATTAACCAAAAATCAAACTGACATTTTATTTAAAGAGTAAGGTAATTATATGTGTGTGTTTGTGTGTGTATAAAAGCATTTAATCATATATCTCAGAAATATTAAGTAATTCAGATTATGTAAGGATGAAGTCAGAATATTTAACAATATCCACTTTTGAGAGTGTGATTTACTTTATAATTTTATCTAAAAATTATTCTCTTCCCTTTGACATGGATTTGCCCATCATTTAAAAATGGTATTGCTCTTTTATACCTTAAATATTATCACATAGTTGAACATAGGATCTCCTGTGAAATGTTTCTCCGGAAAAATTTATTCTTTTCTTCAACTGATTGAGTTTCCCTTGACAAAATTAAAATGTTCTGCTACATTACAGCCTCACTGTTAGGAATGAAGAAAGAGGGGAAAATGCGGGAAGACCCACACACACCACAAAAATGGAGAGTATCCAGGTCCTAGAGGAATGGTGAGTGTGAGAACCACATAGCTATTGTTTCTTGTATTTACGTGCCATTTACATCCACTGTGTGCCTAAGTATTGCCCCTTGCTTCATGGTACTCTTCAAAATGATTTTGGGAAGTGAACGCAAATTCAATCTGGAAGATCTTATTTTGTCATTGCAGTTGCTTTTCAGCAATTTTTCTATTAGCTATGTTAAGTTATTGGCTAAAACATGGTCTGAATTTACTTTCCTCTTTAAAAAAAAAAAATAGTGTCATATGAATTAGCACCCAAAATTGTCCTAATTCATTACTTCTCATTTCTGAGAATTTAAGTTTTTAGAAGTGTCTAAACACACACACAAATGATATGGAATGTCCAAGTGAGTGAGGAGGGGCACCCAGCCGGCTCCTGGTTCCTTTTTCCACCAGAGCAGACTCTCCCCACGTGTTTCCTCCCAAATGAGGCATCTGTGGACTAAAATCAAAATACAAATAGTCCAGTCATATAATTATAAGTGTTTTCTTTTTCTGCTTTTTATGAGAAGGTTTTAATAATGATGCTTCATGGCAATTTTTAAGCTCTTTAAAATTAAGAATTGTTTTAAGTGAATGAGGAAGTGCAGACATTATGGAATAGTAACAATCTATTTGAAATACCTGGTTAAAAAGTTAAATATATATAAATATATATAAAGGTGTATATATATGAATATATATAAAGGTGAATATATATGAATATATGTATATGAATATATATAAAGATATATATATATATATGAATATACTTCTTTGGCCAAATGTCTTTTAGGTTGGAGAATTATTAAATAGATCATTGAATAGGAAAGAAAGATCAGAATCATTTTAATCATAAGACTCTCCAAGCTTCTCTTCTACTTCTTTAATGTGTAAGCAAGTGGATTAATTACTGGTGGTTTCTGCAATCACCTCGTCACTAAAAAATCTGTATATAATTTTAAATTCTCCAGTGTCAATGTCATTATAGAAACACTCTGCTTCCAACTGTGATAACTCCATTCATTACTAACAATTCGTACATAGAAAAACTTTTCGTAGAAAAAAACCTTTTTTTTAGAGACAGGATCTCACTTTGTTGCCTAACCAGGAGTGCAATGGGATGATCATGGTCACTGTAACCTCAAGCTCCTGACTCAAGTGATTCTCCTGCCTCAACTCCCAAGTAACTG
Source organism: Trachypithecus francoisi (assembly GCF_009764315.1). Lineage (NCBI taxonomy): Eukaryota > Metazoa > Chordata > Mammalia > Primates > Cercopithecidae > Trachypithecus > Trachypithecus francoisi. The sequence goes on from NW_022681460.1 coordinate 62,105,694, forward strand.
GTACTACGGGCACATGCCACCACACCCAGCTAATTTAAATTTTTTTTTTGGCAGAGACAGGATCTTGCTATGTTTCCCAGGCTGACCTCAAACTCCTGGCCTCAAGAGATCCTCCCACCTCAGCCTCCCAAAGCACTAGGATTATGGGCATGAACCGCCATGCCCAGCAGAAAAATTATTAAAGTTTAGGAAAATATGTGACAAGTGCACACAGTGTTTTCTTATTTTAAATCAAGTGACACGTGAAAAAAATGGCCACCAGAGATGAGGAAAAAAAAACCTGTATCTTATGGCTGGAAAACTGAAATCCTGAATAGAGGCAAAGAAAAAATTCATTTTGTCCTTAGTCACTTACTGACTGTTTCTATCAACTTTCAACGTATTGTTAAAGTCTGAACATTTCCAAGCTTCATTAGGAATGTATGACTGCATGCATATTATGTATAGCCCCCTTGCCATTTGAATGCTTGGCTCTCTACATGCCTCTTATGCCTGTGTGAATTTTTGTCAAAACTCAGAAATAACTGACCTAGTCCTGGCAGATACGTATTTGCCAGATCAGGCTGGACTGAGTGGCAAAGTACTGACCACTAGATGGCAGCAAATTGATAGAATTTCTATCTGCTCCTTTCCTTACCTGGTCTAGCATTCACCGGTCACAAAGCTCCCTTTGATCATGGCCCTGTTCTGTTTCTGCAGCCAAAACCCCACTGCAGAGGAAGTCTTGTCCTGGTCTCAAAATTTTGACAAGATGATGAAGGCCCCAGCAGGAAGAAACCTTTTCAGAGAGTTCCTACGAACAGAGTACAGCGAAGAGAACCTACTTTTCTGGCTTGCCTGTGAAGACTTAAAGAAGGAGCAGAACAAAAAAGTAATCGAAGAAAAGGCTAGGATGATATATGAAGATTACATTTCTATACTATCACCAAAAGAGGTAAAAATCTGGAAAACATTGAGGTGGGCTTCCTAAGACCAAGGATAACTGTCAAGGGATGGCTGTCCACATTGTGTAGGGCATGGGGTGTGGAGAGGGTAGCGACTTCACTGGGTAGATAATTCAGCTTCTATTGAGAGAATTTCCCTGAGCACATGGGTGAGGGCTAGGTTTCCCTACTATGCTTTAACTGGTTATCTCTAGCTGACTTGTGTGGTAGTTCACTTGCTTTTCAGAACTAACACTAAGGAGCCTGCTTAAACACAATTTGCTGTGACAAACGAAAATGGAAAGAGAGAATGTATTTTAGGGTGGTATTTCCCAAAGCATGACCCCTAGATCATGTGAATAAGAATCCCCTGGGGCATTTGTTTAAAAAACAAATTCTTAAGGCCTAACCAGAACTTCTGAATCTGCATTTTTGGAAATAGGGCTCAGAAATCTGCACTTTTTACAAGTTTTCCACATACATACTGGTTGGAAAACCTCTGGTATGGGGACTCAAAAAAAAAAAAAATCTGACATGTTTGATGATGTTGATGATTGAATCTTTACAGAAATGAAAAATGAGCCTTGATGACCACTAATATTCTTAGGTGGGAAATGGAAATTATTTTGCTCATTCTAGATTATCTGTTATTGAAAGTGCAAGCATCTTTCCCGTTGCCAGAATGTACCTAATCAATAAGCAATACTTCTAGCAACCAAATAGCACTTTTCCATTGACTTTTTAAAACTTAATTTGTTCTTGAGGAATGTTCCAGCTAACAGAGTTAAAAGCATTTGGTGAAGGAGTGGTTGATAGTGTGTCCAGGTCCTTGGAGCTCTGAGTGATGGAGCTCCAACGGGATTGAAAGCACTTGGAGAACACAGAGATTCCTAGAATGTCTTCTCTTTTCCATACCAGCCTCTTTTTGTCTTTTTTGTTTCTCCTAAACAACTGTGATTTTTACCTTTGCATTTAAATGGCATGCCCCTCTCTTGTGCACCTGAACGTTTATGGGCTACAGTCATCTGTTCCTCCTCCAATACTTGGCGTGGTTCCAGGCTGCCTTGCACTTCTTGCTTTGAGATCTGTAAAAGGAATTAGTGTCTATTTTATTAATCTCTAAGTTTGGAATGCTACATAAACTATTTCACTTCTAATAAGATATAGAGTACCTAAAGTATTTAGTTTTTTAAAATTAGTTAGGTTAAAATGCCATTGGTATTCCACAGTGCTCCAGGACTATTGTCTGTACGAAATGAGAAACCCTCTAGAATTAGATGTACAAAGGATTGATTTATTTTTTTATTTCCTACATGAACCTGAAAAATGTGTTCATAAAAACAAGGTGGGGAGAATTTAATAAATATAATACAATGTAACATCAGTAATAAATGTGTAGCCTGAACGCATTTGTTACTGATGTCACAAGGTATTTTTAACACTGGTATAATTCTACATCCTAAAACTATATTCTTCAGGCTTCTGGCCTGCCTCAAATTTTAGCATCTAAACAACTCTATTTGTATTTTATCAGAAGAATAATTTTTTGCTAATTTTTATTATTTTAAAGATATTGCATATAGCAAATAAACCAGATGATCCAAATGTGCCCAAATATATGCTTCTTTTGCCTTTAATTATACAAAATGAGAGTCCTTGGGAAGATTATCTAGCCCATTTCTGCCCCCAAAGTATGTAAGATGTGACATCTTAAAATGATAGTTGTCTGGATTACTTCATCCACTCCTTTGTGCTATATCTGTATCATCTTAAAATGATGACTGTTCCATTCTTTTTCAGTGTTAGGAGAAAAAATATTCTCCATACTATGTACATATAATTCCCTTATTTTTACAGTTTCTGTTATTTAATGTTTGGTTTTTTTATGTAAAACATTTTCTTATTATCCACACAGCCCCTGATTTTCTGATGTCACTGATTGATGGAGCTTTGTAAAATACTTAATTTTTTCTCTTTGAGTCATGTTTAGAGTTAAAATAGTGATTATTGAAACATAAACTAGTGCATTTCCATTGTTTTTGCTAAAGTAATAGAGGTTTGTTTTCATCTTTTTTTTTTTTTTTTTTGAGACAGAGTCTCACTGTGTCACCCAGGCTGTAGTGCAGTGATGCAATCTCAGCTCACTACAGCCTCCACCTCCTGAGTTCAAGCGAATCTCCTGCCTCAGCCTCCTGAGTAGCTGGGATTACGGGAACCCACAAACACGCCCAGCTAATTCCTGTATTTTTAGTGGTGACAGGGTTTCACCATGTTGGCCAGGCTGCTCTCAAACTCTTGACCCCAAGTGACCTGCCTGCCTCAGCCTCCCAAAGTGCTGGGATTACAGGTGTGAACCACTGCGCCTGGCCATTTTCACCTCATTTCTTTCTTTTGAACACAAGTTTCACCAGAAAGTCACTAAAATCTCATTTCCTGATCAAGAATGTGACCTTTCCAGAATTACATACACTAATGTTTAGTGTCTTAACCATATTTATTCTCTCCTTTATGTTTCCTAATACCTGTATTTTGGCCACTACCCGTTCTTTAATATCCTCAAACTATCACAGAGAGAAAGAGACAGAGACAGAGGTGAAATTCAAATTGTTCTAATTTTGCCGACTTGTAATTAACTCTTGACATAGAAATTAATAGACCATTGAAGTGCCATTGTTTAGCCAGCTGATTTCTATCCTGTCAACAGAGTAATTAAATTTGATCCTTGTTTAATGACAAAAACAAATAAGCAAAAGTAGATATTTTCAGTTATAAAAGATAACTGTTAAAAAGCTATGTTTTAAACCAAGGTATCATGTTCATTGACTCAACTTATTGATATACTCAGCGCATGGCATTGCACTTTCTAGTTATTCCGGAGCCCTTTCAATCTATTATATACCTCACTGAACTTCCTGTGCAAAAAGTCATCCATTTCTAATCAGCTACAATACATTACTAACTTATGACTCTTCAGATTTTGTTTTCTGACATTGGAGACAGTACATGTCAGATTGAGAGAGCCCTGATTAAACAGGAATTAGCGCACTGGACTAATACTCAGGTGCACAGGATTTTAATCCTGCCTTTGCTACATCCCAGTTGTGTGGCCTGGGATAAATCACTTTACCTCTCTGAGTCTCAACATTCAGTTCATTTGTTTACAAAAATGACAATAAAAGTAAGCACAGAAACTAATAAACCAAATGCGTAATGGCAACTGTAAGGCTATGAAGCTATTGAAAAGGTCTGTTAGGCTGCTGTGGGCTTTCTACCTCTGAAATTCTATACATGTTTCTATTTATTCAGAGTATTTGTGCTACTACTTCTTCCTCTCCACCTAATGGCATACCTTGTCCGTCATGGTCCTCCTTACTGCTGTCCCCACACTGAACCTCAGAATCTATTTAAACACAGTACTCAAGGCAGTTAATACCAATCTGAGTTCCTATTTCTCATTTTGGGGCTAGACAATCTGGGCTTTCTACTTCTGAAATTCTATGCATGTTTCTACTTATTCAGAATATTTTTAAAGAACATGAACATTTGAATCATTATAAAATGGTAATGACTAAAAATTGTGATGATTTTACTATTAAACAGAAAGCCGTCTTTCTTCACTAGACTTTCATTTTACCTTAATTTGATTGAGTATTGTGTTCCTCTTTGTTAAATACAGAAAAACAACTACATTTTAAAAATTATTTATATATAGATAACTTTTTCCCTTAATGAAACGATTGAAGTCAGTGTACTAAAAATTACATTACCTTAAGAACATGTTTTATGCATTTGTAGTAATTTGAGCATTATGTTATAAAATAAGAAATATCATCAGGCACAGTGGCTCACGCCTGTAATCCCAGCACTTTGGGAAGCCAAGACGGGTGGATCATGAGGTCAGGCATTCGAGACCAGCCTGGCCAACATAGTGAAACCCTGTCTCTACTAAAAATACAAAACATTAGCCGGGCATGGTGGCAGGTGCCTGTAATCTCAGCTACTTGGGAAGCTGAGGCAAGAGAATCACTTGAACCTGGGAGGCGGAGGTTGCAGTGAGCCAAGATCGTGCCACTGCACTACAGCCTGGGCAAAAATGCGAGACTCTGTCTCAAAATGCATACATATATATATATTTAAAAGATATTTGCAATTAGGAGGTGATATAACTTCTGTTCTTAGTATAGTGTACATTTTATGAAGGAAAAGGCCAAACTAAAAAAAAAAAACTAGAAATTTACGCATTTGTTTTAAAAAGTAAATTTTTTGAGGCCGGGCGCGGTGGCTCAAGCCTGTAATCCCAGCACTTTGGGAAGCCGAGACGGGCGGATCACGAGGTCAGGAGATCGAGACCATCCTGGCTAACATGGTGAAACCCCGTCTCTACTAAAAAATACAAAAAAACTAGCCGGGCGAGATGGCGGGCGCCTGTAGTCCCAGCTACTCGGGAGGCTGAGGCAGGAGAACGGCGGCAGGCGGAGCTTGCAGTGAGCTGAGATCCGGCCACTGCACTCCAGCCTGGGCGACAGAGCGAGACTCCGTCTCAAAAAAAAAAAAAAAAAAGGAAATTTTTTGAAAGTGATGTCTTCAAGGGCAAAATACATGAAGATAATAAAGAGGCCTTTAAGTCTAATAGTAGACTTGTTCCACGTAGCAGATTTTGGTGGCAGCTTATATTTATTATTGAAAAGATGTGTTAGGCCAATCTTGCATTGCTGTAAAGAAATACATGAAACTGGGTAATTTATAAAGAAAAGAGGTTTAATTGGCTCACAGTTCTGTAGGCTTCACAGGAAGCACGGTGCTGGCATCAGCTCAGCTTCTAAAGAGGACTCAGGAAGCTTATAATCATGGCATAAGATGAAGGGGGAACAAGCACATCGCATGGGCAAAGCAGGAGCAAGGGGTTGGGAGGGGCCACTCACTTTTAAAGAAGCAGATCTCGCAAAAATTCACTCACTATCACAAGGACAGCACCAAGAAGATGGTGCTAAACCATTCATGAGAAATCTGTCCCCAGGAACCAGTCATCTCTCACCAGACCCCGTCTCCAACACTGGAGATTACATTTCAACCTGTGATTAGGGTGGGACCCAACATCCAAAGTATATCAAAAGACAAACCTAGCAAAATAAATAACTTGAATAAAAAATATATTTAAAGGCTCTTATCAACTGTAAACAGCATTAAGCTACTGAAAAAAGAAATAATTATAAATCCTTCAACAAATATAAGACATTTATCTGAATTGAAGAAAACTATGGTCCAGTTATGTAGAAATCTGCCTAGTGATGGCGTTGTCATTACCGGGACTATAAACTGGATCTGTCACTTACTGTCTGTGAGCCACTTAGTGACTCACTTTAGTGCGCTGGAACCTCCACGTCCTAGTGTTATGAATGAAGGCATGGATGGAGAAAGCCTAACAACCCACGAAATCTGTTACGTTCAAGCTCTGGGGAATGGTAATTGTAATAGTAGTAGGAGTTTGCTTTTTCTGATTTTTCTAAATTCCCAGTTACCCTCTGAGAGAAAACGATAATAGACCTATTTAAACATCAGAATTATCTAAAAAATAATGCTTATGTGATAGACATGCAGATTCTGTGTGTCCATGTAGATATGTCTTTAAGTGAAATTATGTGAATTTAGCACATTCAATGATTTAATTCAGTTTTCCTAAACAGAACTCACTTGACTGTATTTTCCTAAATGTATTTTTTATGCACACATATTATCATTCAAAAAATATTTATTGACTGCTTACTATGAGCCAAGCACTGGGCTAGATATTGGGGATATGATGATAAACAAGAGACACTGGCCAATCCCTTAATGGAGCTTACATTTTAGAAAGACAGACAAATCTTGTTGAAACAAGTAACTAAAAATTGTGATGGGCTGGAGCTTGAATTAGATGGAATAGAAGTGGTCAGGAAAGGTCACTCTGAGAAGGTAAAATTCAAGTTGATGCAAAAGCCAAACACATTGGGTTTGATCAAGATGATGTCATAATTATGATCAATTATTAATTACTTTACATTAGCTTCATTATTGGCACAATGGTCTTACATATATTATTACAGTCTGAGTCTCACAGCAATCTTTCAGCCATGAGGACAGATGGTACCACTTTATAGCAAAAGAAACTGATTCTCAAAGAGGTAAAATGAATGTTTGAGGACATTAGAAATATATCTGGTAGAGATAGAATGCTAGCCCAAGATCTTCTGATTCCAAATGTGGTGCTTTTCCAACTACACCATGCTGATTAGTTCTTCCATTGCCTATTATTTTCTTCCTGATGTTACCATAGATTTCTATAAATCCAACTGTAGAACTTCACACATGATGAGAAATAGCAACCTTAACCACAGGCCTGAACCCTCCCCCTAGACCAGCAGGATATACTCTCCTATTATCCAGACACCACCAAGAATATTACATTACAGTTTACCCTACCAATCATCTTTGTTCTAAGAGATAAATTCAAACAAAATAAAACGTGACTAAATGTACACAAAGCAAAAATTTATTAAAATTGGTAGGAGGATCATGCATTCTTTCGATTTATAAAATTTAACATAGGAATACCAAATTTAGTTCAAATTAAAAACAGAAAAGAAAATTTCCAGTGGTAGATGTTATCATTGGTAAAATTTGATATGGACTTATAAAGGGAAAAAATTAATCAGAATTTTACTTGGAAAGGAATTCTAAATAAAGAAACTTCAGTAACAGTAAAAATATGAGAGAAAAATGGAGAAAACACTTGGTTGTGATACATGAAAAACATTGTTCAGGGAATTAAATAATGTAAAGAAGGGTTCTCTACGGAAAAAAAATACTTTCAGTGAAAATTCATGATTCTTGTATATTTATGCCAAAAATGTCCATAGGATCAAATTTTCCCTTGCATCTTGATGACTAGAATTAAAAGGCAGGGTCAAAAGTTGGTGTACTCCCTTTCAGCAATGCTAACCTACCTTCATATCCTCCTTCAATGAATAGGAAATCTAGTAAGATTAACTAGAGTATACGACTCAGTTTAGCCCAGATTTTCCCAAGCCACACTAACAAGATTTCTCTGTCTTCATTCTCCTTGCTTTACCTCCATACTTTTGTTGAACAGTTCACTCTCATGACTATTTGCTTGCAAGTCCCTTGCTTTTCTGCCTCCCTGTCTCCTACTCCCTGTGAGAATGAATGCTTCCAAGTTCACGGAGACCTATTGCAAAGTCACTTGTGTCTTTAAAACTTCAGTTGCTGTGTCTCAACATTGCTGGACTTTTCAGTACTACTAGAACTGCCAGTTAAATGCGGTCAAACCTATCATGCTGTCTTGTGTCCTGTGTCACAATGGTGGTGCTATTGTGCTATAAATTCTGTTATTGCTGGAATGCACTCTTCCCCCGACACCACCTCGGTATGAGTCTATGTGGCCTGAGTTAAGAGGAGACGTGCATTGCCTGAGGATAGCTCTTATCTTGTGCTACTCAACTTTCTCTTCCCTTAGGATGAGTTCTATGCAGGAAATTCCTCAGTCCCTCATGCAGTGGAGCCCAGATAAGATGGCTTTAGAAGCCATCCAGACACACCTGAATCCTAGGGTGACTGTGGCCCAGGCCCAACTGGGATCCACCACCAATACCTTGTATTATAGATGATCCACATTCTGAAGCACAAAGATGCTACAAGATGAAACAATAGATTGTTATCCCCATGGGGCTTATCCTTATTATTTGACCTCGCTACACTTCTTTTGACTGATCGACAGCCTTTTCAGGCAGACAACCTGCTATTAAGGTAAATATTTTATTCTTTAAATAGTAATAACAAATGCATTTTCATTATAGATTACTAAATATTGAACTGTATGACTTTACAATATTTCACTACTGCTTTTGGCTTGCAAAATTAAAAATTAAACAATGAGGACATAAGACATTTAATAGTTTGTTATTTTATTTGTCTTAAGATAATATGAGTCCATCTACTGAGAAGAAAGTTTTACACTACATTTAATGATACTATTATTTAAGAAGTAAATGACCCCATTTTTAAAATCACTAATGTAAAGTTTCCTGCTCCGTTGAAACAAAAAGTTCTCTTAAGTTTGAAAGAAAGCACCATTTCTAAATACAGAGGTGTTTGGTAAGATTTTACCTTACCATAACATGATGTTTCAGAATAAGATAAATGAGTTTATCTCAGTTTAAACTCCAGTGTCACTATTTCCCTCTGGCATATAAATGCAAAAATATATTTTTAGATAAAATAAAAACGTTGGAGAAAAATATTCTGTACTTTTTTAAATTACTTTGTACTTGATAGTGACCTCATGTGGTAATAACAGAAAATAAAAATTGAACAATTCATTTCCAGAACATTTTTATTTTTGAAGAATTCCCAACAAAGACAAATGTGTAGTTCAGCCAAGTAATGTTTTTTAGACTTGCTTCAGCAAGACTGCAGGTTCAGTTACAGACAACCGCAATAAAGCAAATATCACAAAACAAGCCGCACAAATATTTTGGCTTCCCAATGCATATAAAAGATATGCTTGGCCAGGCACGGTGGCTCACACCTGTAATCCCAGCACTTTGGGAGGCCGAGGCGGGTGGATCACGAGGTGAGGAGATCGAGACCGTCCTGGCTAACAAGGAGAAACCCCGTCTCTACTAAAAGTACAAAAAATTAGCCAGGCTTAGTGGTGCCTGTAGTCCCAGCTACTCGGGAGACTGAGGCAGGAGAATGGCGTGAACCTGGGAGGCGGAGCTTGCGGTGAGCGGAGATCGCGCCACTGTACTCCAGCCTGGGCGACAGAGCGAGACTCCATCTCAAAAAAAAAAAAAAAAAAGATACACTTATACTATACTGTAGTCATAGTATAAACAATATTTAGCAATAGCATTATGTCTTAAAAATATGCATACCTTTATTTTAAAATTCCTTATTGATAAAAACTGCTAACAATCATCTGAGCTTTGAGAGGGTCATAATCTTTTTGCTGGTGGAGGAAGGGTCTTGCTTCGACATTGATGGCTGCTGCCTCATGAGGCTGGTATTGCTGAAAGTTGGGGTGGCTGTGGCAATTTATTCAAATAAGACAACAATGAAGTCTGCCACATCGATTGACTTCCTTTCATAAAAGATATCTCTATAGCATGTAATGCTTTTTGGTAGCATTTTACCCACAGAAGAGCCTCTTTCAAAATAGGAGTCAATCCTCTCAAACCCTGCTGCTGCTTTATCAACTAAGTTTATGTAATCTAAATCCTTTGTTGTCATTTCAACAATGTTCACAGCATCTTCGCCAGAAATAGATTCCATCTCAAGAAACCGCTTTCTTTGCTCATCTATAAGAAGCAAGTCCTCATTCTTTAGAGTTTTATCATGAAATTGGAGCAATCAGTCCCATCCTCAGGCTCCACTTTTAATTCTAGCTCTATCACCATTTCCACCACATCTGCAGTTAGTTCCTCCACTGAAGTCTTGAACTCCTCAAAATCATCCAGGAGGGTTGGAATCAGCTTTTTCTAAATTCCTGGTAATGTTGATATTTTGACCTCCTTTGATGAATCACAAATGTTCTTAATGACGGCCAGGCACGGTGGCTCACGCCTGTAATCCCAGCACTTTGGGAGGCCGAGGCTGGCGGATCACGAGGTCAGGAGATCGAGACCATCCTGGCTAACACGGTGAAACCCCGTCTCTACTAAAAAATACAAAAAATTAGCCAGGCGTGGTTGTGGGCGCCTGTAGTCCCAGCTACTCAGGAGTCTGAGGCAGGAGAATGGCGTGAACCCGGGAGGCGGAGCTTGCAGTGAACCGAGATGGAGCCACTGCACTCCAGCCTGGGGGACAAAACGAGACTCCGTCTCAAAAAAAAAAAAAAAAAAAAGTTCTTAATGACTAGAATGGTTAATTCTTTCCAGAAGATTTTTCATTTGCTTTGCTTAGTTCCATCAGAGGTATCAATCACTATGGCAGTGATAGCCTTATGAAATGTTTTTTTTTTTTTTTTTTTTTTTTGAGACAGCGTCTCGCTCTGTCACCCAGGCTGGAGTGCAGTGGCGTGGTCTTGGCTCACTGCAAGCTCCGCGTCCCGTCGGGTGCACACTATTCTTCTACCTCAGCCTCCCAAGTAGGTGGGACTACAGGCACCTGCCACCATGCCCGGCTAATTTTTCATATTTTTAGTAGAGACAGGGTTTCACCATGTTAGCCAGGATGGTCTCAGTCTCCTGGCCTCGTGATCCACCCACCTCAGCCTCCCAAAGTGCTGAGATTACAGGCCTGAGCCACGAGACCTGGCCTCTGAAATGTATTTCTTAAATAATACTTGTAAGTTGAAATTACTTCTTGACTACGGGCTGCAGAATGGATGTTGTGTTAGGCATGAAAACAATGCTAATTTCCTTGTGCGTCTTCATCAAAGCTCTTGGATGACGAGAAGCATTGTCAATGAGCGGTAAAACTTTCAAAGGAATCTTTTTTCTTTGAGCAGTAGGGCTTGACAGTGGGCTTAAAACATCCAGCAAGACATGCTTTAAACAGATGTGCTGTCATCTAGGCTTTGTTGTTCCATTTATAGTTCACAGGCAGAGTAGATTTAGCATAATTCTTAAGGACCCTAGGATTTACAGAATGGTAAATAAGCATTCATTTCAGTTTAAAGTTACCACTTAGTATTAGCCCTTAACAACACAGTCAGCCTGTCCTTGAATCTTTGAAATCAGGCATTGACTTCTCTCTAGCTCTGAAAGTCCTAGATGGTATCTTCTTCCAATGTAAGGCTGTTTTGTCTATATTGAAAACCTACTGTTTAGTGTAGCCACCTCTATCAATTATCTTAGCCAGATCTTCTGAATAAATTACTGCAGCTTCTATGTCAGCCATTTGCTGCTTCACCTTGAAGTTTTATGTTATGGAGATGACTTCTTTCCCTAAACCTCATGAACCAACCTCCGTGAGCGTCAAACTTTTCTTACACAGCTTCCTTACCTCTCTCAGTCTTCACAGAATTGAAGAGAGTTAGGACCTTGCTCTGGATTAGGTTTTGGTTTAAGGGAATGTTGTGGCTTGTTTGATCTTCTGTCCAGGCCTCTCAGACTTTTTAAATTTCAGCAACAGGCTGTTTTGCTTTCTTACTCACATGTTCACTGGAGTAGCACTTTTAATTTCCTTTGAGAACATTTCCTTTGCATTCACAACTTGGCTAACTTTCAAAAGAGGCCTAGCTTTTGGCCAGTCTCTGCTTTCGACATGCCTTCCTCAGTAAGTTTAACCATTTCTAGCTTTTTATTTAATGTGACAGATGTGTGAATCTTCCTTTCACTTAACTTAGAGGCCACTGGCGGGTTATTAATTGGCCTAATTTCAACATTGTTTTCTCCATGGGAAATAGGGAGGCCTGAGGAGAGGGGAAAAGATGTGAGAATGGCAGGTCAGTGGAACAGTCAGTATTCACACCATAGTCATCAATTAAGGATTAACTAAGTCTTATATAGGCATGGTTAATGGCCTCCTAAAACAATTGCAAAAGTAACATCAAAGGTCACTGATCACAGGCCACCTTAAAATATATAATAATGATGAAAATTGTGAAATATTATGGGAACTACCAAAATGTGACACAGAGACACAAAGTGAGCACATGGTATTGGAAAAATGGTGCCAGTCAACTTGCTTGACACAGGATCGCCACAAGCCTTCAATCTGTAGCAAACACAGTATCTGCGAAAAACAATAAAGGGAAGCGCAGTAAAATGAGATGTCCCCATATGAGTTGGTCTGGCTAAACCACAGAAATGTAGTCTGGATTGCCATCTCCCAACAAATCTAGTAGCCATCCCTGGGGTGTAGCAAATCAACCCAATTCCATGTGGTCTATTGAGCTCAGGAACCTGGGGACACTAGATGGAATAGGAGAGGCTTCAATAAGAGACTGTATTAGTTCCCAGACTTAGTCCAAACAGTGGTGGGAAAAGAAGCCAGAACTAAAAGGCATTTGCAGAATGCTTATGACAACATGTTTAAATATAAATATGGAAAGTTTGTATGTGAATATATCATGAAATAACTATGGTTCACAAGTCCTATTCCTTGCTAAATAGTGAGGATTGAGGAAAACAATCTGGACTCTGGTTATTTACCACTTGTGGGGTTGTTCTAACATGGTATTTCAGCGCAGGGCTTTAGTTCTGTTCCTCCAACCATGCCTTTATTGCCAAGTATTTTTCCCCATTTCCCTTTCCAACATATTTTACCAGTTCCAAGAGGATTTGCATTTAGTGAGGAAGAGGGAAAATCCTAAATCATTGCAGAATTTAATTTCTGTACACTTTTCAAGTAACACTGTATTATCTTAATGTTTATTCTGCATTCCTATTCCTATATCTCCTCTCAAAGATTTCACTCCAAGCAATTGATCTGCTTCATCGTTAGTAAGAGGTCTTTGGATGTATAAGAATGTTTGCTAGTCCTTGCCAGGCAGATGTGAGACATGAAGCATACCTGCTCATTGCATGCCCTGCTACACTCTTGGTTTCCTACTTTTGACACAGTAGGACTTGTTGGGATACAAAACTGTGGGGAGTTGGCATTTTATATGCATGTTAATTTTTGCCAGGGAACTCTTTTCTGCCAGTAGATTTTTTATCTTCTTATCAATATTGCCAGCCTCCACCAATCACAGAATAGGAGGAGGTGAATTCATATTCTAGCTAGGAAATTTCGGGTACCTAAACCATGATTAGAAATTGTCAAAAACTCCTGAATGAATGCATAGAAACCGTAAAACCAAGTAAGCAAAGACATCTGTGAACTAAATTTCTGGTTTAAAAGACTTAATTTGCTTTTTTTGTCGTTGTTTAGTGCAAATTTTGAAGGAGAAAAGTACATAAGGTTTTGTAGTGTGAAAAGACGAACTCAAGACTTCTGGTAGTTGGATTTGCTCTTTGAAGTTTCTCTAAAATGTCACAAACTTACAGTTACTTAATTTAGGTCTTTTGAAAAAAATGTTATTTAATGTATTTGCTCTTGTTTCTTTTTAGGTCAGTCTTGATTCTCGAGTTAGAGAGGTGATCAATAGAAATCTGTTGGATCCTAATCCTCACATGTATGAAGACGCCCAACTTCAGATATATACTTTAATGCACAGAGATTCCTTTCCAAGGTTTTTGAACTCTCAAATTTATAAGTCATTTGTTGAAAGTACTGCTGGCTCTTCTTCTGAATCTTAATGTTCATTTAAAAACAATCATTTTGGAGGGCTGAGATGGGAAATAAAAGTAGTTAAATAACATCAGAAACTGAGTTCCTGGAGAACTACAGTTTAGCATTCCTCAGGCTACTGTGAAAACACAACCATTATGGTCTTTGTCTCTATTTTTATCAAGGTTTTCCATGGTTAAGTTTGGAGAAAATACCACACAAAACAATGAATTGCCAAATTGTTTGTTTTATTCAACACTCATTCTACTTGCAAGCAAAGTGTATTTGTAGTCCTATGAACAGTCTCCTCGTGTATCTCCAGAGACTGCATGTGCAAAGTAAAACTGCTTCATTTGCCACGTAGTTGTTGTAATATTTAATCCAATAGCATAATTTATATCTGTATTTAAGGACTTTTGTGCAATATGGTCTTAAGAAATAATTGCCAAAAAAAATCGGCCATGGTTTGCATTTTTTAACATAATCTAAGACAGAAAAAAGCAATTTTTACAATGTAACAATGGTATTCAACATTCTGTATACTATGTTTAGTACACTAATTTTGAAGCCAATATTTCTGTACATGAAAAAGAGCTATTTATCTGTCTGTTGGAAAATCCTAATGGGGATTCCTCTGGTTGTTCACTGCCAAAACTGTGGCATTTTCATTACAGGAGAGTTTACTATGCTAAAAGCAAAAAACAAAAAACAAAAAAAAGAAGAAGAAAAAAAAGCACAAAACAATTTGAAGATATCCTATCTCAATGACAAATCAAAGAGTGATACTGCTTTTAATTGTAATAGAAGAAAATGAATTTATGTATATATCAGATGTCCAATACTGTAATTAATTTATTAAAGACTGGCTCTCCAGTTTTAAAATGGTTGTGTAAAGTTATGTACTTCAGCAAGAAAAAAATAATAATAAGCTTGATAACTTAGTTTTGGAATATAAACAAAAAGGACTTAATAAAGGAATGCCTACATGTAGCACTGTAAAACATTTTGATAATAGCATCTGTCCTGTGGCATATTTTCCTTGAAAGTGAAATCCAGTGAAAAGCTGTTTTTACCAGGAAAAGTTTTATAAGGGTTATGAAGAAAATAATTCTCTACTTCAGACCTTAACTGTTTTCACAGAGTATCTTAAGGATGACATTTTAAAGATGTTTAAACCAAACTATTAGTTTTCATCCATAATTAAAAGGCAGTACAGTGCTCAAATTTTCCAGCTGCCATATTATTTTTTATAAGTACACTAAATCTTTATGACAAAACACTTGCCTGACATTGTCATGTACTTCTGACCTTCAAGGAAACAATATTCTGTCATGCAGAAAAGTGATAATTAAAATAATCAGTGTCATATTTATATCAAAGTGTTACATTTGAATATTAATATCCCCCGAAGACTATTTTTTTAATATTAAAGTGAATGAATATAATACTGAGTAACCTAAAATGAAAGTTTTAAAAAGATTTATATCCATTGAGAACACTGGCCTTATATTAAGGATGATATTACAGTTACAGGTTTTCTTTGTCATTTTTTTAACTACCTCTCATTTTTTAATTTATTAAGCATATTTTTTAAAAAAACGAGTGTGGGGGTTTCTTTTTAAATTTATTTTACTTGAAAGGTTGGCATCATAAGTTTCTTTTTCCATAAACTTAAAACATTTCAAAAATTGTTTTTTTAAGCAAGTATGATTTTCTAATTTATATAAAATTCAGGAGACATGAATAAAAGGGCTATTATCTATTCCCTATGCAAATATTTTAACTGTTGCAGTGTTTGACAAAATGGGATTTTTAAAAAATTGCGGAGTAGAAAACAAAATATTCTGTTTACACTGGCGTTGCTGACTATCCTACCATATTCAGCACTTTTAAATACATTATTTATGGAAATGTAGTTAAAATGCAAGATAGAAAATATTTATAATAATCATTTCTTTTAACAAATGCCTGTTTTCTGAAAGTGTTAGTGTGTTGACATATTTTATTCATGTCATTTAAATACTATTTGAATAATAGTTTTCAGTAATATGTTGAAAAAAGATAGCTATGAAGATGTTTACAAAAGTCATATTTTTTCCTAAAGAGTAAAGAAAAACCTAAAAGAATCATCACTTCTATTGTGAAGTTCTATTGTTCCTAAATTATTTAATTTTTTTTTCTTGCTTAGAATTGAGTTTATTATGCTACTATGATATATACACATGTATGGTGTAGTATCATATTTGTTTCTGTGTTTGAGGCACAACAAATTGGTGCACATGACTAGAAAATATGTAATATACTGTGATACACTGCATGCATCCATCTTTTTAACTGTAGACTTTATATTCTTGTTGTTACTATATATGATGGTGACCTGCTAGTCATAAGTTATCTTTATAAGATACTTTGGACTATTAGATGAATTGTCTGTTTGACAATATCTTTAATATTTTACCAAATGTAAAAGATAAGGGCCCTTATAAAGAGTCCTAATCTCTAACCTGGGCATTTGTAGAACACAGATTTTAAAGTTGGTATATATCCTTTTGAAACCTGATTAGGAAGTTCTGCTAAGAAAGATTCTAGAGCAGATTTACACATGAGATGTTGATAACCATATGCTATGTGAGCATTTCTGTGCTAAACTCTTATTTTTGGGTGAGGGAGGGTTTCTCATTTAAGAGTATGTCTGTATATTTGCAACTCTACTAATTTTCTAAGTATGATATAATTCCTTCATTTAAGTTACAGAGCTATTATAAATAAACAAAAAAGCCTTCAACTGGTGTCTATGCTACCATTCCAAGAGCACAATATTTGTTTTATTAGAATTTGAGTTTTCCTAGTGAGTAAATTCCTCCCTGGGGAAAAATTAGCACTTTAAAATGGACACTCTGTGTTTTCAATTGTCAAGGTATCTTTGTATACTGTTAGAATTTGCTGATGCACACAGAAAGAGATTAATGCACTTTCTATAGTGCCTAACTTTAGATGTATCTATAAAAGAAAGAAAGTAGAGGATATAGATTATGTTTATATAAATAAATTGGAGAGCCAGATTTCTTCCGAGATTGATCTTGTACATTAATCACACCAGTGATGGATGGATGGCACTTCTTTACTCGGGCTGTTATGATGTTATCCAAAGGTAGTATAGATGCTCTGACAGTGTTAGAGTGTGCACATGAACCACAAGAGCAAAACACAACTTTGATACTGAAGTTATTAAATGCAGAACTCAAGACCATAATGTGATCTTTTTTTTTTTGAAATCTTAAAATATGTACATAGAATGACCAGTTCTCATATGTGGTCATAGTGCATGGTGTGTTTATTAGTATCCTTTAATGCTGCCTAGGTTCTGACTTACAGAATGAAATATGTGTTGTTTATTTACCTGATAGTTCAGTTTTGCCAAAGGACTATAGGGATAAGTGAATAATGTTTATTTATTAGGAGCAAAAATACATTTTCATCCCATTAAGCTGATTTAAAATAATGCCTGATTTTTACTTTTGAGTTTATCCATTTTTCTATACCTTTAACTTATTTGTACTTTTAAAAATCATATTGTAATGGTGACAAATTATATCTCAAAAAAAACAATTATTAGATGCTTTGGTGTTAAAATGAAAAGAGAAGGAATTTAAAATACAATCAAAACGTAAAAAAATAAAACGTATTGGAAAACCACCTAAAATTTCTTGGCCAGGTACAGTGGCTCAAGCCTGTAATCCCAGCACTTTGGGAAGCCAAGGAGGGTGGATCACTTGAGCTCGGGAGTTCGAGACCAGCCTGGCCAACATGGTGAAACTCCAACTCTAGTAAAAATACAAAAATTAGCCGGGCATGGTGGTGGGTGCCCTTAATCCCAGCTACTCGAGAGGCTGAGGCAGGAGAATCGCTTGAACCCAGGAGGCAGAGGTCACAGTGAGCTGATATCATGTCACTGCACTCCAGCCTTGGTGACAAAGCGAGACTCCATCTCAAAATAATAATAATAATAATAATAATAATAATAACAATAATATTTTTAAGTCTTAAAGAGACAGAAAATGCCTATAGTTAGAAGTCTATCAAACACGTATTTTGAATACTTTGATCTTGACACATTGCCAAATTATTTTGAAAGACGGTAAAGATATTTCCAAAAAATATTTTTGCCTATTTACATTGACAGTTTACGACCATAATTTTCTAACTATATTTTTCAAACATGTAGTTTTGTGTTTTCTATCTTCAAATTCCTGACCAATGGGTTTGTTCTCCTGTGAAAACAACATCCAATCTGCCAAAATTTTTAATTCTTCACTTGCTACAACTGCAAATATTTATCAATAAAACTGATAACCCAAAACTTCCTTCAGATTTTCTCTGCAATGCTTAAAATATCCTTGCAACACAAGACCATGCACAGTGACCAATACTATTTCTAAATACCCAGATTTTATTTCTTTACAAGTATTTTTAAAATTATTACTCTTATAGGTGTAGTTCTCTCCAGCCCCAAGTGACATTTTTTCCGATGAATTCAAGGAACTGGTCAAGACTTTGACTTTAGTGAAAACAGTACACAAGGCAAAATGTTGCCCTAAGTGATAGAAGGTCCTAGTATGGGAACTGATTTTATTATGATAAAAGCTGTAAGATGAGTAGGGAAAAGGAACACTATTAAGCATTGATGACAATAACCAAATATAATATTCTTAAATATGTCATATGTGCAACGTGAAATTCATTCTTCCCTCATTATTTCTCGTATTACATCTCCTTTCAGAAGTTTCCGAATTTTAAAACTGTTGACTTACACCTAACTGCTCTCACTGCATTACAGCTTTTAAACAGTTAGAAATAAAGATTTTAGAATAATAAACAGATTGTGTTTCTGTCCTAAGCTTGGATACATGTCCTTTCTAAAGATTCAGCTTTTATTGCTATATTAAAAGAATGCCACATACAGTGCTTACTAATGGAAATGTATGTCCACAGATTCACTTAGGTAGGATAGTATAAAAACATCAGGCACTTAAAATTACAAATTTGATTTCAAGTTATATTTCTGTCTCATGTGACTTTGGTCAAATCATTTATCTTCTCTGAGTTCATTTCCTCATCTACAAATGACAAATAAAATATGTAATTAGCAGGACTGCTATGAGCATTAAATAAAACAAACATGGAAAGAATAAAGTGTGGCATACATTATTATTTTATCAAAGTATATTATTTTATCAAAGTACTTCACATCAATAATTGTTATTGTATACTTGTATTAAATGTCATTTTAATGCACTTGCCCCTATTTTTTTCCAAAACATGCATTAAACATCTGATTTAGCTAGTCCTTAAAACATACAGTCATATTTTAAGATGGAACACTATATCAATGTTATTGCTTTTCTCAGTAATGTGATCCCAAATCACTACTTTCAGTTCACCATCACCTCAAATCTATAGAAATGTTTCTTTCAATGACATAGATAGATGATAGATAGATAGATAGATAGATAGATAGATAGATAGATAGACAGATAGACAATTATAGGTTAAAATTAAAGTTTAAATAAGATAAATCATTTGAAACTTTTATTTCCAAAGGAAATAAAACAACATTTGCAAGGACAGAAATAATATCAAGTTACTTGCTAAATATATAAATGAATTATAGGGCTAAGACTAAGTTATAAGAGATTGACAATTAGAAAACACTTTTTAAGGTGGTATGATTTTCTTTAACAATTTTACAATGAAAATAAAAACTTATTAAAAGGTGGTAATGGGCCAGACATGGTGGCTCACGCATATAATCCCAGCACTTTGGGAGACTAAGGTGTGAGGATCACTTGAGCCCAGGAGTTCCAGACCCATCTATGCAACAAAGTGAGACCCTGACTCTAAAGAAAAAATAAAATGTATAAAATTTAAAATAGTGATGTGCCCATTAAACCTTTTATTTTAGAGTAGTTTTAGATTTATAGAAAAACTGCAAATAGAGAGGTCCCTTATACATCTATGGGCATTAATGAACCAATATTGATCATTAAGTTCATACTTTATTCAGATTTCCTTAGTTTGTAACCTAATGTCCTTTTTCTGTCCCAGGATCCAATTCAGGATACCACATTACATTTAGTTGTCATGTTTCCTTAGGCTTCTCTTAGCTGTGACAATTTCTGAAACTTTCCTTGTTTCTGATGACAGTTTTGAGAAATAAACTTGTGTTTTGGAGAATGTCCCTCTGTGGGGATTTGTCTGATGTTTTCCTCATGACTAGACACAGGTTTTTGGTTTTTGGAAGAACACAACAGTAAAGTGCCATGCTTATCACATGATATCAAAGGTACATGCCATCATTGGGACTCCTCTTAGCTGTGACACTTTCTCAACTTTAGGCTACTCTTAGCTGTTGATGTTAACCTTGATCACCTAGCTGAGGTAGCATCTATTATGTTTCTCCACTGTAAAGTAATACATTTTAAAAGAGATTATATTGAAGGTAAATTTTCTGGACATTTACACTGAGCTAAACAAATTCTAAACACTAATATTAGGTTCCACTAACTGATTGCTAATAAATGCTTTAAAGAAAATACAGTGAAGTGGAAAAAATAAAACTCCAAAAGTCTTAGCCTGAATATTCACCTAATAGAGGTGAAAGTGAATTTTTCCCTTGAACTATCCGTGCAATTAATTACAATAATCATCCACATACTTTGGATATTAAAGATCTTAGTCTTACTAATCGTCATAAGAGGTAATTTCAATTTAAACTAAACATTTTGCTTACTGCATTTCTATACTGCCCTCCACTAATCAATGAATACTGAATAGTGAAATAATGTAAAAGACCTGATATATTTCCTGCTGGCTTTAACCGATTTGTCATAAATACATTTCTTATATATGATTTTTAAATGTTTGCTAAATATTAAGAATTTCAATGTGTTTGGTTTTGTAAAATTACATATCGAATGTGTATAAATTTTTACTACCATGTTCATCACACTTAATCTATATCCATATATTGTACTCCACCAATATGTATTAGTGGACAATAAAGAAGTTTTGAATGCATGAATACAACTTAAGAGGCACCACACTTGGTTATTTTGCAATGCCAGAATAATGGTGGGTATTCATAAATTGAATAGATAATCCAGATTATGTTTCCTCCAATTTAAATTTTTCTGGGTTTTTTATTTCCCCTTCCTAGAATCAATTTTATCATTTTACCTATGTAAAATAATATACTTCTGGAAAATGCTAGAATTTTCACCATGTAACAGAATTTGAGCATGACAATAATGTAAAAATATTCAGAAGTCTCAAACTATAGATATCTTTGAGTTTTCAAAGTAAACAAAATACAGCTGTTTTCATTTTACTATATTGTAGAAACCTATGGATGTTATTGTAAAATGCATATGCATTACACTGACTTTCTTAAAATGTTTTGAATTAATAAAGAATTCAACAATGTATCCTTAGAAAGTTACTGTTTCCTCATTGGTATAACACTATAGGAATAAAAGGTACACTTCTATGTGTTACTTAAATTTCTTATGCACTTGGGGGAAAATAAATTCTGGCTAGATTCTTTATATTGTTCTATAATGTTTTAATTAAAATTTTGCACCTTTTATAAATAATAAAATATATTGTTGAAATGACTTATGTTCTGAGAATTCAACTGAGAGAATATACCATGTTGAGTTCAAGTGATTCTCACCATTTCCATGGTTAAAATAAAATCAAATTAAGTTCAGACTTGGGAAACAATTGTTCTAATAGAGATAAAAACATCCTGATCAGTCCTGTTCTATCCTCAGATCAGGATTAAAATAAAACGGGTTTCAACAGCAGAACGATTGTATAAAGTTGTGTAGCCTGAATACACAAAGAGAAATGAACTGAGGTAATTAGTTGGAGCTTTTAAGTAGCAAAAAATTATTTTTGCTTCCTGTTGTTTGAAGAGTCATTTCATTCTTCCACTCACTCTGCATTTGCATTGCATATCGTGCTAAACGATGAAAAGAGAGAGGCAATGCAAACGTGTTGTCTAAGAATTTTATACTCAACCTCAAGAGTTTCGATTAGATGATCTAAGGATATTTTAACCTTGATAAGGGTTCCAATTTTTTACTATTTTATTTTTTATGAATAAATTAGAAGTTACGTTCTTCTAATATATCACCTCTCTCAACAGTGAAACACCACTTAGTAGACGCTGCCCCAACCAGTTAGGTAGTGCCAATTCCCAGATTGAGAGTTTAGCCCTCGCATTCTCAGGACTGTCTTGCTTGTGTTTATTCCCTCATATCTATTTCTCCGTTGAGCTGTGAACAGGTCTTTTGAAAAGTGCAAAGTATTGTGCCAATAAATGTCGGTATTGCTGGCACCTATCCGCTACCAGTTTTTTGGAAAGGGACGAGAGTTGGACTCCTGGAGGCAGATAGCTGAAGACTTTGTTGGGCTGTTGTTACTGTAACACGTAATCACTTCTTTAAAAGCTGACGATAAGTGGGACTAAGTGAAAATGGGCAGGTGAATAACAAAGTCCTTTGAAAGCAAGTAAATGACACGGCAATGAAGGGCACGCATGTCTATTGTGCAAATTCATTCAGTAGTTATCTCATAATACACTTATCACGTCCTTATTAACACGAACCTGACCCACCGTGGACAAGAGAAACATAAGCAGCAAAAAGGAAGAGGAATACACACACGCGTGTCCATAATAAAACTCGCTCTTGGAGACTCAGGACCAGCCGTGCACTGGAGACTTGACGACTTGCGTGGCTGTGACCTCCACCCTGCAGCGTCTAGACCCTCGATTGCCCTCCACTGCGGCTCTGGAGGTCCCGACTCAGGGCATGGGAAAGAAATCCTCACTATCAGAAAACAGAGGGGCAATTTGCTGCTCTCCCTTTCCGGCCCAACCCGACACCCATCAACAGGCTCCTTGTGAAGATGCTTTCAGAAGAGGCTCTCAAGGTCTCCCAAGCCCGCCCCGCCCCAATCACGCTCCGCTCAGCCCCCTCAACTTTTGGCCTCCAGGAAGTTCGCAACGTTCTCACGCTTGGCAGGAAGTTCCTGCCAAGGCTGCCGGAAAATCCTTTAAAAAACAGCGCGTGCGCTGGGCGGGGCTTGGTGAGCTCTCACCCCATCTCCAAGTTCCGGGTGTTGTCGCCAGGGCTGGCCTGTCGGGAACTTCCGGCTCCGGTCAGGCTCCGCGGTCTCGGCCTAATGATGCGGTCCTGGCTTCTGTGGGGCGCTGCCCGGTGCCTCTGTACCCGCGGGGCCATTGGCCCAGCCCGCCGGCCCCTGAGCTCCAGTAGCCCGCCGCTGGAGGAGCTGTTCGCCCGGGGCGGGCCCTTGCGGACCTTCCTCGAGCGCCAGGCGGGGTCTGAAGCCCATTTGAAGGTCAGGAGGCCGGAGTTGGCGGCAGTGATCAAACTGTTGAACGAGAAGGAGCAGGAGCTGCGGGAGACCGAGCCCTTGCTGCACGGTAAGAGCTGGGCCCGGGGGAGCGGCGTCAAAGCACATTCTTGACTCTTCGTTTGTCTTTTCCACTACCCACACTACCCAAGTTCGAAACTCTTACTAACTTGCAGCCGTTTTTATTTTGGATCAGAGGTAAGGACATCATTACTTGCTCTCTGATCCTATCCTCCCCTGTGGGCGCTCTTGTGCTCCTTTGCCACGGTGCTCTGCCCCCCTTTCCATGCTTATTAGTTGTGTATTCGGGCAAGAGATCATTAGCTCAGCAAGGATAAATAAGGCACTGTCCCTGTGATGGGTTCCACAGCGGTGTTTCTCAAAGTGTGGTGTGGAGACCCATCTGCAGTAGTATCGGGGGCAGTGCTTGTTAATAGCAGACTTAGGACTCAGAATCTCAGACCTAGACGTGCTTTTTTCTTTTTTTCTTTTTAGACGGAGTTTCGCTGTCTTGCCCAGACTGGAGTGCAGTGGCGCGATCTCGGCTCACTGCAAACTCCGCCTCCCAGGTTCACACCATTCTCCTGCCTCAGCCTCCGGAGTAGCTGGGACTACAGGCGCCCTAATTTTTTGTATTTTTAGTAGAGACGGGGTTTCACCGTGTTAGCCAGTCTGGTCTCGATCTCCTGACCTCGTGATTCGGCCTCCCAAAGTGCTGGGATTACAGGTGTGAGCCACCGTGCCAGGCCTAGACGTGCATTTAACAAGTTTCCCAAGTGATTCTGGAATGAGGCTTAAGTGTCTGCATTACTATAAGCTCCCAGGCCTGCCAAGCTGTTGGTCCAGGCACCACTTTGGGTAGCAAGCTTCCACAGAGATTCGCAGTCTAGTGAGGGACATAATTAATTACCTGTAATATAGCTGAAAGTAATAGATATAAATGTATGAATAAAGACCTAGGAGAGCAAGAACTTGTTAAACACTGGGGAGGTGTAAAGGCCCACCCATACAGGATATAATAATAGTTTAACTTGTATTGATCCCTTACTGTACTCCAGGGTTTTAGTCAGGCACCACTAATTACTAAAAAAATTATGGAAATAGCTTTTAGGCGCTTACAGTCTAGTAAGGGAGATGTGTAAGAAGTAAAAATATTAAGTGACTTTTATAAAGATTAGTGTTTAACATCTGCAATAAACCCCAGAGTGTTATCAAAAACAAAGGCTGGCATTTAAGTGTATCGCGAAGGGTAAGCAGGAGGTTGTCTGTCAGATGGTACAAGAGATTGAAGGCAGAGAGGTGACCGACCGACCTAGGTAAAGGTACTAAATTGGGAAACTCAATATAGCCTAAGTATAGAATAGGTGGGAGATGATAATGTCATAGAAACATGAAGCCAGAAAGACAGTTAAGAACCTTGCAAGACAAAAAATTTGAATTTATTTTTTATAGACCATGGAAAGTTGCATATGTTTTTAAGCAGAGAAGTCACGTCTTTGTAAAGAAAAGTTAATGGTGGCATGCGTTGAGGATGAATTGGAGTATTCTCCAGAAACCCTGGTGACTGACAGGCCAGGGAGGAGGCAGTTGAAACAATCCAAAGAAGAAATGGTGATAGGAATAGGTCTGACTCACAAAACATTCTGAGGAACCAATTAGGATTTAGTGGCTTATGTCCTGAGAAGGATGAAGGAGAGAGAGTTAATTCTAAGAAAAGTCTTAGGTTTCTGGCTTCAGCACACGAGTGGTACTGTTAATTAAGACGAAAGTATAAAAGTTGGACCAAATTTTTTCAAAAGATGAGTTTTGCACTGAATGCCATATTAAGTTAAAAATACCTGTGAAAAGTAATTCCAATAAAGATATCTGTACTAGTCTAGGAGAAAAAATTACTGACATAGGAGAAAAATTGAGCCCAAATAATCATAAGAGACCTCTTGAGATATACAGTACGTGGTAAACTAAACCTTACAAGTAGATGAGAACACTCAGGGAAAATTCATTAAGATAGAAAGAAGTCTAAAAAGGCCAGAAATACATAGTATTTGAGGAGCAGGCAGAGAAGAAAGTTATAAAAGGTTAAGAAAAAAACAGCCAGAGCTTTGTGACCTTGAAGTAGATAAATAAATGAAGCTGTAGAAGCCAATTAAAGAAAATTTCAAGAAGTAAGAGATCCTTGGCCAGGCGTGGTGGCTCACGCCTCTAATCCCAGCACTTTGAGAGGCCCAGGTGGGTGGATCACTTGAGCCCAGGAGTTCGAGACCAGCCTGGGCAACATCGCAAAACCCTGACTCTACAAACAGTGCAGAATTAGCTGGGCATGCTGGTGCGTGCTTGTTGTCCCAGCTACTTGAGAGGCTGAGGTGGGAGAATTGCTTGAACTTGGGAGGTGGAGGTTGCAGTGAGCCAAGATGGTGCCACTGCACTCCAGCCTGAGTGACAGCGCAAGACCCTGCCTCAAAAAAAAAAAAAAAAAAAAAAAATTCCTCAGTACCTGACATAGAAAGGTAAAACTCAACCTTTTCAGCTCACACTGAAATAACTCTTTCGATTTGGCAATTTTGTTATTGGTAATTTGAATAAAAATAGTCTTGATATGATTATAGAATCCAATGTAACAGCTTGAAAGGTAAATTAGAGTTAACAGGAGAAAAGTAATAAAAATGGCATTTTATCTCCAGAAATGTGGGTGGGAAAAGAGGGGTGACAATAAGCAGCTACTCAAAGGATTGAAAAGAATGGGATCCATTTAGAATGGGAAACCATAAACATCTTTGTAGGGAAAGGGGAAGGCGGGCACATGGTAGGTGTCCAGTAAACATATGTTGATTTATAATATTCAAGAGAAATTAAAGAAGTAGTGTATTACCATTGGCTGTGAGTAACTCCTCATTTTAAACCCTTTAGAGCTGCGCTGTCCAATATAGTAGCCAGTTGCCACACAGCTGTTGAGCATCTATTTGTGGCTAGTCTGAATTGAGGTGTTTAAGTGTAAAATACATATAGATTTCAAACACTTGGTATAGAAAGTAATATTTTTATGTTAATTACATGTCGAAATAATATTTGGAGCATATTGGGTTAAATAAAATATAGTTTTTAAATTACTTCTAGACTCTAGTTCCAATCTCCTTATCTTTGCAGAACTGAAAGGCACCTTAGAGATCATCCAGCTCAGAACTTTCATTTCATTCTTGTCATAACTGAGAGAAGTTGAGCCTATTGCCCTAACAGTACCTTAGCGATTAAACTAGGGCTAGAATTCATTTTTGCTTTTCCTAACTCAACACATTTTCCATTCTACCAGATTTCTTCCATACCATATGCATGCCAAAATATTTTTTTTTTTTTTTTTTTTTTGAGACGGAGTCTTGCTCTGCCGCCCGGGCTGGAGTGCAGTGGCCGGATCTCAGCTCACTGCAAGCTCCGCCTCCCAGGTTCACGCCATTCTCCTGCCTCAGTCTCCCGAGTAGCTGGGACTACAGGCGCCTGCCACCACGCCTGGGTAGTTTTTTGTATTTTTTTAGTAGAGACGGGGTTTCACCGTGTTAGCCAGGATGGTCTCGATCTCCTGACCTCGTGATCCGCCCGTCTCGGCCTCCCAAAGTGCTGGGATTACAGGCTTAAGCCACCGCGCCCGGCCCAAAATAATTTTCAGCAGTGCTTCCTGTACTTGCTTATTTCAGTTTTGCTGTTGTAATTCTCTCCTTGAGTTAATCTTTCTTTCCTTTTTCTGCCCATTCCAAAATCAACAGATTCCTTCAAGGTGCAGCTGTTTTAATATTTAATCACATAGTGTATTAGTCTGTTTTCACACTGCTGATAAAGACATACCCAAGACGGGGTAATTTTTAAGAAAAAAAGGTTTAATAGACTCACAGTTCCACGTGGCTGGGGAGGTCTCACAATCATGGTGGAAGGCAAAAGGCACTTCTTACATGGCAGCAGACAAGAGAGAGAACTTGTGCAGGGGAACTCTTCTTTATAAAACCATCAGATCTTGTGAGACTTACTCACTATCACGAGAACAGCACGGGAAATACCTGCCCCCATGATTCAGTTACCTCCCACAACAGGTGGGAATTGTGGGAGCTACAAATCAAAATGAGATTTGGGTGGGGACACAGCCAAACCATATCACATAGTGGTTTAGGTTATTTTTTGTTTTCCTCTTTTAGAAAAATGTAAAGAAACGAAAATTATCTATAATGCTTTCTTGAGGGCAGGTCTTACATATGTATTATCCCAGTTCCCAGCACGGTTGGTTCTTAATAGAGAAGCATACAGATACTTTGTAAGGGTTTGAACTTTCCATAGAGAGAACAATTTGTTAATAGCCAGAAATTTTCCCTTTCCTCCTCCTTTATATAGGCTGCATATCATCTATAGGGTAGAGGAATGAGAAAGTATGTTTTATAAGATAAAAATGAAAATTTAAAGATGAAACAACAATAAGGATAAAGCCAGAGAGAGAGAGAGGAGTACTTCATATAAACATTCTGTGTACATTAGGCAGAGTCTAATAAATGTTTTTGGGTGGATACTAAAATACTAATGAAACATTTGCTTATAAGAGAATAAATAACTTTCTACTTTTTAATTGAATTTTAGTTTTACTGATGTAAACTTCTGTATCCCTTCTGTCCATCTTATTAGCTAAATGCAGTCATTGGTTATTGTACAGTCTAAGTTGGAAGCCTAAAAGCATATTTATTAAAGTGCATATTTCACAGAGATGAAATTATGGAAGAGTTTAGCTTCTTTATATTTTTATAGAAATTTTTATTTTACTTTCTTTTGTCAGAAAAAAAAATTTATACTTACATGCTTATGAAAACTAATACATAAAATGGTGAAATGGATTGAAAGGACATTTATTGAAAGGCATTTATTGAATGGCATTTATTGAAAGGACAAGATAGACATTTTAGTTTTCTCTTCAGCTATAATAACCATAAAACTATTTCCTAGAAGTCTGCTGGCAGTTTAACACTAATTAAGGAAAACCTTAACTTCTGCCCTTTTTTTCCTAGATGAGAATGAAGATTTAAGGAAACTTGCAGAGAATGAAATAACTCTGTGTCAAAAAGAAATAACTCAGCTGAAGCATCAGGTATGGTATTTCTGCAAAGAATAAAGCATTTGTGCTATTCTTAGGCATTAAAGTTTATTAAAGGTTTATAAAAACAAAGAAGTGACTAGCTTGTTACTGTTTAGAATAAATTGGGTTTTTAAAATTTATTTTCTAGATTTATTGAGATATATATTGACCCCCAAAATTGCATATATTTAAGGTGTATGATGTGA
This sequence comes from Trachypithecus francoisi, assembly GCF_009764315.1. NCBI lineage: Eukaryota > Metazoa > Chordata > Mammalia > Primates > Cercopithecidae > Trachypithecus > Trachypithecus francoisi. The sequence continues at coordinate 62,134,580 of NW_022681460.1, forward strand.
TGTTTTGATATATGCATACATTTGGAAATGATTATGACTATCAATAAACTGGCTTTTAAAGAACAAACTTCACGTGGTCCTGTTTTCATCATACAAAAAGTACTGTACAGCTCTCACAGAAAGGTAAATGTCACAGTGATAGTATTTTCTGGAAAGGAAGCGAAATAGTGACGTATCTTCCCTCTTTTTTTTTTTTTTTTTTTTTTAAGAAGGTTAGAGGTAGACATGGGGCAGAAGAGGTTATATATGAAAGGACTTCAAAAGTTTTTGGAAAACTGGAATTAAAAGATATATATATATATATAAACTTTAATGTATTGACATAAGTGCCACCAACTATCAAGTTCAAGACACTTTTGTAAGCAAAAAGGTAATATACCAGCATTTAATGTATCCCTAAAGAACTGAGGGTCCTGGGAATTTAACCATGTCAATGTAGTCTTTTTTATATTATTAACTAAAGAACAATGGGTACCCTTTACAAACTTTTTAAGATTAGGAAACAAAAAAGGAGAAGCCAGATAAGGACTGTAACATGAATGCCTATGGATTTCCCATTGAAACTCTCAAAATTGCCTCTGTTGGATGAGAGGAATGAGCAGGAGCACCGGTGTAGGAGAGGACTCTGGTGAAGCTGTCCCTGGTATTTTGCTAAAACTCTGGCTGATTTTCTCAAAACCCTCCTAGTAAGCAGATACTGTTGTTCTTTGGCCATCCAGAATGTCAATAAGGAAGATGCCTTGAGCATCCCCAAAACGACTATTGCCATGACCTTTGCCCCTAGCCAGTCTGCTTTCGCTTTGACTGGACCCCTTCCACATCTTGGTGGCCATTGTTTTGATTATGCTCTGTCTCCAGGATCATACTGGTAAAGCCATGTTTCACTTGCGGTTACAATTCAAAGAAATGCTTCAGGATCTTGATCCAATTTGTTTAAAATTTCTATTGAAAGCTCTGCTTTTGCCTCCAGCTGATCTGCATGCAAAGGTTCTGGCACCCATCCAGAGGAAAGTTTGCTCACCTTTAATTTTTTTGTCAGAATTTTATAAGCTGAACCAGTTGAGATGTCTTTTGGTGTGGCTGTTGTTTCTGCTGTTAACCATCAGTCCTCTTCAATTAGGGCACAAATAAGATTAATTTTTTTCCTCACAAACTGATGTGGATGGTCTGCCACTGTGGACTTCTTCTTCAACATCATCTTGTCTCTACGTAAAACGAGTTCTCCATTTGTAAACTGCTGATTTCTTCAGGGCATTGTCCCTGTAAACTTTTTCATAAAGCATCAATGATTTCACCATTCTTCCACCCAAGCTTCACCAGCAATTTAATGTTTCTTCTTGCTTCAGTTTTAGCAGAACTGATATGCCCTTTTTAGTGCCTTAAACTAGAACCTGTAACTTCTTATAACAAGTTAGCATGAGTTTATTTTGTTACAAAATAACTTTGAAATACAACTTCTTGAAGTCCCCTGGTACAGTGATAGTAGACCGTGAGCCTCAGGGCCAGGAATATTTATTTTGCATCTCTTACACTATTTAGAATGTCAGACCTAGAGTAAGCCCTCAGGATTTTAAGAATTGGATTACACTGCATTGATTATACATCCAGGAGAATTACAGAACATATAGAGTTAATGAAGAATAATTATATGAAATTAGAGCCACTCTTTGCTAATTCTGTAAAGCAGAGACTAAAGGCTGACAGCAGTTACCTCTGGGGATAAGTGAAAGAATGTGTTAGGTAAGGAAGGACCCAGGAAAGGGGGTACTTATTTTTGAGAATCTGCCTTCCCTTTAGCCAAATGTGAAATTTACTAAAAACTAATGTTCCTATAACCTATGTTAGAAGCGGAGAATTCCACTATAAGGTGAAAAGTGTAGTGTAGCTCGCGTTTTACCCATTTTCTAAATTAAATTTTGTGTGAATAAGAAGGATATGTGTATTAAAGGTTTCTGTTCAATGTGTAGTAATCAACAAACAGAAGTAAAATCCATTTGTTCAAAATTTGAATGATAATGTTGTATTGGCATCGGCTAGAGAGACGGAAAAGTAGTAACTAGCATGGCTTCTGACCAATGTCTAGGGTGAGCAGTGTACTCAGGTATATTCAGGTTCAATTCTAGCTCTTCTACTTACTTTCGAGTTGGGTAATGTTGAGCCACTAGATTATTCAACCCCTGTAAAGTTAGTTTCACATCTTAAGGTAGAACTGTTAATAATACTTACCCCAGATTGTTTTAAGAATTAAAGCATGTACAGTGCTTAGAATGCCTGCCATATATTAAAGAACCAATAAAATGTTGGTAGCTTTTCTTATTAATTAACTTAATCTAAGAAGTCTTTATTCTAGATCCCCTTGATTAGAAACATACTATTGTAATGGAGGGAAGACTGATCTAGGCACAAAAGTTTGTGTTCTTGTGCCTGCTTGGTCAGTAACTAACACTTTGCCCTTAAACAAGTCATTTAATCTCTGTTAACCTCTGTTTCCTTTACATGTAAGATTAAATAATTGGACCAGATAATCTCTAAGGGCCTTTTTAGTTTCAAAATTACAAGTTTATCTTCCATAATAAGAAATCTTAAAATAATACAAATGCAGTTTTGAGTGCTTTTGGTTTTCTGCCATACTGGGCCTTAAATTTCAACAGGAAGGAGCTAGAATCTTCTTTTGCTTTCTACAACAGTGTAATTTCCTAATCACAGCAAGTACTTAGTTCTTATTAACAGAAGAGAGAACTGATATAAAGCATACAAGAACTCCAACAGAAAATAAAACAAGCCAGAAGTTTTAGCTGAATCTTACAGCATTTATAATATAGTTGTAACATTAATACTTTATGGAAGTTACACATTATACAGTTCTAATTGGCAAGATGGTTGAACAGTACTCAGCAATATTAAATTATTTGCTTGGAGAAACAAGTTAAAATTTAAAATTCCTGAATCTAATCATTTAGCTTTTTATTTTTTGGTAAAATTTAAATCTTAATTATAGGAGGGGTGATATTTTTGTATTTACAGATTATCTTACTTTTGGTTCCCTCAGAAGAAACAGATGAAAATGATTTGATCCTGGAAGTAACTGCAGGAGTTGGAGGTCAGGAGGCAATGTTGTTTACTTCAGAGATATTTGATATGTATCAACAATATGCCGCATTTAAAAGATGGCATTTTGAAACCCTGGAATATTTTCCAAGTGAAATAGGTCAGTAAACTATTCGTTTTGTTTCGGGTAAAGTGTTTAGGAAAAGAGTTGGAAAGACCATGACTAGGCTTTAGAACTTATCTGTAAGGATGCTTATGTAGTTTTATGCTCATCCTTTACCTAATAAATTTGAATGCAAATACAATAATTTTGAAATGACCTATAAAATCTCATGGAGAGTCCTTCAATAATACTAACCATTGAATTGCTAACAGTCTTTAAAAGTAGTCTTAGATATGTTACTGATGTCAATTGATTAGCCTCATACATGTTTTGTTTAGTACTTGTAAGCAGTAAAGATAAATATTAAAACACTAAATATTTTAATGTTTTACAGTCTCCATGTTTATCTCCTTTTATAACTTTAAAAATATACCTCAAGATTTTTACAGTCTCCATGTTTATCTCCTTTTATGAGTTTAAAAATATAGTTCAAGCGGAGCTTGCAGTGAGCTGAGATCCGGCCACTGCACTCCAGCCTGGGCGACAGAGCGAGACTCCGTCTCAACAACAACAACAAAAATATAGTTCAAGATAGTAGATGTGATTGATGATCAATTATTTATAAATGGCAGGAATAATAAAAATAATTCTATTTCCCTGTATTTTCAAGGTGGCCTTAGACATGCGTCTGCCAGCATTGGGGGTTCAGAAGCCTATAGGCACATGAAATTTGAAGGAGGTGTGCACAGAGTACAAAGAGTGCCAAAGACAGAAAAGCAAGGCCGCATCCATACTAGCACCATGACTGTAGCGATATTACCCCAGCCTACTGAGGTAAGGCATAAGCCCTTCTCCTTGGAATCCTGGGCCTAGCACAGTGCCTTGCCCCCAGAATAACATTTAGAGTTTACTGAATTGAGTATCGATTTGGTCTTGGAAGCTTGTGTATTTTGAGTTGTATATTATCTCAGTCTAAAAAATATGTTATAATGTTAAAAATCAAGGATTTGTAAATGATACAATGTTGCATTGTCTGTGTATTAATATTTTCCTAATAAGTAGTTACTGTGAGATCATCTCTGTGGGTGAAATAATAACCTATTTAAATATGGACTGGTTGCCTTTATAATGACTTCTGCCTTGTGTGACTGGTTTATGGGGTATTAACAGCAACAATCCTATTTAACAAAGGTAATTAACAGAACTGCTGCTTCATAACCCAGTTACATTAAAATTAAAATATATTGTTATACTGTTCATAATGAGTATACTTTTTCTCACAAAGCAAATTCTCAGTCTATATATTTAAGATAACTTAGTGTAGGAGTTCTGTTTTGCCTCATTTCCTTTCTGCTAAAAAGTGATAGGAGATATCTGACTTGTTTTTCAGAATGAAGTGTGAATGCTTTGAGAAGGAACTCTCAGTGGTTCCTATGCTAATTTTGGGAAAAAGTGCTATTGACTCTGTAATAGGTTTCATGGAGTTCCTTTCTTTAGGTCTTCATAGTTTCTTCAGATCTAATTTTTGTGTGAAGCGTAGATGAGACACTAAACAGTTAAGGGAGAGAGTGAAGTAGAATAAATGGCAGGAGCCACACCTAGCAACCTAGTCACTTAAGTATCTTGGGGTGGAAGTTTTCAGGAAAAGATGAGACACCTGAGGTCCATGTATCATCTTAATTCTTCTAGCAACCATAAGAGGGAGTCACACAGGGAAACATAGAGGTGGAAGGCCCAGGGAATGGTAGGATTCTTACCGCGAGCATTGCAGACATGTCACAGAATGGTTCTTAGTTGTTCATGAAACAGTGCTTTTGATGGTGGCTCCCAGGGCAAAGCATTACCTTGACCTCAGAACCCAGTGTGTTGAGGAATTGAGACCCATGATTTCTTGGTCACTCCCATTTCCATTTGGTTCATCTTTGCCTCCAAATATGTTTGAAATAAAACAAAACAGACCCTTCCCACAGTTCTGAAGCTACCATTGTGTGCGTGTGTGTGGTTTTTTCCCTGCTGCTAGGCTCTTTAAACTCAGAAAAATTTGAAAAAACCTTTCCTTAGCTCACGCATTCAGTTCTAAAAGTAGGCAGAATAGTATCAAGTTCTACTGTTTCTTTGGTAAGAAATGGGTAAAGAGAAGCCAGGTTTCTGAGAACTAGAAAGGATTTGTTTTTCAAAACTGTACAATCCTGTACTATTTCGATTCCTTACTCTTCCAAAAAGCAAAGCAGTTTTAAATTGGTATCCTTCTAGCTACTTTCTAGTCTTAAAATTAAACCTCCCAAATATATGAATTCTGTTCATGTTGTGTATTTATAAATGGGTCGCTCTTGCCTTTATAAAGTTGGTACATATAACCTTTTAAAATACCAGTTTTTCTTCTGTGTAGTTTAATCTCGTGATTAATCCGAAAGATTTGAGAATTGACACTAAGCGAGCCAGTGGAGCTGGGGGGCAGCATGTAAATACCACAGACAGTGCTGTCCGGATAGTTCATCTTCCAACAGGTGTGTACTTATTCCTTCAACATATGACACCAAAGAAATCAATTTTGGAATAATTTGACTAATTTTCCACTGAAATAGATCCTTGGTTACCAGAGAAATGTATACTACTAAGGATTATTATTAAATACTTGATTTACTTAGAATCCTTGCCTGATACTCTGGGGGATAATTGCAAGGCCAGGAAGAAGGAGGGATCCAAAATCAGGGAATGTCTGTATTAATGATTTATAGAAGGTGTGGATGGTCCTTCCAGGTGGAGTTCTGAGGTTTATACTTAAAAAGAAAATTCTCACAATGAAGTTATTATCATGGGTTCTTTATCAGAAAATGCTCTAAATCATTGGTTCTGAGCATTTTTGCAGGGGAGGGGAACATGGCCTCCTTTGAAAAACTGATATGAAAGCATTGTACAGTTTTGCATATAACTGCAGGGGCTTCTTTCCATTAACTTCATTCACATACCTCCAGGGGATCTGATTCTAGATAGTTAGGCAAAGGGACTACATCCAAATCTTTTAAGTCTCCAGTACACTGTAGGTTGAACTAAACGTCTTTCACAAGTATTACCACAGTGATTCACATGTGATAATGCATATGGATAGCAAATCTCAGTTATCTAGAAGGGAAACAAGAATCTCTTACTATGACTGATTTCAAAGGGGCATAATCCCTATTAACTAATAGTGGTTGAGGCCAGTACTGGATTGTTATGATTTTGTTCTTTTAATTATGGGAATATCCTTAGGTTAAACTGGATGATGTCTTAGGTAATACAGAATACAAAACAGGAATTGGGGGGAAAAAATGGATAGCCTAAAAAAATTAAGTGATTTTCTCTAGTAATAGGATTTCTTATTTATCTTCGTTTCTGTAAGTAGTTGTTACTTTTAAAACATGGTGGCTAGCTGAGGGGAAACAATCCGTATTAAATGATTTATGCTGATTTTTTAGTATGTATGCCTTCAGTATAGAAATACTTTGTGCTAGGCACAGTGTGTGTGGCTCACGCCTGTAATCCCAGCACTTTGGGAGGCTGAGGCGGGCGGATCATGAGGTCAGGAGATCAAGACGATCCTGACTAACATGGTGAAACCCTGTCTCTACTAAAAATACAAAAAAAAATTAGCCAGGCGTGGTGGCAGGCGCCTGTAGTCCCAGCTACTGGGGAGACTGAGGCAGGAGAATCGCTTGAACCCGGGAGGCAGAGCTTGCAGTGAGCCAAGATATCACCACTGCACTCCAGCCTGGGTGACAGAGTGAGACTCCATCTCAAACAAAAAAAAAAAAAAAAGAAAGAAATACTTTGTGCTATTTGTGCTATTGCTCAAACTTAAATTTTCAGTTTTCTGATAAACTCTGCAAAAGTGAAGTCTATAGTCTCTCCCTTTTTTATTAGAGTCCTGTTTTTTCCTCCTCATAAAGGAAGAAGAAAAAGGATGAGGAGGAAAAGGAGTATTCCTTGATAATAAGTAAAGAAGATTTTTCTATTAAAACTTTTTAATTCTCGTAACACTATTCAGGTGTTGTTTCTGAATGTCAACAAGAGAGATCTCAACTGAAAAACAGAGAGCTGGCTATGACAAAGTTACGTGCAAAACTGTACAGCATGCATCTAGAAAAAGAAGCAAATAAAAGACAGAATGCTAGAAAAATTCAGGTAAAAAATGAATTTTAAAAATGCTTTTAAAGGATAGAAATATTTTTATATAATTCAGCTTTTTTTAAAATAACTCAGTTTTTACATATCATATTTGTTTTAACCTGTGTTGAAAACAATTCAGGTAGTGAGGGCTATCCTTGTTTGATAGTAATCTTACACCTCTGCCCTGTTTTCTATATTCAAAGGTATTTTTCTCAGACTTTTAATCAGTTACTAAAAATAAAGATATATACTGAGTCCTCATTCATTTTTAATCCTTTGAAATTGTAATATGCAAGGAAGTTTGAAATCTAACTCAACTTGGCTTTCTTCCTGTTTGGTGTTTAATTTTTGTTGTTGTTGTTTGTTATTGAGATAGAGTTTCGCTCTTGTCACCCAGGCTGGAGTGCAGTGGCGCGATCTCGGCTCATTGCAACCTCTGCTTCCTGGGTTCAAGCGATTCTCCTGCCTCAGCCTCCTGAGTAGCTGGGATTATAGGTGTCCGCCAGCACACTCGGCTAATTTTTTGTATTTTTACTAGAGACGGGGTTCCGCCATGTTGGGCAGCCTGGTCTTGAACTCCTGACCTCAGGTGATCTACCCACTTCAGCCTCCCAAAGTGCTGAGATTACAGGCATGAGCCACTGCGCCCTGCCAGTATTTAATTTTATAACTACAGAGCCTTTTAAGAACTCCTTAATATGGGAAACTCACCGCCTTGTTATCACGGAAGACAACTGCATTAATTCACAGAGATAATACGTATTCAGCGACTATAGGAATAGCAACTATGTGCCAGGCTCTATACCCATCATCACTGGGTAGCAGACACTGTATTTTGCAGATGGGGAAACTAAGTTGCCTGAGGTCATAGAACATTGAAGTGGCTGAGGCAGGATTCAGATATTAATCTGATTTTAGAGCACATGTTCTTTTTCTATATCATGTTCCCATGTCATTTGGGGATTCTAAGTGTTTAAAACCTGATTCTCGCATTTCGATTCATGTTATAAATCAAGAACTTAAGTCTCCAGATCAGTTAAATTTGTAGGTTTAAATTGCCCTGAATCTAACTGAATCTCATCTTTTTTTCTATATACAGATTGGAAGTAAAGGAAGATCAGAGAAAATAAGAACATATAATTTTCCACAGAACCGGGTCACAGATCACAGAATAAGCAAGACACTGCATGATCTTGAAACTTTTATGCAGGGAGATTATCTACTGGATGAACTTGTACAGTCATTGAAGGAATACGCCAATTATGAATCTTTAGTAGAAATTATTTCCCAAAAAGTTTAAGTTGATTTGTTATTTATAGACTTTCGTAGCTTAGAAAAATTCTACAGCACATCCACATAGGGTGAAGATACCCTTATTCTCTTAAAAAACATGAGTTAACACAGTTGGAGGTAATATGTGTATTTTGAAGTCATAATTTACACAGATCTCTCTCAATGCATTAGCAAAAATCATACAATATACAGATGGTCCTTGATTTACATTGTGGTTAATTCCCAGTAAACCCATCATAAGTTAAAAAAGAATATAACGTTAGCAACACAGCAGCCTCCTACTTAATGACAGCTTGATGTAACAATTTTCCAATTTTACTGTGGTATGAAAGAGGCATGATTCGTAAGTCCTAAGGAGCTCCTCAGCTTGAAATAGGCCTGCATCCCTGTAAACCCATCATAAAGTCAAAAAAATCCTAAAACCATCATAAGTTGGTGACCACCTGTAATCATGACGTAGTGGTAAATCTTGGACACTTCCTTACAATAAGTAGACAAAGGAAAATCATCCTTTGTCCTGTTCTATGTAAGTATTTAATGTTCAAAAATTCAGTTTAAATATTATGAAAAACTTTAAACATAAAGTAGTAGAAATATGACAGTAAATACTGTATCCTGATATCTAGTCAGGAGACAGAAACCATACCATTAACTTGAACAGGGATAATTTTAATATAAAAAAACTGTTAACTGATAATGGTATCAGCTTTTAAGAGGCATGAAAGAGCTACGATGTTCTAGGACTGAGAGTACCCAAGTTCAGAATACCCTTGAAAGGGGCTCCCCTTACCCATGGTGAAGTCAGGCCTAATGGAGAGAGAGTGGCTATAGCCTCCTCAGTGATGGGGAAATTCCCTGTCTTGCCTTGAGCCAGAGCTGGTGTACAGCTGGTGGATCGGGTCTTAGAAGCAAAGAACCTCACACCCTCTACTGGTAAGCCAGAAGCCTCTTGCCAGGGTGTGAGCAAAACTTGGACAGGAACTCTCAGTAGATGTTTGTGTTTGTCAAGACTCTCCAGACAAACTCCCTTAAAAGGATTGGCTTGTGTGATTATTATTAAGTCCAACAAGTCCAAAAGCTGGAGTGTGAGGCAAGAGGCTGGAGACCCAGGAAAGCTGATAGTGCAGGTCCAGTCCAAAGGTATCTGTTGGAGGATTCTCTTGTTCTTGGAAGAGGACAGTCATTTTTTCTCTTCAGACCTCCACCTGACTGGATCAAGCCCACTAACATTGAGGAGGGCAGTCTGCATTACTCAAAGTTCACTGATTTAAATGTCAATCTCATGTAAAAACACCCTCACAGAAACACCTAGCATAATGTTTGACCTTATAATTGGAAAATCAGAGCAGAAGTTAAATCTCTTAAAAAAAAAGTATGACCCAGTAGCTAGGCACCCTGTGGCCCAGCCAAGTTGACACATAAAATTAACTGTCACAATATCATCTTAGAAGCAAGAGAAGCCCCTTTATTCTGCAGTGCCCCTCTACCAACACCTTCTGACAAAGAACATGGTGCTATTTGGCATAGGAGAAATGTTCAGTTTGCTATGGCTTGAATGTGTCCCCTCAAATTCAAGTGTTGCCAATGTGACAGCATCAAGAGGTGGGCCATTTAAGAGATCACTAGGCCATGAGGGATTCTCTCAGGACTGGGGTGAAGGCCCTTAATAAAAGAGGCTTCAGGGAGCATCCTGCTAGCTTGCCTTCTGTATGTGAGAACACAGCAAGAAAGCCCTAGTCAACAAGTGCAAGCTCCTTGATCTTAGACTTCCCATCCTCCAGCACTGTGAGAAATACATTTCTGTTCTTTACAAATTACCCAGTCACCTGTATTCTGTTAAAGCAGCACAAAATGAAGATAACATACCTGAACACCTGAACATTCTTCACAAGGTAGTAAATGTACTGCTTTATTCTGGTCTCAGTATTGTGTGCTCAATAAGGAAATGAGAAAGGGTGGATCAAGGTATAGGATAAACAAGTTACTGCTAGACCTCTCACAATGCCATTAATGGTAAGACTGTATTTTTGTCATTCTTGTCTCTTCGGAAGCTAACACCATGCTATAATAGGCACTAAATAGATGTGTAAAAACATACCTTGTTTGTCTAGAAATCTGGTGTACTGCTCAGAAAGAACCAAAATTCAACTTAATTTCAAAGGGCCTGAAGCACTAATTAATCAAAATTCTTAGTTTTTAATGGTACTACCACTCTCAAATTTAAAATGGCATCTTAAGTTCCCCTTCCTCGTGTTGGATTTATTGCTAAAACCTGCAATCCTTTTTAGTTCCATTACCACTGCTCTTGTCCAGAATTACTTCTCAGACTACTTAATAGTCACCTGACTTCTCCCCTGCATCCTATTTGCTGTCTAATTCTGGTTACAAATAAGTAACTGCCAAATTAATCTTTCTAAAAAGCAAGACTGATTTCGTCACTCCTTTGCTCAACAATGTAAAATCTCCCATTGCCTCCCAAATAAAACCAGCTCTCCACTGTGTATACATCCATGATCTGTATTCAGCATCATTTTGTATTAGCTCACTTTCCACAACACCCCCCATGCCACATCAAATTATCTTAATAAATGCAACTGCATTTACCCTTTCCCTTACTTTGTTCTTTATGTTGTAGAAGGCCTCCTTTGTGCCTGTTTCTTCAGAAGACATCCCCTACAGCCATGGTTCTCATCCAGAGGGCCTTTGGCCCCCAGGAGACATCTGGCAATGTTTAGAGACAGTTATCACAACTCGAAGACAGAATAAAAGAGATGCTGCTAAACACCCTACAACAATTATCTGGCCCAAAAGTGCTGAGGTTAAGAAGCCCTGTCCTACAGATTATTCCCTTATCCTGGTACATAGAAGTAACTCATTTTTTCTATGAAAATTTCCACAATTTTCTTTTTGAGATGGAGTTTCACTCTTGTTGGCCAGGCTGGAGTGTAATGGCATGGTATCAGTTCACTGCAACCTTCGCCTCCTGGGTTCAAGTGATTCTCCTGCCTCAGCCTGCCAAGTAGCTGGGATTACAGGCACGCACCCAACGCCTGGCTAATTTTTTGTATTTTTAATAGAGATGGGGTTTCACAATATTGGCCAGGCTGGTCTCGAACTCCTGACCTCAGGTGATCTGCCTGCCTAGGCCTCCCAGGTGCTGGGATTACAGGCATGAGCCACCACACCTGGCCAAAATTTCCATAAATTTAAATGTATTTGACTCATCCAGTGTTCCACATAGCTTTATTTTACACACCTTACCCCACAGACATGCCTCATGATTCGTATTCAGAAATTATTTACTGAACACCTATTATGGCTATTATGTAGCAAGCTCACAGATAATAAGCACAAGGGCAGGTATCATGTCCCATTTATTTCCATATATCCCACTGTTTTGCATGTGGTAGGTCTGCGATAAGAATTTTATGAAAGAATGAGGGCAGTTCTCTCTGCACTTCATGTTCCACCTAAACACCCAACAACTGATTGATGCTAATTTGGAAAATGAGATGTATACATCTATTGGCATCTAGTAAAATTCAGAATGTCCCCCTGCCCTTTATTTTTTGGTCGCCAGGCTGGAGTGCAGTGATGCGATCTCAGCTCACTGCAACCTCTGCCTCTGGGCTCAAGCCATCCTCCCACCTCGGCCTCCCAAGTAACTGCGACTACAGGTGTGCACCACCATGCCTGGCTAATTTTTGCTTTTTTTATTTTTGGTAGAGATGGGGTTTCACCATGTTGACTCCTGGGCTCAAGCAATCCTCCTGCCTGTGACTCCCAAAGTGCTGGGGTTACAGGATTGAGCCACCATACCCCGCCCGTGTGGCCCTAAGTTTCTCACTTAGATGAGAATTAGCAGGTGCCAGTGAACCGAACATACTGTCAGTTATGAATAATATAATTAAAGCTCAAACATCACTTAATGTCAATGATTCAGTAACCCAATGAGCTGAAAAAAAAAACTGACAAATTATTCTAGCATGCAACAAAACATGCTTGGTTCTTTATATTACATTATGACAGAAATTTTGATTTCTTCAATAATCTATCAGCCTTTTTCTGGAGAATAAAAAAAACTGCTGGAGAACAAATCTAAGCTGAGGATAAGATCCAAAGGTTGTATTCCAGATGCTCAGCTAATTTAATGTGCCAGGCACGGTGGCTCATGCCACCCAGCACTTTGGGAGGCCAAGGAGGACGGATCAGTTGAGGTCAGGAGTTCAAGACCAGCCTGGCCAACAAGGTGAAATAAACCCTGTCTCTACTAAAAATATAAAAATTGGCCACGCGTGGTGGCACATGCCTATAATCCCAGCTACTTGGGAGGCTGAGGCAGGAGAATCGCTTGAACCAGGAGGCAGGGGTTGCAATGGGCCAAGATTGCGCCACTGCACTCCAGTCTGGGCTACAGAGTGAGACTCGGTCTCAAAAAAATAAAAATAAAAAATAATGTAATGAGAACCCTTGCTTGCTTCAAATTTTGTATTTCTGCCAGCATCTGAAAATAAAAGAGGTGAATACAGTTATCTCTAAGGTCAAATTGTGAAGTAATGTGAAATGTACTAAAACCAACCAGGGCTCCAGCAGACAGTGTTATAGGCTAGCACAGCATAAGCGGAAAGGACATGGACTTTTTGAATCCTGCAGACTGGCACTAGAATTTCTGCTTACTAGCTGTGTGGTTCTGGTAGCCACAGTGAGAATTAACTCACACTGAGAAGCACAACCATTATACACTGAAAATAATGCTAACCTATTGTGAGAATGAAAGGCTAACATTTACATTATTTTTTACATAAAAAAGCTATTATAGTTTTAATATTCTATCAACAAATAACTACCTTGCCAAAATTCTTCCAACAACTAACCACTGCAATCAGAAGAAAGTCTAAACTCTACATGGAACACCCACAAGGTCCCACAGGATCTGGCTTCTGCCTACCTCTCTAACCTCATCTCCTCTCTTTCTTGCTAAGTTGTAGTCAGGCATTCCCTCTGCTTATTATTCCCTGTTTATTATGCAGTTCTGCATGGCCAGTTCAACACTCACATCCGGGTTCAAAGCCTCAGAAAGCGCCATGACCATCCAAAATCCTTAACCTATACTAATCTGCATTCTCTACCCCAATACATTATTTCATATCCTTTTTCGTGTTCTGAAATTGTTCACTGTCAACTTCTTTCCCATTGGTCTCTGTAAACTCCCTGAAGGACAGAACTTTGTCTTTTTAACCCTGAAGCTCCAGGACCTAGCCCCAGGGCCAGGCTAGGGTGAGGCAAGGAAGCACAGGCCTCAGGTGCATTTACGGGGATGAAAAAAATTTCAGTCATCAAGAGTGACACTATTTTAATGTAACATTTTTTAAATGGAAAAGACAAAAAACCCATAATGAACTAATGATCAAATTTTAGGTAGACAGGATCCACCCAGCACTTGTATGATTCATCCTAATCCTGGCCGCGCCACACAGGACGCGTCACTAATGGTACTGAACACTGACTACAGCCAAGAACTCACTTCGAGGCTGCAGAAAGGCACCAGAGGAAAACAGCAAACGAGGATTCGCCTTTTTGGAGTTCACATCCCGTTGCTTCACTGGGCTGTAGCCATAAAGCTGAGTTCAGGGAATGCACTGTCCTACTTAAGTGCATATTCAAATTGTGAAAAGTTGAGCATCACTAATACTCCGGTACACTTTCATACTGATGTCCATGCCAGCCATCACTAAAAGCTCCCTTGGCCAGGGGGGTCAGGGGGGACTTCTATTTATTCTTTTTTTGGGAGCAGGACTACTGTCTCCTACGCTTGGTCCTTGAAGGAAAGGAACAAAAACCCAGGAAAGCGTAAACCAAGTGTCTGAAGGGTGGTTGAAAATACAAATAAATGCGCTCGCAAGGAAGAAGTGCCTGGGTCCCACCCTCGGCCCCGCCGGAAGGCCCTGGGAGATGCAGCCGCAGATCTCCCAAAGGTGATGTCAGCCTGCCGCAGGGAGAGCCGCACAGCCCCTCTACGCGGCCCGCCCTCACCCAGCCCCGGGGAAAAAAAAATCGCGGGGAACCCCGGTGCGCAAGCGCCGACCCGCCAACTCTGCAGCCACAACCCGCCAAGGCGCCTGCGCAGAGACGTGGGTCAAGGGGAGGGGCGAGTTAGGAGGGAGAGCGGAGCGCGCGCGTAAATCCTAGAGAGGCGGGCTAAGCTGGGCTTGGGGGAGGGTCCGTCTTCCGGAAAGTCTGGATTCCCGGACGAGCCGAGTTGCCGCTCACCGAACTGCCGTTCGAGAGATGATCGAAGAAAGTCGGCTACCATTTGTACCCATCGAAGATCTCCAGATGGAAGCCGGCGCTGAATTTGGGCTGAGATTAGGACTTGCAGGAGGCCGGTCCGGAAGACGGCGGAGGGAATCTTGGCGGGCGCACGCATGCGTGGTAGGCCCTCCACACGTGTGGCCGGGCCGCGGCCTCCCCGCGCTCGGAGATCCCGCCCCCGGCCGTAGCATTTTTCCGGACGTGGGTAGCCGGTAAGCTGAAAGGGGGCTGGGCTTCGCGGCTCGGCCCCGCCTCGGCAGCGTCCAATTGGGCGCGGAAGAGGGCGCCCCCACCCACCGCCCTCCTATTGGTGCGTGCATGCGAGCGACGCGCCTGATTGGACCGCGCGGATTTAGGCACCAAATTCAAAGATTTTAAAAGTACCAGCTGGCGCCTTTTAAGAGATACAGGTCTGTGAAGCAGGCAGGTTGCTCAGCTTCTCTCGAAGCGGTTCCTTTACCTGAGGCGGACTCCACGTCGGCTGGCATGAGCCGGCGCCCCTGCAGCTGCGCCCCACGGCCACCCCGCTGCTCCTGCAGCGCCAGCCCCAGCGCCGTGACAGCCGCCGGGCGCCCTCGACCCTCGGATAGTGAGTGAGGGGAGCGGGCGCGAGGGGGGCGCGCACGCCAGAGGGGTGCATGAGGAGGGCCGCAGCCTGAGGCCCTGACCCGACATCCCCCGGAGCCTGGGCGCGCGGCCACGCCACACGCCCGGCCTCCGGCGGCGGCAGCGGTTCCTGGGTCCAGGAGGAGGGCGGCTGGGGATCTTGGGGAAGCCAGATGTGCAGGGGCCGGATGGCGGGCCGCGGGGTCCCGTCACCCACGCTGACCCTGGACTCCAACCCCCGGAGGTGCGGGTCGTGGCATCCCAGGGCGCCCTTTTTCCTTCTCGGAAGACCCACCAACCCCACCCTGCTTGAATAGGCGCCAAATGCCCCTCCCCTCCCCCACCCCGGGGCCCCCGGCGGTGACAGGGCTGCGAGAAGGCAGCCCCCAGGGCCTGACCAGGTGCCTCACCTTCGTCCCCCTGCGCCCCTTTTCTACATCTGCCCCGCACCCTCACAGCCAAAGGCAGTTTCCCCGATTTTTCGCGGTCCCAGCCTCACTGGCGGGCGCGGGAGATCGCGCTCGCGGTTATCTCCCGCCGCCTCCGCGTGTCCTGCGCCCTGTGGGGCAGCCTCACCGATCTCTCAGGAGTTCTAGGGTCTACCTCCCCACTCCCGCCAAACGGAGTAACCCCCCCACCTCATTGGACCAGACTCAACTGGGACATCCAAACAAAAACGTTACTTTTCCCCATTTTTTTCTTCCTTTGCCCATTAACCCAGTCTCAGGGCCTGGAGTGGAAAGGGAAGAGTTTTTAAAAAGCAGTTTTTACTACAAACCTTGCATTTGTCCATAGTGTTAAGATGATTTTGTGAGAATCGAAGAATTGGTGACTTTTTCCCCATAACTCATGAAGAACTAGATAGTCCTTTATTTCAAAGCTTGTAGAGAATGGAAGGCACTCAAATGCTTATTTTTACCCTCTTTGTTGCTACCTCTAAATAAAATCCATATGCCCTTATTTTTACCTGAGAAATAACCTAAAATGAAAAAAATTAGCAATTCGGCATTGTACTATTTTGTAATGACTTTTATTAAAAAAGAACTCTAGAAGTCTCAGGAGAAAAAAAATGCTTAATTTTAATTTTAATAGAAAGTATATTTCTAGAAGATCCTGGATCATCAATCTACCATCGAAATTTTGAAGCTTGATGGCTTTATGAGGGTTTTTTTTTCTTTTTTGATAACTCCATTTGTCTTTACTACCTTGCTCTTCAGAAAGAATTTGCTGCCTGTTGGAATTTTTTCCCCAGTTTACAGGTTTGAGGAGATGAAATTAAAAATACATATATGTTACCTCCAAATAGTTTTGAAAGTAGGCTTTTCTAAAATTTTCTCGTAAAAATTACTTTATGGTCACAAGCATTGGGCCTCTTAAACTCTTAAGGAATGGCCATGCCTAACGTTGACCACATGGTAGTTATCTGTAGATATTAGAGACTGGAACTTAATTATTTTAGTTAACAGAAGAGTTACAAGGATTTTTAAGGACTGCAGCCTTATTTATGACATTTAATATGGAGGATCAGGTCTATATTGGAAAATTAAATGTAAAGTCAAACATTGTAAAATTTTCTTTTCTCTGTATAACTGGGCTGGGAGTGGGTAAATGAGAAGTTTAAACAATGCCATGTATGAGTCTTATTACTATCTGCACTTGGGGGAAAAGTAGGAATAGGACATTCCAAGTTCACAAAGCTAGTCAAAAGGTTAAGCCAGGATTTTCATTCAAACTTGGATCTGATTCTTAACTCTATACATTCTAATGGAAAAGTATGTGTTATTCTGAAATATATACTTCTTTGTGAAATGTGCTTTACTACTTCTAAATGTTAATGATTGGCAATGTAAGGAATATGAAGGGATTTGGCTTATGTGATTAAAAATAGATTGTATTGACTAGACCCTTGTGACAGGGACTTTACCTTGCATTTAGTCCTGTTTTATTGTCTTACTCTCATTTTATGGATGAGGAAACAGGTTTTTAAGCATTAATTTCATCAGTTTTCCATAACTCAGTAAATAGCACTATATCACCTTAGATACTCAAGCCTTAAACCCCAGGGTGTTTTTTTACTCTCCTTTTCTTCATATCCACATCTAGTAGATTAGCAGCAAGTTGACTTTACCCTCCTAAATAACAGACCTTGAATCTATGCAGTTACTTTCATTTCCGCTACAATCCTTCTAGTCTGAGTTTCCCACACTCTGTACTTCTGTGATAAACATTTCTAACTATGTTCTCTCTGCTTCTACTTTTACCTTTCTGCAATTCATTCTCCACAACTGCCAATGATCTTCTAAAAATGTAAACCAAACTTCTCTCCTCCACATAGGACCCAGCCTACCACAAATCTGCAGATCATTGTACCTCTTCAACTATAATTTTCAATAACCTCCCCCAACTCAGCCCTACAGGTATTGGTCTTTATTGAGCACTTGCATTTTTCCTTGTTTCCTATGTTTCCCATCATCTGGAACTCTTCCACTAGATTTCCATAAGGTGTTCAGATTTCAGAATGTCAGCTTTGCTAAAAGATCATCCCTAATTAATATCTTTCTCTCCCCCTACCCTGTCACTGAGTGGATGTTGGATAAATAAGTGAAATGGTTCAACTGAACTCTTAGCCCTCAACTGTTTAATTCAAGAGGTTATGAAGCCATATAATATTTTCTGTCTTTCTGGATAATAAGTCAATTATATGAATACTTCACATATTTCCCACATTTGGCCTGGTCATTGGAAAACACTTAGCTAGTTAAAAGGAATGGATTTAAGCTTTTGCAAACAGTTGCTTCAGCTTCCTTTTTTATAAAACATCATGCTATGCTAATCTGTTTCTTCTGCAGTATTGTTATGGAAATGAAAAATACATTAATTTCACGTTTTAAAATTAAATCAACAGCCAACATCCAGATTTCACTTTCATTTAATACCTTTCTCCAAAAAAAAAAAAAAAAGGAAACCAGAGTTCCTTGGAGAAATGACTGATTCTAGGGCTGGAACAGGGAAATTAGAAGATGCGCTTAGAGCGTCTTGTAGTCCCAGAAAGTAAGGGATGTTCAAAACACAAAATGATTTAAGTATGTGAAATGGACACCAATGTCAACGGAAAGAGGTCACAATAGCAAAAGCTGGAACAATTTGAGCAATACATTAAGTAGTATTGGATTATAACCCAAAGTCTATGAGTTTATACTGATATAAATGATTGGTAGTATGAATAAATAGGAGATTAATGGACAAATCTGCTGTACAGAAGAATTCCAAATGATTTATAAATTTACTCCTTTAAGTGTGAGGTGTGCATAGTGACTTCCAAAAAGTTTCAAATGGAAAAAGAACAAAAAGGAGTAACTTTACATTTGGAGCAAGCTCAGAAATACTACCTCAGCCAAGTCATCAAGGTTAACATCAGTTCAAATCATAGCACCTCACCTCTGTGGTCTAAAAACCCACAGCCCCAGACTAAGACTGAGAAAAACTTGACAAATCCTAATTGTGGAATAGGCTACAAAATAACCAGTATTTCTCAGAATTGTCAAGGTAATTATCAACAAGGAAATTGTCATAGTCAAGAGGAGCCTGAGGAGATGTGATGACTAAATGTAATGTATCCTGGATAAGACCCTGGAACAGTAAAAAGACTTTAGGTAGGAACCACAGCAGTCCACATAAAATAGGGATTTTAGTTAATAATGCAGCAATATTGGTTAATTTGTTGTGACATGCATTCATGTTAGTAATATAAGTTGAGCAATGGGGGTACAGGAATTCTGCACTATTCTTGCAACTTTTCTGTAAATTCAGAATAAGTTTACTAAAATTCTTTTAAAATACCAGACCTTTTCTTTCTTTTTTCTTTTTTAAGACAGGGTTTCCCTCTGTCTTCCAGGCTGGAATGCAGTGGTATGATCACAACTCCCTGCAGCCTCAACCTCCCAGGCTCAAACAATTCTCCCGCCTCAACCTCCCTAGTAGTTGGGACCGCAGGTGCATGCCACCATGCCCAGCTAGTTTCTTTTTTTAATTTTTATAGAGATGGAGTCTCTTTATGTTGCCTAGACTGGTCTGAACACCTGAGCTCAAGCAATCTCCCAATCCCAGCCTCCCAAAGTGTTGGGATTATAGGCATGAGTCACTGCACCTGACCTAAATACTAAATCTAATTATTCATGTGAAAATATATGTTGTTGCAAGAGGAATGTGGTAGTCATTTTAACTCCTTAAGTGCTAATTTCGTGAGGAAGAGTACAGATTCTAATGTTGGTATTAGCTAACAAAAAAAAATGGGAAACACATTTTTATATCATATGTCTTCATTGTGTCAGGCACTGCTATTTGCTTGGATTTTGTCATAAGCAGTAACAGTCATGTCTGGCCTTTAAGGAACTTAAAAGTACTTTTAAAAATTTCAATTTGGTAGTGCTTTAAAGTAGGGTTTGATGAGGTCTGAAAAGTTCCCTCAAAAAAAAAAAAAAGAAGAAGCTCTCCATGAGTAATGGATTAGAAGCTAAATAGGCAAAGGAAGCGGAAAAGATTCTAAGCAGGGAAAGGCATAAGGTACAAAGCCCCTGGGATGGAAAGGTCATTGTTACTAAGGACTGAAAAGGGCCAGCTCACATGAGAAAAAAATGTACACATTTTTTTCTTTAGTACCTTAAGTGCGCTTGCACCATAAATTCTGGCTTTTCTGTCATTTTTATAAACAGTATAAATGTTATTCATTAGATCTGTTTTTCCAGAGCACCTCATTATAATGAGGAAGAGAAATCTGCCTCATTTAATTAACTACCTGTATTGGGCAAACTAAGCTACACTTCAGTGTGCTCAATTGTAAAAATAACAATTCCCCATCCTACCTCAAAAGGTTTGTAAGCACTGGAAATTGCAAACTTCTAAACAAGTTTAAAGTATTTGCATCATTATTAGCTCTAATTTTAAAGAACTGTCCATATTCAAAGAACAGTGTTGAATGAAAGAGGTTCTATAGGACAACCTCCCAGTAACTGTTCTAAAGACAGCAGAAAGAGAATGACTTTGAATTCCTGAAGTATTTTCAGGCCTTTTTGGTTTAGGCAGCTAAACAAAGCAGAGCGTGCCTTCATAAGTGACTTCTGCTTTTTTATCCTCTCATGTAAATTGTGGTCATGTATAAATCAAACCTAATTCTTTAGTTGATTTGAGGCAAAAATAGAAGCAATCTCTTGGCATTTTTTACTTTTCCTCTGAATGAAAGTAAACCACTCAGAATCATTTGTTCTAGATTTAGGGTTAATTAGGGAGCTAGAATTTGTATATTCTTTATTTTTTATGCAGCTCAACTCTTAATTTTATGTTTAGTGGGATCCTGGAGCACATACTATGTATCTTTCACTGTATTAACATTGGGAATTTACAAGCAGTTTCTCTCTACAAGTTACTTTCTATGAAAGTGTCCATTTGTACTTTGAGTTGAAAAGTTTTGCTCTACGTAAAAAATAGTTAAATTTAATGTGAACACATTACCAATATTTAGTGCAGACTAAGCATACTGATGCTATATATATTTACTTACAGTATAAATTGTTAGCTATATATGATTGGCTTGTGTGGGGATGGTAGATGGGGCACATTTTAACCTGGCATTTAATATTCAGGCTCATGTCCGCATTGTTTCCCTGCTCTTATTCTCTGCCTTCAACAATGCTAAACAGTTTCTGAACTCATCTACCATATTCCTTCCCAGCATTGTGCCATTGCTCAAATTGTGAATGCCCTTACCAGGCCACTGTTGCCTGACAATCCTAATCACTTTTTAGAGTTGTGGTTCTCAACTGAAGAATAGAGGAAATTTTGCAGCTGGCCTTTTCCCCTCCCCAATATTTGGCAATAACTGGTAACTGGAGACATTGCATATTGGGAGTGGGGGCTGCCCTTGGTGTCTAATGGGTAAAGGCTGCTTAACATCCTACAATGCACAGGACAACCCCTGAGAACAAAGAGGCATTCACTGCAAAATGTAGCACAGGGATGGTGAAACCTTTCTTTAAAGCTATCTTAAGACGCTGCCTGCTCCATTGTGTCTTAACTGATTTCTTAGGTCCTGAGGGTTGGAGCAGGGTGGTAATAAAACCCTGAACAAGTCTTTCCTTTTTTTCTATTTATCATTAATAGCAAGTTTATCTTAAGTTATTTAAAGCAATTGAACAGTAATTTACACCTGCTGCCCTACCACTCATATTTTTAAATCTGGTTAATTGATTAGAGTGTCATTCTTTTCTTCTTTACCAACTCTTAGTTTTGATTGATAGCAGAACTATTCATTCTTACGGTGGAATGTCTTTGTTCAGTGATTAAAAGACAGCAGTTTCCAGCACATATTAGAGAAGATACAGGGAGATGTCCCTGTACTTGAGTTTACTATCCAGTAAGGTAGACAAATGCTTTAAGTATATTAGAAGGTCACCGGCCGGGCGCGGTGGCTCAAGCCTGTAATCCCAGCACTTTGGGAGGCCGAGACGGGCGGATCACGAGGTCAGGAGATCGAGACCATCCTGGCTAATACGGTGAAACCCCGTCTCTATTAAAAAAAAAAAAAATACAAAAAACTAGCCGGGTGAGGTGGCGGGCGACTGTAGTCCCAGCTACTCGGGAGGCTGAGGCAGGAGAAGGGCGTAAACCCGGGAGGCGGAGCTTGCAGTGAGCTGAGATCTGGCCACTGCACTCCAGCCTGGGTGACAGAGCGAGACTCCGTCTCAAAAAAAGAAAAAAAAAAAAAAAGGTCACCAAGAGCACCCATCAGAATAAAACTTGGAGATAAGAGCTGTGGGAATTCAGGTAGACTTTAATTTATAGTTGTTTAAATGTGTTATTAGTTCTTTTCTCCACGCTACCTATAGATTTCTTGATTAGTTATTTTAAGGCTTGCAATCATTGCTAATGGTGAAATAATATACAAAATTTTTATTATTTTTATCAAGATTATTCCCACCCTTATACATTATCCTCCTGTACTAATCTTAACCATTTTTGCTGTCAGTGGCTTGGGTTGTGCTTAAGTCAAAGAGAACCATAATGTCATTTAAGTCCAAGGAATAAACACTGAATCTAAAAGTATTTGTGGTTACTCTAAGGATAACTTTGACCATAGAGCCTACTCTTTTGATACATCACATTTTCTCATTTGTTCCATAAACACAGATGTTTATTTTATAGCCCCTTTTTCCACTATTTTTTACTCAATCAGTTATAGATAACAGTCAGATGTTACAGCCATCCAAAAGCAGTCTGCTCTGAAATGCCTTCTCAAGAATAATATAATTTGTATATACTTACAAGATTTAAGTAATATTTTCACATATTGTTGTCATATCAATAATTAAACTTGAATAACATCACAGCTGTATAAGCAAGTACATGTAGACAATACCTAATGCTGAGAGATGGCAAAGTAATCTTTGTATATCCCAATTTAAGCAGTAGGGATGTGTGGAAATTTTGCCATTAAGATATAAATGTTATGTTCTTTTTATAGGTTGTAAAGAAGAAGAAAGTTCTACCCTTTCTGTCAAAATGAAGTGTGATTTTAATTGTAACCATGTTCATTCCGGACTTAAACTGGTAAAACCTGATGACATTGGAAGACTAGTTTCCTACACCCCTGCATATTTGGAAGGTTCCTGTAAAGACTGCATTAAAGACTATGAAAGGCTGTCATGTATTGGGTCACCGATTGTGAGCCCTAGGATTGTAGAACTTGAAACTGAAAGCAAGCCCTTGCATAACAAGGAAAATCAACATGTGCAACAAACACTTAATAGTACAAATGAAATAGAAGCACTAGAGACCAGTAGACTTTATGAAGACAGTGGCTATTCCTCATTTTCTCAACAAAGTGGCCTCAGTGAACATGAAGAAGGTAGCCTCCTGGAGGAAAATTTCAGTGACAGTCCCCAATCCTGCCTGCTACAAATACAAAGCCCAGACCAATATCCCAACAAAAACTTGCTGCCAGTTCTTCATTTTGAAAAAGTGGTTTGTTCAACATTAAAAAAGAATGCAAAACGAAATCCTAAAGTAGATCGGGAGATGTTGAAGGAAATTATAGCCAGAGGAAATTTTAGACTGCAGAATATAATTGGCAGAAAAATGGGACTAGAATGTGTAGATATTCTCAGCGAACTCTTTCGAAGGGGACTCAGACATCTCTTAGCAACTATTTTAGCACAACTCAGTGATATGGACTTAATCAAGTAAGTACTGTTTTGAATATACATGTTAACATAATCCACTGAACATTGCTATTAGTGGCTCAGTACCACCAGCTCATGCAAAGACTGTTGTACAGGCTGAGTGTCCCTCATCTGAAATGCTTGGGACCAGAAGGATTTCAGATGTTTTTCGAATTTTGGGATATTTGTATTATACCCTACAGGTTAAACAGTTGAATATCCCTAATCCAAAATCCAAAAGTGCTCCAATATGCATTTCCTTTGAGCATCATGTCATCATTCAGAAGTTTTCAGATTTTTGGATTAGAAATGCTCAACCTGTTGTAGGTAGCCTTACAATGTTGTTTAATTGCAGTAATGACTTTTGCTGGTGTTTTGCTACCTGTGTGCCACTAAGATGAAAGAAAACTTTAGAATTACGCATTTAACCTAGTCATTTCAAATTTTATGTTCATACTATTTCAAAACTGTTTCTATTGGATTAGGATCTTTGTTCCTTTTAGTTTTGACATTTCTAATATGTAAGTTACATCTTTGGGGCTTAACTATAAAACAGCCTAGTTCCAGTCTACATGTCTAATAGGCATTATGACTTGTCACACCAGAAAGTATGAAGTAATTTTTGTTCTTTCTAAGCCATTTTTTGGTGGTAGGGCTCTCCTAGGTTTGATAGTCATGAAAATATGAAGATCCACAAATAGGGATTTGTGATTTATTATTATTATTATTATTATGTATTTATTTATTTATTTTGAGACAGGGTTTCACTCCCGTCACCCAGGCTGGAGTGCAATGGTGCAATCTTGGCTTACTGCAACCTCCACCTCCCAGGCTCTGTTTATGACGATTTCTTAGAAACCTTGTGCTAACCACCATTTCTTTCTCAATCTACCAAGGAAAATCACTTAGTCAGATAACTTTGAGAATTAAGGTGATTATGCAAACTAGAATTAGATAGGACTCAACTGGGGTTGGGGTTTGTTTTTTTGTTTTTTTTTTTTTTTTTTTGGCTTTTTGGCTTTTTGAAAAATTATCTGGAGATAACTCTTTGCAAGTATGAGTTTACACTGGTCTTTATGAAACAAGAGCTAAAGCAAAACAGATATAAACAGCTTCTTGGGTTTTTTTTTGTTTTTTGAGACGGAGTCTCGCCCTGTCACCAGGCTGGAGTGCAGTGGCGTGATCTCGGCTCACTGCAACCTCTGCCTTCCGGGCTCAAGCGATTCTCCTGCCTCAGCCTTCTGAGTAGCTGGCACCACAGGCACGTGCCACCGTGCCCAGCTAATTTTTGTATTTTTAGTAGACATGGGGTTTCACTGTGTTGGACAGGATGGTCTCTCAATCTCTTGACCTTGTGATCTGCCCGCTTTGGCCTTCCAAGGTGCTGGGATTACAGGCATGAGCCTAAACAGCTTGAGGGACAATCAAATCAGTATCACAGATTCTACTTTTTCTGTTAACATAGTGAGTTTATAAAGTTGGTTTCTAATAGCAGTCTGCCTAGAGTACTTTGAAATTTGTCTATTACTTTTACCAGATAGCTAACATGGTATCATATATATATAAATATACACAATGGTAGCTACTATTTGATGTTTGCAGATATTGTGAAAAAATACTGTACAAAGCAGTGGTTCTTAAGCCTCAATGCACTTAGAATTACTTGATGAGGAGGGAGCTTTTTAAAAATACAGAGCCCTGAGCTCCATTTTAGACCAGTTAAAACCACCAGGCAATTGTAATGTGGTCAGGTTTGAGAAGCACTACTAATAATGTAAATACCTTTTGCACTGCTAATGTTTTTCGACTGTATTCATCTTAGCTCTTTGTGATGCTTTAATTATTTCATTTATGGTAATTTACTTTTCCAGTGTGTCTAAAGTGAGCATAACTTGGAAGAAGATCCTAGAAGATGATAAGGGGGCATTCCAGTTGTACAGTAAAGCAATACAAAGAGTTACCGTAAGTGTTTCCAGATGATGTTTTTAGTTAAAAATGCACTGCTAGTGCTCTTCTAGAAATAGAGGGAAAAAAAAAAAACAGGTAATCTGGAAATCCTTCTTTACATTCATAAAGTATTTCAGCCTTATACTACAATTTAGAAACCACATTCAAAAATAAAGAAATCTCAACTCAATCATTTATTTCTCGGATTCTTCCTAGAAATAGAATGTCTAAAGTAACAAAGGGAAAATTACTCAATTCTCAGATAGAGTTGACCATTAGTCAATCTTAGTTGCCAGTTGTTTGTATGTGTATTTTATAACTTTTGGAAAATTTAGAAAAGCTGTTTTACTTTTTAGGTATTAAGTACCATATAGACTCTGCATTTAAAGTGATTTCTCACAGTTTTGGTTCACAGTTTCTGTCAATAAGTTAGGCTTGATATGCGTGAGTATTTAGGTATTGCTTTGTTTAAGTACGTGCAGGTAAATTGCATGTAGGGATAAGTCTCTTACATAATCTTGTCATTTCTTTTTTTTTTTTTTTTTTTTTTATTTGAGACGGAGTCTCGCTCTGTCGCCCAGGCTGGAGTGCAGTGGCCAGATCTCAGCTGAGTGGAAGCTCCACCTCCCGGGTTTATGCCGTTCTCCTGCCTCAGCCTCCCGACTAGCTGGGACTACAGGTGCCTGCCACCACGCCCGGCTAATTTTTTTTATGTGTTTAGTAGAGACGGGTTTTCACCGTGTTAGCCAGGATAGTCTCGATCTCCTGACCTCGTGATCCGCCCATCTCGGCCTCCCAAAGTGCTGGGATTACAGGCTTGAGCCACCACACCCGGCCATCATTTCTTTTATATACAAACATAAAAATGTCTCATTGTTGAGGATACAGGAAATAATTTCTAAGTTCTATTAAAACTTTTTTTTTTAATTAGGAAAACAACAATAAATTTTCACCACATGCATCAACCAGAGAATATGTTATGTTCAGAACCCCACTGGCTTCTGTTCAGAAATCAGCAGCCCAGACTTCTCTCAAAAAAGATGCTCAAACCAAGGTATCCAATCAAGGTGATCAGAAAGGTTCTACTTATAGTCGACACAATGAATTCTCTGAGGTAATTTTTTGTCTAATCATAAATCTTAAAACATAAGGGATTTAGAGTAAGAAATGTAAAAGAACTTTCAAGGTCAAAATGTAACTTGGCTCTAGATAATAACTAGGTTAATCTCTGACATTAAGAAACCTGATATTAGTGATCATCTAAATTTAATTGTAGTATAGAACTATTAGAGATTTCATTAGTGTCCTCTTCATTTCACTCACAATAATGTGGAAAACAAAAAAAACATGAAATTAGGAAAGTACACAGAAATGTATTTCTATGAATATTAGGTACTGCTTGGCATTGTTTATGAAAGTTCAGTGATTTTGGGTTCTAATTTAGAAACACTGAGGAAATAATGAAAAACCTAGATTTCTTATAAAAGTACTCAATACTACATTTTGCAGTTTCCACCTTTAAGAACTGAGGAAGAGAGTTAAGTGGAAAAAGGCAAGCTTTCTGAACTTGAAGGCCCTTCTATTATACCCTCAGATCAGTGAGTGATGTGTGCTAAAAGTTCTACTCACATGTGGATAACTTTGCAAGCTTAATTTAGATAACTTACCAAAATTATAGAATATTTTCTGATTCACATTGATCAGTAAATGTAAATCCTACATAACAAAACTAGTCTTAAATTTTATGCCATAATGAGTAATGCAACCTACAAATTTATTCAGAAAGTATTTATTGAGCATCTGCTATCAGGTACTACATAGATAAAACTTAGGGCAGTAGTTATTGTATGTGTGACAGTGATATTTCATACATGTATTGGGGAAGGTGCAAGGGTGTCCTTCTTGGTTTTACTAACTAAAGTACATGTAATCCTTGCTGAAATTTGTTTATAGTTTTTTTTTTTTTTTTCTTTTTAGGTTGCCAAGACTTTGAAAAAGAACGAAAGCCTCAAAGCCTGTGTTCGCTGTAATTCACCTGCAAAATATGATTGCTATTTGCAACGGGCAACCTGCAAACGAGAAGGCTGTGGATTTGATTATTGTACGAGGTGTCTCTGTAATTACCATACTACTAAAGACTGTTCAGATGGCAAGCTCCTCAAAGCCAGTTGTAAAATAGGTCCTCTGCCTGGTACAAAGAAAAGCAAAAAGAATTTACGAAGATTGTGATCTCTTATTAAATCAATTGTTACTGATCATGAATGTTAGTTAGAAAATGTTAGGTTTTAACTTAAAAAAATATTGTATTGTGATTTTCAATTTTATGTTGAAATCAGTGTAGTATCCTGAGGTTTTTTCCCCCCAGAGGGTAAAGAGGATAGACAACCTCTTAAACTATTTTTACAATTTAATGAGAAAAAGTTTAAAATTCTCAATACAAATCAAACAATTTAAATATTTTAAGAAAAAAGGAAAAGTAGATAGTTATGTGATACTGAGGGTAAAAAAAAAAAAATTGATTCAATTTTATGGTAAAAGGAAACCCATGCAATTTTACCTAGACAGTCTCAAATGTAAGTCTGGTTTTCCATCTGTTAGCATTTCAGACATTTTATACTCATCTTATTCAATTGATACCAATAGAAATATCAATTTCTGGAGTCTATTAAATGTTTTGTCACCTTTCTAAAGCTTTTTTTTGTGTGTATATTTCCCAAGAAAGTATCCTTTGTAAAAACGTGCTTGTTTTCCTTATTTCTGAAATCTGTTTTAATATTTTTGTAGACATGTAAATATTTCTGTATTTTTTATATGTCAAAGAAAATGTCTTTTGTATGTACATACAAAAATAAATTTTGCTAAATAAAATTGTTATAAGCTTAATGTATACCTTTTATAAGCATTGTAATCCTGGAAACAACTGAATTAGGAAGCTGCAGTAGACTGCGTTTGTGTGAAGGCATTGAATGGATTTTTGTGATGGTTTTTCTGGGGAGCTTGTGAGATTTTTAGTACCCTGATCCTGGTTTTTCCCCACTTAATAGCTTAATTCAGTAGTTGTGGGTTGGGTCTTGAGATAAACATCTCAAGATGATTCAATACAGGAAGAGCATAAAAGACACTGGTAAATACTGATATGGTAATTTATCTATCACTAAACGAGCTGAACTTGGATTAAATAGCGCCCCATACCCCCCAAAAAGCTAGAAGGATTTAAATTGTATAGAACAAGATGCCATCTTGGCTGCAGTCAAACACATGTGCTAGTAACAAGAGCCCAGAACAAGGATGTCTTTATTCCTTAATTCCAAAGTTATGTTTCAGTTTCGATTGTGAATATGGGGAAATCCTAAGAGGTTGAATTCAGACTAGACCCTTCAGAGATTGAAGGGTGGGCCTCAGATGCTATCAATTAGGCCCCAAAGAAGTTTAAGGGCTTTGCGTTTGATCTCAACAAAAACCTAAGGTAGAGGGTCCCTCCTGTCAACTCCCAGGCAATCACTGATCTTTGTCACTGTAGATTTTTCAAGGATTTTCTATAAATGGAGTCAAAGTTTGCTTTCACTGAAGGCTATTTTGACATTCATCTGTGTGCGTGCATCAGTAGTTAATGGGCTTTTTGTTACGAGGCAGTATGCTGTTAGATATACCAGTTCGTTCACCAGTTGATGGATGTTTCGCTCTTTACTCCATTTTCTGCTATTACAAGTAAGGTGCTGTCAGTGCAATCAAATTAGAACTCAAGATTAAGAAACTCAGAACTGCACAACTACATGCAAACTGAACAACCTGCACCAGAATGACTACTGGGTGAATAACAAAA
Organism: Trachypithecus francoisi; assembly: GCF_009764315.1. Classification (NCBI taxonomy): domain Eukaryota; kingdom Metazoa; phylum Chordata; class Mammalia; order Primates; family Cercopithecidae; genus Trachypithecus; species Trachypithecus francoisi. Next base: position 62,164,074 of record NW_022681460.1, read on the forward strand.
TTGAGGCAGAAATAAAGATGTTCCTCGAAACCAATGAGAACAAAGACAATGTAGCAGATTCTCTGGGACACATTTAAAGCAGTGTGTAGAGAGAAATTTATAGCACTAAATGCACATGAGAAGGCGGGAAAGATCTGTAATTGACACCTAACATCACAACTAAAAGGACTAGAGGAGCAAGAGCAAACAAATTCAAAACTAGCAGAAAATAAGAACTAAGCAAACTGAAGGAGATAGATGAAAAACCCTTCAAAAAAATCAGTGAATCCAGGAGCTGATGTTTTGAGAAGATCAACAAAATAGACCGCTAGCCAGACTAATGAAGAAAAGAGAAGAATCAAATAGATGCAATAAGAAGTGATAAAGAGGATATAACCACTGACCCCACAGAAATGCAAACTACCATTACAGAATACCATAAACGCCTCCACGCAAATAAACTAGAAAATCTATAAGAAATGGATAAATTCCTGGACATATACTCCCTCCCAAGACTAAAGCAGGAAGAAGTCAAATCCCTGCATAGACCAATAACAAGTTCTGAAATTGAGGCAGTAATTGATAGCCTACCAACCAAAAAAAGTCCAGGAAGGGATGGATTCACAGCCGAAATTCTACCAGAGGTACAAAGAGGAGCTGGTACCATTCCTTCTTAAACCATTCCAAACAATAGAAAAAGAGAGAATTCTCCCTAACTCATTTTATGAGGCCAGCATCATCCTGATACCAAAACCTGGCAGGGAGATAACAAAAAAAGAGAATTTCAGGCCAATATCCCTGATGAACATCTATGTGAAAATCCTCAATAAATTACTGGCGAACTGAATGCAGCAGCACATCAAAAAGCTTATCCACCATGATCAAGTGGGCTTCATCCCTGGGATGCAAGGCTGGTTCAACATACGCAAATTAATAAATGTAATCCATCACAAACAGAGCCAGTGACAAAAACCACATGATTATCTCAATAGATACAGAAAAGGCCTTCGACTAAATTCAACAGCCCTTCATGCTAAAAACTCTCAATAAATTAGGTATTGATGGAACATATCTCAAAATAATAACAGCTATTTATGACAATCCCACAGCCAATATCATACTGAATGGGCAAAAATTGGAAGCATTCCCTTTTAAAACCGGCACTAGACAAGGATGCCCTCTCTCACCACTGCTGTTCAACATAATGTTGGAAGTTCTGGCCAGGGCAATAAGGCAAGAAAATAAATACAGGATATTCAATTAGAAAAGAGAAAGTCAAATTGTCTCTGTTTGCAGATGACATGACGGTATATTTAGAAAACCCCATCGTCTCAGCCCAAAATCTCCTTAAGCTGATAAGCAACTTCAGCAAAGTCTCAGGATACAAAATCAATGTGCAAAAATCACAAGCATTCCTATATACCAATAACAGACAAACAGAGAGCCAAATCATGAGTGAACTCCCATTCACAATTATTACAAAGAGAATAAAATACCTAGGAATACAACTTACAAGGGATTGAAGGACCTTTTCAAAGAGAACTACAAACCACTGCTCAAGGAAATAAGAGGACACAAACAAATGGAAAAACATTCCATGCTCATGTATAGGAAGAATCAATATCGTGAAAATGGCCATGCTACCCAAAGTAATTTATAGATTCAATGCTATCCCCATCAGGCTACCATTGACTTTCTTACAGAATTGGAAAGAACTACTTTAAATTTCATATGGAACCAAAAAGACCCCACATAGCCAAAACAATCCTAAGCAAAAAGAACAAAACTGAAAGCATCACGCTAACTGACTTCAAACTATACTACAAGACTGCAGTAACTAAAACAGTGTGGTACTGGTACCAAAACAGATATATAGACCAATGGAACAGAACAGAGGCCTCAGAAATAGCACCACACATCTACAACCATCTGATCTTTGACAAACCTGACAAAAACAAGCAACGAGGAAAGAATTACCTATTTAATAAATGATGTTAGGAAAACTGGGTAGCCGTATGTAGAAAGCTGAAACTGGATCCCTTCCTTACACCTTATACAAAAATTAACTCAAGATGGATTAACAACTTAAATGTAAGACCTAAAACCATAAAAACTCTAAAAGAAAACCTAAGCAATGCCATTCAGGACATAGGCATGGGCAATTACTTCATGAACAAAACACCAAAAGCAATGGCAACAAAAGCCAAAATTGATAAATGGGATCTAAGTAAACTAAAGAGCTTCTGCACAGCAAAAGAAACTATCATCAGAGTGAAGATGCAATCTACAGAATGAGGGAAAATTTTTGCAATCTATCCAACAGACAAAGGGCTAATATCCAGAATCTACAAAGAACTTAAACAAATTTACAAGACAAAAACAACCCCATGAAAAAGTGGGTGAAGGATATGAACAGACACTTCTCAAAAGAAGACTTTTATGCAGCCAACAAACGTACGAAAAAAAGCTCATCATCACTGGTCATTAAAGAAATGCAAATCAAAACTACAAGGAGATACCATCTCATACCAGTTAGAACTGAAATCATTAAAAAGTCAGGAAACAACAGATGCTGGAGAGGATGTGGAGAAATAGGAACGCTTTTACACTATTGGTGGGAGTGTAAATTAGTTTGACCATTGTGGAAGACAGTGTGGCGATTCCTCAAGGAACTAGAACCAGAAATACCATTTGACCCAACAATCCCATTACTGGGTGTATACCCAGAGGATTATAAATCATTCTACTATAAAGTCACATGCACACGTGTGTTTACTGTGGCACTATTCACAATAGCAAAGACTTGGAACCAACCCAAATGCCCATGAATGATAGACTGGATAAAGAAAATGTGGCACATATACACCATGGAATACTATGCAGCCATAAAAAAGGATGAGTTCATGTTCTTCTCAGGGACATGGATGAAGCTGGAAACCATCATTCTCAGTAAACTAACACAAGAATGGAAAACAAAACACCACATGTTCACACTCATAAGTGGGAGCTGAACAATGAGAACACATGGACATGAGGGGAATAGAGTGGCATCACACACCAGAGCCTGTTGGGGCTGGGGGACTGGGGGAGGGATAGCATTAGGAGAAATACTTAATGTAGATGACAGGTTGATGTGGGCAGCAAACCACCGTGGCACGTGTATAGCTATGTAACAAACCTGCACGTTCTGCCCATGCACTCCAGAAGTTAAAGAATATATTTAAAAAAAAAAAAAAACAAGTAAGATGCTGTAAACATTCATAACAAGTCTTTGTAAGTGGTTATATTTTCATGTCTCGGGTAAATAAGAGTAGAAAGGTTAAATAGTATGCTGCATGTATTTTCAGCTTTTCAAGAAAATAACAGTGTTTTCTAAAGTAGCTGTGCCATTGTATGTTCTCAAATAGTGTGTGGGAATTCCATTTATTTCAGGTTCTTGTCAAAACTCGGTATTGTCAGTCTTTTTAATTTTAGTCATTCTAATGAGTGCGTAGTAGTATCCTGTTTTAATTTCCGTTTCTCTAATAACTAATGATGTTTAGCATCTTTCATGTTATTTGCCTCTGTACATTTTGGTGATGTGTTAAAATTATTTGCTTTTGCAACCTCATGAGAGAACTTGAAAAAAGTTATTTCCCTTTTTTAATTGTGTTATTTCATTGTCGAGATTTGAGAGTATATATTCTGGATACAGGTGCTTTATCAGCATATGCCTTGTCATTCATTTTCTTTTTTATTATTTATTTATTTATTTATTTATTTATTGAGACGGAGTCTCCCTCTGTCGCCCAGGCTGGAGTGCAGTGGCGGGATCTTGGCTTACTGCAAGCTCCGCCTCCCAGGTCCACACCATTCTCCCGCCTCTGCCTCTAGAGTAGCTGGGACTACAGGCGCCCACCACTATGCCCGCCTAATTTTTTTTTTTTTTTTTTTTTTAGTAGAGATGGGGTTTCGCCATGTTAGCCAGGATGATCTGGATCTCCTGAGCTTGTGATCTGCCCGCCTCGGCCTCCCGAAGTGCTCATATTATAGGCATGAGCCACCACGCCTGGCTGTCTTTCATTTTCTTAGTATCTTTGCAAGTTTTTTTATATAAAGTTCAAATGATCGATTTTTCCTTTATGGATCACACTTTTGGTGCTGTATCTAAGAAATACAGTGGAATATGTGGATCTAAGTGGATATCTATTTGTTCAACACGATTTGTTGACAAGACCGTTCTTTCTTTACCAAACTACCTTTGCACCTTGGTCAAAAACCAGTTTTATATAAATATGAGGAACCATTTCAGGACTTTATTCTGTTTAATTAATATCTTTGCCTCCTGAACTCCAAAACCACACTGCCTGGATAACTGTAGCTTCATAAGTCTTGACTTCAGGTAATGAGAGTTATTTATTTCTTTTCTGCCAAAAAAAAAAAAAAAAAAAAATCCCTCTTTTTCTCCAAGTTGTTTTGCCTATCCTACTTTTTTTGGCATTTCTACATAGAATTTTTATTAACCAGCTTACTAATTTCTATAGAAACATGATGGATTTTGATAGGGATTACAATGAATCTATAGATCAATTTATAGAGAACTGATATCTTAGCAACCTTGAGTTTTTCAATCCATTAACATAGAGTTCTTCCACTGATTTCCATATTTCAAAATCTCTCTTAGCAAAGTTTTATCTTTTCATTGTATGTCTTGTGCACTTTACATCAGCTTTACCCCTGTTTTTTGTGCTATTGTAAATGGCATTTTAATTTCAATTTTCTTTTTTTTTCTTTTTTCTTTTTTTTTTTTTTTGAGATGGAGTCTCGCACCGTGGCCCAGCCTGGAGTGCAGTGGCGCGATCTCGGGTCACTGAAGGCTCTGCCTCCCGGGTTCAGGCCATTCTGCTGCCTCAGCCTCCCGAGTAGCTGGGACTACAGGCGCCCGCCACCTCGCCCGGCTAGTTGTTTTTTATTTTTTAGTAGAGACGGGGTTTCACTGGGTTAGCCAGGATGGTCTCGATCTCCTGACTTCGTGATCCGCCCGTCTCGGCCTCCCAAAGTGCTGGGGTTACAGGCTTGAGCCACCGCGCCTGGCCTTAATTTCAATTTTCAATGATTTATTGCTAATGTACTGAAATACAATTTATTCTTATATTGATCTTGTATTCTGCAACCTTGCAAAACTCAGTTATAATTGAAAGTCTTGTTCTCTGTAGGTGATTTTTGTCTTCTACAAATAAATACAGTTTTATTTCTTCCATTTCAATCTATATGGTTTGTATTTATTTTCCTTGCCAATTTGTACTAGCTAAAACCGCCAGTAAAATAGAAATAAAAAAATGTTGATGAAGATACACTTGCCTTGTTCCAGATGTTAGGGGGAAAACATTCAGAATGATGTTAGCTGTAGGTTTTTCAAATATCCTCTTATCAAGATGATGTTCCATTTTATTCCTAGCTTGTTGGGAATTTTTATCAGAAATGGCTGTTGGATTTTGTCAATTTTTTTCATCCATCAATTCATACAACCATGTGGTTATTCTCTCTGAATTTGTTAACATGAATTACATTGATTGATTTTCAAACGTTAAAGCAATCTTGCATTCCTGGGGTTAATGCCACTTCATCACAATGTATTAATTACCCTTTTAAAATATTATATATTTAAATATGTATACATATATATTTGTTAATTTGTATTTATATTTATGAGGAATATTGGTCTAGTTTTCATACAATGCCTTTGGGACATATTATTTTCTTTTCAATTTTCTGGATGTTTGTGTAGAATTGGTATTATTTCTTCCCTTACTATTGCTGGAATTCTACAAGGGAGCCGTCTGAGTCTGTCATTTTCTTTGTGAAAAGGTGTTTGAAATACAGCTTTTTAGTAGATAAAGGTCTATTCAGGTTATCTGTTTCTTCTTGAGTGAGCTTTAGTAGTTTGTATCTTTCAATGCATTTTTAATTTAATTTATTGTATTTATTGGAATAAAGTCATCACAATATTCTAGTATCGTTAATATTTATAGAATGTGTGCTAATGTCATCTCTTACATTCCAATATTGATAAATTCTGTCTCTTCTCCCCTTATACTGATCAGTCTAACTACAGGTTTATCACTTAGATGGATCTCAAATAACTCATTTTTGGTCTCAGATTTTTCCCTATTTTTCCTTATAATTGATTTTTTGTTTTATTTCTTCTGTTTCCTTGTACCTGAAGGACTTTAATTTGTCCCTTTTCTACATTATTTTTCTGGATTCTTAAGGTAAATGTTGAGTTCATTGATTTCAGACCCTTATTCTTTCCTAATATAAATATTTAGTCCTAAAAGTTTCCTCCAAATTCTATTCTAGCAGCATACCACTAAATCTGATATTTTTTCCTTTCCTTTTTATTCATTTGTAAGTGTTTTATAATTTTCGTTTTGATTTCTTCTTTGACATGTAGGTTATGTATAAGTCTGTTATTTACTTCTGCAACATTCTGGAATTTTTCATATATCTTTTTATTAATTTCTAATTTCATGGTGGTCAGAGAAAACAGTTGTATGACTCAGTTCTTACAAATTTATTGAGTAATTTTTTATGGCCTATAATATGGTCTAGGAAGGGAATATGGTGTGTTTTGCTGTTCTTTGGTATAATGACCTGTAAGTATCAATTGGGTCAACTTGGTTGATAGTGCTCTCCATATCTTCTATATCCTTACTGATGTCTATCTATTTCTGCTATTATTGAGTGAGAAGTATTCAGCTCCCTAGCTATAATTGTGGATTTGTCTATTTCTTCTTGTAATTCTATCAGTTTTTGCTTTTAAGTACAGATGCTCCTCAACAATGTGGTTATGTCTGGACACACCCACTGTTTGAACTCACAGTGTGTTTATCTGTGCACAACTTCATAAGTCAAAAAGCATACTGAATGTGTATCCCTTCTGTACATTGTAAAGTTGAAAATTCGTAAGTCAGAAGCTGTTTGTATTTTGAAGCTCTGTCATTAGTTGCATAAATATTTAAGATTATTATGTTCTCTTAGTAAAATGAACACTTTATCATTTTTAAATGACCTTTTTATCCCTGGATATGGCTTTTCTATGGAATCTACATTGTTTTGTATTAAAATAAGCACTCCAGTACTGGTTTTTTTGAAATTAATATTGGCATAGTATATTTTTTCGTCCATTTACTTTTAACTTTTTTGTAGTTTTCCATGGTAGTGTGTTTCTTACAGACAGCATATAGTCAAGTATTCATTTATTTTTTTAAATCTACTTCAAAAATGTTTATCTTTTAATTGAGACAATTAGACAATTTTCACTTGATGGGATTATTGATATATTTGGATTTGAACCTATCTTGTTGATATTTGTTTTCTATTTGGTCCAATTGTTCTTTGTTCCATTTTTTTCCCTCTTTTTTTTTTTGCCATCTTTTGATTATTTTTATGTTCCTTTATATCTAGTTTATTAGCTAATTAGGTATAATTCTATTTTGTGATTCTAGCTATTACTTTTGGATTTATAGTATTTGTCTTTAACTTGTTTGAGTCTAGCTTCAAATATTATTGTATCCATTTATATATAGTATAAAACTGCCATACTATTTCTTCTCTCTAAGCTTTGTGCTATTATCATACATGTTAGTGCAATATACGTGTGTGTATATCTATACACACAAATATATACATATTCACTCCCACTGTCATTTTTTTTTGTTTCTTTGTTTATTATCTAAGAGAATTATGTAATGAGAAAGTTTTCTTATACTTGTATTTGCCCACACAGTTACCATTTCTGGTATCTTCATTCCTTTGGGTAGAAATAAATATATTTCTATCTGATAAAACTTTCCTTATGCTTGAAAGACTCCTTTAATTTTTCTTATAATATAGATCTGCTGGTCTTTGATTTTTTTCAGCTTTTGTACATGTGAAAACATCTTTATTTTTGACATTTTAAAGTTTATTTTTAATTAACAAATGATTCTATACATTTATGGGGTTCATGATGTATATATACACACACATACACACTGTAGAATGATTTAACATATCCCTCAACTCACATACTTACCAGTTTTTATGTGTGGCGAGAACATCTAAAATCTATGTTCTTAGCAGTCTTCAAATATACAATACATTGTTATTCACAATTGCCTCCATGCTTCACAGTGAATTTCCAGAACGTATTCCTCTTGTCTAACTAAGCTTTTTACTTTAACCAATATCTCTCCATTTCCCACCTCACTACCACCCACCCCAGTCCCTGGTTACCTCCATTCTACTCTTGATTTCACATAAAAGTGAGATCATTCAGTTTGTCTTTATTCTTTCTGTGCCTGGTTTATTTCACTTAGGATGATGTCTTCCACATTCATCCATGTTGTTGCAAGACTGCCACGTGGAAGGCAAGATATCTTTCTTTTCATAAGGCTGAATAGTATCATGCTATGTATATATATATATCACATTTTCTTTATCCATTTATCAGTAGACACTTAGGTTGATAAACACTTAGGTTGACTCCATATCTTTACCATTGTGAATAATACTGTAATGAACATGGATGAGGGAATATTTCTTCCTTTCCTTTGGTTATATACTGAGAAAGAGAATTGTTGAATCATACAATAGTTTTAATTTTAATTTTGGGGGGAACCTCCATACTGTTTTCCAAAATAACTATACAAATTCACATTCCCACCAACAATGTACTAGGGTTCCCTGTCCTCCACATTTTTGTTAACACTTGTTATCTTTTTTTTTTTTGATAAAGACTATTATAACACATGTGAGATGATATCTCATTGTGGCTTTCATTTGCATTTCCCTGATTGATTATTAGTGATGTTGAACACCTTTTCATATACCTGTTGACGATTCACATGTCTTCTTTTGAGAAATATCTATACAGGTTCCTACTCATTTTTTAAACTGGTTGCTTTCTTGCTATTGAGTTGTTTGAGTTTCTTAGATATTTTGGATATTGGCCCCTTATCAGATGCACAGTTTGCAAATGTTTTCTCCCCATCTCATAGATAGTCTCTTCACTCTGTTGATTGTTGCCTTTGGTGTGCAGAAGCGCTTTAGTTTCGTGCAATCCAATTAGTCTAATTTTGCTTTTGTTGCATGTGTTTTTGGAGTTGTATCCAAAAGTTTTTGCCAAGTCCAGTGTTAAGAAGCTCTTTCCTTGTGTTTTCCCCTAGTGGTTTTATAGTTTCAGATCTTATATTTAAGACATTAACCCATTATGATTTGACTTGTGTACATGGGACAAGATAAGGGTCTAAGTTCATTCCTCTGTGTGTTTATATCTAATTTTCCCAACTTACTGAAGAGAATGTCCTTTCCTCATTGTATGTCCTTGACAGCTTTGCTGAAAATCGGTTGACTGTAGATGTGTGGGCTCTGTTTTCTATTTCCTTGATCTATATGTCTGCTTTTATGACAGTATGGGTTGTTTTGATTATTATAGCTTTTTGGCACATTTTCAAGTCAGGTAGTGTGATGCCTCCTGCTTTGTTTTGCTAAAAATTGCTTTGACTATTTGAGGTCTTTTGTTTCTCTATACAAACTTTAGGGTTGTTCTTTTCTATTTCTGTGAAAAATGTCATTTCAATTTTGACAGGGATTGCATTGAATCTGTAGATCACTGGGTAATATGGGCAATTTAACAATGTTAATTCCTCCAATCCATGAACACTGTATATATTTTCATTTGTTTTTCTCTTAAGTTTATTTCATCAATGTTTTATAGTATTCAGTATACGGATCTCTCATACACTGAATGTATTTAGTTAATTGTATTCTTGGTTAAATGTATTTCTAAGTTTTTCATTAATGCTATGACAAATAGGATTTTTTCTTGATTTATTTTGTGAATAGTTTGTGGTTAGTGTATAGCAATGATACTAATTTTAATATGTTATTTTGTATCCTGCAACTTATACTGAAATCAAAGCCAGTCAAGGACATTACAAAAAAAGGCAATTACAGGGCAAAATCTCTGGTGAACACACATGTAAAAATCCTCAACAAAATACTAGTAAACTGAATTCAATAAGACATTAATAGGGTTATTCACCAAGTTTCTCACTTGATTTTGTGCTGCTGTAACAGAATATCTGAAACGGGGTAATTTATAATGAACAGAAATTTATTGGCTCACAGTTCAGAAGGCTGAGAAGTCCAAGATCAAGGGGCTGACATCTGACAGGGGTCTTTTTTGCTGCATCATTTTGTGACAAAAGGCAAAGAAAGGGCAAAAAGGCTGGGTGCGGTGGCTCACATCTGTAATCCCAGCACTTTGGGAGGCCGAGGCGGGCACGTCACTTGAGGTCAGGAGTTCGAGACCAGCCTGGGCAACCTGGTGAAACCCCATCTCTACTAAAATACAATAATTAGCTGGGTTTGGTGGTATGTGCCTGTAATCCCAGCTACTCTAGAGGCTGAGGCAGGAGAAATACTTGAGCCTGGGAGGTGGAAGTTCAGTGAGCCGAGAGAGCACCACTGCACTCCAGCCTGCATGACAGAGCTAGACTCCATCTCCAAAAAAAAGGTCAAGAGATTGAACTTGCAGCTTCAATCCCCTTTATAATCAACCTTAATCCAAGTAAGTGTGGAGCCCTTACTTATAGACTAAACATCTTCTGTTAGGTTCTACTTTTCAACACTATTAGATTAGAAATTAAGTTTCTAACAAATGCTTTCAATTAATTAATTTATTTTTGAGAGAGGATCTCACTCTGTTATCCAGGCTGCAGTACAGTGGTATGATCATGGTTCATCATGGTTCACTGCAACCTCAATCTCCCAGACTCAACTGACCCTCTCACCTCAGCCTCCCCAGTAGCTGGGACTACAGGAGTACATCATCATGCCCAGCTAATTTTTTTGTTACGATTACCTTTTTTTTGGTAGAGACAGAGTCTCACCATGTTACTCAGGCTGGTCTTGAACCCCTGGGCTAAAGCAATCCTCCCACCTTGGCCTCCCAAAATGTTGAGATTACAGGTGTAAGCAACGGTGCCCAGCCCACACTTGCTTTTTTGAGGACACATTCAAACCATAGCATTCTTTTTGGCCCCTGGGCCCCAAAATTCATGTCTTTCTCACAAAATACATGCATTTCATCTAATGCATTTGGACATCGAAAGTCCAAAGCCCAGAGTCTCATCTAAATCAGATATAGGTGAAAGCCAAGGCAGGATGGCAAGGAGGCAATTTCCTTTAGGCACGAGCCTGTGGAATCAAGCAAGTTATGTGCTTCCAAAATACAGTGGTGGGACAGGCATGGCATAGACATTCCTGAGGCAAGATAGGTAGTTAAGGAAGTAACCATGTCTTTGGGACTCAGCGACTGCACCATCAACACAACAAGCCCCACAACCATGTCTTCGGGACGTGAAAACCACACCAACACAACAAACCCCAGGCGGAAGTACGGACCGCCTATTGGCGTCGCAGAGCGACCGTGGGGAATCTCGGGGGAAAAATCAACTGATGTCGAACCCAGCTGAAGAAAAAGCTGTTCAGCCCAACAATTTTTGTTTGTTTGTTTGTTTTACATAAGGATAGGAGTTTGTGCTATGTTGCCCAGGCTAGTCTCAAACTCCTGGGCTCAAGCAATCCACCCACCTCTGCCTCCCAAAGTGCTGGGATTATAGGAATGAATGTCACTGAGCCAGGCCAACAACATTGAATTTTAAAGCTCCAAGAATAATCCCCCTTGACTTTATGTCCCACCTTCTGGGCACACTAGGGTGGGAGTTGAGCCCCTAAAGCCTCAGCTAGTCCCACTCCTATGGCTTCACTGGATATATGGGTTAAAGTTGGGTGACTGCAGCTCTCCCAGGCCGGTGTTGCACATTGTAGTTCTGTGTCTTGGGGGTGGACTTACCTTTATAGCTCTACTAGCCATTGCCCTAGTAGGGGCTCTCGTGGTGGCTCCAGACCCGCAACAGTCTACTGCCCTGACGTTCATTGAAATCTAGGTGGAGGAAACAATTCCCCCACAGCTTTTGCATTCTGCATACCTACAGACATAACATCATGTGGATACTGTCACTTACACCTTCTGAAGCTGGAGCCAACGCCACACTTGAACCCCTTTAAACCATACCTGGGGTGGTCAAGGAGTTCTGCATCAGAATGTGGGAAGCAGAGGCTTGAGGCAGCCCTGGGAAGTAAACCCCAAGACCTTGAGGGCACCCTAGGCTGTCTTTTGCAGGATTTCCTTCCCTCAGATCATGACACTTTGGGCCTATAATGAGAGGGACTATGCTAGTAATCTCCAAAGTACCTTTGAGGTTATTCTCCCATTGTCCTAATTAATAGCTCTGGCTTTGTTCTATCCATACTGATCTCCTTATCAATCAGTTACTTGGCCACACTCTTGGTTCCCTTTCCTGAAAATATTCTTTCATTCTCTATGACATGGCCAGCCTGAGAATTCTTCAAATTCCTAAGCTTTGTTTTGTTTTGAGTCTCACTCTGTCTCCAGGCTAAAGTGCGGTGGCACAATCTCAGCTCACTGCAACCTCCACCTCCCTGGTTCAAGCAATTCTCCTGCCTCAGTCTCCCGAGTAGCTGAGACTACAGGCACGTGCCACCATGCCCAGCTAATTTTTGTATTATTATTATTATTTTTAGTAGAGACAGAGTTTCACCATGTTGGCCAGGCTGGTCTTGAACTCTTGACCTCATGATCCGCCCGCCTGGGCCCTCCAAAGTGCTGGGATTACAGGTGTGAGCCACTGGGCCAGGCCTGTTTTTTTTAAATGATAAATTTCATATTTAAATAATTTCCTGTCTTCTCTTATTTTACTGAATTTAAAAGAAGCCACACATTTTCAATATTTTGCTCAGAGGTTTCTCCTACCAGATATCCTAGTTCATCGCTCTTAAATTCTACCATTTATAAAACTTTAGTGCATGACACAATGCAGTCGTTTTTTTTTTTTTTTTTTTTTTTTTTTTTTTTACAGTTTGTTAACAAAAATGGCATTTACGCCAATTTCCAAGAAAATATTCCTTTTTCTTGTCTGAGGCTTCATCAAAATGACCTTTACTCTCCATATTCCTACCAACATTCTGATTACGACCACTTAAACAATCTCTAAGAAGTTTCAGACTTCTCCTATAGCTCTCCCCTGCTAAGCTATCACTAGAATCACACTTAATGCACTAGTTCACTGCAATCTGTGATTTTTATAGCCTGCTCCTTCAAATTCTTCTAGCCTCCACCCATTACCGTGTTCCAAAGCTACTTCTGCATTTTCAAATATTTGTTATAGCAACAACCCCACTTCTAGGTACCAATTTTACGTCTTTGTCTACTTTGTGCTGCTATAACAGAATACCTGACACTAGGTAGTTTATAATAAGCAGAAATTTATTGGCTGATGCTTCTGGAGGCTGGGAAATCCAAGATCAAGGCAGCAGCATCTGCCAAGGGCCTTTTTGCTGCAGCCTCCCAAGGACAAAGAGAGCAGAAGAAAGACCAAGAGATTCGATTTGCAGCCTCAAGACTTTTAATAATCAGCATTAATCCATTTAAGAGGGTGAAGCCCTCATGAGTTAAGCACCTCTCATTAGTCCCTACCTTCCAACACTATTGCATTGGAAATTGAGTTTCCAACATGTGCTTTTGTCGGGGCACATACATTCAAACCATAACACTGTGAATCAAGTGGGATTGATCCCTGGGATTCAAGAATGGTTCAACACAGGCAAATTTCTAAATGTGTTACACCACATTAAAGAGTAAAGACAAAACTACATGATCTTTTCAATAGATGTTGAAAAAATATTTCACAAAATCCAACATCTTTTCATGATAAAAATTCTCAACAAATTATGTATAGAAGGAGTTTAACTCAACACAATAAAGGCCATATATGGCAAGCTCACAGCTAACATCAGAGTCAATGGTGAAAAGTTGAAAGTTTTCCTCTACGGTCACAAACAACACATGAATACCCACTCTCACCTCTTCTATTTAATGTGGTACTGGAAGTACTAGCTAGAGAAATTAGGCAAGAAAAAAGAAATAAAAGGCTTCTAAATCAGAAAGGAAGAGGTTAAATTATTCTTGTTTGCAGACAACATGATCTTATATATAGAAAATCCTAAAGACTCCCTCAAAAACAATTAGAACTAATAAATGAGTTAATTTTTTTATACTATAGAGCTTTATTATGTGTTAAGTAGTGTGTATTTTTTTGAGATATAATGCATTTACCACAAAATCTACTATTTTTAATTGCAAAATGCCAGGTTTTTAAAAGTATATTTACAGAATTTTGCAAGCATCACCACTACTTAATTCCACATTTTCTTCATCCACAAAAGAAATTGTAATTCTATTTCTTGCTACCTCCACCTCCTGGCATTCACTAATCTACTTTCTGTCTCCATGGATTTGCCTATTCAAGACATTTCATATGAATGGAATTATACAATAGGTGGCCTTTTGTGTCTGGCTTCTTTTTTTTTTTTTGAGACAGAGTCTTCTTTTTTTTTTTTTTTTTTTTTTGAGATGGAGTCTAGCTCTGTCACCCAGGCTGGAGTGCAGTGGCCAGATCTCAGCTCACTGCAAGCTCCGCCCCCTGGGTTTATGCCATTCTCCTGCCTCAGCCTCCCGAGTAGCTGGGACTACAGGCGCCCGCCACCTCGCCCGGCTAGTTTTTTGTATTTTTTAGTAGAGACGGGGTTTCACCGTGTTAGCCAGGATGGTCTCAATCTCCTGACCTCGTGATCCGCCCGTGAGACAAAGTCTTGCTCTGTCACGCAGGCTGGTGCCATGGGGCAATCTTGGCTCACTGCAACCTCCGCCTGTCAGGTTCAAGTGATTCTCCTGCCTCAGCCTCTGTAGTAGCTGGGATTACAGGCGTGCACCACCACACCCAGCTAATTTTTTGTGTCTTTAGTAGAGATGGGGTTTCATTATCTTGTTCAGGCAGGTCTCGAACTCCTGACCTCATCTGCTTTGACCTCTCAAAGTGCTAGGATTACAGGTGTGAGCCACCACACCTGGCCTGATTTCTTTCACTTAACATAATGTCTTCAAGGTCATCCATGTTGTGGCATCTGTAAGTACATCATTTGTTTTTCTGACTAAACAATAGTCCACTGTAAAGATATGCCACAGTTTGTTTATACATTCAGCAGTTGATAGATGTTTGGCTTGTTTCCACATTTTGGCTATTATGAATACTGCTTGTAAGAAAATTCATATACAAGTTTTTTATGTAAACATATGTTTTCACTTCTCTTGGGTTTATCTAGGAGTGGAATTTCTGGGACATCTGGTAACTCTTTGTCTAAGTTTTTGAGGAACTGCTGAACTGTTTTTCACAGCAGCACATTATTTTACATTCCCACCAGCAATGTATAAGGATTCCAATTCTTCCTTTGCAGTTTGGATGAGTTTTATTTATTTTTCTTGTCTAATTGCCTTAGCTGGAACTTCAAATACAATGTTGAATCTAAGTGATAACAGTGGACATCTTTGACTTGCTCCTGACCGTAGGGCACTCCTCTGGCTGTGCCACCATTGTATGTTGGGTATTTGAAGGACAGATAAATTATCCCTTTAGTTCATAGATTTTTAAATTGAGAGGAACCATACTTGAGGAATTGTATGTGAGGAACATACCTGAAGAGCCTCATCTATGCCAGGACCTAATTTAAATATGATTCTGCCTTTTGGGCTGAAGCTCTAATGGGATACGTATTTTTCCAAACCTTTGAGAGTATGGGAAAAGGGTAAGTGTATTTTTCCTGTGAGAAGGATGTGAGTCACTGAGGACCAGAGGAGACTGTGGCAGTCAGCTTCTGAAATGGTCTCCAAAGATCCCGACCTCTTGGTATTCACATCTTTGTGTAATCCCCTCCCATGCTGTATCATGTTTGGTCTGTGGGATGGCATGCCACTTCTGAGACTAGATTATAACAGACCTTTGATTTCTGCCTCTCTTTTTCTCTTTTGGATTACTCACTCTGCAGGAAGGTAGCTGTCAATTATGAGCAGCCTATGGAGAGGCCCACATTATGAGAAACTGAGGTCTTTGGAAGGTCCTGAGTAGAGAAAAACTGAGGCTTCCTGCCAGTTACTAGGTCTGTGAGTCTTCTTAAAAGCAGATTCTCTAGTGCCAGGCAAGCCTTTTGGCAACTTTAGTCCCTGCTGACATCCTGAGTGCAACCTGAACTACAACAAATTCCTGACTTTTGAGACAGAATCTCGCTCTGTTGCCTAGGCTGGAGTGCAGTTGGACAATCTAGGCTCACTGCAACCTCAACCTTTCAAGTAGCTGGGATTACAGGCATGCACCACCATGCCAGGTAATTTTTGTAATTTTAGTAAAGTTGGATTTTCACTGTATTGGCCAAGATGGTCTCAAACTCCTAACCTCAAGTAATTCACTCACCTCAGCCTCCCAAAGTGCTGGGATTATAGGTGTGAGCCACTGTGCCCAACCAACATTTCTTGTTTTAAGCTTCTAAGTTTTGGAATAACTTGTTATGCAGTAATAAATGATAGGAGTGGGCCCACCCTTCTAGGAGGATTGGGCAAGAGAAAGATGAGCAGCTGTCTCATATCTATTGATTTGCTATAGTAACTAATATTGAAAAGACTAGGTCTTCCCCAGGACTCTGAGACATGTCATTGTTTGACATGTAATTGATACTGGCTTAAGTACAGAATGACAGCCACGCTGTGGCTGTACAGAGTGTTCTTCAAAAAAAGATCTCACTCTCCCCAGGCCAAAATAGGTTTAAGACTGGTCTAATCACAAAAATGGACTATTTTGAGCCTGTTACATAAGGGAGAATGGATAACGTACAGATGTATTTTCATGGTTCCTGTGATATATATGCTACTTTTAAAAATTATTCATTCTTCACAGAAAGTCCCTGTACTAGCTTTAAGTTTACTGAAACTTCTTTCTTTGTATTCCAGCAACCAAAGAAGACTTATATGTTTTCTAGATTGAATTAAATAAAGTCTATTTCGAAAGATTCATTAGATGGCTTACGTTGTGGCAAGAATACATGACAAGATTCAGAAAGATCCTTAAGCCTACTCTGGCCAAATATGGGCTGAGCTTGAAGGCTAGCTCTGGAGTGACTTCTGATCAAACCACTTACCAGGCTATA
Source organism: Trachypithecus francoisi (assembly GCF_009764315.1). Lineage (NCBI taxonomy): Eukaryota > Metazoa > Chordata > Mammalia > Primates > Cercopithecidae > Trachypithecus > Trachypithecus francoisi. The sequence goes on from NW_022681460.1 coordinate 62,181,195, forward strand.
TTCTCACATGGTAATATCTGGCCATCCTAACATAGTATGGGATCGACTAGAATTTCAGATTGGTTGAGTGATTATTTAATGGCAGATGCAGCTTCATTGAAGCCTTTATTCTAATGAAGAAAGTTTAGGGTTGGCAGCCCTGTAGTAGCTCAGTTGGTATTTATAAATGGCGGGGATTATATTTTAGTGTTAAAATCTCAATGTGTTCATATGCACTGGTGTTTTGTGGGTGTTCTCAGCTTTCGTCTCACACAATTCAGTGAAACAAATACCATATTAACATATTAGCACTGAAGCCTGCTTGCCATTCTCCAAGGCTCATGTTGGAGTGTTATCCGGAATTCAGAAATTAGCATTTTCGTGTCCTATGTCCAGAAAGTGTGTCATACCCAGTATATACAACTTGAAGACCTGCCATAAAGACTGCGTATAAGGTCTGGTGCGGTGCCTCATACCTGTAATCCCAGCACTTTGGGAGGCTGAGGCGGGTGGATCACTTGAGGTCAGGAGTTGGAGACCAGCCTGACCAACATGGAGAAACCCCATCTCCACTAGAAGTAGAAAATTAGTCTTGCATGGTGGCGCATGCTTATAATCCCAGCTACTTGGGAGGCTGAGGCAGGAGACTCGCTTGAACCTGGGAGAAGGAGGTTGTGGTGAGCCGAGATCGCGCCACTGCCCTCCAGCCTGGGCAACAAGAGTGAAACTCTGCCTCAAAAAAAAAAAAAAGACTGCGTATAAGAGAAAGAAAAATGGTAGTACCTCTACTAATTTCTTTTTTTTTTTTTTTTTTTGAGACGGAGTCTCGTTCTGTCGCCCAGGCTGGAGTGCAGTGGCCGGATCTCAGCTCACTGCAAGCTCCGCCTCCCGGTTCACGCCATTCTCCTGCCTCAGCCTCCCGAGTAGCTGGGACTACAGGCGCCCGCCACCTCGCCCGGCTAGTTTTTTGTATTTTTTTAGTAGAGACGGGGTTTCACCGTGTTAGCCAGGATGGTCTCGATCTCCTGACCTCGTGATCCGCCCGTCTCGGCCTCCCAAAGTGCTGGGATTACAGGATTGAGCCACCGCACCCGGCCAATTTCTTAAACTCCTAATTCTACCTTGATTATTTGGCATTATTCCCTTTGTCCCCAATTCTGCTTCAGCAATGTAAATGCAACACCACAAGATGGTGCTGTTATAACACCATACTTTTGAATTTGTCTATTCATGTGAAGTTGACTGTAAAAAGGGATGAAACAATATTACTGCTATTCTATTCAATATATATACTGTCAGAATATAAACTGAAGTCTGTATGAAGTGTTAAGCTATGATAGGAAGATATAAACAATTTGCTTTTTGTTCTTGAGTACGAAAGACACAAATCTTATTTCTCTTCAACATTTTTATCCACTGCTTATATTTAAAGTCTAAATCTGCACTATGCAATGCAGTAGCAACATGTGGCTACCACACACTTGAACTGTGACTCTTTCAAAGCCAAACTGAGATGTGCTGTAAATGTAAAATAAACACTACATACTGCACACACGGAATGAAGAAAAGCAAAATCTCAGTAATTTTACATCGACTACATGTTGAAATAACGATATGTTGGATATAGTGGAGTAAAAAAAAATACTATGAGGATTAATTATACCTGTTTATTTTTACTTTTTTGTGTGTGGCAATTAGAATTTTTTTTTTGAGACGGAGTTTCACTGTGTCGCCCAGGCTCCAGTGCAATGGCATGATCTCAGCTCACTGCAGCCTCCACCTCCTAGGTTCAAGCAATTCTCCTGGGTTTTCACCATGTTGACCCAGCTGGTCTCAAACTCCTGACCTCAGGTGATCCGCCCAATTTGGCCTCCCAAAGTGCTGGGACTACAGGAAAATTTGAATTATATATGACTCACTTTATGTTTCTATTGGACAGTGTTGGTCTAAGATCACACAATAAATAATTACCGGAGGAGTCTTTTCTGGCACCAAAACCTAAATATGTCATGGTATGGTAACCTAATAGTAACCTAATACCCAGATCTCTCCTAATTTTAAAAGACAAGTCAAGTTCCAGATATGGAGATTGGAGGGCATTTCCTAAAATGAAGGAGGAATAGATTTCATTTAAATGGACTATAATACTATCCTTCCAAACTCCTATCCCTCGTGGTTTTGCAGTGACTGATTCCTCTTTTGCCTTCTGCCCTTAAACTGACAGGAAACCACTGTTAGCAACACAGGTCACCTAGGAAGTGGTCAGTAAGTATGTCTGGAATGAATCAGTGAATGAAAGGATGACTAGATCGATGCAGGTAGGCATCATCTCTGAGTGTGAATGGAGCGCCATTAAATGTGGCTTTGCCTCTGCGTTAGAACCTGCCGTGACCTTTTCAAATGCCTTCTCTACTCACTTTACTCAGAAGTCAACTTTTCCCTTCCTCCTGAGCTTTGAAGTCTCTCAAGAATCTGTAAGTCTAGGTTTGCGAAATTTACTTGCTAATGCCTCATTTGTTTTGGTTTCTAAGGCTTATATTTTGGTGCCAAATCCATTTACATATCAGAAACAGATAGGAATGAAGATAATAGTCCAAGAGCCCAGCTGCACTTTGTCATTTGGTTTCCAAAAGCTTGGACTTTATATTCATGTGAGGATTAGAGAATAGACAAAGTAATAAAAAGAAGTGGCTGGTCATTAGAATGAAAGTGAAAGTGGAAGAAACTATTCACTCCTTTCTTTTAAGCACTGATAGTTAAATATCCACTACATTTAGTGTATGTGTGTGTGTGTATATATACACACATATACATATATATATATATATATATATATATATATTTTTTTTTTTTTTGAGACAGAGTCTTGCTCTGTCACCCAAGCTGGAGTGCAGTGGTATGATCTCATCTCACTGCAACCTCCACCTCCTGAGTTCAAGCTATTCTCCTGCCTCAGCCTCCTGAGTAACTGAGACTACAGGCGCATGCCACCACACCCAGCTAATTTTTGTGTTTTTAGTAGAAACTGGGTTTCACCATGTTGGCCACGATGGTCTCGATCTCTTGACCTCGTGATCTGCCCGCCTCGCCTCCCAAAGTGCTGGGATTACAGACGTGAGCCACCGGGCCTGGCCAATATAATTCTTTTTATGTTGACAATATGCAAAAGATAGCTGTATCCATGAGTGGAAGAGGCTACATAGTCATACATTAGATATACCCGAACTTTTATTTACACAAAGTACCTGTGGGATAATAGTGTCCCAAAATGTAAAGAATGATATTTTACCATTAGATATGTCTGGTTTGCAATTCTAACCTTTCCACATACTATTTAACCTTGGGCAAGTTTTTAACATCTATGAGCTTCAGTTTTCATACTTACAAAGAGAAGGCAATATTGCCTACCTGATATTATTAACAAAATGATTAAATTTGAAAATACAGATAAAATAATAATGCAATTTCTGACACAAAATAAATAAGTGTAGCTATTGTAGATCTTTAATTAAGGCCAAAGTGTTAATGCTTACAAGTATCTGTACGTGTATGACAGTCAAAATAATGAAGTCCCTTAATAAATAATTCTGCAATTTTGATAAGACTGGAATAATCGGATGCTAAATTTTCTCTCTCTTATTGTATTTACTTCTGAGAACTGAAAAGCTTTTTTGTCCTCAGTAGATAAGCAGAGAAAGTAAACTTACTACTAGAAAATAATTCTGTTAAAGCGTGGACTGAATGGACCTTAAAATGAATTCAAAGCTCACACTTAAAAGTTTAGAGCCATTCATTTATCTGTTTGTTTACAGAAACACTTATCGAGTGCCTTCTATGTATAATGAACTCTGCTGGGTGATGTCTAATGCAGAGTATTTCTCAACCAGGTGTCCAGGAGAGAACTGAGCTGTCGTAACCTAGTGTATCTATTATAGGTAATGAGTTAACATTTTTCCTAGGCATCTAGAATGATACAAGTTATGCACCTTCCTTGAGGAAATTAGGAAAATTATCACGTAAATAAGTTTCTGGGTTTTATGGCCAGGTAAGAAGTCCAGTTGAGAAAGTGTAGGTGGCAGGGGGGAAATCCAAACATATATACTAATTATAATAGAAGATAAAATGAAATAAATGCAAAATATAAAATAGAATGGAAAGAAAATTACTTCTAACAAGAGGATCAGAACAAATAAATTACTGAAGGGAATCTTGAATGAAATGAAAGAGAGCAATGAAAATCATTGGCCTCTTTTTTTGCTCTTTCTCCTCTTTAGAATGTGCAACCTATTGTATTATGCCCTGGGATTGTTTCGGGGATGAAATGGTTGAGAAGCTTATGCGGTTTCTGGAGAAGTGGTAAGGGCTATTGAGGGATACACTAGCAAATTATTGTGTGAATTCAGAGTGGGAGGCTGATGTCTTCAGAAATTCCTTTGCTACGGTGAAGAAAAGTAAATGTCATAATTTATTTTTTCCTCATACTATGAAAACCAGTATCTATTTCACTCTAAGAGTTAGGAAAATCCCATAGAAAGCTTTTTTAAAGACCTAACAATAAGATAGCAGAAGGGAAAACTCAGGGGTGACATTAGAGATTGTGACACCAGAGAAAGACATGCATTAGTGACCCAAATTCTAAACACACCTAAGTAGTTATTTATTTTTAAGGACTAGTGCAATTTCTTTCTTTCTTTCTTCTTTCTTTCTTTCTTTCTTTCTTTCTTTCTTTCTTGCTTGCTTGCTTGCTTGCTTTCTTGCTTCTTGCTTTCTTGTTTTCTTCTTCTTCTTTTTTTTTTTTTTTTTTTTTGATAAGCTCTTGCTCTGTTGCCTAGCCTGGAGTGTAGTGGCATGACCATAGCTCACTGCAGCCTCAAACTCCTGAGCTCAAACGATTCTCCTACCACAGCCTCACTGGGACTACATAAACTTATTTTTTTAAGTAAAATATTTCAGTATTTCAAAAGATGAATTTTCTCACTCCAGAGGATAAATTAGAAGCACTCTAAAAAAGTGGATGGTGAATTGGAGGAGGGTAAGCAAGCAGATACAGTATAATGCCAATGGATTTCTCTACTGAAAAATTAATTTTCTAGGACCAAGTATATGAGATCATATTCTTTCTTTCTAGATAAACTAACATTTACATAAAGTCACACATTCTCAGAAGACAGATGCACAAGCAATCTCCAGTGTCAACACCATCTTCCTGAGATATCTCAATAAAGAAAGGAGAATCCCTAGCCAAAGAGGGTAGTTGAGCGTGACAGTTTCTTACTACTCCAGGGAATACAGGGGATACTGACAGAGTCATTCTGAGAATCTCCTGGCCTCCAAGGAACAAGAGCTTGTCACTGCTGAGACTGAAGGGAGGAGGCAAGAGGTGTCTAAGAGAGTAACACTTCCCACCCCTCCTCAGATCCCCATGTACAGGAACAGTATTAGTGACTTCATATAAATTGCCGTGCAGGCCAGCCATGGTGGCTCATGCCTGTAATCCCAGCACCTTGGGAGGCCGAGGCGGTGGATCACGAGGTTAGGAGATGGAGACTCTCCTGGACAACATGGTGAAACCCCATCTCTACTAAAAATACAAAAAAATACAAAAATTAGCCGGGTGTGGTGGTGCATGCCTGTAATCCCAGCCATTCGGGAGGCTGAAGCAGGAGAATTGCTTGAACCAAGGAGCAGGGAGTTGGAGGTTGCAGTGAACCGAGATCATGCCACTCCACTCCAGTCTGGCGACAGAGCGAGACTCGTCTCAAAAAAAAAAAAAAAAAAAAAAAATATATATATATATATATATACACACACACACACACACACACACACACACACATACTGTGCAATCGTTCAGTTGGGGCAGTCAATTTGCATTTACTACCTATTGACTGTAATTGCTTGAATGGAAAGTCTGATGAACAAAGAAATATGTATTATTCCACATAGGCTTTTGCTTGGAACTAAGGAGGGGGTAAAGAATGCAGAAGTGTTTCCTAAGGCCTTAGGAGGGCATCATCTTAGAAACTCATGAGTCTTGAAAATTCTAGAAGTACAATGAAAGGAATGTCACATTTCCCATTAGCAATTCATTCCTGAGAAGGTGATGTACAGTAGATTTGTGATAATGCTTTTTGGCATGTTGATAAATATATTTTTACTTAAAATTATTTCTACTAAGATTGCTAACTCTTATATTATCCCTTGAGATTTTATCTTCCGTTTCGTTTGCACGGTTGTCACTCTGAAGGCTCTGCTGTGTAGAGTCAGCACGGGAGGCATCTACGGCCTGTGGCTTCCTTAGACTTTTGCTGGGTATTCTTATATTTTGTTCCTGGAAGATTTTCCTGCCATTTTCATGAGCCTGAAAACTTTTCAAAATCTCAGGATGTCAGTAAACTCGCCGTTGTCTGTTTCTGTTGCACTTAATATTCCTTTTCATTTACTTCCTTGAATTTCCACCAGAGGGCACAATAAGCCTAGCTAATACACAGTTTAGCGCTATTCAGTACATGAAGTGCAACTTTCTGGACTTGTTTACGATGGTTCTAATTTCATTACTCCAAGGTGTTGTGGTTAAGAGTGGGGTCTCTGAGGCCAAACTGAGTTTGAATCCCAGCTCTGCTATTTGCTAGCTCTGTGATCTTGGAGAATTCCTTAATTTCCTTTCTGAGCAAGTGTTCTTGTAAAATGAACGCACCAGTCTTCCTTTTGGGCGGCTGTGAGGATTAAATGAATTTGGACACATATCCAAAGTACTTGGAATATGTCTGGCATATAATAAAGCACCAAGTGAGAAATGATCTCGAATTTTAAGAAAATGACAGTTTTACTTACCTGGGGGTTACTCGAAAAGCATCAAAGAGTTGAAAGCTACTAAATAGAGTGAATTACTACCATTTTGAGTGTTAGGCGTGTGGCAAGGGCTACGTACATGCGTTATTTCTATCCAAGAGATATATGAGGAAGAATTCTATGTTCATTTGCTCACTGACTTATCCCAAGTGGTAGAACAGTGCCTAACACATCGTAGGTGCTCAATAAATATGTTTTAAATGAATGGAAGATAACTTTATTAATCCATGTATACAGGTAAGAAAAATGGAGACTTAGAAAGTTGATAAAAGTTGCCCAGGATCATACAAGTAAGTGAAATATGTTGTACCTTCACCCAAATCTATCTAATTCCAAACCAACTTTCTTTCGACAGGGTTGAAGAAAAATTGAGAGGGTTGAAGAAAATGAACTTTTGGTTGACTTTCATAAATGAACTGCCTGGCTGAGTTTTTCTACTATTAGGAAGGATACTGTAAGGCATTCTTTTTCGCAAGGCTTAATGAAGATTGTTTCACCAAGATTTCAATGGTACTTTGAAAAAAAAATAACAGATTCGTTACTTTCAATTAAGTCTAACAAATATTCGTAAATCATATTTTCCTTTAGACATTTTGAAATCTATTTTCCATAACTGAATGGAATAAGCAAAATAGAAAGGAAAAAAACACTTCATAAAGCTGCTTACATTTAAATTCACATTTTTCGAGAGCTCAAAGACTGATTCACAGTTCATGCTCAGCATGTGTTTGTTGAATACCTGCGTATGAGACGGAAAGAAAACAAACAACTATAGCTGAAGTTTTCTAGTCCTTCGGTATAGGAAGAGCAGGCTGCTGGCCAGCAGCTTCAGTGTCACCTAGAAACTTACTAGAAATGGAGTCTCATCCCCTGACTATTGCATAAGAATTACCATTTTAATAAGGTCCCCAGGTAATTTATATGCATATTAAGGTTTGGGAAATTCTGCTTTAGCCAATATGGTTAACTGTGGAAAACAAATGATTGATTCCCATCAACTAATTAATCACATCACATTGAGAATGTTTCAAAAGCAAGAAACTGGAAGGAAATTTATGCTGGGCACCACAAAACCCCAAAATATTTTTGGGGCGAGGGGGTGAAATTCTCACAGAGTGAAACTCTGCGAGAATGTGTTAAAAAACGAAACTACAAATGAATGTGTTTATTCTTTTTAGAGACTTACACCCATCATGCCCATTTAGTAGAGGTTTCTCCAATTTTACAAAATGATTTCTTGCGTGGATTTACTTGTATGAAAGGTTTGATTTCCCTTTATTTATGGGCTTACATAGCCTGAAGTCATTTTATTGTCATATTATCCTTACACTGTGTGTGAATCATCAAAATGTGTTTCTTAAATCCAAGGTGGAGGTGGGGAGCCAGGCTAAAATGTATGAGACCGTCATTCTCTGTGACAGATGTCTCATGTCAAGTTATAAAACATTTCTGTCTATGAAAAGACAAAGAAATCTGCAGTGATATATACAAGGTTCAGTTACATAGAAATATTGAAAAACATTTCTGCTTAATGTACTATACTATATATAATACATGTATACATATATTATACATGCATGCATGTATGCATATTTTGTATGTGTAGACATCTATAGCTATCATTTTAGTGGTTTATATGTAATATCATTAAATATAATAATTTTTAAAAATTTGTTAGGCCTTTTCATGTCTTTTCACAAGTTTATAGTCACCAAAATATAATGTTTTATTAAAAAAAAAGATACTTGTCTTTGTAAATACTTAAATTTTTTTCTCAAATTTTATTTTATGTTTATAGAGACAGAGTCTCCATATGTTGCCGAGGCTGGTCTTGAACTCCTAGGCTCAAGTGATTCTCCTGCCTCACCCTCCCTGTAATCGAGGATTACAGGCATAAGCCACAGCTTGGCCTACCTTTAAAAATTATAACGGACTATTAATATTGGGATATCTTGGTAGAGTTTTTTTTAGTGTTCCCTCATATCTGTATAGTCCAGTACAACTATAAATTGTTAATAAACTAGCAATAATAATAGTAATAAAGTAATTTCCTCCAATGATTTACACATTTTCTTTCATCTACACATGATTTTTCATCTGTAAAACTGAACTTTTTCTTTTTAAAATATGACCTGGTTACTGCATTTTAGTGGTCACTTGTGCCTCTGTGACTTGAAACAGATTTCATCTATAATATATAGAATATTTTGGTTAGATCGTCTTGAAATAACTTTTGGTTTAGTTCAAAACCAAAATGATAGTGTTGGTTTTCCCATTAAATTGCTATGAATTGGCACAAAACCATAGATTTTATATGTCTAATGTTTTGTCCTTACCTCAAATGTTATTGAATAAACTGGAAGCATTGGTGGGCTCACTGAACATCTAAGGATTCTTTCCCTCCCACCAAAGGAAAGGGGAAGGAAACAAACTGGCATCATCGGTGGCTGCAGTGAATTCACCTGGAAAATACTGTGCTTTACCTTGCTATTTTGTACTTACTTCAATAAAGCAGGTGTTCTATTCTGCTGAAAATAGTTTTATACTTGTTTTCGAAGACAGATGTTCTAACTGCTTTTTTTCCTCTGTCTTGTTTTTCAATGATGAGTTCACAGAAACTGCACTTCTACACATTGGCAGTGTTGTTGTGATCTTTGGAAATGTAGTCAAATTGGAGAATTCCCTCCATAGCAGTAGTTTAGATCATTATCAATGGGAAAAAGATTTTTTATACCCTTTTTTTTGGTATACTAAAAAATTTTAGTATACTCCTGTTTTGTTTCATTCGAAACTAGTTTTTGTGTACGATGGAGTTCATAGGCAAGGTCGCAGTCTTATGATTTAATGTCTGTAAGAAAAGAGAACAACAGATATCAGGAAATAAATGCTTTGATTTTGTTGTCAGTTAAATAAATTCCATGGAAATTTGATCTCTGAAGGCTAATAAGCAAGGTATGATGCTCAAATCGATGGAATAATGTGAACATTTTTATCAACAGCAAGACCATGTCAAGAACTCGTTAACTGAAGATGCTGCTCCACTCCCATTAAGTCACTGAGTAGAAGAGGGTGTTTTTTAAAAGTAAATCAGATTATGTGCTAGACACTCTGGAGAAAGAAAATCTTAGGACAAAATAGTCCCATCCTTAAGGAGGTTTCAGTTCAGTGATGACCCTGGGAGTAATGCTGTACAAAGGGTCAGCTTCTTAAGTGAATAGATGTGAGCTCAAATTTCATTTCAATTATGCATAGATATATATAAACACACACATATGTATATATATACACATATACATATAAAGATATATGTACCTCAAAAAAAGAAGAAAAAAAAGAAAAGAAAAAAGTAATAAAAGCAAAAGCAACCACAAAACGTATATGTATCTTTATTTTGTATGAACTAGGTTTATGATTTTTTATTTTTGTTTATTTTATAATGTATTGTCATAGAGTCATAGCATGCTGTTTTAATTCTTTTAATTTTTCTCTACAGTTATTTTACCTTTTTCAGTCCTAATATAATTTATCTGAGAATTCCTTTTGTGTCTATCAAGCCTCTTAAAAATATTTTTATTAGTCTTTTAAAAATACCAGCTTTCGGCTTTTTTGTGCATCTCCTTATTTTATTGATTTCTACATTATGAGTTTCTGTTCTTGTTCTTGCAATTTCTTTCTTTTTATGTCTTTGTACTCCTCCCACTGTTCTAGTTCTTTTTCTTGACTTAAATAACTAAATGACCAACTTTCTTTTTTTTTTTTTTGAGACGGAGTCTCGCTCTGAGGCCCAGGCAGGAGTGCAGTGGCCGGATCTCAGCTCACTGCAAGCTCCGCCTCCCGGGTTTACACCATTCTCCTGCCTCAGCCTCCGGAATAGCTGGGACTACAGGCGCCTGCCACCTCGCCCGGCTAGTTTTTTGTATTTTTTAGTAGAGACGGGGTTTCACCGTGTTAGCCAGGATGGTCTTGATCTCCTGACCTCGTGATCCGCCCGTCTCGGCCTCCCAAAGTGCTGGGATTACAGGCTTGAGCCACCGCGCCCGGCCAACTTTCAATCTTTTTTTTAAGCAGATGCAATTAGGGCTATGGATTTCTTTCCCAATATTACATCAATTGTAGGCCAAAAGTTATAATATGTATTTTTTTCCACTGGCATTTCATTGTAAATGTTTTATTAGTCCCATTACTAAGTTTTTAGACTCAAACATTGCTTATAAATAAATACGTTTAAATTTCTAAATAAATATAATTTCAGGTCTATCTTTTGGATTTTGATTTTGAACTTTATTTTACCACAGAAAATACAGTGAGAAGGTGGTATACATGATATTGATTTTCTGAGACTTGTTTTGGGGACTAGTGTGTAGTCCAGTTTTAAAAGTGTTCCATGTTTACTTTCAACAAATGTGTATTCTCTACTTGTTGAGTATAGATTGCTATTTGTGTTTGTTAATTGTATTATATAAGCTTTCTAAATTGTTACTATTTTTTGACTGTTTTATCTATCAATTTTCATAGAGGTAGATTAAAAGTTAGGAATATATCTATTTCCTCTTGCATTGTTGCTACTATAACAGCAGGGATAGTTTCTGAGTAATGTATCTTTAGGCAATTTCATCATTGCACAAACATCATAGAGTATACTTACACAAACCTACAGCCTACTGCACACCCAGCTGTATGGTAGAGCCTCTTGCTCATAGGCTACAAACTTGTACATCATGTTACTTCACTGAATACTGTAAGCAATTGTAATACAATGGTAATTATTTGTGTGTCTAAACATATAAAAGGTACAGTAAAAGTATCATATAAAAGATAAAAAATGGTATACCTGTTTAAGACACTTACTATTCATAGGGCTTGCTGGACTGGAAGTTGCTCTGGGTGAGTCAGTGAGTGAGTGGTGAGTAAGGGTGCAGGCCTAAGACATTACTTTAAACTGCTGTAGACTTTATAAACTCTGTACACCAAGGCTACACTACATTTATTTCAAAAGATTTTTTATTTTTTAATAGTAAATTAACCTTAACTTACTGTAAGCTTTTTACTTTATAAACTTTGTTTTTTTAAACTTTTTGACTTTTCTTTTCTTTTTTAGATAGAATCTTACTCTGTTGTCCAGCCTGGAGTGCAGTGGCACGATTATGGCTCACCGCAGCCTCAACCTCCTAGGCTCAAGCAATCCTTCCACCTCAACCTCCCAAGTAGCTGGGACTACAGGCACACGCCAGCATGCCTCTTTAATTTTACTTTTATTTTTTGTAAAGTATCGTTAGTTACACATGGGCATTTCTAAGAGTAGATGATTATTGCATATTCTATATTCATATGTTGTTTGAGGGTTTATTCCCCCATATCCTAACCACAATTTATGACTTGTTTAGTTAAAAAAAACTTCATTCCTGTGGAACTACTGATGGAAGCATCACTGTATCCAAATTTGGAATATTCTGTACCAACTGTCAAACATATAATTTTTATTGACTTAAATTTCCCCTGCAAATAAAATCTTGTGCAGGTTTACATGAGGAGTCAAAGCAAAACGACGTTCTCTTTCTCTCCAGCATAGTTGAAGAATGGCTTTCTGAACTAGTGGTATCATTAAGTGCATAACTAGTTGAACAAACCATCGTAGGACCAGAGCATCTCATGGCAGGATGCAATTTTAAATAGCTTCTAGTCTAATAAAGTTTCCTTTATGAGTTTTCCAGACATGCAGCCAGGTACACCTGATTTGTCTGCCATATAGAATTTTTCTGTTCTACTTTCAGAAACAAGGATAATTATGGCAACTAACATGATTGAGTGCCTTCTCTGTGTTAGGCGTTAAGCTAAGCACTTTCCATGGTATACACTCATTTTGCTCATCTAACTCCCTCCTCCACTCCCGACAAAAAACTCCCAAACTCTTTCAGCCAGGTGCTTTTTTTTGCCTCTCAAGTTACTAATGTTTACCCTGGGACTCTCAAAGGTGAAGTAACTTAAGCCCAGGTTTATCTGACTGGCAAGACTGTGTGCCCTTGGGCTTGACCGTGCCACAACCTCCTGTCAACTCCTCCCACCATGGGTACCCAAGATCTTTGTACTTTGCTCCCTCTCTCTGCCTTTCCACCTACTCTTTCTTTTTAGAATAGCTTTGATATTAAACATTGCTATAAATTCAATTAAAAATGCCATGCCTTTGGAGGACTCATAATTTCAGTCTTATCCCTAACTGAGATGAAGTAATACATCCTGTGGAATAAACTTTGGGATCCTTGAGAAGATGTTTTGGGAACAGGAACCTTCCTTGAGGCCTCTGAATCGTAACCCACAGATCTCTACTCCTTTATGACTAACACTGACCTTTATGGGCACTACTGGCTTTTCAGCTCTCCACTCCTGGAGCTATGACAATCATCTCAGATGAAGGGAAAACATGGAAGCTACAGATGATGTATAAGGGATTCACAGGAAGAAAATGATAATGTATCTATGCCCAGATGGCAGTTATATTTTAGGATAATCTATCTTTCATCAAATACAGGGTGTGCACAGAATTATTATTTTTATTGCTTTTTAAAAAATCACGTTCTTCAACGTATTTCAAAACTTCATTTTTTATGATAGCTTTTAAACACGATTATAAGAGAAATGACATATCAGAGAGATAAAATGATATTTTAAATTTGAGTTGCCATCATATGATTGACTTTCATATTGATAATTCTTTTTGCTTATTTATACATGAGCACTGTGTGTCAATTTAGGGGAAATAACACCTATTTCTCATTTTTTTTTCTGTAGTTTTCATTTTATATCAAGTTTATCCTAAGTGCTTTACCAATTGTTCTTTAAATTTATTTGAACTGTGTGTATAGCATAGTATAATCTCTTGCTGTGTGACACTATTGGTTTCATAGCTTTTATACAGCAAAGCATCACTCCCTGGAAATAATTGTTAATGTTAAAATACTGAGCACACTATTAAAAGTGACAGGTTTATTCAGGCAGATTGAATAGCGTGAGCATGGGTGAGATCTGTGTATATTATTTTGAGATATAGCTTTGAGTAATTTAGTCCTTAGTTACCAGAACTGAAAGGGAAAAAAATAATATTTAACGGTCTAGAACACTCTTAATAGCCTTATTTTCCTCTTATGATTAAAATGTAATGCCAAAATACATTAAGTCATTTCATTTATTATTCTAATATGCTCATTAAGATTATATAGCAATAAAAAACAGAATTGGAAAATAATAAAGGGATAGATTGACCAAATGTTATCCAAAGGCATTATGAAAAACAGACAGGAACATCTACTAATCTGCCAAAATATGTTCTTTTGCTTTTCTGAATTTTGAGTATATGTTTATCTTTAAAGTATGCATTTCTGATTATTAGATGCTACCATATATTGCTGTTCAAAAAATTTCTTATTAAAATGAGTTTAAAAGATTTAGGCCATCAGAGACGTTCTTTTATTGATAAGCATTAGAGAATACTGGTGTTCTTGCTACTAACACACAAAGAAAAAAAGGAACATGCGGAAACTTTGGGAGGTGTTGGATATGTCTATTGTCTTGATGGTAATACTCTGGTTTCTCTTTAAATCATATTGTCTTGATTGTGGTGATTGTGATGATGAATCACAGGTATTCAGATATGTCTAAACTCATCAAGTAGTACATGTTAAATATATGTGGTTCTTTGTGTATCAATTACACCTCTATAGAGCTGTTGAGAGAGAGTGAGGAAAAGCATTTCAGGCAGGCACAATGTGTTTCAAGGTCCAGAGGCAGGAGGGGGCATGGCTGGTGAGAGGAAGTCGGAATGGAGGGAGGTCAGGCTGGATGCCTGTTCTCCAGTTCCTGGCAGCTATGGTAAGCTATGGTATGAAGTCCCTCAAGTGCCAATGGCAACCTTTCACAGAAGGCTGTACACAGGGATAGGACATGGTGTGATTTGCTCTTTTGGCAGATTGCACTGACTGCTTTATGTAGAGTGGATTATATATATATATATTTTCTTGTGAAAATGAGAGTTAAAAGAAGGTAGAAGAATATATAAAAACAATTTCCTCTTTCCAGAGAAGAAGATGCTGATGGCTTCTATCTCTAGGGTTATGAAAAATTAGATTCAGCTTTTTTTTTCTTTTGGCTTGGAAAGTTAGTATAGACTTCAGAAAAACAACAAGGTGTGAGCAATCAGGAACTGTATGTTAAACCTGAAGCTTTTCTGGCACCCATTGTAAGGTGAGAACAAAGAAAATTGTAGTTGAATTAATCAGCTATTATTAACAATTGCTAATTTATTTATTTTTATTTTATTATTATTTTTAGATGGAGTCTTGCTCTTGTTGCCCAGGCTGGAGTGCAGTGGCGCAATCTCACCTCACTGCAACCTCCGCTTCCTGGGTTCAAGCGATTCTCCTGCCTCAGCCTCCCGAGTAGCTGGGATTACAGATGTGCGCCACCATGCCGGCTATTTTTCGTATTTTTAGTAGAGACAGGGTTTCATCACGTTGGCCAGGCTAGTCTCGAACTCCTGACCTCGTGATCCGCCTACCTCAGCCTCCCGAAGTACTAGGATTACAGGTGTGTGCCACCGTGCCTGGCAACAGTTGCTAATTTATTTATTCCTTTAACAAATATTTATCTTTGTACCTAGCATTGTGGTAGACACTGGAAACCGTGAACAAAATACATGTATCTTTGCTCATGGAATCAGTCGTCTATACATTCTGAATCAAGATGTTGATAACTTTGGCTGGGCACAGTGGCTCACACCTGTAATCCCAGCACTTTGGGAGGCCAAGGTGGATGGATCATGAGGTCAGGAGATCGAGACCATCCTGGCTAACACAGTGAAACCCTGTCTCTACTAAAAATACAAAAAAAAAAAAAAAAAAAAAAGCTGGGCGTGGTGGCAGGCACCTGTAGTCCCAGCTACTTGGGAGGCTGAGGCAGGAGAATGGCGTGAACCCGGGAGGGGGAGCTTGCAGTGAGCCGAGATTATCCCACTGCACTCCAGCCTGGGTGACAGAGAGATACTCCATCACCAAAAAAAAAAAAAAAGATGTTGATAACTTTTTGAAGTCTGAACTCTGCTGGGTAAGCTCTGTTAATTGCAATGGCCTGTCCAACTTTTCATCCCTCACAGTCCATAAACTTTTAGTCTGAGCTAATTTAGCCCCTAACTCTGTATCTGAATTTTCTTCGTCCCACCAGGGCAATCTTGCCAAATGTTTGTTATGAGAGTAATCTTAGTGTGTGTAAGAACCTCGGTGTGTATAAGGATCTCAGTGTCAGTAACTCTCTGGCTCAGTTATGATGTCTTGCTGGGGCTCTTTCTCTGTCTTTGGTACCATGAGTTCTGTTAATGGGCTTCCTGGCTTTTATTAATGCTTGAGTGACTGGATCCTGAACCTGACCTAACCTCCTCATCCTCCCTAGTTCCTTGGCTCTCTGTCAGTAGTCTATCCCACACCACATAGATAGGTACTATGAATGATGATGGTGCTGATGATGCTGATGGCGTCGTTGACGATGATAGCTACAACAGCAATTATAGTGCAAACTAACATTGAGTAAATGCAATTGTCTTTGCTTAGTCTTTGGATTACCTCACTTAAAATTTCATTGGGCTTTTGTCTTTGAACACAACTGTTAATTTTGGATCTATCTTTTAGGCTTATGGGTTGGCACGTCTACTTGGAGTAAAAGCACTGTAGACTTAAGTTATTGACTGGATGTTACAAAATAGTTTTAACTTTTTTCTTCTGGTTGGAATTCTTTGTTTTGGCTTAGCTTCAAGCACTTTAAAAAAATGTAAACATTTAAAACATTTTATTTGGTAGAACTTAAAACACTTATTTCTATAATTTCACAGTTGCTAAGGTTTGAAAATGTTAACTAAATTTTAGCAACAAAATTAAATTCAGCTTAAATAGCTAGCCTGATTCAGTATCAATGCTCACAATTCAAAGTTTTGAAAATGTTTTAGTTGATTATTTCAGTCAACAAATACTTACTGGACAACTACTATGTGCCAAGCACTGTGCTGTGTTCAGGGCATACAAAGCGGAAAAAACAAAGTCCTTGTTAGTTTAGTGAGAACAGATCTCTGGCATATCATGTATGACAACCAGCTGTGCAAATTAGGCACCATTTGTTTGCAGGTTTATAAGTGACTGTGGAACTGATTTATACCAATCAATAAATGTTTCTGAATTCTGAATAGGTAATAGAGTGTATTAGCCTTGTAAATACTTAAACATTTTTATGCTCCAAAAGTTGCTACTTTGGACTTCTCTATTTTGTCATATCCTTGTCCTTAAAACTGCTTCCTTTATGTCCACACAATTTTGTCACTTCTTTTCAATACTTAGGACATAAAAACTTATCTGTAACAAATCACTCAGTCAACAGATGCATTTATTTACCATATCCATCAACTCTATGTATAATGCTAATAGATTTGAGAGATGCTTGGAATTCAGAGATTCCCAGAAGAGGGAAGGAAATGGAGATTTGATTCGGATGGAGAGTGTTGGGTTATCAGGAGAGAGAAAGATGAAAATTTGAGACGATTTCATGAGAAGAGATGTAATTTGATTTGGACTTTGAAGGATGGCCATTATGATGGATGAGGAAAAGGAAGATTCTCTAGGCAGGAGGGCATAGCACATTAGTGGAGAATATATATTGGCAGTTTATTAGAAAAATAAGTTGGGTAGTACGAGGCCAAATTACGAGAATCTGGATACCACCAAGCAAATGGTTTAGGTACCCACAGAGAATGTGTGAGGCAGACTGACATTGATGTCAAGAGTGCAGGAAGGTGAATCAGGTGATGATAGTCCACATACATGGAGCCAAGGGAAGGAGGGACTTGGAGGTCACTCTCTCATTTCATTGGAATCTACTCATAAATCCTGTGTATACACAGCCTTCATAAGAATGAAAGAAGAAAAAGGCAAAGAAACCAGAAAATGTAATTAAACAATATTCAGATAGTAAAATAACTTAGTGACTCTCATTTTCTGCACACTGGAAATATTTTTCCTCTTAGCAAAGGGACTAGCTGCCTTATACATTTTATATCCATAAAACTTCAGATTTGGGTTGGTAAAGAGGTATGACACAATAAAAATTTTGGTAAGGATAAAAGAAGGACAGATTTGGGCTGGGTGCAGTGGCTCACACCTGTAATCCCAGCACTTTGGGAGGCCAAGGTGGGCAGATCACAAGGTCAGGAGTTCGAAACCAGTCTGGCCAAATATAAAAAATCAGCTGGGCATGGTGGCGCGTGCCTGTAGTCCCAGCTACTTGGGAAGTTGAGGCAGAAGAATTACTTGAACCTGAGTGGCAGAGGTTGCAGTGAGCCAAGATTGCGCCACTGCACTCCAGCCTGGACGACACAGCTAGATTCCATCTCAGAAAAAAAAAAAAAAAAGAGAAAGAGAAGGACAGAGAAGGACAGAGTTTTCACTTTTAGCAAAATAGTGGGATGACTGAGCTATCATCCTCAGAAAATTCTTTAAACTTTTCTATACATCTATTTAATATCAGAAAGAATATCGCTAATATCAGAGGCCTTATTCCTACATGATGATATTCTTTTTACTTGCAAAGCACATAACATTGTAACTGTATTCATGAAATGAGACCTGATCTCTTTTGGATACTTTAAGAGACTGCTTCAAAGGTGACATGGAGTCTGGCAAGACATGAGCAACTCCATAATGTCAAATAGCATTGATTGGATTTGTACAGCCCAGATGTCAGAGACCACTCAGCAAATTGAACGTAATATTATTGAAACCCATGACAAAAAAGGAAGGACAAAAAGAGACTAATTGTCAATTAGGATTTGAAGAAAACGTTTGTTTATGGTTACTCACATTTTTAAAGATTAGTCAGATACATTTTAAAAGTCTGGAAACAGTAAAACATTTTTATTACTTTTCAAAAATGATGAAAATAGGAAACTATGACTATAAATAATATAACTTTAAAATATTTCTACATGCATGAGTACCACAGTAATGAAATTTCAATTTTCATTAGGAAAAGGTAAAGGAAACAAATTAGTCCTCAATCTACTCCTTTGTAAATTAAATGATGATTCATATGCATTCAACACTGGTCAGAACATTATTCATATAATGGCTACTTTTCCATGTTTCTAAAATTTAGAGCAAGGTAGAAAATGTGAATAGATTTCGGCTGGGCATGGTGGCTCACGCTTGTAATCCCAGCACTTTGGGAGGTGGAAGCGGGTGGATCAGGAGGTCAGGAGATGCAGACCATCCTGGCCAACATGGTGAAACCTCATCTCCACTAAAAATACGAAAATTAACTGGGCACGGTGGCACGCACCTGTAGTACCAGCTACTCAGGAGGTTGAAGCAGGGAATTGCTTGAACCCTGGAGGCAGAGGTTGCAGTGAACCGAGATCCTGCCACTGCACTCCAGCCTGGCAACAAAGCAAGACAGATGGAAAGAAAGAAAGAGAGAGAGAGAGAGAGAGAGAGAGAGAGAGAGAGAGAGAGAGAGAGAGAGAGGAGAGAGAGAGAGAGAAGAGAGAGAGAGAGAAAGAAAGAAAGAGAAAGAAAGAAAAAAAGAAAGAAAGAAAGAAAGAAGTAGGGAAGGAAGGAAGGAAGGAAGGAAGGAAGGGAAGAAAGAAAGAAAGAAAGAAAGGCTGAGTGCGGTGGCTCATGACTGTAATCCCAGCACTTTGGGAGGCCGAGGAGGGTGGATCACGAGGTCAGGAGATTCAGATCATCCTGGCCAATGTGGTGAAACCCCATCTGTACTAAAAAATACAAAAATTAGCTGGGCGTAGTGGCACGCAGCTGTAGTCCCAGCTACTAGGGAGGTTAAGGCAGGAGAATTGCTTAAACACGGGAGGCAGAGGTTGCAGTGAGCTGAGATCCTGCCACTGGACTCCAGCTTGGTGACAAAGTGAGACTCCATCTCAAAAAAAAAAAAAAAAGAAAAGAAGAAGAAAATGGGAATAGATTGGAAGAACCAGTCATCTACACTGTTAAAATATTAATGCATAAAATCCAAGAGAGAAGACAAGAAGACTAAAGGAACTGAAATATTTGGTCTAGAGAAAAAAATTCAAGTATATTAAATCTATCATGAGAAGAACAAGAAAAAGTCAGCACTAGCCAAAAGATAAATATTTTTGAATAGATATCAGGAAAAACACTTCCTCACAAGTTAGTGCAACTGTTGAAATGTGATCTCCCTTTGGAGATATTTTAAAGATGGAATTAGGTTCATGCATGTATGCATTCATTCATTCATCTCTTCAACAAGTATTTATGGAGCAGCAACAATGTACAAGATAGGCAAGATCTCTGGTCTCTTTGTTCTTACCTTATAGTAGGTGATAGGACAATAATAAATAAACTCATAAGGTAAGAATTTCAGATATCAAGAATCACTGTGAGGAAAACAACACAAGGCAAAAGGAAAGAAAGTGGCCAAGTTAGGGTTTATATTTTCAAATACGGGAGTTAGGGAAGTCTCTTTTGAGAGGGCCACAAGGGTGCTGAAACTTGAGTGATGGAAGGAAATAGCCTTTTGAAATCTAGGGGAAGAGCATCACAGGCAGGGTAAGTAGCAAGGGCAAAGGTCCTAGGCTGGGCTTGGACTCAGGATACTCATGGAAGACAAGAAGGCCAGAGAACCTAGAGAATCAGCAAGGAGGAGGAAGGGTAGGAGACGACATGGCTGAGGCTGAGTTTCTGCAAGCTTTGTAGACTACAGTTAGGAATTGGGATTTCATTCCAAGTTCAGTAGGAAGCTACTGGCTGGTTGTAAATGAGGTAGGGAACTAGAATAGGTATATTTTTCCAGTTTGCATTACACTTAGGATTTGACAATCATAGTCAACATTTTTAAGATCTTTTCTTTCATAGAAAAGGGCATAATCTAAACTTGAACAGAGAAACTCTTAGATTTCCAGCCATGTTTAATACCCTAAAAACCTCGTGAGTTTTAGTTTATTCCAGAAAGTTTGTGTCTGAAAAGACCACCAAACAGGGCTATTCTGTGAGACTGTTAATTTTGTCACTTCTAAATACAATTCAAGGACAGCATTTCCCATTCCTTCTGTTCTCCATTTCTTTAAAATAAGAAAGAACATTATTTTGTCATTAAATCTACCTTTTGACTGATACTAGCCATTAAATTTGTATCACTACATTTAT
The DNA here is from genome assembly GCF_009764315.1 of Trachypithecus francoisi. Taxonomy (NCBI): domain Eukaryota; kingdom Metazoa; phylum Chordata; class Mammalia; order Primates; family Cercopithecidae; genus Trachypithecus; species Trachypithecus francoisi. The sequence continues at coordinate 62,202,233 of NW_022681460.1, forward strand.
TTTATTTTCAGTGTAAATTTCTTTACTAGCTTAATGTTATAGAATCCCTTCTTTTCATTTTGGGAAGATTAGATATGAAATAATCATTTAATATTTAGTAAGATAGAGAAAGAAGAACGAAGTTAGAAAATATTAGTACTTATTACATCTCTTACACTCTATCTAAAGTTTTATATACAGTGCCAAGAAAAAGTGACTCTTCTGAGGTTATCAAGAACCTGTGAACTAGAATCCTGGAATTCCGTATTTCTTCTTACCTTCCTGCAGCATTCTGGACCCTGTCAAACCTGGTGACTGAATAAAGCCTTTCTACACAATCACTTCATGATAACTCTGGCTTTAGTTCCATGGGCCTCTTACTGTCAGGATAAATTCCTTTTAAAGGAATATTACAGGAAATAGATTTGTGCTGCTACACCATCTTCACTTATGTTTGCCTAAATGACACTTATTTCAAAGCCCCCTCTTGATGTTTAATGAGACTCTGTAAAGGACAGATTAAGGACATACTACATTCACTACCTTTAAGTTATTATATTCCTAAGAAGTGCAGGAAACTTGGGGCCAATTGATAGAATCCTGATATGATAAATCATATCTTTCTCACTATTCTTTAAGCTTCTGTCAAATTCCCAATTTCCTCCCAGTGCTTACAATAGTGATTTATGTAGAAGAGATGCTCACTGTATTTTGTTGAGAGAATGAATCTGTACTGTTATCATTCAGTATTCTTTACCAAATTCTTGTTTATAAAAATTGCATAGGAAATTATGTTTTACTAGAAGGTAGTAAATATGTAATCTATTCTTATGTCAGCAAAGACGGACACACTTTCTGATATCTGACTTAAAACTGCTACTTATGTTTTACTTTGCCTGTTACCCAAAGAATTTGAGGTAGCTTATAAAAATTCAATGACGGAAATCAATGAAAATGAATTGGTGTTTTTCTCTCCCAACAGAAGCACACTGCTCTATGTGATGGGGATACCAAAATGAGTAAGATGTGTTCTCTGCACCCGAAAAAGCTCACTGTCTAGTGGAGGCTGGCAATTAACTATAATACATGCAGTCAGTACTACAGTGCTGATATGAGCAAAGTGCTCTAATCCAATAAGAAAAAAACAAATGCAATTAGACCACAAAATCATTGCAATTCTGATAAAGAAATAAGAGTCCTGCATTGGGTGGAGGCAGATATTAAAAGAAAACCTGGACTAAGAAAAAAACAAGCACCCTACTATAAGTGAGCTCTCCTCTAATAAGCTGGATCATGAAATTTTCCCAGGAAAATCATCTTAGTTTTGTAACACTAAATGTATCATGTTTGTCTTTATGTGAGGGCAATCAGCAAAACTAGTGCAACTTCATGTAGAAGTACAATTATATAGAATATTTCAAAATAAAGTCTCTTTCTCATATCAATACTTGACAAATGGTTGGTCATACAGTTGTATATTGTACTTTCATGAAGATGTTCCTGCAGGAAATAAAGAGGTGTTGTCAGACCAAGAGTTTTCTCATTATCTGATTTGATACGAGAGTTTAACCTAGAAGTTCTACACAAATGAAAAGCATAGTCCGTATTACATAACAGACTACTGCTGTCCACTGGAGTTTCGCCTCCAGGTGTGGCATGTATTATTTTACTGTCTTCTTGGTAACACCCAGCAGTCAATTTACAGGCAGCATTACCCGTTCCTTCTTCAGCTGTTGGCTCCTCAAATTCCCCACCAGCCTAAAAGGCAGACCATTAAAAGCAGAAATTGGGCTCCTTGCAAGTAAGCTTTGGACAGCTTTAGACTGATAATGAATGTTAGGTGCTTGGGGTTAATCAAGGAAAAATATATGCCCACAAGAGGCAGTGACATGCTGTAAGCTTTATTGGGAAGTACTTGGACAGGGTCACTTGAGAGAGGAAGTTGCTCACAGCAGGAGTCTGTCCAAAGGTTACACGGAAGCCACCACCCAAAAAGGGAGGAGGGCAAGAGGACTCCCAGGAGAGAGGAAGATCAGGCAGACGTTTTATGTTCGTGTGTGTCTGGTGATGTTTCTCAGCAGCACAGTGGGAAGTTTCTGGACCAGGGAGTTCCAAAGGGCATAGCAGTTTTGGATCTAACTTATTAACATCCAGCAGAGGTTGGGTGAAGTTTCACAGAGTATGCAAAGTAAGCAGGCTCTAAATGGCTACAAATCTGCTTGTTGGGCCTATTTTTTTTAGTGTGATAAAAAAAGTAACAGGAAACTTCTTAAATTTTTGAGTGTACAGTATAGTATTTTTAACTATAGGTACATAGTTACACAGCAAATCTCTAGAACTTTTTCATCTCACATGACTGAAACTATACCTGTTGAACAGCAACTCTCCATGTCTTCCTCCACAGCCTCTGGCAACCACCCTTCTACTTTCTGCTTCTGTGAATTTGACTGCTTTGGATACCTCATGTAAATGAAATCATGCAGTATTTGTCTTTCTGCGAATAGCTTATTTCACATATTTTTAAAGACCTCCGGGTTCATTAATGTTGTAACATATGACAGGATTTCCTTTTTCTTAAAGGCGGAAAAATATTTTATTGTGTATATATACCATATTTATTTATTCATTCATCACATTGAAACATTTAGATTATTTGCACCTCTTGGTTATCGTGAAAAATGCTACACTGAACATGAGAATGCAAATGTCTCTTCTGGATCCTAATTTCAATTCTTCTGAATAAATACCCAGAAGTAGGATTCCTGATGCATACGGTAGCTCTTTTTTTTTTTTTTTTTTTAGACTGTGTCTCGCTCTATCACCCAGGCTGGAGTGCTGTGGTGTGATCTTGGCTCAATGCAACCTCTGCCTCCTGGGTTCAAGCAATTCTTCTGCCTCAGCCTTCCGAGTCACTGGGACAACAGGTATGTGCCACCACACCCAACTAATTTTTGTAACTTTAGTAGCGACAAGGTTTCACCATGTAGGCCAGGTTGATCTTGAACTCCTGACCCCAAGTGATCCACCTGCCTCGGCCTACTAGAGTGCTAGTATTACAGGCATGAGCCATCGTGCCCAGCCTGGTAGTTCTATTTTTAATTTTTTGAGGAACCTCCATACTGTTTGCCACAGTGGCTATACCATTTTACGTTCCCACCAACAGTGCACAAGGGTTCCAATTTCTCTATATCCTTGCCAACACTTGTTCTTTTCTTTTCTTTCTGCCATTCTTTTATTGATAATGGCCATCCTAATAGGTATAAAGTGATATCTTACTGTGGTTTTGATTTCCGTTTCTCAGATGATTAATGATGTTGAGCACCTTTTAATATATTTTCTGGCCATTTGTATGTCTTATTTGAAGAAATAGCTACTAAAATTCTTTGTTCAGTTTTAATTGGGTTATTTATTTTACTATTGAGTTGTAGAAGTTCTTACATATTTTGAATATGAATTCCTTATATGTTTGAAAATATGTTTTCTCATTTGGTAGCTTGTGTTTTCACTCTGTTGATGGTCTCCTTTGCTCTACAGACACATTTTAGTGTGATATAGACCATTTGTCTATTTTTGCTATTGTTCCCTGTGCTTTTGTTGGCATATCTAAGAAATCATCACCAAAACCAATGTTAGGAAGCTTTCCCTTATGTTTTCTTCTAGGAGTTTTATAGTTCTTGTCTCACATTTAAGTCTTTAATTCATTTTGAGTTGATTTTTGCGTACAGTGCAAGATAAGGATCTAGTTTCATTCTTTTACGTGTACATATCCAGCTTTCCCAGCACCATTGTTGTAAAGACTATCTTTTCCCCATTGTGTAATCTTGACACTTACTTTTGACACTGAAATCGCTACTCAGTTTAAATAATCCCAGGTTTTTTTGCAGGCAAATTCCTATTTTCCTTTTCATGTATCTTCTAACAAAGATAAGACTGAGTAAAACTACCATGTGGTTCCTCAATCCTGATAGAGCCATTTATTCTTCAATTCATAAGTACTCAAATGCCAGGTCAACCATTTTTCCCATCAGGCAGTGATGATACCAAATGGGTATTTTATAATTCCTTAAGTTTACTTTAAAAGTTTGAATTAGAAGAACAATCTCAGGCCAGACACATGGCCCATGCCTATAATCTAAGCATTTTGGGAGGCCAAGGGGGAGTATCACTTGAGCTCAGGAGTTCAAGTCCCCCTAGGCAACATAGTGAGACCCCCCATCTCTACAAAATACAGAAAAATAATTAGCCAGGTGTGGTGGTGGTGCATGTCTGTGTGCCAGCTACTCAGAAGGCTGAGGTGGGAGGATTTCTTGAGCTTGGAAAGTCGAGGCTGCAGTGAACTGTGATCATGCCGCTGTATTCCAGCCTGAGTGACAGAATGAAACCCTGTTAAAAAAGAAAAAAAAAAAAAAAAAAACAGTCTCATGTAAGGCACTGCTAGGTGCACATGCTCATTTCTAGGTGTAATCATTATTATTTAATTGAATTTCCAAAAGTTAAAGAAATTTCAAACTATTTTTATAAAGCCTGATCATTAAATTTTATCCAGTATTTTTGTATTTTCCTACAATATTCTTAAACTTTCAAAATGGATTGTACTAAAGTAAAAACAAGTGTGACTTTTGTGCATAATTGCACAGTTTCAAATTTAACGATAATTCAGAAAACCAATATGTGCAGTTGTGGAGACAAAAGTGACTCCATCTTGGATACCAATCCACCAGTTGACTTCTGATTAACCCCAGTTCCGGGAGTGTGTCCAGGCTTCTGTTTTATTTACTGTCCCTAATGTAAGAACATGTACTCCTATATTTAGGCCAAAGCAATCTTGATGTTACTACATACATCATAGGCTGTGAGGCATGTAGCATTCTTGCCTGTCATGGAGAGTGCCTTTAATTATCTTGTTAGAGCACATATATCCATTTCCTATGGCAAGTGAGCCGTGGATTAGGGAATAACAGTGCAGAGATCTACCTGTCTTGTGGGCATCCAAGATCATGCTTCTGTTGACAGTAAGTTCCCTTAATAAATCCACCAATGCTGACAAAATGGATTTATCTGCCCCTTCTTCTTGGTTTCTCGGCTCCTTTGACAATTGGGGCCAAGTCATTTTGTTGACTTGGCCTCTTCTAAAAACCAGAGGTAGAATAATAGCTAAATGTATAGTCATGTGTCCTAGGAACTTAACAGACATTACATTTTTTTTTTTTTTTTGAGACAGAGTTTTGTTCTTGTTGCCCAGGCTGGAGTGCAATGGCATGATCTCAGCTCACTGCAACCTCTGCCCCCTGAACTCAAGCGATTCTCCTGCCTCGGCCTACCAAGTAACTGGGATTACAGGTATGCACCACCATGCCCAGCTATGTTTTGTATTTTTAGTAGAGACAGGGTTTCACCATGTTGACCAGGCTGGTCTTGAACTCCTGACCTCAGATGATCTGCCCACCTCGGCCTCCCAAAGTGCTGGGATTATAGGCGTGAGCCACTGCACCTGGCCAACATTACAATTTTTTAATCTGGGCAAATAATGTTAATGAAATAGGTTCCATTGTTATTGCCATTTCTATACAGGCCTAAGCTGAAAAAGGTTAAATGACTTGCTTAACATCACCAAGCTTATAAAGGGGAGGAGTCCAAACCTATGAAGTCTATTTTCAAAGCATACTCACTTCCCTTGACACCATACTGGTTATGGAAAAGGAGCCTTGAATACACTGACAGAAAATTTTGGAAAATATAATGCATTAAATGATATTAAATATTAATTAAAATGGAATAAATTATTATTTAAATTATGCAGGGTCTACATTGAGCTATAGCGACTTATATAGGGAAAAATATTTTAAATATTGAATATTTGTTGCTTTTGTTTAGAAACTTACAGCCTTAGTTCAGATCTTGTTGATCTTTGTTTTATGTTACTTCTTAGTTTTAAATAAAGCTCTAAGATTTGTTCTTATGCTTCAAGAAGCAGGAAGACTAACTATTAATCTACAGTCACGAATTTGAAATGACATGGAGGAAGATACATTCTAAAGAGCTCTTTAATAAGTAATCGAGATGTCAGGATGCACGAGTTGGTTGAAATACTTCCTGGTGCCTCTTAGGAATCACTTAAGTTTAAGTAACCAAATTAAGTATTTGAAGTGTCAGAGACTCACTGGATCTATTTGTGACCATGGAAATAAAAACAAAGATGGTTGACTATGTTCTGATATTAACACCCCTCCATGTCTTTACTTTCTCCTGCAAAGATAGAGCCATTTGAATAAGAAATTGTGATTTGTAACTTAACCCTGTCTAGTGTGGTCAAGCAGTAGTAGCAATTAATCTGTCCTTTGCTGTTTTAGGAGAAATTTGGATGCATGTTTTTATATTTTATATTGAAACAATATTCAGTTGTGTCACATTATTTAATAATTAGCCAAAATGGCTTAAACAAATTTTACAAAAGTTTAAGAAAAATTTTTCCATAAAAATTTTGGAGATAACATTTAGTAAGGGCTTAATGGTTTCATTACGACAATGAACATTTATCATGTTAATTTTTATACATAAGTCAGTCTAGATTGTGACTTTTCTTTGTAATGGTTTTAATTTGTATATTCCTATTAGCTTACTTTTAGTCATCTTCAGTTTCTAATACTGAATGGCTACTATACTTTAAAAATTAAATTTCTGTGTTCTATCTTTACTTTTTAATACTAGAATGAACAATTTATCTTTTCATAGTATTTTGAAAATTGTGAATCTGGTAATAATCATGATATCATTGTATTGGTCTGTTTTCACACTGTTATAAAGAAATACCCGAGACTGGGTAATTTATAAAGGAAAGAGGTTTAATTGACTCACAGTGCTACATGGCTGGGGAGGCCTCAGGAAACTTACAATCATGGTGGAAGGCAAAGGGGAAGCAAACTTGAACCTTATCACATGGAATCAGGAAAGACAGAGCTAAGAGCAAAAGGGGGAAGAACCCCTTAAAAAACCATCATATCTCATGAGAACTCACTATCATGAGAACAGCATGGTGGAAACCACTCTCATGATCCAATTACCTCCCACCTGCGCCCTCCCTCTACTGGCAGGGATTATGGGGATTGCAATGGGGATTATGGGAGATGAGATTTGGATGGGGACACAGAACAAAACTGTATCAATCATTTTTCATGTTAGTAAATGCCAATCACATTTTTGATTTATAAAAGCATTCAAATTCAAAATATTCAAATTATAATAATTTAACAGGTAAAACCGAGGAGTAATGATCTAAATAAATAATCACCTCAATTTTTTTTTTTTTTTTTTTGAGACAAAATCTCGCTCTTGTTGCCCAGGCTGGAGTGCAATGGCGTGATCTCAGCTCACTACAATCTCCACCTCCTAGGTTCAAGTGATTCTCCTGCCTTAGCCTCCTGAGTAGCTGGGATTACAGGTGCCTGCCACCATGCCTGGCTAATTTTTGTATTTTTAGTAGAGACGGGGTTTCACCATGCTGGCCAGGCTGGTTTCGAACTCCTGACTACAGGCGATCCATCAGCCTCGGCCTCCCAAAGTGTTGGGATGTGAGCCACTGATGAATGTCCATCTTAGTGTTGTGCAAAAGCATATCAAATTTTTATTTCTGTAGCTCTTTTTTTGCATAGTTCCCTCTTTTTCAGAATTCTGCTCTTCACATTCTGCTGCATTAGACTACCTGAACTCTGATTTCTGTCTCTTCAACTGAGCAAGATCACTGTAATTTGTGAAGGCTCCCCCTCCCTCTTCTGTAGTCAATAATCTGCCTCTAAGCAAAAATCCTGGTCAGTAGACAACCTCCATTGCATCTCCTCTCTCAGGGATCCAAGTCCTGTGTTGGCTGTTGATTAATGTTTGAAAACAGCTGCACTACATATTTTGTCCAGCATTCCATGTGTTTAATGTTAAAGGATAAATCTAACCTTTATTACTACATTGTGGTTAGAAGAGGAGGTATTCCACTGTCTGAATTTTTACTTTTCAGTTATCAGTTAGCTCTTGAGTTCTTAGTCTGTGTTAGAAGTCTCTTATTCTGAAATTCTGAACATTTATTGCCTTTGAATGACTTTTAAAATAATTCTTGAATTGTTGCTTCTATGATAGTTGGTATTTCCATTAAAAATAGTAGAACTGTGCTTTCCCTGGAAAGCTTATTTTGGAAAATCCATTTACATACTTAGAATTTATTATGTACACAACACCTGCCTGCTCTAAAAACTACAAATCTATTGTTACTTGATGCCTATTGAAAGACATAATGCTAAAAGGTGTGCAGATATATCAGATCTCCTTTCTTTTATTTAATTTCATGATTTTTATTGTGTTAGAAGCCATTATATGTTTTTTAAATCTTATGATATAGTGGGGGTCCTCTTAAGACTGGGCTCCCCAGAGTTTTTAACCTAGGCTAGTCCACACTGAGACTCTAGCAGTTCATCAAGTACAGTTACGTGTTTCTACCAGTCTGCCTCTAGCAGCAGGCGTCTGCTCTGGGAAACCTGTGATTCCCTCTATGCATCTCTCTCTTTGGTTCTCAGGGCAGTAGCTTGTCCTGTGACCTCAGTTTTCTGATGGATCTAAGAAGAGTTGTTGTTTCTCAGTGTTTTCAGCTTTTGTTGTTGTTGTTTCGTTTTCTTGTTGGATGAGAGTGACACCTTCCAAGCTCTTTACATGTCAGAATGAAAACCAGAAGTCTCCAGCAATAAACTTTCTAAATGTTACTGTGCTAAAAAAAATGACAATTCATTTCCAATTCAGGAAGTCTGTCTTACAGCCTGGACACTAAACTATTATGTGTATGTAAATAGATTCTCCAGTTCACTGAGTCATCTGGATGCTCGATATTTTCTTGTATTTTCTCCAACTAACTTACTGCTTCTTTTCCTTATAAACAAAATAATTAAAATATAAGGCTACCTCTGAGAAGAGCTTTTTATATGCCATAGGTTTCACTTGCAGACTCAAGTTGTATTGTTTTTAACTCAGTTAAGTGTGGTTTTATTATTTCTGTGATTGTTACTACTTCTAGAATTTTTGTATTTTCCTTAGTTAAATATTTATATTCTCAGTTATTTGTCATTGTCTTTTTTTTTCTTTTTGACATGGAGTCTCTCTCTGTCACCCAAGCTGGAGTGCAGAGGCATGATCTCGGCTCACTGCAACCTCCACCTCCCAGGTTCAAGTGATTCTTCTGCTTCAGCCTCCCAGGTAGCTGGGATTACAGGTGCCCACCACGACGCCTGGCTTACTTTTTTTTGTATTTTTAGTAGAGACGGGGTTTCACCATGTTGGCCAGGTTGGCCTCAAACTCTTGACCTCTGGTGATCTACCTGCCTTGACCTCCCAAAGTGCTGGGATTACAGGTGTGAGCCACCATGCCCAGCCTCTCATTGTCTTCGACATCAGTTTTGCCGCTTTTCCTTTTTCTTGTTGAAGGGCATATGCGTTTGTTTTCCTGATTTCATTTTTCAGGGTCAATTATAAACAATACAGCTTTAATTCTTCTCTTGCACTTTTCATTTTCATTTTCTAAAATGCTCTGCTTACTTTGGTCAACTCACTCTCCATTTGTGACTTGATGTCACACTCTCTCTTCTTCTTCTGATTTTCTGCTTCTGCCTCATGGCATCATTCTTGAACTTGCCAAGGAAGTTGTTTCTAAGACCTTTCCCTGGTTCCTACTGAAAACTGTATTTAGAGATATTTTTATGCTTTGTATTTTAGGAAATTTAATGAGGTGATGCCTTTCTGTCTACAAATGGTAAGATCTGTCCCGGACATTTCCCTGCTTTTAGATAATATTTGAGGAATGTCCTTGGTTTTTCTTATAACTGCTTTAGGTGATGACCCAACTTCTAACTCAGATCTGGAAGAGGATGTGGGTTGATCTTATACCCCAAAGAAGTAATTCTACTTTTTAGTGGATTTGCATCTAATGTGACTAACATGAGATCTTACATGCTGTTAGAATTGAGTCGTTGGATTGGATCCAGGAAAAGTTGCTGCTGCTAGAGAATCAGCTGCTCCAGAGAATCAGCTACAGTCCTTGTGTTCTTTTGGGTAATACACTGGTCCTTATCTTTCCATGTGCTTACCTCTGCTTTCACCTATATAACTTTTTTGCTTGCACATTTCAGGAAGCAAGATATGACTGCCTATTACACTCTATTTGGTTCATGTTATAGAAGTTGTAGTGTCTGAAAGGATTAAAAATACAGGAAATGAAGATAACAATGGGGGTGGGTGATGAAAGGGCATGATTTTGCCCTCCTGAGGAGAGAGTCCTCATGAGGTTGGGTGCCTGTTTTCTGATTAGAGTTTCATTTTAAAGTTATTGGCTAGTCCTCAAAAGCTCAGCTTCACAAAAATCATGTCCATCTTGAAGTGGTTTAACTGATATGAAGATAGGTTTTTCTCACAACATTTCATAAAATAAAAATTAGGAAATAAATATATTTCTATTAATATTTCTATTAATAAATTTCTATTAAAATTAGGAAATAAATACATTTCTATTAAGATAGAAAATTAAATTCCCCAGTGCCCCACATGACTGATTTTCTGGATTGTTTTGATTTAAGGACATATTAGAGTAGACGCTGTCATGCGCCACGTGGGTTGGTCTTCCAACCAGATTTCCTTTCCCCAGGTCTGGCAGAGAGCTCACAGCCAAACTGCTACCTGGGAATAGACCTTGGCTGAAGGTAGCTGCCTTGGTGGAGGTTATTCTCTCTCCCCTGCAGTGGACAGCTTCCAGTGATTGACTAAGCTGGGAACAAATGCCCAGGTCACTTTTCCCCATTCAGAACATTTCTGAAGTCCTGCCCCAGCTTCAGAGCCCTTGAAGGACCAGCTGAAGTTGTTGCTGTGACTGCATCGTGCTCAACTTTTGCCTCACTCCATCATGCTTCCCTCCCTTGGGTGTTGTTCTCAAGAGCGTCTTCCTGCTAACTTCCTACCCTCAAATCTTTTTTCTCTTCCAGATTCTGTGTTTCAGGAATGCAACCTGAGACAATAGTTGTGTTGCATTTTCCATGTCAGATTGTATTGGTCTGTTTTCATGCTGTTGATAAGGACATATCCAAGACTGGGCAATTTACAAAAGAAAGAGTTTTAATGGACTTACAGTAACTCATGTGGCTTGGGTGGCCTCACAATCATGGCAGAAGGTGAAAGGCACTTCTTACATTATGGCAGACAAGGGAGCTTATACAGGGAAACTCTCCCTTATAAAACCATCAGATCTGGTGAGACTTATTCACTATCATGAGAACAGCACAGGAAAGTCCTGTCTCAGTGATTCAATTACCTCCCTTCAAGTCTGTCCTGCAACACATGGAAATTCAAGATGAGATTTGGATGGGGACACAGTGAAACCATATCACAGGTCAACCCTTTGCTCTTCTCTGCCCAGCTCTGCTCTCACAGGCTGAACTCTAAGCATTTGGGCTCCCATGCTTTCTGCTTTCTGGTTATCTTCAGCCCACCCTAAAAACCCACAGGAGATCAGAGAGTGGGAGGAGAGTAGGGCCGTGGTATTTACAAATTTCCCATCTTCTTTTTTTCCCTCATGGTTCTGGAAGTGGCTGGGTCAAGACTTGATCTGCCCCTTTTCCATGGCTCTGGGCCTTGGGTTAGTAGTGGCTTCCTGTTGTTACTGGTTCAGCACAACTCTGCCTACAGCTCTGTAAATACTCATCCCATGAAGATTTTCTTCAGTTACTACTTTGTTTTCTTTCTTTTTTTCTTTCTTTCTTTCTTTTTTCTGAGATGGAGTCTCGCTCTGTCGCCCAGGCTGGAGAGGAGTGGCAAGATCTCGGCTCACTGCAAGCTCCACCTCCTGGGTTCACGCCATTCTCCTGCCTCAGCCTCCCGAGTAGCTGGGACTACAGGCGCCTGCCATCACGCCCAGCTAATTTTTTGTATTTTTTAGTAGAGACGGAGTTTCACCATTTTAGCCGGGATGATCTCAATCTCCTGATCTCGTGATCCACCTGCTTCGGCCTGCCAAAATGCTTTTATGTGTGCCAGCTGTTTCCTGCTAGGCCCTTGACTGATGGCATTTGCAAACTTCAGTGTTAACTTGCTCGTTCTAATTTCTATCATCAGGCATTCAATGATACAACATTAAAAACCTACCAGGTAGCACTTATTCTCTTGTGCAACAAAGCAGGAAAAACGTTTTTGAAACGAGTTTCATGCTAGCATCATAATTTATTCAAGAATCCCGGGCAAGAGAAAGCTCCAATGGAGCATTCTTATCTGGGGAAGGATGACAAAACGCTTTACAAGGTGTAGGTGGAGGGGTCAGCTGAAGTTGTGCTAGTTTTGGGAGCAGTTGGTCAAGGATGGTTCTTTTGAAGTAGAAAGAGTTTTTCTTAGATTTGAAGCTATTGTTTGTACAATTTGGAGTTTATCAAAAGGAGTGAAGAAGAACAATTTGGGTAAGGTGATAGGATAGAAGCGTTGAGGGGGAGCGGCTATGAGGGAGAAGACCGTGAGAGAAGCATAATGAAACATTCTCAGCCTTTTAGTATGTCTTAGAGAGAGGACAGACTCTATCCTCAGATGAGTAAAATCATAACCAGAATAATTTAAGGCTTATGAATATGTAAGGAAATGAACATAGAGTTTTAAAAAGTTTACTTAAACTTTTTAGAGGAAGAAATGCCAAATACAAAAATGGGATTAAAATAAACCAGCACAGGGAGTGGGTGGTGCATGCCTGTAGTCCCAGCTACTTGGGAGGCCAAGGCAGGATGCTTGCTCAGGCCCAACAGTTCATGTCCAGCCTGGGCAACATAGCAAGACCCCATATTTAAAAATGTATAAATAAAATAAACAATAAAACATGTGAATTGTTAATAAACAAAACAATCCAGGATGCCTTTGAGACATTTGCATTAATTTTTCAAAGTGAATGTAATGTGTCTGGTTGAAGTGAATGTGTCTTGGAAAAAAAAATGAAGAGAGATTGAGGTAGAGTTTGCCTAAATGTGCTATTGTAATTTAAATTAAATTAGAGAGCCCAAAAAATACCTAACACAATTTCTGAGCTGCAAACAGTGAGTTTCTAATGTCCATATCTCCTTTTCTCCTTCTTAGGTTACTTTGTTATTTGCTATTAGCTTTTCATTGAGAAGGTACATTGAGTAAGAGAAAAGGCCAGGAAGCCACTCTTCTAGAAAAAAGCAAAAGCAGCACAAGTCCCAGGAAAGTGCAGCAGTTTATACTAATTCTTTCTCCTTCTCCACTCACCTCATTATGCTGCACAAACCGCATGCTAAAAAGTTTGATGCCGAGCAGTCTAAAATCGACTATGGACAAGAGAAAGGGACATTTACATGTGAATGGTTTTAGTGGGTGTTGCAAATTTTCAGTCTTCAACTCAATACTCACTTGTGCTAGTGGGATCTATGATGCTTGCTCTACCATTAGAGATTTGGTTGACTGAGGTGTGAGCTGCCTTTCATTTTTATGTAGTTATGTATTATAACAGTTAATAATTTATGTTCTAAAGCAACTATACTCAGTTTTTCCTACTGTTATTCCTTTTTTGCTGTCTTTACAGTTAATGTGGAATAGTATATTCTTTTTCATAAAGCCAAACGTGTTGATTATTTCATTTGTTTTATAGATTGTCAGAGTATGGCATCTAATGGGGACTGTTTACAATCTCATGAAAATGAAACAAAAACATCAACAAAACCACCACCACTAACAATAAAATCTCACAAAAACAAACTGAAAAGGACCCTATTTTCAGGCAAAAAATAGAACAAATAGATTTGTTTTACTTTTATGAGTCCATAAATCCTTTTAAAAAATCTTTTCATTACTTATCTGATGAAATGCCTACAATGGAGAGTGTGAAATTAAGAGTAGTAACAATAGCATATAGCTTCCTGTTTCCTGATTTACTAACTTACTTATACAATTAATATCCTGTAGGATTCCTACTCAAACAACCTTTCCTTTTGTGATACTTTCTCACCTGTTTTTGTACTTGTTTTCTTTCTGTCTGCCTTTGTCATATTACATGCCTTCACTTCTTCTCATCTCATTCATCTGCAATCACTGGTTTTCTATTTCTAAATTGGCCCCATAATGTCACTTGCTGCATATAAATTCTTTAGTAGTTTGTCTTAGTTTTGGGGACAAATGACAAGCAATAAGATCGGACCCAGATGGTAAAGGATCAGCCTTATTCTGAAATCTCATATTTTTCACTTCTACATTAGCATCCTTTGCTCCAATTGCAGTAGAAAGTTCCTTAATTGTATTCCACTCATTTATACCATATTGTAGGAAAACATGCTGTTTCTTTATCCTGGAATTTTTTTCTTACCTACAAATAGTTTACTCCTATTTCCTCTTTAAAATGCAACTTAAAGATTTTTTCTCTTAGAAGTTAATATGGTTTGGCTGTGTCTCTACCCAAGTCTCATCTTGAATTGAGATGTTCCCATATTCTCCATGTGTCATGGGAGGGGCCAGTGCAGATAATTGAATCATGGGTGCAGTTTCCCCCATCCTGTTCTCATGATAGTGAATTAGTTCTCATGAGATCTGATGGTTTTATAAGGGGCTATTCCCTTCACTGGGCACTCATTATTCTTCTCCCTCCTGCCATGTGAAGAAGGACATGTTTACTTTTCCTTCCATCACAATTGTAAGTTTCCTGAGGTCTCCCCAGCCCTGCCGAACTGTGAGTCAAATAAACCTCTTTCCTTTATAAATTACCTGGTCTTGTTATGTCTTTATTAGCTGCATGAGAACAAACTAATACAGATGCCCTTCCTAACCCACAAGTCTAGTTTGTATGCTCCTTCTCTTTGCATGCCCTCATTCATTTAACAAGTATTTATTTAGTACCTATTATGGATTGTTCCCTGAGTTAGGCACTGAATGTATTGTAGAACAGCATAAATGAAGCTCTCAGCCTTATCTGTTACACTTGTTATTTTTTTATTTCTTTGCTTGTCCTTTACTGGAGTCTTCAATTCTATTGGGAAAAGGTCATGTTTTGTTCAACTTTGCCTCTCTAGACCTAGCCAATAACGTGATGTATATAATACATGTTCAGTAAATATTTGTGGAGGGCAAGAATTAATGAAGGAGGAAACTAAGAATACGACGTTTTGAGGAAATGAAATTAAAAACAAAATGGGCTGTATTAGTTTGCTAGGGCTGCCATAACAAAGGATCATAGACTGGGTGGGTTAAATAACATAAATCAATTTTCCCACAGTTCTGGAGGCTAGAAATTTGAGGTCAAGATGTTAGCAAGCTTGTTTCTTCTGAGGCCTCTTACGTTGCCTTGTAGATGTCCATGTTCACCATGTGTCTTCATGTCGTCCTCCCTCTGTGTGTATCTGTGTTTTAATCTCCTTTTCTTACAAGGTCCTCAGTTATAGTGGATTAGGGCCCCACCCTTAAGACCTCATTTTAACTTTAAAGACCCTATCTGTCTCCAAATACAGTTACATTTTGAGGTGTCGAGGGTTAGAACTTCTACATATTAATTTTAGGAAGGCAAAATTCAGTTCATAACACCTCCCAACCCAAAAGATCTTCTAAAAAAAGAAAAAAAAATTTTATTATTGAATGAGTATTAAATCAAAATGTGAGTCACATCACACACATCACAAGCAATCTGCTAAAGAGATTGCAAAAACAGAAATTTTACCCTTTCATATTGCTGAACAGACATTTACAAGTCCAATCTGTTACATACATTCTCCCAAGATAAACGATAACTAGCCATCAAGTAGAGGAGTTGACTGCTCCAGTTCATGTTCCTGATAATTTCACTTAGTAATTGGGGTAACCATCCGTGTTTGATAATTACTTTTATGTAAAAAAATACAATTGTCATATTTTTATGACAGACAGTAGTTTTGCAACCTGAATCAAGGCTTCTAGCGTCCCACAGAAACAGGGAGATAAGTACTCTATCTTACTTGATGATTACATTACAAAAAGATCCAGACCTTGAGAAAAATATTCCTTTTTTTAAAAAAGATATTTATTTCCATAGGTTTTTGGGGAACAGGTGGTATTTGGTTACATGAGTAAGTTCTTTAATGGTGATTTGTGAGATTTTGGTCCACCCATCACTCAAGCAGTATATACTGAACCCTATTTGTAGTCTTTTATCCCTCACCCCTTTCCCAGCCTTTCCCCCTGAGACCCCAAAGTCCATTGCGCCATTCTTATGCCTTTGCATCCTCATAGCTTAGCTCTCACTTATAACTGAGAGAATACGATGTTGAGTTTTCCATTCCTGAGTTACTTCACTCAGAATAATAGTCTCCAGGCCAGACATGGTGGCTCATGCCTGTAATCCCAGCACTTTGGGAGACTGAGGTGAGCAGATTACCTGATGTTGGGAGTTTGAGACCAGCCTGGCCAACATGGTGAAACCCTGTCTTTACTAAAAATACATAAATTAGCCAGGCATGGTGGTGGACACCTGTAATCCCAGCTACTCGGAGGCTGAGGCAGGAGAATCGTTTGAACCTGGTAAGTGGAGGTTGCAGTGAGTGAAGATCACACCACTGCATTCCAACCTGGGCAATAGAGCAAGACTCTGTCTCAAAAAACAAAACAAAACAAAAAACAATAATAATAGTCTCCAGTCCCATCCAGGTCACAGTGAATGCCATTAATTCATTCATTTTTATGGCTGAGTAGTATTCCATTATATATATATATATGCCACAATTTCTTTATTCACTTGTTGATTGATGGGCATTTGGGTTGGTTCCATATTTTTGCAAATGCGAATTGTGCACTACGAACATGTGTGTGCAAGTATCTTTCTCGTATAATGACTTCTTTTCCTCTGGGTAGATACCCAGTAGTGGGATTGCTGGATCAAAAGGTAGTTCTACTTTTAGCTCTTTAAGGAATCTCCACATTGTTTTCCACAGTGGTTGTGCTAGTTACATTCCCACCAGCAATGTAGAAATGTTCCCTGAGAAAAATACTCCTTTGTGGTAAAAGTGGCAAAAGGCATATTTTAAAGAATCCTTTTAGAAAGAATTTTATAAATCTCAAAGGGTCAGAAACAGAAATTACAATTTCCACAAAGCTTTCTAAAATAAAAGCTAAAATAAAAGGTGGGATAGCAAGGAGTCCCTTCCATTATTTTTTTAAAAAGTGAAGTTAAGCCTCTTATTTTTAATTTGCATTTACCCTTAGAAAGACAAAAAGGAGAAGATGTAGTACAACAGGTATTTCAGCCTCCTCTCTGAGGTGATACTCGCTGTGGAACATTTACACATGGCACATTCCACAGCTGTGCCTAGGGCTGTGTTCAAATCCACTGTGCCCGTTTAAACTCCTTCCTTCCTGTCACTACTGCTCAGAAAACACATTAGAATTTAAGTTGATGAAAGTACAGTTCATCCATTCTAACTTATAATAATGTGAGTCATGTACACACATTCATAATCTAAGTATTAATAGCAACAATTTACTTGCCATCTATGCGTCTTTACACCATAGCAGAGCCACTAGAAAAAAGACAGAATAAAAGGAGAAAAATAAGACATAGTGTTTACCATTAAAAATTACCTTAACATGTGGATTATTAACCCCTTCCTTCCTGTAAAAACAAGATGAAGCAAAATCAGAAATTATGTATATAAATGACCACACCGATAAGGTACATATGCAACAGCAGCTGCCTCAGAAGCAATTGAATTTCTCCCACTTTTCATTCCCCAAAATCATGCTACTTTACTCACAGTAACAAAGAATGTCAATGTCTGGATACATAGTTTTTATCCCCCTAGAACCAGGTTACTTGTGCAAACACAGTAAAGACATTTACAAAATGATATAAATCATGCATAGAAGAATAGCAGGAAATGCAGAAAGTGTGACGGTCAGTGCTTGATGTGATTATGGTCAATTTTCTCTGGAATACTTTTTGTTTCTAAGTTTTAAAAAATAGGATGTATAATAATTATAATCATAATTATATTAACACTAGAAAATTGCTAATTCCATGATTTTCTAGGTAATTTCCCCTAATTATGTGCTGAGAAAAACGTGTACATAAATTTATCTCCATTCCAGCGCCTGCTCTCTGTTAGCAACATGAAACATTCAGTTGTGAAGAGCAACTGCTGAAGAGAGTAAAATAGTCAACAGGTTTGTACTTATTCTTTATGATTTCCACCATGATCTTGAAGACAGTCTTATTTAAAGCTGGCACTTTATCTTATACATAAATAAGATAGCATTTGGAGTCACGTGTCTGAATTTCGTCATTTTCTGTGTAGCTACATGGTAGTATTAGACCACTGAGTTTTAATTACATATTTTAACTGGTATGCAAAATTGAACTGAATTCTTATGCATTATTTTAGAAAGAACTACGTAAATCTTGATGCCTTTGAGGTACTTTAAAGTTATGTATGCTTATGCCTACCCACAACCTCCCGGCCCTGCAGCCTCTTCCCATCTCTTTGCTGGCATGAACTTGCTTGTAGCTCCCCCACCACTTTGCTGGAAAGTGTATGGATGGACCACACTGCACTGCCCCAAAGGCATGCATGTGCACTAACCCCACCATGTTGCTGCTGTGAGCACATGCACACATGGATACCACTGCCCCACCTTCACCTATGCCCTGACCTCACCAATGTGCATACATCCTGCCATGCTGCTGTTGCTGCTGGCCTGTGTGTGCAAGTGTCGACCCTGCTGCCATGGCACCAGTGAAGTGCTTTGTTTGGCACTGCTTCACTGGAGTCTTGTTACCAATGGACCTGGAACACTTTGGCTTTTCCAATGCAGTAGGTTCCTAACCTCAAGGGGTCAGACAACAAAGTTGTGTGCCTGGTTCCAGCCCTTTAGGGTTAGAGCATGAATGCAGAAGTGCTAAGTTGAGTGTTGGCCACCTGAAATCTTACAGAAACAAAGCTAGGTGATCGAACCTACCTTATACAGCAGTCAACGTGTCAATGGCATCAAGGAATGTAAAAGCAAATAATCTTATCCAAGGAAAGCAGCTTCAAAGATTAAAGTAACATCAGCCCACACAAATGAAAAAGAACCTGTGCAAGAACTCTGGCAACTCAAAAAGCCAGAGTGTCTTCTTACCACCAAATGACCATACTAGTTCACCAGCAGTTGTTCTTAACCAGTGTGAAATAAGACTCTGGATAAGAATGAAGATCATCGAGACTCAGTAGAAAATCAAAACCTAATGCAAGGAATCTAAGGAATTCAGTAAAACCATACAAGAAAAAGAAGAACAAAACCTGCCAGGCATGGTGGCTCTTACCTGTAATTCCAGCACTTTGGGAGGCTGAAGAGGGTGGATCATTTGAGGCCAGGAGTTCAATGCTGGCCTGGCCAACATCATAGTGAAACTCTGTCTCTACTAAAAATACAAAAATTAGCCAGGTGTGGTGGTGGGTGCTTGTAATCCTAGCTACTCAGGAGACTGAGGCAGGAGAATCACTTGAACCCAGGAGACAAAGGTTGCAGCAGTGATCTGAGATTGTGCCACTGCACTCCAGCCTGGGCAACACAGCTAGACTCTCTCAAATAAAGAATGAACAAAACCTGAGAAATATGGGATTATATAAAGAGACCAAACCTACGACTCATTGGTGTCCCTGAAAGAGAGGGAAAGAGCAAGCAACTTGGAAAACAAGTTTGAGGATGGTGTCCACAAAAATTTCCCCAAAGTCCCTAGAGGGGTCAACATTTAAACTCAGAAAAGGTAGAGAACTCCTGTGAGATACTACACAAGATGACCATCCCCACATAGTCATTAGGTTCTCCAAGGTCAGTGTGAATGAAAAATATTAAAGGCAGCTAGAGAAAAGGGGCAGGTCACCTACAAAGAGAACCCCATTGGGCTAACAGCAAACCTTTCAGCAGAAACACTACCAGCCAGAAAAGATTGAGCACCAATATTTAGGATCCTTAAAGCAAACAAATTTCAACCAAGAATTTTATGTCCAGCCAAACTAAGCTTCATAAGCAGAAGAAAAATAAGATCCTTTTCAGACAAGCAAATGCTAAGGGAATACATTACTGCCAGAGCTACCTTACAAGAGGTCCTTAAAGAAGTGCTAAACATGAAAAGGAAAGATCATTACCAGCCACCACAAAAACACACTTAAGCATACAGACCATTGACAGTATAAAACAACTACAAGATCAAGCTTGCATAAAAACCAGTTAACAACATGATGACAGGATCAAATCTGCCTATATCAATAGTATCCTTGAACATAAATGGGCGAAATGCCCCACTGAAAAGACACAGAGGCATGTTGAATAAAGAAGCAAGACCCGACTGTATGCTGTTTTCAAGAGACCCATGTCACATGCAGTGACACCCACAGGATCAAAGAAAAAGGATAGATAAAAATATACTAAGCAAACTGAAAATACAAAAGAACAGGAGTTGCTATTCTAATTTCAGACAAAGCAGACTTAAACCAACAACAACAACAACAAAAAACAAAAACAAAAAAAGGTATTACATAATGAAAAAGGTACAATTCAGTAAGACTTAACTATCCTAAATATATATGCATCCAACACTGGATCACCCAGATTCATAAAACTCTTTCCTAGAGATCTACAAACAGCCTTAGATAACCACACAATAATAGTGGGAGACTTCAACACCCCACTGACAGTATTAGATAGATCATCAAAGCAGAAAACTAACAAAGATATTCAGGACCGGAACTCAGCACTTGCCCAAATGAACCTGACATCTAAAGAACACTCAACAACAGAATATAGTATGATAATATTCTTCTCATCTGCACACAGCAGATACTCTAAAATCAACCACACAATTGGCCATAAAATAATTCTCAAAAAATTAAAAAAAACTGAAATCATACCAACTATACTCTCAAACCACAGAATAAAATCACAGAACAAAATAAAAATCAGTACTAAGAAGATCTCTCCAAACCAAACAATTACATAGAAACTAAACAATATTCACCTGGATGACTTTTGGACAGACAATGATATTAAGGGATTATTCAAGAAATTCATTGAAACTAATGAAAACAAAAGATACAGCATACTAGGATCTCTGGGAAAAGCAAAGGCTTATTTATTTATTTATTTAGTTAAGACAGGGTCTTGCCGTTACCAAGGCTGGTCTCAAACTTACAGACTCAAGCAATCTGCCCACCTCAGCCTCCCAAAGTGCTGGGATTACAGGCATAAATCACTGTTCCCAGCCTAAAGCATTGTTAAGAGGAAAATTTATAGCACTAAACACTCACATCAAAAAGTTAGAAAGATTTCAAATCAACAACCTAGTATCACATCTAGAGGAACTAAAAAAACAAGAGCAAACCAACTGCAAAGGTAGCAGAAGATGAGAAATAACCAAAATCAGAGCTGAACTGAAGGAAACTGAGAGGTGAAAAATCATACAAAAAATCAGTGAGTCCAGGTTTGGTTCTTTGAAAGAATTACTAAGATAGATAGACTGCTAGCTGAACTAATAACAAAAGAAAAGCTCCAAATACACACAATCGGAAATGACAAAGGGCACATTACTGTCTACCCCACAGAAATACCAGAAACCTTCAAAGAGTATTGTAAGCACCTCTATGCGTTCAAGCTAGAAAACCTAGAAGAGATGGATACATTCTTGGAAACATACAACTGCCCAAGATTGAGCCAGAAAGAAACTGAAATCCTAAACGGATCAATAATGAGCTCCAAAATTGAATTAGTAATAAAAAGTCTGTCAACAAGAAAAAGCCCTGGGCCAGACAGATTCACAGCTGAGTTCTACTGAATGTATGAGGAAGAGTTGGTACCAATCCTACTGACATTATTCAAAAAAACTGAGAAGAAGGGACTTCTCTAATTCATAGTTGATGCCAACTTTATTCCAAAACCAAAATCTGGCAGAGATACAACAAAAAAAGAAAACTCCAGTCTGTTCTCTCTGATAAATATAGATGCAAAAGCCCTCAACAAAATACTAGCAAACTGTATCTAGCAGCATGTCAAAAAGTTACTCCATCATGATCAAGTAGGTTTTATTCCTGAGATGTAAGTTTGGCTCTTCTCTACATTCACAAATCAATAAATGTGATTCATCGTATAAACAGAACTATAAACAAAAAACACATGTTCATCTCAATAGATAAGGAAAAGGCTTTAGATAAATTCAACATCCCTTCATGTTAAAAAACCCTCAACAAACTAGAGATCAAAGGAACATATCTCAAAGTAAGAAAAGCTATCTATGACAAACCCACAGCCAACATTATACTGAATGGGAAAAGCTGGAAGCATTCCCCTTGAAACTGAAACAAGACAAGGATGCGCACTCTCACCACTCCTCTTTAGCATAGTACTGGAAGTCATAGCCAGAGCAATCAGGCAAGAGAAAGAGATGAAAGGTATCCAAATAGGAAGAGAGGAAGTGAAACTATCTCTGTTTGCAGACAATATGATTTTATATCTAGAAAACCTCAGTCTCTGCCCAAAGACACCTAAATCTGATAAACAACTTCAGCAAAGTTCATACAAAATCAATGCACAAAAATTAGTAGCATTTCTATACATCAACATTCAAGCTGAGTGCCAAATCAAGAACACAATCCCGTTCACAATAGCCACAAAAAAAATAATAAAATACCTTGGAATACAGCTAACCAGGGCAGTGAAAGATCTCTACAACAGCTGAAAATAAAAATCAGAGACTATAAAAGGAATGGAAAAGCATTTCATGCTCATGAATAGAAAGAATCAAAATTGTTAAAATGGCCATACTGCCAAAAGCAATTTACAGATTCAATGCTATTCTTATCAAACTACCAATAATATTTTCAGAGAATTAGAAAAAATTTATTCTAAAATTCTCATGGAACCAAAAAAGAGCCCAAATAACCAATACAATCCTAAGAAAAAGAGAAAAGCTGGATGTATCACATTATTCAACTTCAAATTGTACTACCAGGCTGCAGTAACCAAAACAGCTTGGTACTGCTACAAAAACAGGCACATAGACCAATGGAACAGAATAGAGAGTCCAGAAATAAAGACACACACTTACAACCACCTGATCTGCAACAAAATTGACAAAAAAACAAGCAGTAGGGAAAGGACTCTCTATTCAATAAATGTTGCTGGAATAACTGGGAACACCGAGACTGGACCTCTTACTTACAGTATGTTCTAAAATCAACTTAAGATGGATTAAAGACTTAAGTGTAAAACCTAAAACTATAAAAACCCTTGAAGAAAAATTTTAAAATATCATTCTGGACATAGCCCCTGGGAACAATTTTATGATAAAGATGCTATATTACTTAGGGTTCTCTAAACAGACAGAACTAATAGGATAGATGTATATATAAAGTGAAGTTTATCAAGAAGTATTGACTCGCGCGATCCCAAGGTGAGGTCCCACAATAGACTGTCTGCAAATTGAGGAGCAAGGAAGCCAGTCTGAGTCCCAAAAGCTCAAAAGCAGGGAAGCTGACAGTGCAGCCTGCAGTCTGTGGTTGAAGGTTCAAGAGTCCTAAAGCTGAAGAACCTGGAGTCCGATGTTTGAGGGCAGGAAGCATCCAGCATGGGAGAAAGATGGGCGCTAGAAGACGAAGCCAGTCCAGTCTATTCATGTTCTTCTGCCTGCTTTTATTCTGGCTGCAGCTGGCAGCTAATTAGATTGTGCCCACCCAGATTGAGGGTGGGTCTGCCTCTCCCCGTCCACTGACTCAAATGTTAATCTCCTTTGGCAACACCCTCACAGACACATCCAGGAATAATACTTTGCATCCTTCAGTCCAATCAAGTTGACACCCAATATTAACCATCACGGATGCTAAAAGCAATTGTAACAAAATGAAAATTGACAAACGGGACCTAATAAACTAAGGAGCTTCTGCATAGCAAAAGAAACTATCAACAGAGTAAACCGATAATTTACAGTGTGGGAGAAAATATTTGTAGACGATGTCTCTGACAAAGGTCTAATATCCAGCATATATAAAGAACTTTAACAAATTAACAAGTGAAAACCAAACAACCCCATTAAAAATTGGGCAAAGGACATGAACAGACACTTCAAAAAAGACATACACATGGATAACAAACACATGGAAAAACGCTCAACATCACTAATCATTAGGGAAATGCAAAGCAAAAACACAATGAGATACTATCTTACATCAATCCATATGGCTATCATTAAGTCAAAAAAATAGATGCTGGTGATGTTGCAGAGAAAAGAGAGGGCTTCTACCCTGCTGATGAAAATGTAAATAAGTTTCACTACTGTGGAAAGCAGTTTGGAGATTTTTCAAAT
The DNA here is from genome assembly GCF_009764315.1 of Trachypithecus francoisi. Lineage (NCBI taxonomy): Eukaryota > Metazoa > Chordata > Mammalia > Primates > Cercopithecidae > Trachypithecus > Trachypithecus francoisi. The sequence goes on from NW_022681460.1 coordinate 62,226,564, forward strand.
AACTCAAAGCAAGAATCACCACGCAGCCCAGCAATCCCATTATTGGGTATGCATCCAAAGAAATGTAAATCATTCTACCATAAAGATAGATGCACTTGTATGTTCATTGCAGCACTCTTCACAATAGCAAAGACATGGAATCAACCTAAATGCCCATCAGTAGACTGGATAAAGAAGATGTGGCACATATACACTATGGAATACTAAGCAGCAATAAAAAAGAATGAGATCATATACTTTGCAGCAACATGGATGGAGCTGGAGGCCATTATCCTCAGTGAACCAACACAGGAACGGTAAATCAAATATCACATGTTCTCACTTATGCGTGGGAGCTAAACCTTGAGTACATAGGGACACAAAGAAGGGAACAACAGACACCAGGGCCTACTCCAGGGTAGAGGGATGAAGGAAGGCAAGTGTCAAAAGACTAACTATTGGTACTATGCTTATTACCCGGGTGGCAAAATGATCTGTACACTAAACCTCTGTGGCATGCAATTTACCTGTATAACAAATTTGCCCATATAACTCTGAATCAACAGTAACAGTTTATTAAAAATAAATCTAAAATAACATTTATTAAAAATAAATAAATGGAAAGAAAACTGCCTATTCTATAATCAAAGTTACTATGAAATTGTATTTTAGGCTGGGCGCGGTGGCTCAAGCCTGTAATCCCAGCACTTTGGGAGGCCGAGACGGGCGGATCACGAGGTCAGGAGATCGAGACCATCCTGGCTAACATGGTGAAACCCCGTCTCTACTAAAAAATACAAAAAAATAGCCGGGCGAGGTGGCAGGCGCCTGTAGTCCCAGCTACTCGGGAGGCTGAGGCAGGAGAATGGCGTAGACCCAGGAGGCGGAGCTTGCAGTGAGCTGAGATCCGGCCACTGCACTCCAGCCTGGGCGACAGAGCCAGACTCCGTCTCAGAAAAAAAAAAAAAAAAAAAAAAAAGAAATTGTATTTTAACAGTACATGTGAAAATACATTAATAAACATAATAGCACTCTACAAATGTGTAAGTCTTTCATGTTGATGAGAGTTCATTATATTCTGAGAAAAATCTGAGTAAAAGGGAAATTCGTTTCTTCCTTTCTTTCATCCTTCCACAACTACTCATTGAGTGATGAATCTGGAACAGGCATAACTATAGGCTCTTAGTATATAACAGCAAACAAGTTCAATGAAAGTCCTTGTTCCCAAGGTTAATAACTGCAACAAAAACACCACACAATAATAAACCAAGCTAAATCTCTATCGAGACGAATTAATAGTTTAATGGTCACTTACAACTTAAAAACTAATTTCATTTTAATTTTGCCAAAAATGGATTAAAGAGTCAGTTATCAAAAAATGTCATCTATCATGGCTTTTAACTGATATTTCTTTTCTTTTCTTTTTTTTTTTTTTTGAGACGGAGTCTCGCTCTGCCGCCCAGGCTGGAGTGCTGTGGCCAGATCTCAGCTCACTGCAAGCTCCGCCTCCCGGGTTCACGCCATTCTCCTGCCTCAGCCTCCCGAGTAGCTGGGACTACAGGCGCCCACCACCTCGCCCGGCTAATTTTTTTGTATTTTTTAGTAGAGACGGGGTTTCACCGTGTTAGCCAGGATGGTCTCGATCTCCTGACCTCATGATCCACCCGTCTGGGCCTCCCAAAGTGCTGGGATTACAGGCTTGAGCCACCGCACCCGGCCTTAACTGATATTTCAAATGGTAACTTAGGGAGTACAGTAACCAATGCTGAACGAATTCCATTATGGTTCTTATATCTGATAGTTCTATATTTTATTTTCCTTAAGAAAAAACTAATTAGAACAAATTAACTAATAATAATACTCAGAAAGTTTAATATTAAGCCATAGGGATTATAAACGGAGATCCCATTTCCCACCCTACATGTGCAACATTTGTTTGTCCAGGATAGAAAATATTAGCATTTGATTCAAACTTATAAAATATCTTGATGACTACATAACAGAACGCAATTAACTAAATAATTAAATTGTCTTCAGAAACCTTTTTTGTAGAGAAATTGTTGAAGGGGGGAGTAGTGAGAAAACTAGTAGGCCAATTTGTCCCTTTTAGTATTATCATGGGTAAAACATATAAAAATAATGAAGCCAATGGAAAAGAAACAATTTAAATCAAGTAAAAAGGTTTTCAGAATAATGCTATTGCAACATTAGTAGGAAGAAATTTAAATTCTGTTTGGCAATTTGAAGTAAGCTATTATATAGGATTTTATTAAAATTTGAGAAAATCACAGTTTAAATGGATTTGTAATATTAACTCTAACATTGTCTTTATCAGTTCTATAAACTCATAAGATCCACATGTAAGTTCATATAAATATGAATGTTTACAAGCCTTTAAAATAAATATCATAAATAAGCATGAAACAAAAGCTGTTGTAATCTTTCCTGTTATTTCTTTACAGTCATCAATCCGTCTGCTTTCTCTATGATCTCCTGAAGCATTCCACTTGAAAGAAGATCGAATTAATTGAGTTCACCTTTCCTCTAACCTGTTTAAATTCTTCTCCCAGGATCACTTCACAAAATGTACTTTTAAGCTAGTCCCACATTTTAGAAACAACCTTGGTTTTATTGCGTGTCGCTAAAGACATTTATCTTTTTCAGATAGGAAATAAAATAGCTTTTTGTGGGAAGACATGAACGGCCCTAGTTCAGAGTAGGTATTTTCTAGGATAATTTTGCCTCTCTTCAGTTTCTGTCTTCTCGAAACTTACATTCAATTATATGCATTCTGATTATTAATTACTATAATAACCTTCTATGTGCTTTTTACATGCATGGTCATTACATAAATCAATATCAGTTGAATGTTTTCATTTGACATTACTATATAAATCAGGATTTTAATTTTACTATTTCACTGCAATTCTTTTTTTATTAACTACTGTGCATAAATTATTATAAAAGGTTAAAGAAAAAAGATAAACAAAACACTAAGACCTTGGAAGAGGCCGAGTGTGGTCGCTCACGCCTGTAATCCCAGCACTTTCGGAGGCTGAGGCGGGCGGATCACCTGAGGTCAGGAGTTCAAGACTAGCCTGACCAACATGGTGAAACCCTGTCTCTACTAAATATACAAAAAAAATTAGCTGGGCGTGGTAGCGGTTACCTGTAATCCCAGCTACTCAGGAGGCTGAGGCACAAGAATTGCTTGAACCTGGGAGGAGGAGGTTGCAGTGAGCCAAGGTCGTGCCACGGCACTCCAGCCTGGGCGACAGAGCGAGACTCAGTCTAATAAATAAATAAATAATAAAAAAATAAAAAAAGACCTTGGAAGAGTTATCAAAGTAATAAAGAACAGAAAACTCATTACCAAATCAACACAACAAAAAAGCTGAAATGATATTTCTTCTACTTGAAGTGAATTAAAAACTAAAGAGTTCCCCAATATTGATTTTCACTGAATTCTGCAAAGTGAAAAGAAAAACTAAAAAATACATTAGTTTTCTTTTAACTACTAACTTTGGGTTTCATATTATCTGATCTTCAGATGACTTACTGGTGAAATTTTAAAACTACAAGATTTTATTTTTTCTCATTCCAGCATTAACAAATTGAGAAGTTTCAGAATACAAATGTAAAAAGAGAAAGATCAAAGTGTAGGGGGACCATATAAACAAGAGATGGGATTAGTAGTATCATACATTTAAGGGTTTTGTGTGGAAAACATAGTTCTTCATTTAATAATCAGTTTCTGCCAAGTCAGTTATTTAACACATTACTTGTAATAGATTCTGTATGGTGTCAGTTTGGATAAGCTGGAACTACAACACCCAGAATCCTCCTCTCTGTACAGTTTCAGGCTAGAGTTGGCCAAATGAAAATGTTTTACAGGATTTTTAGGGCAGAAGTGACGCAATATCCATTGCTTTCTGAGGGTCAACATGCTAGTTGTGGTGAGAGACAGATGCAGAGGTACCCACAAATTCCATCTTGTCCTGGTTCTTTCCCTCTCCAAGTCCAGTTTTTCTTCCGCTAGCTCTGGGTAGAAAGAGTAACCCAGATCACCACCCAACACAGAATCAGTCACCTTCCATGGACTTTCTCACCAGCTCTATCTGTGCAGTCTCGCTGTGGCAACGGGATGCGCTTATTTTGACATATTTCCTTGTAGACTCTGACTTACCTATGCCTACCAATATTTTAGGAGGGCTGGTTAGTGACCTCTCCCTAATTCTCCAATGCTCCCTTAAGACCTTTACTTCCTAGGTTTTAATAAAAAATTGTATAAGATTTTATTGCTATAATAAATCCTTTATTTCATAATGCTCATAGTAGTTCTGTTTTTTGATTAATTCCCCATTGATATTACTAGAGGTTCCAGGGGAACAGAAACTTAACAATGGGAATCTGGAATTGGTTCTTGATCTGATTGGTTAAAATGATCTCATTGCCCATACCAAAGCAAACATGGTACTTCATGGTATGTGGTGGAAAAAGACTTACTTCAATTATGACTCAGAGTCATCTGTAATCAAATGTCTATAGAAGACAAGATTTTCGTTGACTATGTAGGTGCTTCCATAGAACTTTTTAGTGGACATAAGAAATACAATGTTTTGTAGGTGGTTTCTAAGAGGAACCAACTTGGAGAAAGAAAATTTAAGTTCAGAGCTTCTGTAACTGCCCTAAAAGAAACCTTATTTCCTATAATTATAGGATCAAGTTTCTGGAAACCAAATCCAAAGTCTAATCCTTCACTGGGCTGAACAATAAAACAAATTCAATCTTTACTCTCACAGAGTCTCTTAGGTTAAAGTTAGGATAATGGTTGTGAAGGAGTGGGATCATGGAAAATCAGAATAACATTTGAGTGGATTTTTAGGAAGCTGGGAAAATTGAATCATAAATTCTGCCAAGACTCCTAGGCCTATAAAATAACACTGTTCTCTACTGGAAGTTACTGTCCTTTAGCTTGTAGACACTGTGATGGTTTCCTGTGAAGTAGTTGTCTTGCAAAGACTGATGATTCCTCTCAAGATCTGCCTTCCCTACAGTATAGAGCTCCTACGGGAGGCCCACAGGTGGAAAGCTCCATTCTCATGCAAAACTCCATCAGCTCTTTTTGTTCTGCTTTTATCTATGGCTTGACAGTTCAGACTCAGCAGTCATCTTCAGACACCTTCTATGTGAAACAAACAAGCTAAAATAAAACCACTAACCAAAAACCAACAAAAACAAAAAATTTGAAAAAATATAGAGAAAGAGAGTGAAGAAACAAAAAGAAATGTAATAGTATCCCTGAAACAAGAACACAGTTCTGTACAAAAAGCAGTCAGGGAATAAGAAAGAGCTCATGGGAATTAAATATATAATGCAGAAATTAAAAAGTGAGTAAAACATTCAAACGTAAAATGTCCTACAAAATAGGTTAAAAGCAGATATAAAAACTAGGAGCAAGAGGATAAGAAAACTAGAGGATTTGTATGGTAGGACCAACATCCATATACTAGAAAACTAAAAAGAAAGAATGAGGAAAACAAAAGGGAGAAAATTGTCAAAAAATAATTTCCTGCGAAGTTTCCAAACTGAAGATGTTCACAAGAGGTGCTGTGAAAAATAAATGAAAACAAAACCCACATTGTATATTATTGAGATATTTCAGAATATTTGGAATAAGAAGATTCTAACCACTTCTAAAATTGAAAAACGCAGCTTAAAAGGATCAAGAAACAAAATGTAATCGAATTTCTCATTAGCAACATTGGAAGCAAGATGATGAAACAAAGTCCATGGTTCTTTACCAGGAATCTACTGGAAAATGCATTCCACTAAAATGGGAGGACATCTGAAGGGAACAAAAGAGACATAAAATACACAAGAGACATGCAGGGAGACATGTGGGAGACCCATGATTGTGGTTAGGAAGCTCTCAGGTTGATGACCCATGCAGCACCCAGCAGCCAGGCAGTCCATATTGGACCAAGTCAGGAGACTTTGGAAAGTTGCCTCCGATGGATAAAATTAATAGAATCTATGTAACAGGTTTCAACTTAATGAGAAAAGAGTTATACAAATAAGGAGCATGTGGGAGTCGAATTAGTAACATAATAAACAAAGGGAACAAGTCATGTAAGATTGCCAGGAGAAAACAATTATACAAATCATCATTGTATACTGTGTGGCTTAGTATTGAATATAAAACCACAAAGATGATGTAACAATACTGGGGAAATGGAGAAATGAGGGTGCTTATGGGTTTGGTAGGGGTAGAGAAAAAGAAGTAAGTCTCTGTTTCCATACTGCCAAGTCCATAGATTATGCCTAAAACTGAAAATTCAATGTGTGGCGGTCTAAGTAGGTTATATAGAGATAAAGAACTAAAAGAGTTAAAACAGTTGCCTGGAGGATGGAATGGAGGCAAGAGGTGTGGAAGGAAGTCATGTTTTTCTTAGTAAGTCATGTACGACTATTTGACTCATTAAATATGTATGACTTTGTAGAACTGTTTGACTGAATATGTGCACATATAACTGACAAAATATTTTAAAATTAAAAACTACACAGTTTATTCATAAATAATTAAACATATCTGATCATACATAAGTGAGATTTGGGAAGATTAACATAAGCTAAGAAAAATAAGTGAATAATTGTAACTGAATATACTATAGTTCATATAAGTTTATCTAAATGTTACTCAACTTAAACTCAGTAGTTTGAGTGAATCATTAATGATACATAGATGATAGTAGAAAAGGAAAAACCTGTTTTAAAAGTGATTGATTCATTTATTTCTCCTGATTATGCAGGAAATAACTTTTCCAGATGTCATTGTTTGCTGTAGTCAGGTGAGGTGCTTCCCTTGACATCTTGTCGCCCAGGAAAATCTTTTTTGTGAACCTCCAGGCTGAAGTTGGATATTCTAGTACTCTAGGTGTGCTAGTTTCACCATATTCTTGGACATTATTCTTCCTTTCCAATCAGAATGTGGTGCTTGTGGCCAGTCACTATAACCCCTTTTTTTCTTGTCTCCATAAATGTTGACCAGCTTGAAAGTCTAACGTCAAAACATAATGAGTGTAATCAAGTGGAGAAAAGAAAAGCTGTTTGAAAATGGTTATTTCTCCCCTACCTAATGTATAGGTTCTTGTGAAAATGTTCTTTCTGTTATTTTTAAGACTGCCTAAGACTGAAATAGTTTCCTCATTGAACAAGCTATAAAGAATGAATACATCCAGATCAGGGTCAATCTGGTCTTCAAAGACTTCCTAGTTTATGTGATTAACTTCAGTCAAAAGATAAATTATATAGTTATGTGACATCTGAAAGTCACTTTGATAAAACTCGGTACGTGGTGACCTAGAAACGTTTAGACTTTGTCAGAGAGGACTAATTGTGACAATGTAGATCCTTTTTTTTTTTTTTTCTTTGTGGTCAATACTGACTGGATCAAAATAGCTATTACCCTCTGTGCTTCTGTCTGCCCTGGTTTCTTTCATTTAATCAGATGCCCCTTTGGTAATTTCATTCCCCCACCAACCCTCTTTAGCGTTGTTTCCTAGAGAGATATTCTTTTTAACCTAAGATTGTGTTGGTATCTATTCTGTCCTTCCATATGGCAATGGAGGAAACAAAGGGAGTGTTAATGGAGACATGGTTTTGCATAACTCCCACAGAATGACTTGTAAATATGATGTTTACTATAATAACAGAGTTGAATTAGGATTTATAGTCTCTTTTTCCGAGATGTGTTAAAATAGTACATGGAAAACTCTAAAATTAAACAAGTGCATCAATTTCAGACATTAGTTTCTTAATAAGCAACACATATCTAGCAGTTTCAGCCCTGCACGAAGACTGTGCAAATCCAATAAGGTGAAATAATCTTTCCTTCATTAGCTCTGTCTTCCTTTTATTTACCATTATTTCTTACTATATATACAAATACATGTAGTAAATATATTTCTTATAATGTATATTAAGAAATATATATATTATAATATATATTTGCTAGAAAGAGAACAGAGATTGTGGATTGTAACTTTCCTTGAACAACTCTGACATTCTTACCTTCGTTACCAAGTAGGAAATCCTTACAAAGGTATATTGGTTGCCTCCAGCGGCCCTGGTTTAATAATTTCTATTATATTACCTGATATCTAACTAGTACATTCATTGAGGTGAAATCCCAAGCCTCTTTCTAAATAGAATTATAGTCTAGACTGATATCTCACAAACAGAATAATTCATTTACTAAGAAGTTTCTGAGAATAGATAACTTTTTATTATATCATAGGCTTGGCTGTTATTTGTCTCACTAACTTCATCTTTATTTCTGTTACCTATAGGTTTAATTACGATTTGGGAGTTTTTTTTTGGGGAAATGAGTCTCATGGGACTCTTTGAAGTAGGGTAAGAAAATTGCTTTTCTGGCCGGGCGCGGTGGCTCAAGCCTGTAATCCCAGCACTTTGGGAGGCCGAGACGGGCGGATCACGAGGTCAGAAGATCGAGACCATCCTGGCTAACACGGTGAAACCCTGTCTCTACTAAAAAAACAAAAAAACTAGCCGGGCGAGGTGGCGGGCGCCTGTAGTCCCAGCTACTCGGGAGGCTGAGGCAGGAGAATGGCGTAAATCCAGGAGGCGGAGCTTGCAGTGAGCTGAGATTGCGCCACTGCACTCCAGCCCGGGCGACAGAGCGAGACTCCGTCTCAAAAAAAAAAAAAAAAGAAAGAAAGAAAATTGCTTTTCTGTTTTCTTAAGCCTAGTCAGAAGGAAAGAATGAGAATGAATTAATAAGTTGGAAATATTCTATTTTTTACTATTCAAAATTAAACATTTATAAAATATTTGGAATAATAAAAGACTTTATTCCATACACATATGAACAATTTGGACTGATGATGATAATGTAATGATTTTCTTGATTTATTTCCTGTGTATCCATTTTTTAACAAAAAGACAATGAAAATGCTTTTGTCGTGGTACTTGGTCCAAACAACTCATGCAAAAGTTATCAGGTGACAGTCTCAAGAATACGAACATTATGAATACAGAACATGTCATAAACAAGGGTCAGCTTTGGGAAAGGAACCATAATATAATTTACATTGTGTTGAATGAAAGAGTTCTTTGAATTTTATTCCACAGTCCATGATGTTCTAGGAAGCCTTTCTTTTTTCTTCTCTTTTCTTTTGTTTTCTTTTCATTTCTTTTTTTTTCTTTTAACATAATTGAAATAGGGAAGTTAAGAATGTGCTTTTCAACTCAATTCCAGCACAATGTTCTATTAATTCAAATGGTACCAGTGGAGTGTACATTTTTGTCATGTGGATTCTGGGAAGTCTATGGAAGATGTAACTCAGGAATCCAAACTTCTAAGAAGCTTCTTAATGGCATTTCCATGAGGCGTATGACTTTTACTTTATTTGAACACTGATAGAAAAATTAGTAATAAAGAATTCTTATAAAATCCTATTTTATTCAATAAATAATTGATTGGAATAATTTTCTAAATTAAAAATTTTTAAACTAGCTTCATCATTAGTGGATGTTACTTAAAGATAAAGCAATTGTATCTAACGCTAAGTTGTACATTTAGTATACTTTTATTTATTTTAAAAATATTTAAATTATTATTTATTTGCAACTTTTATTATATTTTATTATTTTTAAAACTTTTATTTTAGTTTCGGGGTACATGTGCAGGTTTGTTTTATAGGTAAATTGCATGTCATGTGGGTTTCATATACAGATTATTTCATCATCCAGGTATTCAGCATGGTACCCAATAGGTAGATTTTTCAAAACTCACCCTCCTGCAACCCTCCACCCTTAAGTAGGCCCTAGTGTCTCTTGTTCCCTTCTTTAATATCCATGTGTTCTCGATGTTTAGCTCTCACATATAAATGAGAACATGCAGTGCTTAATTTTCTATTCCTGCATTAGTTCACTTAGGATAACAGCCTTCGACTCCATTGATGTTGCTGCAAAGGACATAATCTCATTCTTTTTTATAGCTGTATAGTATTCCATGGTGTATATGTACCACATTTGCTTTATCCAGTCTACCGTTGCTGGGCAATTAGGTTGGTCCTATGTCTTTACTATTGTGAATAGTACTGTGATGAACATATGCGTGCGTCTGTCTTTATGGCAGAATAATCTATATTCCTTTCTGTATATACCTAATAATGGGATTGATGGATCAGAAAGTAGTTCTATATCATGTTGTTTGAGAAATCACCAAACTGCTTTCCACAGTGGGTGAATTAATTTACCTTCCCACAAGTAGTCTATAAACATTCCCTTTTCTCTGCAACTTCACTGACATCTCTTCTTTTTTTGACCTTTTAGTTATAATCATTCTGACTGGTGTGAGATGGTTTCTCATTGTGGTTTTGATTTGCCTTTCTCTAAAGATTAGTGATGTTGAGCATTTTTTCGTAGGCTTGTTGGATACGTGCATGTCTTCTTTTGAAAAATGACTATTCATGTCCTTTGCCCACTTTTAAATACTATTGTTTGTTTTTTGCTTATTAATTTGTTCAAGTTCCTTGTAGATTCTGCATATTAGACCTTTGCCAGATGCATAGTTTGCAAATATTTTTTCTCATTCTGTAAGTTGTCTGTCTACCCTACTGATGGTATCTAATGCTGTGCAGAATCTTGTTAGTTTAATTAGGTTCCACTTGTCAATATTTGTTTTGTTGTGATTCCTTTTGATGTCTTCCTCATGAAATGTTTGTTAGGGCCTATGTCCACAATGGTATTGCCTAGATTTCCTTCAGGGATTTTTATAGTTTTAGGTTTTACATTTAAGTCTTAATCCATCTTGAATTGACTTTTTGTGCATGGTATAAGGAAGGGGTCCAGTTTTAACCCTCTGTCTATGGCTAACCAAGTTATTCCAGCACCATTTATTGAATACAGAGTCCTTTCCTCATTGCTTGTTTTTGTTGATTTTGTTGAAGATCAGATGGTTGTAGGTGTGTGGCTTTATTTCTGGGCTCTCTATTCTGTTTCACTGGTCTATGTGTCTGTTTTTGTACCAGTACAATGCTGTTTGGGTTAGCGTAGCCTTGTGGTATAGTTTGAAGTCAGGTAATGTGATGCCTCCAGCTTTGTTCTTTCTGTTTAGGATTGGTTTGGCTATTTGGGCTCTTTTTTATTTCCATATGAATTTGAGAAGTTTTTTTTCCTGATTCTCTGAAGAATGTCATTGGTAGTTTAATAGAAATAGCATTGAATATGCAAATTGCTTTGGGCAGTATGCCATTTTAATATTGATTCTTCCTGTCCATGAGCATGGAATGTTTTTCTGTTGGTTTGTGTTATCTCTAATTTCTCCTCCTTAATTCATTCCATGAGATGAACATCATTCTGATACCAAAATCTGGCCAAGACACAACCAAAAAAGAAAACTTCAGGCCAATATCCTTGATGAACATAGATGCAAAAATCCTCCAGAAAATACTAGCAAACTGAATCCAGCAGCATATCAAAAAACCTAATTAACCACAATCAAGTAGGCATTATCCCTGGGTTGCAAGATTGGTTCAACATATGCAAATCAATAAATGCGATTTATAACATAAACAGAACTAAAAACAAAAACCACACGATCATCTCAATAAATGCAGAAAAGGCTTTTGATAAAATTTAACATCCCTTCATGTTAAAAATCTTCAACAAACTAGGCATTTAAGGAACATACTTCAAAATAATAAGAGCCATCTGTAACAAACCCACAGCCAACATTATACTGAACAGGCAAAAGCTGGAAGCACTCCTTTTGAAACTGGAATAAGACAAGGATGCCTACTCTCACCACTCTTATTCAATGTAGTATTGGAGGGCCTAGTCAGAGCAATTTGGCAAAAGAAAGAAATAAAAAGCATCCAAATAGAAAGAGAGGAAGTCAAACTATCTCTGCAGACAGCATGATTTTATACCTAGAAAACCCCTAATGAGTCTCTGCACATAAACTCTTACATCTAATAAACAACTTCAGCAAAGTTTCAGGATACAAAAAACCAAAGTACAGAAAACAGTAGCATTTCCATGCACCAACAACATTCAGGATGAGTGCCAAATCAAGAATGCAATCTTATTTACAATAGCCACACACTCAAAATAATTTACATAGGAATACAGCTAACTAGGCAGGTGAAAGATCTCTAGTTTGATTTTTTTTTTTTAATATTGGGCACCTACTATATCCAGGTCCTACACTATTACGTTTGAAGTGGTAAGAATTTTCACCCTCAAGGATTTAGGATTTTCAGTGTTTTAGGATATTGACATGTTTTCCAAATTTACCCATTCTACAAACTAAATGCAATCAAATTGATTGAGATGCATCCCAGAGGCTCAGGAGAGAAGCCCCCTGAGAATGCCGAGGATGCTTTGAAATTTGCAGAGCTTCACAGAGATGAATGATTAACTGTTTTTTTTTTTTTTAGATGGAGGTTTGCTCTTGTTGCCCAGGTTGGAGTGTAGTGACATGATCTCGGCTCACTGCAACCTGCACCTCTTGGGTTCAAGAGATTCTCCTGCTTCAGCCTCCCAAGTAGCTGGGATTACAGGCATGCACTACTATGCCTGGCTAATTTTTGTATTTTTAGTAGAGAAGGGGTTTCACCACGTTAACCAAGCTGGTCTTGAACTCATGACCTCAGGTAATCTGCCTGCCTTGGACTCCCAAAGTGCTGGGATCACAGGTGTGAGCCACTGCGCCTGGCCAACAGAAATGAATTTGAGATGGTTCTTGGGAGATGCACTTTCTTTTCACTATGAAAATGCTTTTAATGGTAGTGTCTGTATAGTGTGTGATATAAAGTCAGGAAGAACTCCAAGTGCACACACAGAGAGACCTGGTTATCAGAGAAAAGATTGTGAGTAAATAGAGCTCCCACTGCTTCCCCACTTTACCCAGTGACCATGTCTGAAGGCTCTAGGCCACCTTCCTCTTGGCCTCCTTCTCAACCTTTCTCTCCTCCATGGCTGAGATGTCCTGGTATTACTGGTATTGGGACATCAGGTTGTTCATGTTGCTCTCGGCCTTGGTGAACTCCATTTAGTCCATGCTCTTGCCCATGTGCCAGTGCAGAAAGGCTTTGCACTGAAACATGGCCATGAACTACTCAGAGATGTGCTTGAACAGCTCCTGGATGGCCATGCTGTTGCTGATGAAGGTGGCAGACATTTATAGCCCCAGAAGTGGGATGTCACAGACAAGTGTTTTTACATGGTTGGGGATTCACTCAACAAGGTAGCTGCTGTTCTTGTTTTGGGCATTAAGCATTTGCTCATCCAACTTCTTCATGGACACGTAGTCCGTGAACACCGTGGCCACCATTAGGCAGGGGTCTCAGGGAGCCATTATGTTCTTGGCATCAAACATTTGCTGGGTGAGCTCAGGCACTATCAGGACCTGGTAGTGCTGGCTGCCCTGGATGGTCAGCAGGGTAAAGCCAGGCATAAAGAAGTGCAGGTAGGGAATGGGACCATGTACTTAACCGGCTTCTGCAGGTCAGCACTGAGTTGACTGGGGAAGCTTAGGCAGGTAGTGACCCCACTTATGGTGGCAGACACCAGGTGGTTCGGGTCACCATAGGTGAGTGTGGTTAGCTTTAGGGTTCGGAAGCAGACGTTATGGAGAGTTTCATTATCAATGCAGTAGGTCATAGCTGTGTTTTCTACCAGTTGGTGAACTGAGAAGGTGATGTTTTAGGGCTCCACCCCCATATCTGACATCTTGCGAAAGGACGCCACACTGAACATGTTCAAGATCCTGTCTGGATACTTCTCTGGGATCTCGCTGATGAGAAGGGTACCCCTCTCAGGCCCAGTCCCTGCTCCCAGGGAGTGGGTCAGCTGGAAACTCTGCAGGCAGTCACAGCGCTCAGCCTTCCTCCTCACAATGTCCAGCACCAAATCCACCAGCTCTGCACCTTCTGTGTAGTGCCCATTGGCCCAGTTGTTTCCGGCACCACTGTGATGGAAGATGAAGTTGTCCAGTGGTAAGATCTGCCCGAAGGAGCCCGAGCACAGGAGAGTCCATGGTGCTGGGCTCCAGATCCATGAGCTCAGCCTGGGGCACATACTTGCCACTAGTGGTCTCATTGTAGTACACACTGATGCACTCCAGCAGCAGGTTGCTATCCCCATGCTAAGTGCCAGTAGGATCGCCCCATAGAACTAGTTGCCAAACTGACCAGCCTGTAGGTGCACGATCTCTCTCAAGGTGGCAGCAGTGGGGATAAAGGCGGTAGGATAGTCACAGGAGCAGAGGCTCAGGCGTGCAGAGTGCTGGAATCCACTTTATATCTGGAGAGAACTATATACGATTTATAAACTGACCCTTTAAATTCAGATCCGATATCCTATATCTGTTGATGTGTTAATATTAGGTTGGTGCAAAAGCAATTGTGATTTTTGCCATCAAAATAACGGCAAAACTGCAATTACTTTTTGTATCAACCTAAATAACTCGGGAAAACCTTTAGATCACTACTTTTTGTTTATGAATAAATAATATTATTTTGCTACTTTATATGGGGATAAAATATACCTTAGTAATAAGGGATTTTTTTTCCCCAAAATACATCATCTTCATCTCCCTAAAGCCAAACTGTTTTACCAACTTCATTATGATTTGCATTGAGCAGTTTATTTTTCTTGCAAGGTCAGGCAATTCCTGTCTTCACTTGCTAATGGACAGATGCATACAGGAAAAGGCATTATGATTATTAATGAAGTGAAATAGTAATTATAGAAAGACAATCCTGAAGTAGTCTTCTGTATGGGAGTCCATTATGTCACATGAGTCTTCATTTAGAGTGACAAAATTATAATAGATTTTGGAAACTTTAATTTGCTTGTGCAGGCAATTTCAAATTAGCTGTTCTCTTTGTCTTTATTAGCTACATAGAGTTTCAAATAAAATCATGTACTTACTACAACTTTTAAATCACAGGAAAGTTTTACTTGACCTGAAAAATAACATGGATCTATATATACCTTCACTGCTTATGTATGAAACAAAATGAAGTTAAGCCTCTGAGAAATGAACTTCCAGTGGCTTTGGCTCAATTTTCCTTTAATGATGATTCATGTAGTTTCAAAACTCCAAAGGTCACTAAACGTGTCTGTGCAAATTTGAGAAGTCTGCCAGCTCAGAAGATAACTTGAGGCAGTTCTGTCATCCTCTTGTGTTACCAAAGGATCTGCAAATCTGTAAATATGAAGCTTCAGATTCCCCAAAATAATTTCTTCAAGGAGCAACAAGAAAACTGTAGTTAGAAAGATAAAATACAAAATAATGTTGACAATTACAAAAAAGATATATAGATGATTTCAGTAAATTAAAACAAAAGGGGAGTAAGCTCTTCATTAAACTTTTGGTATTTTTTTCTGATGTAGAGTATTAACTTTCAACTTATTTCTACTTTGAAGAAATAGGACCTCTACGTCTGTGTGTGCATATGTGCACGTGTGTGCACACTTGCTCACGCGTGTGCACCTGTGTGGTGTGGTTTTGTAAAATTACCCTGATGATTCTAAGGCATTTCTCTCTTTCCACCACCTCCCCATAATCATTGATATAATGTCTCATTTTCCTTTAAAGACAAGTTTGGAATATTGCAGAGGGAAAAAACATAAGCCCACAATATAGGCATGCTAGAATGAAAAAGCTCCTTTAGTTTACTATATTTGTTTTTGTTTTTTGTTTTTTTTTGTTTTTGTTTTTGTTTTTGAGACGGAGTCTTGCTCTGTGGCCCAGGCTGGAGTGCAGTGGCCGGATCTCAGCTCACTGCAAGCTCCGCCTCCCGGGTTTCCGCCATTCTCCTGCCTCAGCCTCCCAGTAGCTGGGACTACTACAGGCGCCCGCAACCTCGCCCTGCTAGTTTTTTGTATTTTTTAGTAGAGACGGGGTTTCACTGTGTTAGCCAGGATGGTCTCGATCTTCTGACCTCGTGATCCGCCCGTCTCGGCCTCCCAAAGTGCTGGGATTACAGGCTTGAGCCACCGCGCCCGGCCATGTTTACTATATTTGTAAGTAACAATTTAACCCTGTTATCAGGGTTAAACTATAAGCAGTTTCTAACTAAAAATAACCAAACTCAAATAAAAAATAGTAACATTTATGTGTAATAAATAATACCTAGTTCAATTATAAAATTTCTACTTGTAGAACTCTACTATAAAGTAATATACATACTACTTTCTACAGCAATAAAGAAAACGGATTGCAAATTTTAGTATCTCATAAGTACATAATATTAAAAGTTTACCTTATAACTCTGTTCTCTCTGTTCTATTTTTTTTCCTGATTGTGTCTTTTGTTGAATTAAAAAAAGTATCATTTCTATAATTTGGGGGCTGTTTTTACCCTTCACAAAATAATCATATTGGATTTGTTTTGGAGGGTTGTTTGTGCTTTCCTTTTAAATTGGCTCTAGATGATTTTCAGTGAGGCAAGTACCAGGGTACCCTACTCTTCAGTTGGTGGTAGTTGATCCTCTTGCTTTAACTGTTATTGTTAATGTATTTCACAAGGCATCTCCTTCTGCCTTAGTTCTTCTGCTACTTGCACTCTGATTTTTTAAACAACTCTATCATCTCCAGCACATCTGAGGGATAAGACATATTCCCCCAATGATAGTGGTTCTTCATGGCCCTGGTTCTGAATCATGAGATCATGCCACTGTCGTAAGCACACCAGATCCTACAGGGGTGTGTGTGTGTGTGTGTGTTTATGCACGTGTGTAATGTATGGTGTGGTTTTATAAAACCCTCCAGAAAATTCTGAGGCATTTCTCTCTTTCCCCCACCTCCTCATAATCTTTGACATAATGTCTCATTTTTCTTTAAAGGTGAGAATTTCCTTGGCTAATCCTTAAATCTTCTTTTAACATTTGAGGACATGATTCTCCTCTTTTACAACTCTTTATGGTGCTGCCTTTTTAGGGACTCTTTTTTTTCCCGGTTTTGGAAATCCTTTCTCTAATCTACAGTACTTCTATACAAGTAAGAGGAATTAGAAGCATGCATCTCAATTAATGTCCTTTGTTGGGAACAAGCCCCCCAAAATCTAGCCATAAACTGGCCCCCAAATTGGCCATAAACAAAATGTCTGCAGCACTGTGACATGTTCATGATGGCCATAATGCCCACCCTGGAAGATTGTGAGTTTATCGGAATGAGGGCAAGGAACACCTGGCCCGCCCGGGCTGGGAAAACCCGCTTAAAGGCATTCTTAAGCCACAAACAAGCATGAGTGATCTGTGCCCTAAGGACATGCTCCTGCGGTTAACTAGCCCAACCTGTTCCTTTATTTCCGCCCGTCCCTTCGTATCCCATTGGGATACTTTAGTTAATCCCATTTCCCATAAGGGACACTTTTAGTTAATCAAGTATCTATAGAAACAATGCTAATGACTGGCTTGCTGTTAATAAATAGGTGGGTAAATCTCTGCTCAGGTCTCTCAGCTCTGAAGGCTGTGAGACCCCTGATTTCCCACTTCACACCTCTCTATTTCTGTGTGTGTGTCATTAATCCTCTAGCACCACTGGGTTAGGGTCTCCCTGACCGAGCTGGTGTCGGCGGTCCTTAGCATTAACATTGACAAACAGACAAAACACAGGAAACCATAAAATAACTCTGTAATTACCCCATTGGCACTGAGTTTGCTATTCTAGAGGGTCATAGGAAAGGTTTTCCTCAGTGGAACCAGAGTTCTCATTGGCATGTTGTGGTAACAATGCAGAGCTACTAAACAGAAATTTGGTTATAGGAACAGGTTTATCGCCTTTGCCTTACATTTAAAAAGAGACATTTAAATCATTTATTTTCTCCTTTTTGTTTTTGGGCTTTTTAAACTCTTTGAAATATCCTTCAAGAATTCTCATTGGTCTAATTTTCTACCTTACATGTTCATTTACAATCTCTTGGAAGTCTTTCTGTTTTTGTTGTTGTTGTTTGTTTGTTTGTTTGAGGCAGAGTCTCCCTCTGTCGCTCAGGCTAGAGTGCAGTGGTGCAATCTCGGATCACTGCAATCTCTGCCTCCCAGATTCAAGTGATTCTTGAACTCTAGCTGGGACTACAGGCATGGGCCATTACACCCGGTTAATTTTTGTATTTTTAGTAGAGACGGGGTTTCACCATGTTAGCCAGACTGGTCTTGAACTCTTTGCCTCAAGTAATCTGCCTGCCTCGGCCTCCCAAAGTTCTGGGATTACAGGCGTGAACCACTGCACCCGACCTGGAAGTCTTTTCTAATTCTTCCACTAGTGTAAGGCATTGCTTAACACATTTTTATCTCCTTTACTAAACTGTAAGCATATATGGAAGTCAACAAAATGTTATACATTCTTAACCTCTAACACTTAGCACTCTCTGAATAAATGCCTGAAGAAACTATATTCCCATTTTTCTTAGATTATTTGTTCTCTTGACTTGTATTCTAACTTTTGTATTAGTTTCTTTTTACATATTTTAAAAGCCTCTACCCTTGTTCTTGGCAGTATGTTATTATATGTCATATGAGATACAGATATATAGATATATATACACATATATCAATAAATGAATCTATACATAGCTATGTATGTCACATGCCATATGCTTGGGTTTAGACTGTATTGCAAAGTATCTTTGTCATTGTCACTCATCATGTCTCATATATTTGATGTTCTTAAGATTAGAACCATGGTGGGAAAATAACATAAGGGATATGTAGTCAACCTTGGTTTACTTATATTTATTTCCTTAGCAGCACATTAAGCATGAGGATGCTGCTTCCATGCTTCACATCAACATCTTTAGTTATCTTTGCAATGTTTCTGGTAGCCACTAACTTTCTATGGTCTTAAAGAGAAAATGATGGCCTTAGCAAAAGCTTTTTTTAAAAAAAGATCTAAACATAATGACCATTGTTTCCATTTTTTTCTTTTAGTGTGTTTTACAATTTCTCTTAAGTTTATCAGACATGCATTGTGTGCCTAGTTGGACTCCATCTGGTGTCTCATGTCATCTGCTATTATTTCTATGTGGTTTAAGCCTCTATATTTCTTAACAATTAATTTTAAGAAATGTTATTGCTACTTCAGCTTCCTTGTGTTAGTCATTTCACCTTTCTCTAGAGACATAAAAAACTCCATCAGGGTTGGTTCAAGACAAATAAATCACAATCAAAGTCGAAGTTCCCAAGTATGACCAAAAATAATGGAAAACAAAAACGTATGAGACGGTGGAGGCCATCAAATTCAGGTGTGGAGTCAGAGAACCCAAGTCTGAATCTTGGCCCTAGGATGTATCAACGTGCACAAGTTACTGAACTGATGAACCTCCCTTTTCTCGTCTTCTTTTAATAATGAGGACGGCTTTTTCCATTATGCAGTAACCTTGTAAAGCTGCTTCCACTGGCTTGGCACTTACAAAATGCTTCAGTACAACTCAACACACAATTGTGTCATCACCGGGCCTGACCCTGGCAAGATAAAGGGGAAAAGGAATGCCCCTGGCCTCAGAATTCAGTCTCATCTGGCTCCCACCCTACCTTTGACCCTTTCCTTCAAATCATGGTGCCTTCCCAATAGATCACAAAGAATGCTGATGAGTGATGTTCTTCGGGTCTCATGTTGGAGAAAGTCTTGATGTGAGGTTGCAGATGAAGGTCTATGATTTGGAGAACATTCTATTAATAGAACTGTAAGCACAGATGGCCCAGAGTTCTTTTCAGGGACAGCTTTCTGAACCACATCCATGGCAGCTGGTTCACATGAGATGGTCTTTACCAGTGGAAGAAGGAATCAGGTGGCCTGGCTCAATTTCAATTGGGTGGCACCCTGTGAAATTAGATACTATTTAGCATATATTTGCTGGTTTGTGATACAGATTGTCTTGTGATTCTACAGCTCTTTCCTTACAAAAAAGCTTCACTTGCTTGCAGCTTAGCTAGATTACTGTCCTGCTAGCTCCTACTTTCCTTCTATGTGATTAATGGCATTTATGTTTCAGATAAAGGTAAATTAAAACTAAAGATTAAAAGTAGAATTTGATTTAAAAACAGCGTGATGTGACATGAGACCATGGAATGAGCAAATACTCTACATGCTACCAATGTTGTTTGGTTGAAATTAACATCATATTCAACACTGCTCTTTGTCAATAGTCACTAGGTGAAAAAACACATTCAGACAGGGAGAAGGCTCAGTGATGTCTGTAAATGAGATTCTTCTGTTGAGCTGGAGTAAGAGAATGGGCCTGCTTTGGTCTGTATGTGTTCTGTCAAAGTTTTGATGCTCAAATCCTAACCTCCAGGATGATGGTATTAGGAGATGGGCCTTTGTTAGCTGATTAGGTTTTCCCAATGTGGGTTGGGTGTCCGGAGACACCAAATCTACTGGCACTTTGATCTGGGACTTCTTAGCTTCCAGAACTGTTAAAAATACATTCCTGTTCTTTATAAGCCACTCAGTTTATGATATCTTGTTGAAGCAACTGGAACACACTAAGACAGGGCCAATGGGATTTTTACTATCTTAAGTATTGATATGCTGAAGAACTACTTTAAATACTGTAATAAAACAAAACCACAGCAACAACAAACTTTGCTGATGTTCTGTACTGGAAATGTCTTGTTTGCTGCAAGACTCACAGAACTTGCAAGCTGACATTTCTTCTTGCCGTGAGATTTTTATGTTAACTGCTTGGTCCACAGGCTTGTTTTCTTCTCAGTATCTGCCACAGGATTCCTACTGCAGGCTCCGTTTGTGACCTGTGATTGATGGGGGCTGTGGTGATTGTGCATGGAGAAAAGGAGTCCTTGTTTATTGCTTTTTAAACTTGAATAATTTCCAGAATTACCTAGAAGAACTTATAAAAATTCACATTTCTCTCTTCACAATTCTGATTTTCTAAGTCCAGTGGGAAGCTTAGGAGTACATATCTTTATAAAGCTTCTTAGGTGAGTCTGTTTAGGTTGGTGCAAAAGTAATTGCGGGTTTTACCTTTACTTTCTATAGCAAAGCCCACAATTACTTTTGCACCAACCTAATAATAAAGAACCAGAATTAAAACCAGAAGATGTGCTTCTGGTCTTGCTTATAGTAACTAGATTCTGGCATTTTTATCTTGACCTCCATTCCTAGGAACTAAATCATGGGTAAGTTAGTTTAGTGCCCATGTCCTTTTTCTGACACTGCCTAGAAAACTTTAAAACTGTGCTATTGCCGGGCACAGTGGCACATGCCTGTAATCCCAGCACTCTGAGAGGCCAAGGTGGGCAGATCACTTGAGGCCAGGAATTTGAGACCAGCCTGGTCAGCATGACAAAATCTTGTCTCTACTAAAAATACAAAAATTAGCCAGGCATGGCAGTGTACATCTGTAATCCCAGCTATTTGGGAGGTTGAGGTAGGAGAATCGGGAGAGTCGCTTCAACGGAGGAAATGGAGTTTGCAGTGAGCTGAGAGTGCGCCACTGCACTCCAGCCTGAGTGACAGAGTGAGACTCTGTCTCAAACACACACACACACACACACACACACACACACTCTCATCACAAAACTGTGTGATTTACTTTGTTATCTCCAGTTGGCTTTCTCCGTATATTTTCACCTGGAAGAAAGTCCTAAACTTGAAATCCCAATACCCAGGGCCATATGGAGGGGACAGGATGCCTTGCTGCAGGTCTCTTTGGATATGCAGTCTTGCCTGCTCCTAGGTTCCCTGACACTGTCCTTGCTCTGTCTCCACCTGTCAGAACATCTACTTTTGTTATATTGGGTGTCTCTAACTTGAGCTTTCTGCACTACCACCTGTTGCCTGACAAATCCTTGCAAATTTAGACAGGATAGTGATCACCTGCAGCATGAGTTAAATAGATTTTTGCATTCACTCACTCCAGTCAATAAATTAGAAATTCTGGGAACTGGTCATAGGAATCTACATTTTTAACAAGTAGCCAAGTCTCTCTGATACAATTACTCCTGGACCACACTCTAAGGAAAGGAACCTAGAACTAGATTCACTTCCCTAAGTTCAGTTCATATCTCGTGGGCAGATCTTATTTTAAGTCTTAACTCAGGTAAGTCTCATCCATCCTGTTACAGTTAACACACCACCCATGTGTCTGTGTGATGAAATACACTAGCATTAAGTTAATCCAAATGTCACCTCTTCCAATTCTGATCTTCCCCACTTGAGATGTATCTTGCCCTCTCCTGGACTTTCATAGCTATTTGTTCATCTCTTTAGGTAGTCTTCATATCTCATTGTCTTGTATAGCCTTTTATCCAACTTAAGAGGCTTTGAACTTCTTGAGGCAGGTCTAGGTCTGGGTTTTCTCTGTTTTCAGCACTTGGCGCAGTGACACAGGCCTGGCACATAGGAGGTGACCAAAAATGCTTATTGAATAAAAGAGATATAGTGCTGGATGCTGCATTTGGAACTGGAGGTATAAGAAAGTCTTGTGATTTTCAGAGGTTTATTCTTTTCTTAGAAAGTAGTGATTTGAAAGCATTTTAAGACTTTCCTTGAAAATGTTAGTTACAGAAAATTTTTCTAAAAAGAACAATAATTGGTTGTAATGGTGAAAAGAGGGAATATTCCAAGAAGGACCATAAAAATGATAATGCCTAGTCTTTCTGTCTAGTCACAACTTTGGTAGATTGCTTATAGATGGGACTTGGCAGACTATAGAGAGGAATTATTTGGCCGACATGAGTTAGGCCACAACGAAACTGTGTTTTTAAAAACAGTGTGTGCAATACCTTACTCCCCATAGTATTTGCCTGTTTTTAGGTCAGAACAAACTAAATCAGCTAGCTTCAGAAATTGACCCCTCAGAAACATTTTTTCAGAATGTTTGAAACACTTTCTTTCAAGAGAGACCTCGACATTAGACACTATTTTTCCATTTCAATGCACAGAGAACTGAGTTTTTTTCCGAAGCGCTCCATAAAACTCCCTAAGAAGCAAAAGACCAATTCACCTGACCATTTCTTCTACAATGCAGCTGATAACCAGGCTTGGACTCTTGGTTTTATGTATTTCTTTTCCTTTTCATCAAGGAAAGGGACTAAAGGAAATAAGTTTGTGTTAGTTTCTTCACTTATTTCTCTTTCTCCTCTTGGCCATAAGAACAAAAAAGCTTTACAGTATTACTCACAAAATGAGGTGGTAAAACTAAAGCTGCAGGCTTCTGTTTTCAAAAAAATTAGCCAGTATCAGCAAATGTATAATAACTACCAGAAGCCCTAAAGTGTTCACCAATTGAAGAAGTGGGATATGTGAGTTGATGCAACTCAATAGCAAGTTTCCAGTGGAACAGTCCATTAAAAAAAAAATCATACAAGTTAGTTTAACAGACTTTAATATGAAGAATTACCAATCACTTTTTAGGGAACTGAACATTTAAATAGGTAAAAGTAGTGATTCAAAGAGTGTTTCAGTGCTGCTATAACAAAATACATGAGACTGGATAATTTATGAAAAACAGAAATTTATTCCTCACACTTCTGATGGCTAGGAAATCTAAGATCAAGGCATTGTTAGGTTGGGGTTTCTGGTGAGTGCTCTCTCTTTCCAAGATGGAGCCTTGCTCTGCATACTCAGGAGAAGAGGAGCATGGTGTCCTCACATGGAGAAAGGCAGAAGGGCAAATGAACTGGAACAATGCATGAAGTTGCTTTTATAAGGGTCTTAATACCACTCATGAGGGAGGAGCCCTCAAGATCTAATCACCTCTTCAATATTCCACCTCTTACTGTCATCACATTGGCCATTAAGTTTCAATACCTGAATTTTGGAGAGGACACATTCAAACCATAGGGCAAAGGTGGTAACTGCAGGAAGTAAGTTTGCCCCTAGGGCTTGGGAAAAAGAAAAAAGACTGGGATTATTAAATTTAGAAGTCAATAGAAGAGCTTGTAAAATTGGGATCTGGACTTTGAGGAGGAATGTTTCGGGCTACCAAGTAGCACCTCAGGAACTTGCAAGAGGGTACCCATGGAACCCGAGAAACTTAAGGCTATAATATAGATGAACAGAAATCTCTGTTCTTAAGATGCTCACAGTGTAGTGAGGAAGGTAATAACATATGCAAAGGTAATTTGCAAATTGCAAGATATTGTATAAAAAGAAATTTATACTACAGTTATTTATAATAAATTTCAAATGTACGTATCATGAACATTCAAATGAGACATTCTGGGAGCAGTCTAGATGTGATATCTTCTGCCCATTGTCAAACTGGTGTTAGACTATGGGACCTAATTTTTGCTTTGTAATATGCAATAATCAGTTATAAACCTATACACCACAATCGGTTTCTAAATTTATTTAATTAGGACCTAGACTTATTAAAAGTAACATAAATTTCACAGTATGTGCCTCATTGATATTCATGATTTGTTTATTATAGCCTAGCTTTCCTGGGCCGACCTCAGAAGGTTCTAGTGACTATTGAGCTTCTTGAGGGAGTTGGATAGGGTGGAGCCAAGAAAGGCGGGAAAGTGTTGCTGTTGTCATATTTTTTGAGAAATTTTTAAATGCACAGAAACAGAGATTGAGTCATTAAATACAGGGAAGATAATGTAAACTAAGTGTTTTCCTCATTTAGTGATTCTAACTTACTGTCTGGGGGCGAAAAATTGTTTATCACAAACTTCAAGAGTTAGAAAATAGTTCCTTAACAGTCCATAGATTACACATACTTTCAGGTGAAAAATGATTTCAGATAAGTCTTTCTCAGCTGTACTGAAAAACACAGGTGGCAAATCAATATTTATATTTTGGTTGATTACAAGAGAACATGAAATTTAATTATGAAATAATGGGCACAGAGAATACTTCCTTTTGGTTTAGGATAACAATCTTTCCCTGTACAACTTTATCCCAGAAATCAACTGATTTATGTAAATGCCACATAGATATTCTGCATTTTGTCAGAAAGAAAATATGCTACAAATATCTGCAAAGAGGATCTCTCCCAGTAATTAGCTTCTCATTATGCAGTTCATCCCTCAATCCACTCAAATAGTCCTCTATGCTAATTGCACAATATTTCATTGTTAGCAGAAAGTGCAAATAGCATCCTTATCATTTAACAGAAGTTGGTTCCTTAATACAGACCTTTTGTAAAATGAAGCACATTTTCCGGCACATCTATGTTAAAGAAAAATATTATTCATGACACTTGAAAAGGCAGTAGAGAAGCCTTCTCTACTACAGAAGGGTTTTGCGGTAGGAGTGAGAAATCTGTCTCAACTCCAAATACAATAAGGACAAGTGGAGATTTTTAGCCAAGGAGTCGGGTTAGGGGGTGAGGTGGTCAAGTGGATAGAAAATTACTAAGAAGAAACATTAGGGATGAGGATAATTCTTGCTAAGTCCACTTGCCAGGATGATTGCTGAAGGCAGGCCAGAGTGATAAGATATTGAGGGTGGGAGAAGTGAGGAATTTGACCAGATATCATGGGTGGTAGATTTTTGCTAACCTGATACAGCAGGATTCTTGCCAGAAGTGGACTAAACCAGATGAACCCAAAAGCCCAAAAGTCAGAGCTCAGTTTAGAAGACTTCAGAAAAGACTGACTTAGAGTTAGGTCAAGGAAGAGTCTTTGTCAATAGCACTTAAAATAGTTCTTGACTGATTTATTAAATTTCTTATAATTAAAACATGGGTAGGTATATTTTAAGTCACACTTTATATTAGTGTGATATGTTATGCAACAGTTTGTCTTCTGAATACCTCAGTATTTCTTTGGCTTTCTTATTTTTACCTTTAACACTATAAATGAATGGCATTAAAATTATTTGTGGCATTTACTGCCATGACTTTTTAGGAATTACGAATTATAAAGACAGTCTATACTTAGAATATTTAGGGTCTTTTTGCAATTATTCTCCTCTGCCCAAGAGCAATTCTTATTAATAAACTAATAACAGTAATTCTTAGAGTAAACCTCTGAGTCTTTCCTACGTGACAGATAATGGGTTAAAATCTTTACATGATGATGATGATGATGATGATGATTATATAACAGTTTATTTCAGCCATCACCCTTCAGACATGTATGCTATTGCCATTTTTCTCCATTACACATAGTACTGTGAGTAAGAGCAGTCGTGGCAGAATTGCTAGGAGAGAAGGCATGACCTTTTTTTTTTTTTTTTTTGAGTGTCGCTCTGTCTCTAGGCTGGAGTGCAGTGGTTAGGCTCACTACAACCTCAGCCTCCCAGGTGGTATGAGCTTTTTCTTTCTTTCTTTCTTTCTTTTTTTTTTATTATACTTTAAGTTCTGGGATACATGTGCACAACATGCAGGTTTGTTACATAGGTATACATGTGCCATGTTGGTTTGCTGCACCCATTAACTCATCATTTACATTAGGTATTTCTCCTAATGCTATCCCTCCCCCTGCCTCCCACCCCAAGACAGGCCCCCATATGTGATGTTCCCCACCGCTGTGTCCAAGTGTTCTCATCATTCAATTCCCACCTATGAGTGAGAACATGTGGTGTTTGGTTTTCTGTCCTTGTGATAGTTTGCTGAGAATGATGGTTTCCAGCTTCATCCATGTCCCTGCAAAGGACGTGAACTCATCCTTTTTTTATGGCTGCATGGTATTCCATGGTGTATACATGCCACATTTTCTTAATCCATTCTATCATTGATGGACATTTGGGTTGGTTCCAAGTCTTTGCTATTGTGAATAGTGCCACAATAAACATACGTGTGCATATGACTGTGAATCGATTTGGTCCTGGAATTTTTTTGGATAGAAGGCTATTATTGCCTCAATTTTAGAGTCTGTTATTGGTCTATTCAGAGATTCAACTTCCTCCTGATTAAGTCTTAGGAGGGTGTTTGTGTCCAGGGATTTATCCATTACTTCTAGATTTTCTAGTTTATTTGCATAGAGGTGTTTATAGTATTCTCTGATGGTAGTTTGTATTTCTGTGGGATTGGTGGTGATATCCCCTTCATCATTTTGTATTGCATCTATTTGAATTTTCTCTCTTTTCTTCTTTATTAGTCTTGCTAGTGGTCTATCAATTCTGTTGATCTTTTCAAAAAACCAGCTCCTGGATTCATTGATTTTTTGAAGGGTTTTTTATGTCTCTATCTCCTTCAGTTCTGCTCTGATCTTAGTTATTTCTTGCCTTCTTCTTGCCTAATTTTGAATTTGTTTGCTCTTGTTTCTCTAGTTCTTTTAATTGTCATGTTAGGGTGTCAATTTTCGATATTTCCTGCTTTCTCTTGTGGACATTTAGCACTATAAATTGCCCTCTACACACTGCTTTAAATGTGCCCGAAATTCTGGTACGTTGAGTCTTTGTTCTCATTGGTTTCAAAGAACATCTTTATCTCTGCCTTCATTTTGTTATTTACCCACTTGTCATTCAGGAGCAAGTTGCTCAGTTCCCATGTAGTTTGCGGTTTCGAGTGAGTTTCTTATTCCTGAGTTCTAATTTTATTGCACTGTGGTCTGAGAGACAGTTTGTTGTGATTTCTGTTCTGTTACATTTGCTGAGGAGTGCTTTACTTCCAACTATGTGGTCAGTTTTGGAATGAGTGTGATGTGGTGCTGAGAAGAATGTATATTCTGTTGATTTGGGGTGGAGAGTTCTGTAGATGTCTATTGGGTTTACTTGGTGCAGACCTGAGTTCAAGTCCTGGATATCCTCGTTAACCTTCTCTCTTGTTGATCTGTCTAATATTGACAGTGGGGTGTTAAAGTCTCCCATTATTATTGTGTGGGAGTCTAAGTCTCTTTGTAGGTCTCTAAGGATTTGCTTTATGAATCTGGGTGCTCCTGTATTGGGTGCATACATATTTAGGATAGTTAGTCTTCTTGTTGAATTCATCCCTTTACCATTATGTAATGGCCTTGTCTCTTTTGGTTTAAAGTTTGTTTTGTCAGAGACTCTTTATTGGTTTAAATTCTGGTTTTATCAGAGACTAGGATTTCAATCCTTGCATTTTTTTTTTTTTTTTTTGCTTTCCATTTGCTTGGTAGATGTTCCTTCACCCCTTTATTTTGAGCCTATGTGTGTCTCTGCACGTGAGATGGGTCTCCTGGATACAGCACACTGATGGATCTTGACTCTTTATCCCATTTGCCAGTCTGTGTCTTTTAATTGGGACCTTTAGCCCATTTACACTTACAGTTAATATTGTTATGTGTGGATTTGATCCTGTCAGTATGATGTTAGCTGGTTATTTTGCCCATTAGTTGATGCAGTTTCTTCCTAGCATTGATGGTCTTTACAATTTGGCATGTTTTTACAGTGGCTGGTGCTGGTTGTTCCTTTCCATGTTTAGTGCTTCCTTCAGGAGTTCTTTTAAGGCAGGCCTGGTGGTGACAAAATCTCTCAGCATTTGCTTCTCCTTCACTCATGAAGCTTAGTTTGGCTGGATTTGAAATTCTGGGTTGAAAATTCTTTCCTTTAGGAATGTTGAATATTGGCCCCCACTCTCTTCTGACTTGTAGAGTTTCTGCCAAGAGATCCGCTGTTAGTCTGATGGGCTTCACTTTGTGGGTAACCCGACCTTTCTCTCTGGCTGCCCTTAACATTTTTTCCCTTCATTTCAACCTTCGTGAATCTGACAATTATGTGTCTTGGGATTGTTCTTCTCGAGGAGTATCTTTGTGGTGTTCTCTGTATTTCCTGAATTTGAATGTTGGCCTGCCTTGCTAAGTTGGGGAAGTTCTTCTGGATAATATCCTGACAAGTATTTTCCATCTTGGTTCCATTCTCCCCATCACTTTCCAGTATACCAATCAAACATATATTTGGTCTTTTCACATAGTCCCATATTTCTTGGAGGCTCTGTTCATTTCTTTTTACTGTTTTTTCTCTAAACTTCTTTCACTTTATTTCATTAATTTGATCTTCAATCACTGATACTCTTTCTTCCACTTGATCGAATCGGCCATTGAAGCTTGTGCATGTGTCACATATTTCTCATGCCGTGGTTTTCAGCTCCATCAGGTCATTTAAGGTCTTCTCTACACCATTTATTCTAGTTAACCATTCATCTAATCTTTTTTCAAGGTTTTTAGCTTCCTTGCGATGAGTTCAAACATCCTTCTTTAGCTCGGAAAAGTTTGTTATTACTGGCCTTCTGAAGCCTACTTCTGTCAGCTTGTCAAAGTCATTCTCTGTCCAGCTTTGTTCCTTTGCTGGCGAGGAGCTGTGATCCTTTGGAGGAGAAGCGGTGCTCTGGTTTTTAGAATTTTCAGCTTTTCTGCTCTGGTTTCTCCCCATCTTTGTGGTTTTATCTACCTTTGGTCTTTGATGCTGGTGACCTACAGATGGGGTTTTCGTGTGGACGTCCTTTTTGTTGATGTTGATGCTATTCCTTTCTGTTTGTTAGTTTTCCTTCTAAGAATCAGGTCCCTGAGCTGCAGGTCTTTCGGATTTTGCTGGAGGTCCACTCCAGACCCTGTTTTCCTGGGTATCACCAGCAGAGGCTGCAGAACAGCAAATATTGCTGCCTGATCCTTCCTCTGGAAGCTTTCTCCCAGAGGGGCATCCGCCTGTATGAGGTGTCAGTTGGCCCCTACTGGGAGGTGTCTCCCAGTTAGGCTACACGGGGGTCATGGACCCACTTGAGGAGGCAGTCTATCTGTTCCCAGAGCTCAAACACAACGCTGGGAGAACCACTGCTCTCTTCAGAGCTGTCAGACAGGGACATTTAAGTCTGCAAAAGTTTCTGCTGCCTTTTGTCCAACTATACCCTGCCCCAGAGGTGGGGTCCACAGAGGCAGTAGGCCTTGCAGAGCTGTCGTGGGCTCCACTCAGTTCAAGCTTCCCTGGTCACTTTGTTTATCTACTCAAGCCTCAGCCATGGTGGACGTTCCTCCCCCTGCCAGGCTGCTGCCTTGCAGGTCAATCTCAGACTGCTGTGCTAGCAGTGAGCAAGGCTCCGTGGGTGTGGGACACACTGAGCCAGGTGCAGGATATAATCTCCTGGTGTGCAGTTTGCTATGACCATTGGAAAAGCACAGTATTTGGGTGGGAGTGTCCTGATTTTCCAGGTACAGTCTGTCATAGCTTCCCTTGGCTAGGAAAGGGAAATCCTCTGACTCCTTGTGCTTCCCAGGTGAGGCAATGCTCTGCCCTGCTTCAACCTGCCCTCCATGGGCTGCACCCACTGTCCAACTAGTCCCAATGAGATGAACCAGGTACCTCAGCTGGAAATGCAGAAATCACCATATAAAAGAGTTCCTATTTCTCCACAGCCTCACCAGCATCTGTTGTTTCTTGACTTTTTAATAATTGCCATTCTGACTGGCATGAGATGGTATCTCATTGTGGTTTTGATTTGCATTTTTCCGATAAAGATGTTGAGCCTTTTTTTCACGTTTGTTGTCCACATAAATGTCTTCTTTTGAGAAGTGTCTGTTCATGTCCTTTGCTCACTTGTAATTTTTTTTTCTTGTAAATGTGTTTAAGTTCCTTGTAGATTCTGGATATTAGACCTTTGTCAGATGGATAGATTGCAAACATTTTCTCCCATTCTGTAGGCTATCTGTTCACTCTGATGATAGTTTCTTTTGCTGGGCAGAAGCTCTTTAGTTTAATTATATCCCATTTGTCAATTTTTGCTTTGCTTGCAATTGCTTTTGACCTTTTCTTCATGAAATCTTTGCCTGTGCCTATGTCCTGAATAGTATTGCCTAGATTGTCTTCTAGGGTTTTTATAATTTTAGGTTTTACATTTAAGTCTTTAATCCATCTTGAGTTAATTTTTGTATAAGGTGTAAGGAAGGGATCCAGTTTCAATTTTCTGCATTTGGCTGTCCAGTTCTTCCAGCACTGAATAGGGAATCCGTTCGTCATTGCTTGTTTTTGTCAGGTTTGTTGAAGATCAGATAGTTAGCTGTGTCATCTTATTTCTGAGATCTCTATTCTGTTCCATTGGTCCATGTATCTGTTTTTGTACCAGTAACATGCTGTTTTGGTTACTGTAGCCTTGCTTTATAATTTGAAGTCAGGTAGTGTGATGCCTCCAGCTTTGTTCTTTTTGCTTAGGATTATCTTGGCTATATGGGCTCTTTTTTGGTTCCATGTAAAATTTAAGGTATTTTTTTTTTTTCTAATTCTGTAGAGAATGTCAATGGTAATTTAATGGGCATAGGATTGAATCTATAAATTGCCTTGGGCAGTATGGCCATTTTCACAATATTTATTCTTCCTAACTATGGGCATGGAATATTTTTCCATTCATTTGTGTCCTCTCTGATTTCCTTGAGCAGATGTTTGTAGCTCTCCTTGAAGAGGTCCTTCACTTCCCTTGTTAGCTGTATTCCTAGGTATTTTATTCTCTTTGTGGCAATTGTGAATGGGAGTTAATTTATGATTTGGCTCTTTGCTTGTCTGTTGTTGGTGTATAAGAATGCTTGTGATTTTTGCACATTAATTTTGCATGCTGAGACTGTTGAAGTTGCTTATCACCTTAAGAAGCTTTTGGGCTGAGATGATGAGGTTTTCTAGATATAGGATTGTGTCATTTACAAACAGTGACAGTTTGACTTCCTCTCTTCCCATTTGAGTATGCTTTATTTCTTCCTCCTGTCTTATCGCCCTGGCCAGTACTCCTATTATTATGTTAAATAGGAGGGGTGAGAGAGTTCATCCTTGTCTTGTGCCAGTTTTCTTTTTTTTTTTTTTTTTATTATACTTTAAGTTCTAGGGTACATGTGCATAACGTTTATATCATGTATAACTCCCCAATGCAATCCCTCCCTCCTCCCCCCTCCCCCTGATAGGCCCCAGTGTGTGATGTTCCCCTTCCCGAGTCCAAGTGATCTCATTGTTCAGTTCCCACCTATGAGTGAGAACATGCGGTGTTGGTTTTCTCTTCTTGTGATAGTTTGCTAAGAATGATGGTTTCCAGCTGCATCCATGTCCCTACAAAGGACGCAAACTCATCCTTTTTGATGGCTGCATAGTATTCCATGGTGTATATGTGCCACATTTTCTTAATCCAGTCTGTCACTGATGGACATTTGGGTTGATTCCAAGTCTTTGCTATTGTGAATAGTGCCGCAATAAACATACGTGTGCATGTGTCTTTGTAGTAGAGTAATTTATAATCCTTTGGGTATATACCCAGTAGTGGGATGGCTGGGTCATATGGTACATCTAGTTCTAGATCCTTGAGGAATCGCCATACTGTTTTCCATAATGGTTGAACTAGTTTACAATCCCACCAACAGTGTAAAAGTGTTCCTATTTCTCCACATCCTCTCCAACATCTATTGTTTCCTGACTTCTTAATGATTGCCATTCTAACTGGTGTGAGATGGTATCTCATTGTGGTTTTGATTTGCATTTCTCTGATGGCGAGTGATGACGAGCATTTTTTCATGTGTCTGTTGGCTGTATGAATGTCTTCTTTTGAGAAATGTCTGTTCATATCCTTTCCCCACTTTTTGATGGGATTGTTTGTTTTTTTCTTGTATATTTGCCAGTTTTCAAGGAGAATGCTTCCAGCTTTTGCCCATGCAGTATATTGGCTGTGGGTTTGTCATAAATGGCTCTTATTATTTTGAGGCATGTTCCATCAATACCTAGTTTATTGACAGTTTTTTAACATGAAGGGATGTTTAATTTTATTGAAAGTGTTTTCTGTATCTATGGCGATAATCATGTGGTTTTTGTCTTTAGTTCTCTTTATGTGATGAATTACATTTATTGATTTGCATAAGTTGAATCAGCCTTGCATCCTGGCAATGAAGCCGACTTGATTGTGGTGGATAAAGTTTTGGTATGCTGTTTCTGGATTCAGTTTGCCAGTATATTATTGATGATTTTTGCACCAATGTTCATCAGGTATATTGGCCTGAACTTTTCTTTTTTTTTGCTCTATCTCTGCCAGGTTTTGATATCAAGATGATGCTGGTCTCATAAAGTGAGCTAGGGATGAGTACCTCCTTTTCAATTGTTTGGAAAAGTTTCAAAAGAAATGGTATCAGCTCCTCTTTATACCTCTGGTAGAATTCAGCTGTAAATCCATCTGATCCTGGGCTTTTTTATGGTTGGTAGGTTATTCATTACTGCCTCAATTTCTGACCTTGTTATTGGCCTATTCAGAGATTCAACTTCTTCCTCGTTCAGTCTTGGTAGGGTGTATGTGTCCAGGAATTTATCCATTTCTTCTTAATTTTTTAGTTTATTTACATAGAGATGTTTATACTGTTCTCTGATGGTTGTTTGTATTTCTGCGGGGTCAGTGGTGATATTCCCTTTATCATTTTTTGTTGTATCTACTTGATTTTTCTCTCTTTTCTTCTTTATTAGTCTAGCTAGTGGTTTATTTTATTCTAGTTTTTCAAAAAATCAGCTCCTGGATTTGCTGATTTTTTGAAGAGGTTTTCATGTCCCTGTCTCCTTCAGTTCCCCTCTGCCTTTGATTATTTCTTGGCCTCTGCTATCTTTGGGGTTTGTTTGCTCGTGGCTCTCTAGTTCTTTCAGTTGTGATGTTAGGGTATCACTTTGAGATTTGTCTAGCTTTTTGATGTGGGCATTTAGTGCTATCCATTTCCCTTTTAACACTGCTTTAGCTGTATCCCAGAGATGCTGGTATGTCTCTTTGTTCTCACTGGTTTCAAATAACTTCTTGATTTTTGCCTTAATTTCATTGCTTACCCAGGAGTCATTCAGAAGTATGCTGTTCAATTTCCATGTGGTTGTGTGGTTTTGAGTGCGTTTCTTAATCTTGAGTTCTAACTTGTTTGAGCTGTGGCCCAAGAGACTGTTTGCTATGATTGCAGTTCTTTTGCATTTGCTACTTCCTCATACTTCTGGTTCAACCAGCCCTCATTTCTTCCAGTCACCATGACCCTCTATAATCCTTAGACAGGTCAATCATGCTTCCCCTTAGGGTATTTTTTTATGTTTTCCACTCCTTTGGATTATCTTGCCTCAGATAACTGCTCGGCTCCCTCTCTACCTCAAGTCTTTGCTTAAATTTCACCTTTGCCCTTCCATCATCTTGCTGTCCTCTACTTTCAACCTTCCTTTCCATGGTAGGTCATGCTTTACTTCTTCTTTATTACCAGCACTAATTACCTTCTACAACATATAATTTACTTATTATTGTGTTGTGTGTTGAATCTCAGCCTGCTCCCTCCAGAACACAATCTCCTGGGGTCTAGGATTTACATTTATTTTGTTCCTTGATATATCCCAAGTATCTAGAATAAAGCCTAGACAATCATACACACTCAGTAAATATTTCTGGAATGCATTAAAATTCATCATCAAATTGAATTTTTAAGGGACTTACTGTTAGGAAATGCCAAAGTCTAAAAAGAGAGCCTTGAGTGCTTATAATCAAAGGCAATTATCAGCTCTTCCAAGTATGTCAAAAGGAAGAAAGGTCCTAAAGCCATGGAGCCCCGGGAAGGGAATCATCTCCCATCCCCTGCTCCTGACTTCCCCCTCCCCTACCCGCAGGCTCCCTTCGGGTGTGTCAAGAAAGTCTTCAGAACAAGAACAACTGTAACCACCCAGATTGCCTCTGGGGGCCTCATTCTACTGTAGAGCAAAGAATCATTACCCTTCTTCCCGACAGGGATGAGTAGCACAGACCACTCACAACTCTGTGGCTCTTCCTTTTCTCTATTTTTTCAGAGAAAGTCCTTATTATTATGAGGATATTGCTATCTTTGACGGTGGTTTGACGGTGGTACTTTGAGTAGGTTGGGATGATAAGATTTCTCATTAATTGGGACCATTGACTACTTGTTGGGCCATGAGGAACCACAATTGGAACTTACCAAGAAGAATTTGCAGCCCCTAGAGCTCTGAAACTCAGCACAGAACCCAGAAACTGGACATGACTGTTGGTGTTTCCTTGAAAAGAGGATGGTGTATTATTTATTTTCAGTTGAGCATAGAATATTTGTGTGGGACTATATGTGTCATATTTGGAATTGGATGTATGCAGAAAAAGAGAAAGTGTGTGGTCCTGGCCATTGATGAGGATGGTTTGTAAGGAACAAAAATTATTAGTTTAAATTTTTAAAATGGAAACAAAACACAATCAGAAACATGTACAAATTATAATAGATTGATGGCATATTACAAAGTAAATAAACTCAAGTAACCAACACTTAGATCAGGAATGAATATGGGCAGCATTTCAGAAGCCCCTCTGCTTTAGGCCAATTAAGTGCCCTTCCTTTTCCTCAGAGGTGACCACTCTCCTGACCTCTGACATTGACCTCTAACATCATAGATTACTTCTGCTTGTGTTTGGCTTTAATAAATGGAATCATGCAGTTTGTGTTGTTTTTGTATCGTGTTAATTTGAATAATATGTTTGTAAGATTATTATGCTTTTTTTTTTTTTTTCAAATTCCAGGGCTTTTTTTTCTTCCTTTTCATGCTGTATAGTTTTCAATTATCATGCATAACACAATTTAACCGTTCTACCGCTTATGGGCATCTGTTCTTTTATATACATTTTAAAATATGTGTATACATTTCTACTGGTTATCTAGGAGTGGGCTGTGGATTTGCTGGGTCATAGGGAAATTATTCTTGCATATATTCAGATTTGGTAGATGCTGATAAACATTTCTTAAAGGTGATTGTACCAACTTGCAGTCCCACCAGCAGTCTGTGAAAATTTCATCTATTCTGCAATTATCATCAGTTGTTTTAATTTTAGCCACTCTAGTGAAGGTGTAATGGCATTTACTGTGATTCTATTTGCATTTTTCTGCTGACAAATGAGAAGTGAGCACATTTTCATCGTTTGCTTTATTTTGTTTTTGTTTTTTGACCATCTGACTGTTCTCTTTTACTATTAAATTTTGTTTCTTATTGATTTACAAGAGTTCTTATATATTACAGCTATAAATCAACCTTTTGATAATATATGAATTGAAGATATATATATATACACCCAACCTATGGATCAGTTTTTCACTTCCTTAATATTATCATTTGGTAAACAGAATTATTAAATTTTAATGAAGCTTAATTTCTGTATTTTACTTTATGACTTTTGCATTATTGTGTTTTCATTATGAAGTGTTTGCTAACCACAAGGTCATAGAGATATTCCTCTACAGTGTCTTCCAGAAGTTTTATTATATACCCTTTTACATTTAGCTCTATAGCAAATGTGGAATTGATTTTTATAAAAAGTACAATGTTAGGATCAAGTTTCTATTTTTTTCTATTTTAATGTACATTTAAATAGCACTATCTATTGAAAAAAATACCATTTCCCTATTGCTTTGCAGTGTTACTTTTCACAAAAATCAAATGTTCATATATGTGCAGGTCTATTTTTAGACTCTGTTTTGTTTCACAGTCTATTTTTGTAGCTTTGCACCAATCTTATACTATTTTAGTATTGCCATTTAATATTGCCAGTCAACTATTGATTTATCATAACACAACTCTTCTAACTTTATTCTTTTTCCATAAGACAATTTTGGTTGTTTCTTGGACTTTTGCATTTTCATATATATTTAAGATCATTTTGACATATTCCATAAAAAATTCTTGCTAGGATTTTGATTGACAATTTACTGAATCTATAGATAAATTTGCAGAGAGTCAATATGGTAACATTATTGAGTTTTCCGATTCACATACATAGTACATTCTTTAATTTTGATGTTTTAAATTTCTCTATCAATGTTTTATAGTTTTTTTGTAGTGATCTTACATGACTTTTGTTAGATTTATGCCAACTATTTGTAATTGTTTGATGCTATTGTAAGTGATGTGTTTTAAATTTTACATTTCTACTTTGTGTTACATAGAAATGAAATTGATTTTTAAAATTATTTTTAATTTTTTTATTTCTATAGGTTTTTGGGGAACACGTGGGATTTAGTTACATGAGTAAGTTCTTTAGTGGTGATTTGTGAGATTTTGGTGCACCTGTCACCTGAGCAGTATATGCTGAACCCAGTTTGCAGTCTTTTATCCCTCTCCGCATAATTGATTTTTATGTAATAAATTTGTAAATAGAAACATTACTTATTCATTTACTTATTAAATGTGCTTACTAATTATAATCCTTATAGATTCTTTTGGATTTTCTATGTTAATACTTATTCACAAATAAAGACTGTTTCATTCTTTTCTTTCTAACTCTTATACATTTCATTATCATTATTCCTGGTAGTTCTATTCTATAAGGTGCTATAAGTTATATTCTATAAGGTAGTGACAAACATTGGATTAGTGAATGCTGAATCATTGCTCCAAGGAGAAATACAGGGTTAAGTTGCTGTGCACCTCTGATCACAACTTTTTAAATCAATATATCCACATAACCTTAATATATATTGTTGATTCATTAACATTGAACTCATGGCATTTGACACTGTAACTGATGACTGAATAAAGTTTACGTAGCACATGTTTTTCTGCATAAGGCATGTCACAGCCTTCTGACTTCAGAACAGTAGATAGCACTTCAGCACTATGCTTGGGGGCTGTTTTAAACAGTATAATCGC
This sequence comes from Trachypithecus francoisi, assembly GCF_009764315.1. Taxonomy (NCBI): domain Eukaryota; kingdom Metazoa; phylum Chordata; class Mammalia; order Primates; family Cercopithecidae; genus Trachypithecus; species Trachypithecus francoisi. Next base: position 62,264,061 of record NW_022681460.1, read on the forward strand.
CAGTAAAAACACAATAATGTGGAACTAAATAGACCAAGGAAAGGACACTCGTTTATGGTATGAGCATTGAAAGAAAGAGGCAAAGCAAGACCTGTTCACCCTCAGCTGGAAACGTGAGGATTGGTGAGTCAAACTTTGCCCTGCTCTATAGGTGCCTGCCAATGTCTGCAAAAGTGCAGAACTGATTTTGAGTGACAAATTTCTGCCAGTAGGTGAATTTGCAAAAACTGAATTCTTGTAGAATTCAGAATTCTTTTGCAGTTAACTTTCTATCAAATTAAGGAACTTTTCCTTTATTAGCAGTAACCAGGGTTTTAAAAACTATTAATATCTATTTTATTTAGTTATAATTAAGTGAAAACCTCTGCCATTTTCCTGAACGAGAAGACAATTTTCTTAAGTCAATTAATTTGTGAATTTAATTGAGTTCCAATTCCGAATCTAAGAGGTGTGTGTGTGTGTGTGTGTGTGTTGTAGATGTGTGTTTGTGTGTGTATAAGGGATGATGGGGAAGGAAACTAAAAAATCATCTTTACAAAAATTTTTTTTAAATCTTTTTTTTTTTTTTTTTTGAGGTGGAGTCTCGCTCTGTCGCCCAGGCTGGAGTGCAGTGGCCGGATCTCAGCTCACTGCAAGCTCCGCCTCCCGGGTTCACGCCATTCTCCTGCCTCAGCCTCCCGAGTAGCTGGGACTACAGGCGCCCGCCACCTCGCCCGGCTAGTTTTTGTATTTTTTTAGTAGAGACAGGGTTTCACCGTGTTAGCCAGGATGGTCTCGATTTCCTGACCTCGTGATCCGCCCGTCTCGGCCTCCCAAAGTGCTGGGATTACAGGCTTGAGCCACCGCACCCGGCCTTAAAAAATCTTAAGAGTGCCCTATACTTTGGGTAGAAAATACAGAGAGTTACATTTTAGATTAAAATATTGGCTTTTACTTTCATTGTCACACTTCTTTTTTTTTTTTTTTTTTTTTTGAGACGGAGTCTGGCTCTGTCACCCAGGCAGGAGCGCAGTGGCCGGATCTCAGCTCACTGCAAGCTCCGCCTCCCGGGTTCACGCCATTCTCCTGCCTCAGCCTCCTGAGTAGCTGGGACTACAGGCGCCCGCCACCTCGCCCGGCTAGATTTTTGTATTTTTTTAGTAGAGACGGGGTTTCACCGTGTTAGCCAGGATGGTCTCGATCTCCTGACCTCGTGATCCGCCCGTCTCGGCCTCCCAAAGTGCTGGGATTACAGGCTTGAGCCACCGCGCCCGGCCTATTGTCACACTTCTTAGGAATGTATAGTGGACTTTGTTATGTGTACTTAGCTCTCCCTTCAGGCGTGGAGGATTGTCACTCCAGCTGCTGGCTGTGCTGCCATCTGATAGCTCTCAGCTGTCAGCTCTCTTCAGCATTGTCTCTGTTCACAAGAGCCTCCTTGTCCAAGAGCCCACCCTATTCCCAGAGCAGCCCACATCCAGTAACTGAGGTGGGGGTATCGTGGCCCAATACTCTGTCCATACTGGAAGGCTCCTCACTTCAGAGTGTCCCATGGGATCATCTGAGGACTTTATGGAGACTAAATTCCCTCTCTGCCCAAGCTTACTTTCTTTCCTTCCCTTCCTCTGGTGATGAAACCAAGAGCACTTTTTAATAAAGTCCTGCATTGGCTCCAATGAGTTGGCTCCAACCTACCTTAGGGTACTTTTGGTACATAGTGTGTGGGGGCCAGGTATGCCCAACATCTTGCAATGAGGACTGTCTTGCCCAGCAAAGAATAGTCTTGATTTTGTACAATTTTTAAAAATACACCACCAGACATTCATGTACTTAGAAAACTTTATAATTTTCAGAGCCTAGAACTGAGTTATTTTAAATACACAAATGCAGAGTATATTTTGCAAGATTTTATGTTTTGCTGATTTTTATCAGCAATGCAACTACAATGTAAAAAGAAAGAAGTTTGTGTTGTGTTTTGTTTGGAATTTTCCCAATCATTGTTCACTGTTGCGAAAACTAAAGGCAGTGACATTAGTATTATTCATGGCGTTTATTTTAACGCAGCACACTAATAGTAAACTCCATATATAGCCTTCTCACCCATGATGAGTCTACATTCAGGGACAAATGTCTGACTGTCTTATCATGTATTCAAATTCAAATATATTTGTATGTTCATGATAAAATATTGACTTATATGTTATTTTATATTAAATTACTTTTATTTTCTCTCCCTTATAATTAAGACTGTATATTGATTCTTTTGCAAACACAAGTGTATCAATTCAAGAATTTCGTTAAAGCTCCTATTCCAATTTCCCACAAAATGTCCTTTACAGTTTATTTTTTTAAATTGTGGATCTAGAAGTCAATCAAATACTCGGTTTTGTTCCTATGTCTCTTTAGATTCCTTTATTCTAGAATGGCTCTTCCACATATGCCCTTTGTGACACTGATTTTGTGCAGTGGTTTTGTGTGTTGTCTCACAATTATGTATGTCTATGAATAGGATTTTTCTGATTGTTTACTCATTATCAGATTATCTTTGAAACATTTTTTGGCAAGGATACTTATAAATGAGGCCAGGCACACTGGCTCACGCCTGTGATCCCGGCACTTTGGGAAGCCCAGGCGGGCAGATACACCAGGTCAGGAGATCGAGACCATCCTGGCTAACACGGTGAAACCCCATCTCTACTAAAAATACCAAAAATTAGCAGGGCGTGGTGGCAGGCGCCTGTAGTCCCAGCCACTCGGGAGTCTGAGGCAGGAGAATGGCTTGAACCCGGGACGCGGAGCTTGTAGTAAGCCGAGATGGCGCCACTGCACTCCAGCCTGGGCAACAAAGCAAGACTCCATCTCAGAAAAAAAAAAATACTCATAGATGAAACGGTGTTCTTACCAATGCGTTACGTTACGAAGCAAATAATATCAGCTTGTCCTATTACTGTTACATTTGATCACTTGGTATTGGTATTCTTCCATAAAAACAACTTTCTACACTGTGTAATTAGTTCATCGTTTTTGGGGTAACACTTTTAAACTATATGAATATCTTATTTTACAAGAAAAATTTACCCAATGGTTTTAGCATACATTGATGATTGTTGCCTGAATCAATGATTCCACTGGCAATTTCAAAACAGTAACTTCTAATTCCAGAATTTCTTCTGGATGTATTAGCTGTCATTCTTTTGTCAAGAAGAGTGTGCTTTCCTTCATTTCCCTGTCTTTTTCGAATATCATTCAGAGTTTTATTTATTTATTTATTTGAGACGAAGTTTTGCTCTTGTTGCCCAGGCTGGAGTGCAAATGCTGCGATCTCTGCTCACTGCAACCTCCGCCTCCCGAGTTCAAGCGATTCTCCTATCTTAGCCTCCTGAGTAGCTGGGATTATAGGCGTGCATCATCACATCCAGCTAATTTTGTATTTTTAGTAGAGACAGGGTTTCGTCATGTTGGTCAGGTTGGTCTTGAACTCCTAACCTCAAGTGATTCACGTGCCTCGGCCACCCAAAGTGCTGGAATTATAGGTGTGGGCCACTGCGCCCGACTCAGAACTCTATTTATTTTAAAATTTTATGCCTTATAATATATTGTTTTGATCATTATTTTTACTCAAGTTCACCCACATTTTGCTAATGGTAACCCTTGGACTTGTTTTGGGGGCACTTTCTTACTTTGTGGTGAAACAAAATATTCTATTCTCTCATTGTACTTTTCTCCTTCTGACTGATGTGCTTATTGCTACTGCAGGTGTCACTGCTTCTAGACTATATATAAATCTATTTATAAATCTATAATATAAATCTACCTACCTGTCAATTATCCATCTATTGAGAGTGAGTAGTTCAGACTGATATCTAGAATTTCAATATACAGAATTCTTCCTCTCCATTTCCATATCTTGTTCAACAATATCAACGTACATACTCATTGATTCTTTTCTACAATACAAAAAATATTTTCAGAATTTCTCCGCTGACACCACATCAACAGCAAACTAATCAAGTAAAGTTCACAATTTCTTGGCAGTCCTTTTTGTCTTTAGAATATGTGCCCTTTTTGTTTTTAGAATATATCCCTCTTATGGTATAATCAAATTACTTGATTAAATATTTTTCTATATGATTATTTTATTAATTTGACATAGGTATATAGGCTCTTTTTTTTCTGACCGGTGTCCTATTTTAGATTTTTTTCTCCAATTCTTGTGAATGTTGTTTTATTTTTGGACTATGAAAGTAGTAACATGTTCAAAAGTAAAGTTTATATAAAAAGATGTGCTCAGAGAAATCTTATTCTCCTCTTGATTTCTTTTCTCATTTCCCCTACCCTTTTGTGGTAATCCATGACATTAATTTTGGATTTACCCTTCCTTCCTATCTTCCTAGGTTTTATTCTGTACAAAGAAGTAAATACATATATATCTCTCCTCTTTTTAAAATAAAAGTTGCATACTTATTTTGCTTTCATCATTTAACAAGTATGTTAAAAATCATGCCATATCAAGAATTACAGACCTAACTATTCTTTCCAGTTGTAGAGTATTTCGTTGTGTGGATGTAATGTAGTTTATTCAACTCTTCTCCTATTTATTAGCAAAGAGGTTTTTTCCAGTATTTTGCAGCTAAACACAGTGCCACAGTGAAAACCCTAATTCATATGTTTTTGTATTGTTGGAGATATATGTTTAGCATTAATTTCTAGAAAAATGAGATTGCTGCAGCAAAAGGTCAATGCATATGTTGTTTTGGGAGTTATTGCTAAATTCTGTTCCATGTAGATTTCACCATTTTGCATGTATGTATGCAATTATGTAAGACAGAACCAGTAATGTACCATAGAACCTGTTTCCCACAGTCTTGTTGACAGTGTGTAATGATATTTGAGAATGTGATAGATGCCATACATGATGTCTGTTTATTTTTGTTTCTCTTGTGTTGAACATCTTTTCATGTGTTTAAGTGAGTTTGAACACCTTTTCGTAAGTTTGAGTATTATTTATTTATATGTCTTTGTGAAAGAAAGAGAGAGAGTGTGAGAGAGAGAAGAGAAAGAGAGAGAGAGAGAGTTGGAGAGTGAGGAGGTGGGGGAGTTATTTGTGCCCTTTGCCTATTTTCTTTATCTGGTTTTTATATTTTTATATTTGCCTTCATATTTTAAGAGTTATTTATATATTATTTTTTTGCCATGTACCTTTTAGTTTCAGTTTTGGCCCTCAGAATCTTCCAAGCCTTCTTTCATAAGCAAAATACATAACATGACGAAAAGAGACATGGCATCAAGGCATGTCATGTAGTTTATTTTTTCTTGCATGTTACTTTTATGGAGTCTTCATCTGTAGATTTCAGTTGGTTTAGTAGTCGTTGTCCAATGAGTCTGCAATGAGCTGTCCACACCTCAGAGGAGCATTTGAGAAATCTGCACAGAGGATACACCATATGGGTAAACGGCTGTGGAGAACTAAAGCAATTTCCATCGAGTACTTAGTTAATTCACTCAAGTAGATAAACACTTTATGAAGATTATTAAATTGTTTTATTGAATTTTTGTAGCAAACACAACTGTGTTCTACTATTACCTAATTTACCTCTATTAAGGAAGTACTTAAAAGAATATGATTGGGTCCTTTGAAACTATACAATGCATTGGACAGTCGTAATGCAAAGTATTAAGATAGAAATACAATGTTCATTGCCATCAGAACAAGGGGTTTTTCTTTCTTTTTTTTTTCATTACAAATTTTTTTTTTTTTTTTTATACTTTAAGTTCTAGGGTACATGTGCATAACGTGCAGGTTTGTTACATATGTATACTTATGTCATGTTGGTGTGCTGCACCCATCAACTCGTCAGCACCCATCAATTCATCATTTATATCATGTATAACTCCCCAATGCAATCCCTCCCTCCTCCCCCCTCCCCATGATAGGCCTCAGTGTGTGATGTTCCCCTTCCCGAGTCCAAGTGATCTCATTGTTCAGTTCCCACCTATGAGTGAGAACATGCGGTGTTTGGTTTTCTCTTCTTGTGATAGTTTGCTAAGAATGATGGTTTCCAGCTGCATCCATGTCCCTACAAAGGACGCAAACTCATCCTTTTTTATGGCTGCATAGTATTCCATGGTGTATATGTGCCACATTTTCTTAATCCAGTCTGTCACTGATGGACATTTGGGTTGATTCCAAGTCTTTGCTATTGTGAATAGTGCCGCAATAAACATACGTGTGCATGTGTCTTTGTAGTAGAGTAATTTATGTACCCAGTAGTGGGACGGCTGGGTCATATGGTACATCTAGTTCTAGATCCTTGAGGAATCACCATACTGTTTTCCATAATGGTTGAACTAGTTTACAATCCCACCAACAGTGTAAAAGTGTTCCTATTTCTCCACATCCTCTCCAACACCTGTTGTTTCCTGACTTCTTAATGATTGCCATTCTAACTGGTGTGAGATGGTATCTCATTGTGGTTTTGATTTGCATTTCTCTGATGGCCAGTGATGATGAGCATTTTTTCATGTGTCTGTTGGCTGTATGGATGTCTTCTTTTGAGAAATGTCTGTTCATATCCTTTCCCCACTTTTTGATGGAGTGAACAAGGGGTTTTTCACTCCATGTTTTAGATGTTGGTTTAATGAACCTGGTTTATTTTCCTCTGTCATTCCTTTGACAATTTTTATCTATGTCATTTCTTCATCTAATTAATTTAATGCATTCTTTCCAGTGCATTTTTCATTGCCAACTAGTTATCAAAATACAATTAAATGCCATAAAAAATTAATTTATTAGATGTATACACTTGCATTTGTGGATTTCTTCTTAAACTCTTTAATCTGTGAGAGCATCAGTATGTGCAGGCCAGTTGCTTTGAACAGATTGCAGAAGATTCAGGAGCAAGGTGAACCTAGAAAGATTATTTAGAGCTTTGTTTTCAAATGTATACATTCAAATTTGTTTACAGAAAGTTATCCTCAATATAGACATTTTGGTAAAACAGGAAAAGATGAAAAAAACCTACCTAGTTCCAACATACTTAAACATACAGTGTGTGGTCATTTCAGCATGGTTTCCTATCTATTAGTCCATACATAATTTTTAAAATATGTATCTGGCTTTGTGTGTCTCAATTTATAATACTCTATAATATTTTATTTTATCAGATGTAAAATAATTTATATGACATTTCAATAGTATTTTTTTTCCTTATTTTAAAATGAATTTACTGTTTAATTGAATGTATTCTTTTCATTTGACTTTTTAAATATTTGTAGCAATAGCTATAGAAGAGAAGAAAGTACGATTAAAACCTTGAATACCAGGTGAATTGATTTTAAAAACTGCTATATTTATTGGTTTAGTCTCATGTGATACAGCTAAGAATAAAAAAATGATGTAGACCTGAACAGTTGATAGAATTACACATTCTTCTTCAGAAGTCAATGGTAACGTCTTTCAGGATGCACGTATTTATATATTGGTACTCATATATGAATCATTTTTGTTTAGTTCATATACTTACTAACTACTTTCTAATTGCATGGGCTATTTAAGGATATATGGAGAATAAAATAAGTACTTTCTACTTCTAAGGTATTTTAATCCCAGTAGATGGTAAAAATTCATAATTTTTTCATGAAGTACATAACATGTATAAATTTTTGATATAACTTAAAAGTTTAAGATTGGAGTTGGAGAGACTTACCTTTTATTCACTAAGAAAGAGAACAATGTACATTTACAAATTGATAAGTACTTAGAATTACTTTTCAAAAAAAATTAGCCAGGACAGAAAAATATCAGCAAATAGTGCTAAAACACCACAAACTGAAAAACTGTAGTCTAAGGAAACAAAGTTGTAAGTCCCTTACTGGTATACCAATGCTTTTTAAAACTATTGACAGATTTTGCCTTTTTGAGACAGGGTCTCTTGCTCTCTCACCCCGGCTTGAGTGCAGTGGCGTGATCATGGCTGACTTCAGCCTCGATCTCCCGGGCTCAAGTGATCCTCCCACCTCAGCCTCCCAAGTAGCTGGGACCACACTCGCAGGAGCCACCACAGCCAGCTAATTTTTAATAGTTTTTGTAGTGGAAAGGTCTCACTACGTTGCCCAGGCTGGTCATAAACTCTCAGCCTCAAACAATCCTTCCACATTGGCCTCCCAAAGTACTGGGATTACAGGCATGAGCCACTGTGCTCAGCCAATTTCCTCCCCTCCTGTCCCCTCCGTTCCTTCTTTTCTCCCAGGCTGGAGCGCAATGGCGTGATCTCAGCGCATGCCAATCTCTGCCTCCCAGGTTCAACGGATTATCCTGCCTCAGCCACCCAGAGTAGCTGGGATTACAGTTGCCTGCCAACATGCTCGGCTAATTTTTGTATTTTTAGTAGAGACAGGGTTTCACCATGTTGGCCAGGCTGGTCTCGAACTCCTGACCTCAGGTAATTCGCCCGCCTAGGCCTCACAAAGTGCTGGAATTACAGGCATGAGCCATCGCGCCCAGCTCAATTTTTTCTTTTTTACAACACTTTTTTTTTTCCTGGTTGGACTGCCATAGCACAACATTTTTCTGGGTCTCTTACTTTTCTTATTTCCCTTCCTCTTTTAGTTCCTGAAGTGTGTGCACTCTTCCTCTTTTACTTCCTGAACTGTGTGCATTTTTGAAGACTACTTCCTGAGTCATTTGTCTTGGCCCCTTCCTTATTCCTCAGATAACTCACGAGCTCATAAAACTTCAACGCTTCAGCTCCCTGTGCACTATTGTACAGAAGTCTCCTCCACAGATCAGCCACAGTGGTTCACACCTGAAATCCCAGCACTTTGGGAAGCCTAGGTGGGTGGATCACCTGAGGTCAGGAGTTCAAGACCAGCCTGGCCAACATAATGAAATTCCATCTCTACTAAAAATACAAAAATTAACCAGGCGTGGTAGTGCATGCCTGTAATTTCAGCTACTCAGGAGGCTGAGGCAGAAGAATCACTTCTACCCAGAAGGCGGAGGTTGCAGTGAGCCAAGAATGGGCCACTGCACTCAAGCTTGAGCGACAGAGAGAGACTCCTTCACATATGTGATTAGCCATGGTTTTTCTTCAAATTTGATTTCTTAATTTGGTAGGAAGGGAAATAAAGATAAATAATTATAATATTTCCTTAGCGAGGATACAAGGACAATTGGGATAATTGTAAACCAATCCCTTCTTACCACATGAAGAACAGAACACATTTTAATTCCTCCCTCTCTTTATATACAGCCAAGCCCCAATGAGACTTCCTTTGTGGTGCTCACATTTATTTCATTCATTTCAGTTCCAACTGTCATAATGCAGACCCTTATCACCTGACCCTGATTTAGGGTAACATTCTTCTAACTTTTTCTTCACTATCTGCTGAGTCGCCAGATGAACCTTCCTTTAAAAAAAAATTAGAAGACTATCACTCTAATATGAAAATTCCTAAAATATGTCTTTCATAATAACTTTCCTGTTTTCAAGTCTTAGAAGTTCTGCACTACCAACTGGCTAATGTCCACTTCTGGCTTTCTGCTCCTGACCTCAATCGAACTTTCCAGATTTTACTTTCCTCATTCTTCTCACATCTGTGCTCTGTTTTGGTTTGTTACATAGCTGCTTAAAGTGTCCTTTCTCTGTTGCTTTCTGCCTTTAAATGTTTAATACCAGTTAAAGTCTCAATTCTTCTGTGAAGTCTTCTTTATGAACTTGAAGCATTTGCAAACACGTTTGTTCCAACTTTAATCATGTATGGCAATGGGATACCAAATTCAATCCATAATTGTTTATGTGCTGGGTATGGTGGACAACAAAAATGTTATGTTCAATCCATAATCTTGGGGAATGCACAGCCTACGCCTGCACTGTGCAGCTGGGAAGCTGCTTACCACCTGAGCTACTGAGCACTTGAAGTGTGGTTCCTGTGACTGACACATCGAGTTTGTTATTTTATTTAGTTTTAATTAATTTATATTTGAATTTAGAATCTGAAGCAACGCAAATAACATTTTTTATTAAACAACAACTCTTTTTTTTGGTGGGACAATATTTTATTATTTTGTTGTACCACATAAAACATTATTGTATCACAATGTATGTGAATAATATAAATTTGAGGCTCCAATAGGAAGAAAAAACATATTGGTGATTAGGTAGACATGCATGAGAACTTCCGTTGAAATTAAACCTTTTTATACCTCTAAACAATAATAAAGATTTTACAAATATTTATAAATCAATATTCAGAAGATTTTAATTGTAATTGACAGTTTTATATAAATTGGCTGCACAAACTACATGAATGGAGTGGATGGGGGCATGGACTTCATTTCTAGATAAATGCCTCATCCATCCAGTCAATATCACTGGACTGACTCAAGTCCAAATATGTTTTCTAAGCACTGATAAAACAATGTAATGTATTCGAGTTGTTAAGACAGACAGCCAAAGTCACAGTAACTAATTGTAAGGTACGTATAATTATGGTACTATATTGGGGATATCTATTATATCTTAATTGTAATATAATTAAATTATTTTTCTGTTAAAAAATAAGCATGGACATATATTTTTAGATTTAAAATGAAGGCATGCTGCTGATTTAAAAGTCAAGAGTTGCAGAAGCTAGCACTGTGCCCAGAAGAATGGAATAGAGAGAAAGAGTGAGAGACAGAAATTGGAAGAAGATATGTGCCAACGATGAATGGCAATTGCAATTTGCTGTGGCACTTGAAATGTGGTTCCTGTGACTGACACATCGAGTTTGTTATTTTATGTAGTTTTAATTAATTTATATTTGAATTTAGAATCTGAAGCAATGCAAATAACCTAAAAAGCAAAACCTAAAAAGCTTTTAAAACTGTTGTGAAAAAAGATTTTATGTTAATAAGGTGGGTAATATTTAGATGCATTTTCAGGAAATACACAGTGAATTTAATAATAATGTTCCTCTCAACAGTTACAAATTAAAAAGGAATCAACAAAATTAGTTGCCAAAAATAAGAACGAACAGTTCAGTCACCACAATGAAAACATTATAATGTTTAAGTAAATCTGAACTTGTAACTAGGGCCAGCTATTAAATGGCTTATATATTTGTATGAAAAAGAAAGCCACTTTTAGATGGAGGAATGTAAAAGGGGTCACTATGTCAGCTATGGAACTTCTGTTTTCAAATATTGAAGAAAAGCCTTAAAAAGGTATTTTATGAAAAGTGAAATACGTACAATTAATTCACCAAACAGTTGTTTCATAATACAAGACCCTTATAACAGTATCAATGATATAATGAATCCAAACTGGAAAAATGGAAAGCACTTTCTTTTCACTTTAGTTGAGTCTTGCAGTAGAAGAGACACTGTTCAATTAGCAATGTGGGTGCCTTTTGTATCAAAGGATTTACTTCCAAAGATATGAAGAAGTATAGTTTCAAAACTGCACAGCATAGATATTTTTGAGTCTTTCATATCTTCAAAGAAGAATTTAAGCTAATTATGAAAAAGTTAATTTCTATTGTGATGACACTGCTCTAGTATATTGGAGTTTTAAAACTAGAGTTTTTCTTTATTTTTTCATTCTGTGGTATGATACATACAGTCTACATGCAGTTTTTTCAGACAGACTCCTCAAAATATTCAATGGGTATGCTTGTTCAGTATATATGGGTATATGCTAGGAATCACTGCAGATTTGGAGGACTGCTGAAAAAAACACAAGACTAGGACTCTAATGATCTTAAGTTCTTTGACCAAAGCTCATGCATTAAGTCATGGAGGACTTTTTACAAAATTTACTGTGCTGCTAATTCCAATTCAAAATTTTCTTGAAATTAATAAATGTTTACCATATATTAATAATTAAAGACAAAAGAAATGACAATGTGGTTTATATTCTGTCACTGATACCACACTACATGTGAATAACAAAAATTTGAAGCTCCAATAGAAAGAAAAAGCATATTTGTGATTAGGTAGACATGCATGAGAACTTCTGTTGAAATTAAACCTTTTTATACTTCTAAACAATAATACAGATTTCACAAATATTTATAAATCAGTATTCAGAAGATTTTAATTGTAATTGACAGTTTTATATAAATTGGCTGCACAAACTACATGAAAAACATGAAGAATGCTTTGTTGATATTGATTAGGAGTTGATTTTTAATTTACACAATAGTCTTTGAATTCAATATTAACAATAACAGTTTGACTTAAGAGTTAGTGAGTTTACTTAACTTGGGGAGCTATAGTTTTAAAGGTATATGATTTTGCTTCAAAGTCTAAACAATTCCTTTTTAAAAACGAGCCAGTTTTGTGAATGTGCATATGAATATTAAACAAAAATAATGTTTTGGTACTCAAACTATTGGAAATGTTTTAAATGTATTTGGAACAAATTGAGTATGTGAATCTACTTTTCAATGGTAAATTGTTAGTAATCTCAGTACAGATCAAGTGTTTCTGACGAAAATATTGTGTCTGAATTGAGTTGTCCTTTAAGTATAAAATATACACTGTATTTCAGGCTGTGTGCAGTGGCTCATGCCTGTAATCCTAGCACTTTGGGAGGCCACGGATTGCTTGAGCTCAGGAGTCTGAGACCAGCCTGGCCAACATGGTGAAACTCTATCTCTACTGAAAATACAAAAATTAGCTGGGTGTGGTGGCAGGCATCTGTATTCTCAGTTACTCGGGAGGCTGAGGTAGGAGAATTGTTTGAACCTGGAAGACGGAAGTTACAGTGAGTTGAGATCATGCCTCTGCACTCCAGCCTGGGTGACAGAGGGAGACTCCATCTCAAAACAAACAAACAAACAAACAAAAAACAAACAAAAAAACCCCTATCTATCCATCATCTATCTATCTATCTATCTATCTATCTATCTATCTATCTATCTACTTATCTATCTTTCTATCTGTCTATCCAGATATATATACTGAATTTTGAAGACAAAAAATGTAAAATATATCATAATAAATGTTTTATATCAGTCAAATGTTGAAATGATAATATTTTGGATATATTTGATTAAATAAATATACTATTAAAATTATTTCTACTTGTTACCTTTTACCGTTTTAATGTAGCTACTAGAAAACTTTCAGTTACCAATGTGCCTCTCATGTTTCTGTTGGACAACACCACTGTAGACACCTCATATTTTTACATTGTATTAACTTCTTTAATATTATTCAACTTTTCAAGGTGCCTGACTCACGTTCCCTATTAGACTAAATTCTACTTGAGATCAGGAATCATGTTCTTCTTTTCTCACTTAGGCAACTATTATTGAGAGCTTACACAGAAGACAGAAAGGTACATTTAAGGCCCATTTCTTGCACTCAAAGAACTCATAGTCTAATGAGAAAAGATATGTAAGTAAATAATCAAAATATGGAGACATAAGAGCTTAAAGATCATAAAGACATAAAGAGCATAAAGACATAAGAGCTTAAAGCTTCAAAGCACCATGGCTTTAGAAAAGAAGGGAAGACTAAAGTATCCACCATAGCATTCTAGCAAGCAGACTGCTATGTCATTACTTAAACGGCTTTGAGACTAGTTTTACAAATGGAATTTAAATCCTTGATTGTACAATGGAGTCAGAGTAGTAGAAGAATGCTAGTGGGAAAGAAATAGTCATAAAGCAATTGAAGGTGAAGTAAGAAGTTTGAAAGAAAATGAATTAAATTATGTCCAATGTGTTTGGATGGAAGTCTTGGTTTCATGTGAAGTTCATGCTGAGAATAAAGGAATGTGTTTCCATGCGATAGCACAAACTCTTAGCTTTGTTGCACAGTTTGGAAGTAACCAAAAGCAGGAATGAGAAAATATTCATCTTATCATACCTGCCAGTTTTAAAGATACTCTTTACCTTGCAGTGGTGTTTGAGGCAAGACCGTCTCTATAAACAGAAATGTAGAGCAAGCAAGCTCTGAAGGGCTGAGGACTAAGGACTCTTATCGCTTCTGCTTTGGCGCCCTCAAGTGGCCATTTGAAATGAGTAATTCAAGGTATTGTATAATATTGTATTGGTCTTATTTGCAGTTATGCACCTTCCTTGCATTAATTGACTTCTCCCAACTATGTCACTAATAGATGGCCCTATTGAAGATGAAGCCTTTGGTAAGTTGTTTCAGAGAATTTTCCTTTCCAAGTAAAGGAAGAAACCACCATTTTGTAAGTGGATGCTTATTTTAGGCCATACAAGGCCTAGACATAGTGATGAAGTACTGGCCCTGGGTGTTTTGAGAGAAAGACAGAAACAAATCACCTGTCTTTCAAAAATTCTGTACAAATATTTCTATACCATCAGAGACGACTTGGAATCTTCCAATGTCCAGAGTGTCCCTTAGATGGTAAGGCTTACTGATGAGAGAAGGGGCTGCCTTCTTTATCTTTATTTAGTTCTTTAAATGTCCTCTGGGCTGTAGAGATGAGCATCACGAGTCGCCGATGAAGCCTGTCCAGTAGCCAAGCTAAAATATGCTCCATCTAGTCACTGCGCCAAGAATGGACCTATTAGGACACATACTAGTATACTATGTGACCCAATAAAAAGTCTCCATTACTAAAGGTAAATGGATATACCTCAGCACAAGAAATGAAAGCAATAGTCATTCTTTTAGGAGCAATCAACTGATTTCAAGGAAAGTTTTTATGCCATATTTTTAATGTTTGACAAAGCATAAATGATGACACTTTCGTGTGATGAGTAAAACTTTGCATTTACTGTCATACCTTTCTTATGAAAGTCATAAATTATTAATGAACTTAATAGTTGATTATTTCATTAACTTTGACACAATTCCTGTAAGGTAAGGCAATTGTAATTCCTTCTATAGGTTTTCAGATTCTTCAATTTAATAGGAGAGGAACTGTCAGGACTTAGAAATAAAAATAAAGACTTGGTAGTTGATATTTGGCAGGAGAAACAATTCTGAGTAATCCACTGGGAATTAACAGATGCAGAATCTTAGCACATTAAAAATAAAAATTCTAAAAGATTCACTGTAGAGTCAGATGATATTTTTATCTATTGTCTGATGTATTTTCAATGTTCTAAAACATAACATTATGATATAAAAGGTCTTCTCATTAAAGATGACAAAGGAGAAAGAAGAAACAATGACATGCCGGGATTCTGCTATCTGATAGTTCTGAAGAGCACTTTCCATAATATTAATGTACTTTTGTTACTGTGAGATGAATCTAATATTGATTTTTGAAATGACACATTTCTTTATTGTGGAATTTAGACTGCAATTTAAAGATTTTTCCCCATGAAAAGAAACCCTTCATTGTGCTTGATTTGAGGTTTTTTAAAATTATTAGTATTGTGGATGAAAAATCTTTCAAATAGGCAGACCTCATGTAAGCATATTGGATTTGAATGAAATTGTAGCACCATGTATCAGAAATTTATTATTAAGAATAATAATTTTTGTAATAATTATTATTAATAAAAATTATTAATATTATTATTGAACTTATATTTATTAAATGTCTTTAATGTATAACTGCCAACTCCGATATAATGTCTTGAAATAAAAACTGACTAGGAATAAGCTGTCCTGGAGGCTTATATTGACACACTTCTTCAAACAATAATCTTGGCCTCTGTGAATGCCTGGTGTCTTACTAGTAAGGTAGGTAGGAAAGGTCTGTTTTCTTCAATGTTTAGGATTTGTGACGCATAAATAAAATAATGTATGTAAAAGGCATTTTTGAAATTCTAGAATTCTGACTTCTAGTTGTAGTTCATTTTTTAATTATATATAACTAGACTAGCCAAACCAGCAAATTCAGACAATGGTATCTGTTTGATTATAACATGTTTCCATGTAACAATAAACAACTAATCATTTGTTGGTCTATATCAGAGGGAAAAAAGATGATCAAGTTGATAATCTCTGGTTAGTTCACACTATTATTTAAGGAAAGACCTTTCATTCTGGCGTATCTTATCCTCTCTGGGGTGAATGTTTGTGTCTTTTTTATTTGTACAAGTTTATGGGGTACTTGCGAAATGTTGTTAATGTATATAAGACATAGTGATCAAGTCAAAGTACAATACATTTTTGTTAACTATAGTCATCCTACTTTGCAATCAAACACTGCATTTAATCCTTCTATTTAACTGTATGTTTGCACTTTTAAACCACTTCTCTTCATCCTCCTCCCCATTTTTACCAGTCTCTGTTATGTTTTCACTCTCTACCTCCATGTAATCAAATTTATTAGCTCCCATGTATAAGTGAGAACATGTGATATTTGTCTTTTTGTGCATGGATTATTTCATTTAAGATAATAGCCTCCAGTTCCATCCATGTTGCTGCAAATGGCATGATTTCACTCTTTTTTATGGCCATATAATATTCTGTTATGTATGTATACCACATTTTTTTATCCATTCATCCATTGACGGATGCTTAGGTTGTTTTCATATCTCTGCTATTGTGAATAATACTGCAATAAACATGCAAGTGCGGGTATCCTTTTTATATATTTATTTCTTTTTGCTTGGGTAGATACCAAGTAGTGGGATTGCTGGATCAAATGGTAATTCTATTTTCAGATTTTGAGAAATCTCCATACTGCTCTCCATAGGGGATGTACCGGTTTACATTCCTACCAACACTGTGTAAGGGTTTCCTTTTCTCCACATCTTCACCAGCGTCTATTATTTTGTCTTTTTATAAATAGCCATTTTGACTTGATAAAATGATTATTGCATTGTGGTTTTGATTTGCATTTCTCTTATGATTAGTAATGTTGACTATCTTTACATATGCCTGTGGACCATTTGTATATCTTTTGAGCAATGTCTATTCATGTCTTTGTTCACTTTTTAGTAGGATTATTTGTTTGAGTTCTTTGTATATTTGTTTGAGTTCTTTGTATATCCTGGATGTTAGTTCCTGTTGGATGAATAGCTTCCAAATACCTTCTCCTATTCAACAGGTTGTCTCTTCACTCTTGATTATTTATTTTGTTGTGCAGAAGTTTTTTAGTTTAATTAAGTTCCATTGGCTATTTTTGTTTTTATTGCCTGTGCTTTTGATGTCTTAGTCACAAATTCTTTGCCTAGACCAAGGTCCAGGAGAGTTTTCCCTAGGTTTTTTGTTTTGTTTTCTTTGTTTAGTATTTTTTATAGTTTTGGGTCTTACATTTAAGTCTGTAACGTATTTTGAGTTGATTTTTGTGCATGATAAGAGACATGGGTCCAGTTTCATTCTACTTCATCTGTCTATCCAATTTTCCCAGCACAATTTATCGAAGAGGGTGTTTTTCCCCAATGAAAGTTCTTGTTGGCTTTGTTGAGAATCACTTGGCTGTAAATGTGTGCCTTTAATTCTGGATTTTCTATTCTGTTCATTGGTGTATGTGTCTATTTTTATATTAATACCAAGCTGTTTTAGTTACCATAGCTTTGTAATATCTTTTGAAGTCAGGTTATATGATGCCTCTGGCTTTATTCTGACTTGGTTTTGAGTTCCCCTGGGTCTAACCAAATATCTGGCACAAGTAGGTGCTCAATAAATCACTTTAAGTTTGTTAGTATATTAACAAATTCTTATTAGGCGAAATACATTCTTAACAATAAACCAAAGTTCTAGTAAAGGCTAAATTGACTATAATAGTAGTTACAGCAGAACACTTAATAGGTATTATATGGAAGTTACTAGAGAGACAAAGAAAGCCCAATAGTAAAATTGCTGACAATACATGCGCCTGGAGAATGATAGCCCATCATTGATAATGCAATGCAGAGCTCCACTGAGATGAGACTATGTAGTAGAAACCAAGATAAAGGCACTTTGAAAATGAATTTATATATAAACTTATAAAGTGAAAAACAGTCTTTGATGAATAAACAAATAATACATTGAAAAGGCAGAATTTTATGTAACTCCATATGAATTTTACATAAAATTCCAATAAAATGAAATTCTGAGGTATTCAGCAGCTTTGGCAACTGAAGCTCTGAATATTCTAGGCTGCCCACAGTTTATTTGTGAACTCTGTGATAAAGAAGAAGAGCATTGCTGTGAACTGCACATAGAGAAATAAGTTAGCAAGCTATGTTTTGTGATAGATAAATATTTTGGAAATCAGAAGTTTTGTGTTATTGTTGTGTCTTAAAAATGTATTCTGAGATTTAATTTTTCTAAATAGTGTATTTGTTTGATTCCAGTTTCTCCAGAGGAAATTATGGCATTTCAAAGAAAAATATACTTTTGTATGTGAAAATAAGAATTACCATGAAACATTTTATATAACCACTGACTTACATTTTTATTACATAATTTATACTGAAATAAGTTCAATTCTCTAACATGCTAGTCAATATCAGCTACAGCCCACCCTAAGCAGGTATTTCCAGCTCATTCTTGAACATTTATTCCTGCTTTATCATATTTTTCTGTCATTGTCAATGAGAAGTAGCTTACAATCAAACAGCTTTCACCAAAGCTCCCTCTTCTCCCCCCAGACTAAGAAAAAAAAAAAAATCAAACAACAACAATGAATACGTCAGACACACAGCACATGCTATATGAGTTCCTTGACATTGACACTTGACATTTTGACTTGCGGTTGCACTTGTTTTGGCTCCATTTACATCTGGTTTCAATTTGAGTTATAACCAGCCATGTTCAGGAGAAGTAACAGAGTTGGAGTTGACAAGGCATTAAGAACTTTGCTCTAGGATAATTGTCTATGAAATGAAAATTAAAGTTGACATCCAGAAATCGATTCCTTGGTAACAGAAGTCCAGTGAAATAAGATGTCATGTGACGAGAGAGTTACATACAGGAATTGGATTCAGATGATGTGGAGAACTTGTGGTGGTAGAAATGATAGGAATTGGACATTTACTAGACATGGCTATCAAATTTCCATGTCTGAGTGACAGGATAGATTTTTGACAGGGTAGATTTTTGTTGCCATTAATAGATATAAGAAAACGAGGAAGAGGAGACTGGTGGAAAAGATTTGAATTGTCAGGACACACAGGGGAAAATGTATAATAGAATTCTAGAAGTATGGAGCTGAAGTTTGGGAAAGATGACCCAATGATGTATTACTAAATCGAAAAGGCTAACCTCCTAAAGGAGGAGGAGTTAGTCAAGATCTAAAATCTGGAACAGTGCTTTGGGTAAAAACAACAGCAAGCAAACAAGAATGACCTGAGGAGGATCCATATTATAAAATGCTTCCATTTGTGTTTTTAATTGAGAATAGAAGAAAACAAAAAAATAATAATCAGCTTATTTCTACAAGATTATTAAGAGCACAGTTTATTACTTCCCTATGTAAGACAACTGAAATGCATTTGGCCAATGTTTACTGATTACCTACTAAGTGCCTTTTGTTTTTCTAGGCACTAGAGCTCTGAGATGAGGTGATTTGAAAGTAGTCCATTGTAAGGGCTAATATCCAGAACCTACAAAGAACTCAAACAAATTTACAAGAAAAAAACAAACAACCCCATCAAAAAGTGGGCAAAGGATATGAACAGACATTTCTCAGAAGAAGACATTCATACAGCCAACAGACACATGAAAAAATGCTCATTATCACTGGCCATCAGAGAAATGCAAATCAAAACCACAATGAGATACCATCTCACACCACTTAGAATGGCAATCATTAAAAAGTCAGGAAACAACAGGTGCTGGAGAGGATGTGGAAAAATAGAAACACTTTTACACTATTGGTGGGATTGTAAAGTAGTTCAACCATTAATGAAAACAGTATGGCGATTCCTCAAGGATCTAGAACTAGAAGTACCATATGACCCAGCCATCCCATTACTGGGTATATACCCAAAGGATTATAAATCATGCTGCTATAAAGACACATGCACACGCATGTTTATTGTGGCACTATTCACAATAGCAAAGAGTTGGAATCAACCCAAATGTCTATCAGTGACAGACTGGATTAAGAAAATGTGGCACATATACACCATGGAATGCTATGCAGCCATAAAAAAGGATGAGTTGGTGTCCTTTGTAGGGACATGGATGCAGCTGGAAACCATCATTCTCAGCAAACTATCGCAAGAACAGAAAACCAAACACCGCATGTTCTCATTCATAGGTGGGAACTGAACAATGAGATCACTTGGACTCGGGAAGGGGAACATCACACACCAGGGCCTATCATGGGGAGTGGGGAGGGGGGAGGGATTGCATTGGGAGTTATACCTGATGTAAATGACGAGTTGATGGGTGCTGACGAGTTGAAGGGTGCAGCACACCAACATGGCACAAGTATACATACGTAACAAACCTGCACATTATGCACATGTACCCTAGAACTTAAAGTATAATAATAATAATAATAATAAAGAAAAAGAAAAAAAAAAGAAAGTAGTCCATTGTAGAGGTTAACAGTGTAAGCTTCAGCATTGGAATTATGCTGGGGTTTGATCAGAGGCTCTGCTTTGCCATCTCCTGCTATTGGGGAGGAGGCTAAACCTCCTTGAGTCTCCGTTTTCTCATTTGTAAAGTGGAGATGTTTAATATCTCATAGAGTTGTGAGTTAGTAAGGACCAAATGTTGAAAACTGTTTATTTAACACAGTGCCTGATGCACAGTAAGAATTAAATAAACGGTTCCATTTTTGGACCAAGGGTTTAGGCCATCTGTTCATTTGGGAAGGTTTCAAAATATCATTTCAGCTTTCCAAAGGGAAGTGACCTAAACTGCAGTCTCTTCTTTTTTACATTTTGGTTCATATATATCTCAGGAGTTCTTTTCTTCATTCCATTGCTAGTCATTCACATTTGCAGCATGAGATTTTTCTTCTGCACAAAGAGTATCTCATGCTTAAGGAAAACTTTCAAACTGTCTCAAGCATAATTTATCTCTACCATTAGGCTCTAATGTTTTGGCAACAACAAAAATTTTAACCACAATAGTAAACTTGTAGTGAAAACATTTGGATATACTTTTAAAAACAGATTTATTGAGGTCTAGCTTACATAAAACAAAATTCACCCTTTGTAAGTGTATAGTTCAATGATTTTGAACATTATTTTGAACACAATGATTTTTAAACATTTCCATCGCCCCAAATGTCCACTAGTGCTCTCCTGCAGTTATTCCTGGCCTCTACCACCAGTCCTCAGCAGCTGTGAATCTGTTTGCTGACTCTGTAAATTTGCTTTTCCAGATATTTCATATAAGGGGAATTATACACTGTGTGGACTGTTGCATCTGGATGCTTCTTCAACTTAGCACACTGTTTTTGAGTTTCATCCATGTTGTCACAGTAGAAGTACATCTTTTATTTTTATTGCTATATAGACTTCACTGTGTGGCTATGATTCATGCACTGGTCATTTATTCAGGAACCATTTGGATAATTTCACATTTTGGCTATTATAAATAATGTTGCTACGAAAGTTAGTGTTCATGTTTTTCTGTGAGTATATGGTTTTATTTCTCTTAGATAGATTCCTAGAAGTAGAATTGCCGGGTCAGATGGTAATTTATGTTTAATTTTGTGAGAAACTGCCAAACTGTTTTCCAAAGCGGCTATGCCATTTTAATTCCTAATGGCTGTGCAATAGAATTCCAGTTCTCCGATCTTTGCCAACGCATGATATTGTCTGTCTCTTTTAATTATAATCATTCTAATAAATGAAAATTTATTGGTAATTTCTAGGCATGTTATTGTGATTTTATTTTGCATTTTCCTAACAATTAATAATATTCAACATTTTCTTCTGTGTTTATTTGCCATTTACATTTCTTTTCCTTCTCCTCTTCATCCTTTTTCTTCTCCTTAGTGAAATGTATATTCAAATCTTTAGGTTCCAATATTTTATTTGGATACTTTGTCTTATAATTGAGTTTTAATTGAATATATTTTAAAATAATAAACTTTATAAAAATTATTTTCTGTTTAGCCACCACTCAAAGAAAATAGTGAAACATAGCCATGTGGAGGATTTGAGAGGAATTACATTAAAACAGGTTTACATTGCTTATATGAGGGGATGTATGGGAGCACTCTGTGGATGGCTAATTCAAGGACAGACATCATCAAGGATCAGACTTCACTGTCCTCATGGTTTGGCTTCCTTCCTCAGGCTTGCACACTGGCCAATGCACCTCTGGGAATCAGGTCCACGTTCTAGACAGAAAGAAGGATGTTGCAGAACAAAAGGCATGGGACACCCCGATTTAGATTATTTTAATCTGGAAGTTATATTAGGTTGGTGCAAAAGTAATTGCGGTTTTTAAAAGTAATGACCGAAAACCACAATTACTTTTGCACCAACCTAATAGCTAGTACACTTCTGCTTATATTTCATTAGCCAGCACTGGGCCAAATGACCTTTCCAAGCTGCTACAGAGCAGTTGGGGCTGGGATATTTTCAATGTTCAGGGTGCTGCTCAGGGTTCTTTCATTAAGGAAGAAGGGGATAGTGGATATTGGACAGGCAAACAATAGTTTGACAGTGCTACATTTATGCAGACATATATTTATAAGATGTCCACCACAGAGTAATTTGTACCAAAAAAATTAAGAAAAATTAATTAGAAAATGGAACTAGCTAATAATGGGATACCTGTCACAGTGGGGACTTTATGGTTTTATTAAAACTAGACTTAAAAGGCTATCTAGTGATGAGAGAAAATATTCTTCTTATATTAAGTGAAAAAGCATTATAAAAAACATCATATAAAATAATCACATTATTGGCCAGTTATGGTGGCTCATGCCTGTAATGCCAGCACTTTGGGAGACCGAGGTGGGCGGATTGCTTGAGACCAGAAGTTCAAGACCAGCCTCGCCAACACAGTAAAATCCTATCTCTACTAAAAATACAAAAAATTAGCCAGGTGTGGTGGCGTGCTCCTGTCATCCCAGCTACTTGGGAGGCTGAGGCAGGAAAATCACTTGAACCTGGGAGGCGGAGATTGCAGTGACCCGAGATCATGACACTGCACTCCAGCCTGGGTGACAGAGCAAGACTCTGTCTTGAAGAACAATAAACAAAAGACTAAGATGCACAAAGGGTCTGTTTTGTAAGAGAAAGTAATGCCACTGCACTCCAGCTTGGGTGATAGAGCAAGATTCTTTCTCAAAGAAAGAAAACAAAATACTATTTAGGATACAGGAAGGGTCTGTTTTTTAAGAGAAAGAGTGAAAGATTTGGGAAAGGAATTACCTAGCCACGGCACAGTAGGTCTGATGGCAGGAGATTGTCAAAAATGGTAAGGTCATCCAAGATGTTTGGGTCACTTTTTTTCCCCTTCCATTGGTGCTAGTAGACGTCTGCTCATCTTTCTATTATAACAAACAGCCTAGTATCTGACACATATTAAGCATTGTCAGTGTCACTGTTGACTGAATGAGTCAATAAATGAATTAATGAATGGGAGGGGTCCTCTTTAGTAAAGGAGACAGGAGCCCCAGGCACACGCTTAAGTATAGGCATACCAAACTGTGGGATTGTCTATGGAACCCAAGGTCAGGTGGGAACTAGCAGTTACTGTGCTGGGATGTCACCCATCCTGACATGCAGCTCCTGAAGCCTGCCCACCCCCATCCTCACTCCTCTCCCTCACCCTCACCTTCTTTAGGGTCCATCTTGGTTTTGGAAACAGGAGTAGGAGGAGGGTTGAGACTTCATGTGCTCAGATGTTGGATAGTAAACATGTAAAAGACCAGAACTGAGCAGATTCTGGTGTTGGCCTTTAAACTTGCTTTGAAGTAAGTAAATATTTAAGATAAATGTAATGATATCTCAACTCCTGAAGCATGTTTGGCTTTTTAAAATGTTCTTTCAATAAAGTTAATTTCTGTGTAGGTTGTACTATATATTATTCCTGAGGTAGATTATAGTCTTGAACATCTAAAGATATAGGTGGATCTTTTCAGGCACTTTTTTTTTTTTTTTTTGACAGCGTCTCACTCCATCGCCCAGGCTAGAATACAGTGGTGCGATTTTGACTCACTGCAACTTCCGCCTCCCAGGTTCAAGCGATTCTCCTGCCTCAGCCTCCCAAGTAGCGGAGATTGTAGGCACGTGCCAAGATGCCAGGCTAATTTTCATATTTTCAGTAGAGTTGGGTTTTACCATGTTGGCCAGACTTTTCTCAAACTCCTGACCTCAGTTGATCTGCTCACATCAGCATCCCAAAGTGCTGGGATTACAGGCATGTGCCACTGCACCTGGCCACTTTTTAAGAAATCAGAATGGCAAAGAACTATCAGATGTTTGTAAATCTGTTTTTCAAACAAGTTTGTTAAAAGGCCAGAGGAAACAGAGACCAGACACTCTGAGAGCAAGGAAGATGGACTTTCCTTGAGGGCCAGATTCTAAACTTGTGAGAGCCTTTTTAAGATCCTCTTTTCTAAGGCAGTCTTCAGCGTAAGTACTCATACTTTCACTTACAAGTCAGGGACATCTGGACAAAAGCCTCTCAGCTACAGACTTTAGTTTATAACCACAAGATTTCATGTGCAGGCAGATGTTACATTTACAAGTATTGTAGGAGGGGCTGGTAGTGTAGGACACAGACATCATGATGTTTTTATTTCCAGAGACCTTCACAGGGAGAGTCTTATTATGGAGACGTGATCTATTTTTTAAAGATCTATATCTCTGGACTTGATAAACTAAGGAGATATAATAAAACATGCATAACCTAACTAAGGAGAGAGAAAGAGAAGATCACATTGTTCTCATGACAGACAGGGCCAAAGGGTCCCTTTATAGGACGCAGGGAGACTTTGGTATAACAGTGATGTTAACCTTTGCTTCAAAGGCAACTGTGTAATGTGAGAACAACCAGCTCTGCCTCAGGGGATAGTGAGACCGACTTTTCCTATGATCCAGTGGCTATATACTCTACCTACTCACTAATACAGATTCAACGAGGTTTTGAAATAAAGCTTATTTTGCCTATAGGAGCAAGCTTAAAAGAGATCTGGTTTATCTTATCAATTTTGCTTGACTCCAAACCTCTTATTATATCTTAAATCAAATTTCTCTCTTACTTTTTCTTTAGGTTAATTTTCACACATCTATAAATTAAGAAGAGGCCCACTAATTATTTTATTTGCATATTAGCAAAAACAAATTTAGCTTGAAATCTATTTACTGCAAGCTTTTTCTTATGGTAATTCTTATTAAATCATTTCTTTCCCCATACATTTAAATTTTTGTGTAGAGCAATCCTTTTGATTCTCAGCAATTTTCTTTTTTTAGTTATATTCACTGGCCTTAAGGCACTCACTTTATCTCTGTGTACACACACACACACACACACACACACACAGTCACTCACACACAGACATTAGAACATTGTATAATTCAGTTTAATGAAATTTAAAAATATTTGATTTTAGATATGCACAATCAGCTCATACAGATACTCGCTTCTCATACTAACCATTACTGGGGACAGATAGAAGGTACTAGTAAACCCAGCTGGGAAGATTCGAATTCAAGTTCCAAAATTTTTATGATACTTCACTTGGTTGCCAGAAACAAACAAGCACAACATTAACGAACTAAGCATAAAGAAGATAGAATAGAAGTTAAAATGGGAGCTGGTAGAGAAGACATAAATAAAGACAGCGAGGGAGGGGTCAGAGAGCCTGGAAGATGAACTGACAGGGCAAATGTCATGGTATTTTGAAGAATCTTGAGGAAAAGAAAGACAGATTAAAGACCACTAGGTAAGTTTAGACTCCTGGGCCTACCAGGAGGTTTCTGGTAGCCTTGAGTGCAGTTTAAGTTGAAAGGAGACAACAGAAATTTAACTAAAGAAGTTAAAGAGTGGTTGGGGTGATCAGACAACGAGATAAATCAGTGTATGTGTTAAGAAAAACACTTAGAACAATGCTTTGAGAGCATAGCAAAGTCAACAAAGGGTTTTGGGTTGGTTACTTGTGGATGGGAAGACCTGAGATAGTTAGGCAAAGAGTCAGATTTCAGAAATTGAAAGATCCAAGAGCACAAAGAAAAGGAGCATTGGGGACAAACAATAGAGGCTATGGAATCAAGAGTGCGTGTTTATACTTGAAAAGAAAGAGGGAAGCAGCATCACTCGCAGACAGAGTCAGGAGGAAGCATCATGGAGCAGAAGTACATGGATTTAAAGCAGGAGGGGAAGGAGTGAGTGAAATTTATGAATTGAGGAAAGTTTAAATGGTGAAGCATCAGCCCCTAAAGCAATATTCTCATAGAAGAGCCAATGATATTGGAAAATGCTTTGACAGAAAAGGTAAGGTACAAAATGTGTGTACAATGTGATCTTAATATGATAGAAAAATGGAGAGAAAGGGAGGAAGAAAGGGAGGGAGGGAGAAGGGAAGGAGGGAGGAAAGAGAACTTAGGCTTCTGCACAAACAGAAAGCTGGAATGGGAAATGATGCTTGAGTGACAGAGCATTGTGGGCAGCCTGGGCAGCAAGAGCAACACAGAGATGAGAGAGAAGTGAGCTATTTTAGGAAACTGAATCAAAGAAGCTCCACTTCTCAGCTACCAGGGCCATTTTGAACACACTGAGTTTAAAATGGCAATAGCTGTAGGGACTCTTCACTTCTGTCACTGACACTTTCAAGGACTGTGAGTTCTAGTTCTGCTAGCACGGGTGAAGGTTGGTAGTATTCCCTTTAGAATCGGGCCAAGTCCCATTGTAAAGTTAGCATCCTGGCAAGGTGATAGGCGCCAGGGATTGAGCAAGGTGACGGCCAATAAGGATTAATAGTTTGACTTAAGACTGATAAAACAAAGGCTACTAAACAAAGATCTAGAAAGGAGTTGGGGTAAGATATGTTTCCTTTTAAGAGACTGTCGCTTAAAACGATCACCACTCTAGTATCCAGCAACAAGTGTATGAACTAGAAAGAAGTCAACAGGAACGTTTCACAGAGGTAGGATTTAGAGATAAATAAATTTTCAAAGGAGTTGAATTTTCTTTTTTTTTTTTGATATGGAGTCTCACTCTGTCACCCAGGCTGGAGTGCTGTGATGCGACCTCGGCTCACTGCAACCTCTGCCTCCCAGGTTCAAGCAATCCTTGTGCCTAGTTTCCCCAGTAGCTGGGATTACACGCATATGCCACCAAGCCTGGTTAATTTTTTATGTGTTTAGTAGAGATGGGGTTTCCTCATGTTGGCCAGGCTGATATTAAACTCCAGACCTCAAGTGATCTGCCTGCCTTGGTCTCCCAAAGTGCTGGGATTACAGGCATGAGCCACCACGCCTGGCTAATTTTTGTATGTTTCGTAGAGATGGGGTTTCACCATGTTGACCAGGCTGGTCTTGAACTCCTGATCTCAAGCGATCTGCCCACCTCGGCCTCCCAAAGTGCTGAGATTACAGGTGTGAGCCACTGTGCCTGGCCAGGAGTTGAAAAATCTTAACATGAAAGTAGAGGTCATTTGTAAACCTTGCATTCAACAGTAATCTAAAGTTCATTTAAAAACATGCTTTTATTTCCACATAGATACAGTAAAATTTGAACTCTAGGAGGATCCTTCATCCTCAATTCCTCCCTTTGTTGTGGTCAAGATGCTCAGAATTTATACATTTAAAACAGATTTCTTTGTTCAAATGTTTTCTGGCAAGAGTTAGCAGAATGTCTAGCTAACATTGGTGGATTGAGGGGACATATATTTATAAAGGCTTTAATCCACAAGAACAAAGAGAGCAGAGGAGAAGATGATAGCAACACAATTCTGGAAACTGGAAAGAAGAGGAATACGTGATGATCAACTTCTCAGGCTGAAGGAAGCTCAAAGCTAAGCTGGAAGCGAGTCTTAGAAGTAAGCTGATTTGCACTGCAAAACCTCAGAAAGCTCAGAAACTAGATACATCTATTATCTTGAATAGTGAGATGCATGGGAGGCTGGAACAGAAGGATTGGTTGGTTGTCTACACAAAAATAATTCAGACTTCTATAGCTGAGAATACACTGAGATCCCATGCATGCACACAGAAAGATTTAGGAATAAAGGAAAGTCATCTAAGATAGTTTCTAAGTTCCTGCATGCTGGATTTCCAAAGAAGTTTTGACTTTTGACTAGATTCAGAAAAAAAAAAAGCTGTTCCTTCAGATTTTTGGAAGATTGCATGTGTATCCATTACACATTCAAATCCAGCACTATTTTATTTCCCAAATGAAGGTTTATATATCAGCAATCTTTCATTATAAAATAGGAGCTAGAATTTTTAGCTTGAGTCATCCTTCTTAATGGGCAGCTGGTCTCTTTTACCCACTGATATTTCATATTAAATTGTCCCCCAGATATTTCATCAAAATGGCTTGCAGCACACACCCTACATTTACCTCATGTCTCTTTTGTGGTTCATTGTAAATCTGCACAATGAGGGCGTCTGTGCGGCAGCTGCAAATTTTCTGGTTTTCAATACACACAGCATATTTGTCAGCAATTACGTCTCAGCTTCCCTTTCTGCACTTGTATTCTCCGTACCGAGCAGTGATGCAAATTAATTATTACAAAGATCTGGATTGGGCACTCCCGTCCCTACAATGCAAACTGAAGTCCTTCCAATTCATGGATCATTCTAACCGCTCAGAAGCGGAGATCAAGAAAATACAATCTCCATATATTGTAGAATTATTTGAGTGTCTTAAAATTTTCTTCCTAAAGATAGCGTTATGTTATCTTTAATTCCTAGATAAATGTGCCACATCTTCTTACTGCCCTTGAACAATGATTTTCAAAAACTTTCCTAGTACACGTTTAAAAGTAGAAGAAAGTGGATACTAAGAAGGATAGCTACACAGTCTAAGATCATGGAAAAGTGAACATTAAGTCCCAGGTTTTAGTTTAAAAAATGTACTAGCTTTATATTCCAATTAAAAAGATAATTTTTGTATATTATCATAATACTCAAATTACTTCCTGGGGGAAAATTATGAGTAAAACCTTTTGTGTAATTTATACCATTTATTTGAGTATACTTTGCCACACCCTCCCATATGCCTGGGATTTGTGCTTTCCAAATCTGAAGTACAAGGGAAGATTCCTTGTAAAAAATTATGACTTAAGTTGCCCTCAAATTTCATTTACTTAGAGCAGGGCACAGTGGGCAGTGGCTCATGCCTGTAATCCCAGCACTTTGGGAAGGCCGAGGCAGGTGGATCAGTTGAGGTCAGGAGTTGGAGACCAGCCTGGCCAACATGGTGAAATCCCGTATCTACTAAAAATTATAAAAATTAGCTGGGCGTGGTGGTGTGCACTGGTAGTCCCAGTTACATGGGAGGCTGAGGCAGGAGAATCACTTAAGCCCAGGAGGGAGAGGTTGCAGTGAGCTGAGATCATGCCATTGTACTCCAGCCTGGGCAACAGAGTGAGACTCTATCTCAAAAAAGAAAAAAAAAAAATTTAAAGCTTTTCTTTTTCTTTTTTTCTCTTGAAAAGTTACTCTTTTCTGAATTTGGCAGATATTGAAAACTTTCTTATAAATTCTTCCTGATGACCATCTATAGTTTTGTCCTCCAATAGTCTTAAAATTCAAAATTCCAGATTAATTAAAGTATATAACTATAAATATATTTAGCACAGTTCCTAGGCCTACAGGCCCATCTCTCTTTGCATTCTAGATTCAAAACCCAGCTCCCTCATTTTCTTGATGTGAAATTGAGCTACTTTATTCCTCAGTTTTCTCATCTAAACAATGGACTTAAATATAGTGCCTATGTTTTAGGACTATTATAAAAATTAAATGAAATCAAGTATGTAAAATGATTTAGGGCTGGGCAATAGTACCAATGATCAATAGTCTTACCTCTCATACTTAGACAAGAAAATTGAGCCCAGAAAGAGAGAAGTTCTAAACGCAATAAATCTTTCAGTAATTTTCAAAAATTGCAAACACCATACCTGTTTCCAGAATTCTCTCATTAAGAAATAGTGACTATTTCTCCTCAGATGGTCACAGATTTTGCAAAATGTTGTCACATCTTTCTACATAGCTATTCTCAACAAAAAAATCAAATGATAGACTGTAGTAGACACCTGGATAATGAACACTGAGAGGGAAGGAAATGTCCATACATTTATTCACTCGTTCTTCACCCATGCAACACACGTGCACCAAGTCCCTGCAGTGGGTGTTCTCACGTGTTGAACACCACTGAAAGCTCATGTCTTTGTCCATTCTATTGTAAGCATCAAATTAGTCCCTAACCTAGCATTAGAGTCTCTGTTTATGCTTTAGATGCATTTATAAGTGCTGATGGTTCAAATCACAACAGTAGAGTAAGTGATTCAAGTCATTCTTTGCAAGCTCAGCTGTACCTTTACTACTGCTAGATTTTTTTTTTTTTACAGTAGCATGTCTGTTGCACCACCTACAGTAGCTTTTCTAAACCTTCCTTTTGTTCACACCCCTCTACTCCACCACTATCCCTCTGGTCTTTGCCAGTGACCTATAGAAATTTTATGAAGTTTGAGGTTATTTACTGCAAATTGCCTCAACAGGCTCCCCTACTTCTCAAAAGGAGTGGATGTGAACCCATCTTCCCTTTCTTCTTCTCAGAGGAGTAGATATCTCTCTTTGCAAAGGCTAATTCCTTGGCGAAGTTCCTGATCCTGTTCAAGTTCTTTGTTTTATCAGCTAATGTTTCTCATCCCCTCACCTGACTCCTTTCCTAATCAGAATCAAAGCAGCACCTTCTTCCCACATCACACTGCTCACTAAACTTCATTGTTAGTATGTCAGTGGGAGCTGCCTGTTAAAACATAACCATGTGTTTCCATCAAGAGATCTAACAGCTGCAAGTAAAAGAAATTAGTATGATTTTCAAAACATATTAGACTAATAACTTAGTCACATATTATGAGTAAAATAACATGTCTTGGCTATAAAAATATTTTTAAAAAGTCACACAATCTTCAAGAGAGGTGTTCTATATAGAAAATAAAGTTATAAAGTTTGGTGATAATATGTTCACTATGTGACCTTCTAAAATTTGCACATGCTAGAAATATTAAGGAGACCATTTATATTCTTTAACTGTGTGTGTGTGTGTATGTGTGTGTGTATATATATATATACACACATATATATGTATATAAATTTATTATTATTATTATTATTATTATACTTTAAGTTCTAGGGTACATGTGCATAATGTGCAGGTTTGTTACATATGTATACTTGTGCCATGTTGGTGTGCTGCACCCATCAACTCGTCAGCACCCATCAACTCGTCATTTACATCGGGTATAACTCCCAATGCAATCCCTCCCCCCTCCCCTTCCCCATGATAGGCCCCGGTGTGTGATGTTCCCCTTCCCGAGTCCAAGTGATCTCATTGTTTAGTTCCCACCTATGAGTGAGAACATGCGGTGTTTGGTTTTCTGTTCTTGCGATACTTTGCTGAGAATGATGGTTTCCAGCTGCATCCATGTCCCTACAAAGGACACAAACTCATCCTTTTTTATGGCTGCATAGTATTCCATGGTGTATATGTGCCACATTTTCTTAATCCAGTCTGTCACTGATAGACATTTGGGTTGATTCCAAGTCTTTGCTATTGTGAATAGTGCCACAATAAACATACGTGTGCATGTGTCTTTAGAGCAGCATGATTTATAATCCTTTGGGTATATACCCAGTAATGGGATGGCTGGGTCATATGGTACTTCTAGTTCTAGATCCTTGAGGAATCGCCATACTGTTTTCCATAATGATTGAACTACTTTACAATCCCACCAACAGTGTAAAAGTGTTCCTGTTTCTCCACATCCTCTCCAGCACCTGTTGTTTCCTGACTTTTTAATGATTGCCATTCTAAGTGGTGTGAGATGGTATCTCATTGTGGTTTTGATTTGCATTTCTCTGATGGCCAGTGATGATGAGCATTTTTTCATGTGTCTGTTGGCTGTATGAATGTCTTCTTTTGAGAATGTCTGTTCATGTCCTTTGCCCACTTTTTGATGGGGTTGTTTGTTTTTTTCTTGTAAATTTGTCTGAGTTCTTTGTAGGTTCTGGATATTAGCCCTTTGTCAGATGAGTAGATTGCAAAATTTTTCTCCCATTCTGTAGGTTGCCTGTTCACTCTGATGGTAGTTTCTTTTGCTGTGCAGAAGCTCTTTAGTTTAATTAGATCCCATTTGTCAATTTTGGCTTTTGTTGCCGTTGCTTTTGGTGTTTTAGACATGAAGTCCTTGCCCATGCCTATGTCCTGAATGGTATTACCTAGGTTTTCTTCCAGGGTTTTTATGGTATTAGGTCTAACATTTAAGTCTCTAATCCATCTTGAATTAATTTTCGTGTAAGGAGTAAGGAAAGGATCCAGTTTCAGCTTTCTACTTATGGTTAACCAATTTTCCCAGCACCATTTATTAAATAGGGAATCCTTTCCCCATTTCTTGTTTCTCTCAGGTTTGTCAAAGATCAGATGGCTGTAGATGTGTGGTATTATTTCTGAGGACTCTGTTCTGTTCCATTGGTCTATATCTCTGTTTTGGTACCAGTACCATGCTGTTTTGGGTACTGTAGCCTTGTAGTATAGTTTGAAGTCAGGTAGCGTGATGCCTCCAGCTTTGTTCTTTTGACTTAGGATTGTCTTGGCAATGCGGGCTCTTTTCTGGTTCCATATGAACTTTAAAGCAGTTTTCTCCAATTCTGTGAAGAAACTCATTGGTAGCTTGATGGGGATGGCATTGAATCTATAAATGACCTTGGGCAGTATGGCCATTTTCACGATATTGATTCTTCCTATCCATGAGCATGGTATGCTCTTCCATTTGTTTGTGTCCTCTTTGATTTCACTGAGCAGTGGTTTGTAGTTCTCCTTGAAGAGGTCCTTGACATCCCTTGTAAGTTGGATTCCTAGGTATTTTATTCTCTTTGAAGCAATTGTGAATGGAAGTTCATTCATGATTTGGCTCTCTGTTTGTCTGTTACTGGTGTATAAGAATGCTTGTGATTTTTGCACATTAATTTTGTACCCTGAGACTTTGCTGAAGTTTCTTATCAGCTTAAGGAGATTTTGGCTGAGACAATGGGGTTTTCCAAATATACAATCATGTCATCTGCAAACAGGACAATTTGACTTCTTCTTTTCCTAACTGAATACCCTTGATTTCTTTCTCTTGCCTGATTGCCCTAGCCAGAACTTCCAACACTATGTTGAATAGGAGTGGTGAGAGAGGGCATCCCTGTCTTGTGTCAGTTTTCAAAGGAAATTTTTCCAGTTTTTGCCCATTCAGTATGATATTGGCTGTGGGTTTGTCATAAATAGCTCTTCTTATTTTGAGATATGTTCCATCAATACCGAATTTATTGAGCATTTTTAGCATGAAGGGCTGTTGAATTTTGTCAAAGGCCTTTTCTGCATCTATTGATAATCATGTGGTTTTTGTCTTTGGTTCTGTTTATATGTGGATTACGTTTATTGATTTGCGAATGTTGAACCAGCCTTGCATCCCAGGGATGAAGCCCACTTGATCATGGTGGATAAGCTTTTTGATGTGCTGCTGGATCCGATTTGCCAGTATTTTATTGAGGATTTTTGCATCGATGTTCATCAGGGATATTGGTCTAAAATTCTCTTTTTTTGTTGTGTCTCTGCCAGGCTTTGGTATCAAGATAATGTTGGCCTCATAAAATGAATTAAGGAGGATTCCCTCTTTTTCTATTGATAGGAATAGTTTCAGAAGGAATGGTACCAGCTCCTGCTTGTACCTCTGGTAGAATTCAGCTGTGAATCCATCTGGTCCTGGACTCTTTTCGGTTGGTAGGCTCCTAATTATTGCCTCAATTTCAGAGCCTGCTATTGGTCTATTCAGGGATTCAGCTTCTTCCTGGTTTAGTCTTGGGAGAGTGTAAGTGTCCAGGAAATTATCCATTTCTTCTAGATTTTCTAGTTTATTTGTGTAGAGGTGTTTATAGTATTCTCTGATGGTAGTTTGTATTTCTGTGGAGTCGGTGGTGATATCCTCTTTATCATTTTTTATTGCATCTATTTGATTCTTCTCTTTTTTCTTCTTTATTAGTCTTGCTAGCAGTCTATCAATTTTGTTGATCTTTTCAAAAAACCAACTCCTGGATTCATTGATTTTTTGGAGGGTTTTCTGTGTCTCTATCTCCTTCAGTTCTGCTCTGATCTGAGTTATTTCTTGCCTTCTGCTAGCTTTTGAATGTGTTTGCTCTTGCTTCTCTAGTTCTTTTAATTGTGATGTTAGGGTGTCAATTTTAGATCTTTCCAGCTTTCTCTTGTGGGCATTTAGTGCTATACATTTCCCTCTACACACTGCTTTAAATGTGTCTCAGAGATTCTGGTATGTTGTATCTTTGTTTTCATTGGTTTCAAAGAACATCTTTATTTCTGCCTTCATTTTGTTATGTACCCAGTAGTCATTCAGGAGCAGGTTATTCAGTTTCCATGTAGTTGAGCAGTTTTGATTGAGTTTCTTAGTCCTAAGTTCTAGTTTGATTGCACTGTGGTCTGAGAGACAGTTTGTTTTAATTTCTGTTCTTGTTCATTTGCTGAGGAGTGCTTTACTTCCAATTATGTGGTCAATTTTGGAATAAGTGCAATGTGGTGCTGAGAAGAATGTATATTCTGTTGATTTGGGGTGGAGAGTTCTGTAGATGGCTATTAGGTCTGCTTGCTGCAGAGATAAGTTCAATTCCTGGATATCCTTGTTAACTTTCTGTCTCGTTGATCTGTCTAATGTTGACAGTGGAGTGTTGAAGTCTCCCATTATTATTGTATGGGAGTCTAAGTCTCTTTGTAAGTCTCTAAGGACTTGTTTTATGAATCTGGGTGCTCCTGTATTGGGTGCATATATATTTAGGAGAGTTAGCTCTTCCTGTTGAATTGTTCCCTTTACCATTATGCAGTGTCCTTCTTTGTCTCTTTTGATCTTTGATGGTTTAAAGTCTGTTTTATCAGAGACTAAGATTGCAACCCCTGGTTTTTTTTGTTCTCCATTTGCTTGGTAGATCTTCCTCCATTCATTTATTTTGATCCTATGTATGTCTCTGCATGTGAGATGGGTCTCCTGATTACAGCAAACTGATGGGTCCTGACTCTTTATCCAGTTTGCCAGTCTGTGTCTTTTAATTGGAGCATTTAGTCCATTAACATTTAAGGTTAATATTGTTATGTATGAACTTGATCCTGCCATTATGATATTAACTGGTTATTTTGCTCATTAGTTGATGCAGTTTCTTCCTAGCCTCAATGGTCTTTACATTTTGGCATGTTTTCGCAACGGCTGGTACCAGTTGTTCCTTTCCATGTTTAGTGCTTCCTTCGGGGTCTCTTGTAAGGCAGGCCTGGTGGTGACAAAATCTCTAAGCATTTGCTTATCTGTAAAGGATTTTATTTCTCCTTCACTTATGAAACTTAGTTTGGCTGGATATGAAATTCTGGGTTTAAAATTCTTTTCTTTAAGAATGTTGAATATTGGCCCCCACTCTCTTCTGGCTTGTAGAGTTTCTGCCGAGAGGTCTGCTGTTATTCTGATGGGCTTCCCCTTGTGGGTAACCCGAGCTTTCTCTCTGGCTGCCCTTAAGATTTTTTCCTTCATTTCAACTTTGGTGAATCTGGCAATTATGTGTCTTGGAGTTGCTCTTCTCGAGGAGTATCTTTGTGGCATTCTCTGTATTTCCTGAATTTGAATGTTGGCCTGCCCTACTAGGTTGGGGAAGTTCTCCTGGATGATATCCTGAAGAGTGTTTTCCAACTTGGTTCCATTTTTCCCCTCACTTTCAGGCACTCCAATCAGGCGTAGATTTGGTCTTTTTACATAATCCCATACTTCTTGCAGGCTTTGTTCATTTCTTTTTCTTCTTTTTTCTTTAGACTTCTCTTCTCGCTTCATTTCATTCATTTGATCTTCAGTCACTGATACTCTTTCTTCCAGTTGATCGAGTTGATTACCGAAGCTTGTGCATCTGTCACGTATTTCTTGTGTCATGGTTTTCATCTCTGTCAGTTCGTTTATGGCCTTCTCTGCATTAATTATTCTAGTTATCAATTCTTCCACTCTTTTTTCAAGATTTTTAGTTTCTTTGCACTGGGTACGTAATTCCTCCTTTAGCTCTGAGAAGTTTGATGGACTGAAGCCTTCTTCTCTCATCTCGTCAAAGTCATTCTCTGTCCAGCTTTGATCCGTTGCTGGTGATGAGCTGCATTCCTTTGCAGGAGGAGATGCGCTCTTATTTTTTGCATTTCCAGCTTTTCTGCCCTGCTTTTTCCCCATCTTTGTGGTTTTATCTGCCTCTAGTCTTTTATGATGGTGATGTACTGATGGGGTTTTGGTGTGGGTGTCCTTCCTGTTTGTTAGTTTTCCTTCTAACAGTCAGGACCCTCAGCTGTAGGTCTGTTGGAGATTGCTTGAGGTCCACTCCAGACCCTGTTTGGCTGGGTATCAGCAGCAGAGGCTGCAGAAGATAGAATATTGCTGAACAGTGGGTGTACCTGTCTGATTCTTGCTTTGGAAGCTTCCTCTCAGGGGTGTACTCCACCGTGTGAGGTGTGGGGTGTCAGACTGCCCCTAGTGGGGGATGTCTCCCAGTTAGGCTACTCAGGGGTCAGGGACCCACTTGAGCAGGCACTCTGTCCATTCTCAGCTCTCAACCTCCGTGTTGGGAGATCCACTGCTCTCTTCAAAGCTGTCAGACAGAGTCGTTTGCATCTGCAGAGGTTTCTGCTGCTTTGTTGTTGTTGTTCTAAATTTTTGGTTTTTGAGACAGAGTTTTGCTCTGTCACCCAGGTTGGGGTGCAGTGGCACAATCTCAGCTCACTGTAACTTCTGACTCCCGGGCTCAAGCAATTCTCCTGCCTCAGCCTCCCAAGTAGCTGGGATCATAGGCAGGTGCCACCACACCCGGCTAATTTTTGTATTTTTTGTAGAGACAAGGTTTCACCATCTTGGCCAGGCTTGTCTTGAACTCCTGACCTCAAGTGATCTGCCTGCCTTGGCCTCCCAAAGTGCTGAGATTACAGGCCCTACATGTTCATATTCTAGAGGAAATTTTAGTTCCTCAACAGGCTGATGAACTATTACAAAGGTTTTACAGGAAATTAGATTGTATCATAGACTTATGCTACAATCTTTCAATACTTTAGGCAGAAAAAGAACAAGTTAAATTCTTTCAATAATTTGGGCTGGAACAAAACTGTTGTAGAGTTGCTTAAGTCACCTGCTTTTAAATATTTATATACTGAAATCTTGAGGGGATGTTGAGGGACTCATTAAGATGTATTTCTTTCACTTCAGTTGTGATGATTAGATTTCACCAACTACAGATCCATATTTCTCTCTATTTCATTACTCACTGATAATTTTATTTTATGCTGCTTTGGAATTCATCTTATAAAATGCTATGTATTCTCACATCATGTTGTGCTCCTGTTTCTTGATTCTCAATGACATAGCATACACTTAAAACAATAGTCTGCTTTTTCTTTAGGAACATTTTAAAATCAATTAATATTTGAGAATGAGACAAAGGGAAAAACTACCATATTTTAATCAAGCTACATGTTGAAAAATTTGTTCTTAAATTACAAAATCCTTTATAACAAAAAGGTATAGAAAATAACTTTTCACTGCCTAAAATATTTACAACGAAGAAATTCAAAATTCAAGTAAAAGCAAGTTTTGTGTTCAAAACCTTTTAAATATATAAAACCAAGAAACAAATGGCTTTTTTTTTTTCCTGTATGCAAACATGAGAAGGTCCCCAAACCTGGCGTGGGTCTGTGTTTGGGTAGCAGGAAGCACTCTGCTGTAAGGGAAATGGCTGTGCTTTAGTCAAGAGTAGGCTGAGGTGGCATGACTCAGAGGGTTTGAAGCGCAGGCACACAACCCTGCACATTATGTAACCATGCCACGTGAGGTGCATTAGGTGAACACTCACGTGAACTCATGCTTGGCTCGGAACCACTGTTACCTGTAAAAGGTATAACTGCCCTGCTGATGCTGTACATACATACGGCTTGCACCCAGAAAGAGAATAAAGCCATGTCATGGTTGCCTATGATTTCTCAAGTGTTTTTCCAGCTACCCACCACTCACCCACTCACTCCCCTCAGACCTCAGCTTGGGCTAAAACCTGACACTTGGCGTGACATCTGCCTACCATTGTAAACCTCTTCTGTTAGTTAAATCACTGGGAACAGTAGCCCACAGTAAAAGTGCCCTCTGTGATATACCCCATACTCACCTTAATCCATTGCAATTTGCCTTCTGCCCAAAAATGTCGGTATAAACTTTTTCTAAGGTCAAGAATGACTTCCATGTTGCTCAATTCAGTGAACACTGTCATCATTTTATTTGATTCTGAGCATCATTGACCCCACTCTCCACTTTTGTCTTTTGTTGTTGTTCATACACAGACTGATTTAAAATAGTAAAATTGGGGCAGTAGAGAACTAGCTAAAGATAGTATGGCACAGCTGTAAAATAGACCACATCATCTTTTTAATTTTTTTGATTTGTTTCAGACTTACTATATTTTATTTTTTGACACATTTTAACCATGTATAATTATATGTCACACAGTGACGTTATGATACATGCATATAGCATGGGATGATTGAATCAGGCTAATTAACATATCCATCCCCTTAAATACCTATCATTTATTCCTCCTGTCTAACCACAGCTTTCTAGTCTTGGATCACCTCCCCACGTCTCCCACTCCCAGCCTCTGCAACCACCATTCTACTCGCTGCTACTATGAGTTTGTTTCAAATTCCACATGTAAGTGAAAACATGGCTTTTGTCTTTCTGTGCTTCACTTATTTCACTTACCAAAATGTCCTCCAGGTTCAGCCATTCAGTCATGTTGTTAAAAATGACAGAATTTTGTTCTTTTTTTTCAAGTTTTCTTTTAGAATTAGGGGTACATATATAGGCTTGTTATGAAGGTATATTGCGTAGTGCTGGGGCTTGGAGTATGAATTCTGTTTTCAGGCTAAATAGTATTCCATTGTGTCCTTCAGTTCCATGATGCAACTGACAGGATTTCACTCTTTTTTATGGCTGAATAGTATTCCATTATGTATAGAGACTATATTTCCTTCATTCATTCGTCTATGGATAGACACTTAGGCTGATTCGATATCTGGGTTATTGTGAATAATGCTGCAATGAACATGGCAGTGCCGACGCCTCTTCCCCACGTACTGATTTCAAGTATTTAGGATATCTACCCAGATGCCTTTCTGTTCTTTGAAGCTCACTCTCGCTCAGCTTTTGAGGTTCTGGACACTCCTGCTTTTCTTCATTCCTTTCTTGCTGATTCTTTTTAGTCACCTTGGCTCCTTTTCTTCCATTTGGTTCTTAGAATACCTGGACTCCAGAATGAACATACTTAGAGATGGCTTGGGATTACAGCTGTGAATAAAGAAGTGAACAAATAAATAAACTATCCACTAATTCTTTTGATTTCAGAGTACTAAGACCCTCTACACCTATAAAATGACTCCTCCTCACCAACCTGCTGATACATGAAATACCCTAAGTAGGAAACCCTCAAAAGTCTTACTGTCGAAAACATCACCTTGGGAATTAGGATTTTGTGGGGACACCAGCATATAGACTATAACAAGAATGTAAAATTTAGAAAAGCTGGGTGATATGTCCCTAGCACCTAAACAATGCATTATAGATACTCAGTGAATAATTGGTGACTGAATAAATGAACACATACATACAACTGAACTATGTAGCAGGGAACATGTGAACTAGAGCTACATATTTGTATATGCATGAATATCTCCAATATAGAGTAAAATAATAGTTGCCAAAAATAGGTATGGTATAAAATATTTATATCCATTTAAAAACATGAAAACAACATAAATATTAAAGACGTAGGAATGAAAAACAACGAATTCAAGATAGTGGTTGCCTTTGGTGACAGAATGATTCATAGTAGGAATAGGTACATAGTAGGCTTCATAGCAGGAGTGTTAATAAAAGGCTTTATTTTTTAAGTTGAGGGAATCATGGGTATATATTTTATTGTTATGTATGCATCTTTCTGAATGCCTCAGATGCTGAGTAACGTTTTTTAAAAACTTGAATTGTTACATATGTATACTTGTGCCATGTTGGTGTGCTGCACCCATCAACTCGTCAGCACCCATCAATTCGTCATTTATATCAGGTATAATTCCCAATGCAATCCCTCCCCCCTCCCCCCTCCCCATGATAGGCCCCGATGTGTGATGTTCCCCTTCCCGAGTCCAAGTGATCTCATTGTTCAGTTCCCACCTATGAGTGAGAACATGCAGTGTTTGGTTTTCTTTTCTTGTGATAGTTTGCTAAGAATGATGGTTTCCAGCTGCATCCATGTCCCTACAAAGGACGCACAAGTATACATATGTAACAAACCTGCACGTTATGCACATGTACCCTAGAACTTAAAGTATAATAAAAAAAAATTTAAAAAATTACAAAAAAAATCTACTTGCTAGAAAAATATCAAGATAGAGATGACATATCTCTATGCTATATGCTATAAAAATGTCCATTTTACCAAAAATTGATGACCTCTCAAATCCTGTGGACTGTGTCATAACAGAAAACTTCATTAAAATATAATAAAGAAAAAAAAAGTCTTGTTATAATAAAAAAAAAAAAAGCTGGAATTGTCCTAATTCAAGAAAAATCGATTACTTACTCTCTTTGCCCCATCACGGTATTCAGGCTACATTTTCTTAGTACATGTAAGCATTGATTTTAGGTAAATATCCTCTAAATGATAAAGTTTATATGAAGTTTAATCCTTTATTAAAATTATACTCTAGTAGGGTGCAGTGGTTCATTTGTGTAATCTCAGCATTTAGAGAGACTGAGGCAGGAGGACTGCTTGAAGTCAGGAGTTTAAGACCAGCCTGGGCAACATAATGAGACCCCTTTCCTATCAAAAAATACAAAAATTAGCCCAGGTATGGTGACATGCATCTATAGTCCCAGCAACTTGGAGGCTGAGGTAGGAGGCTCTCTTGAGCCGGGAGGTCAAGGCTGTAGTAAGCCAAGGTTGCACCATTGCATTCCAGCCTGGGCAACAGAGTGGGAATCCATCTCAAAAAAAATTATAATGTAATCTTATTGTAGTTATTTACTTATAGATATCTTTTACACTTGCGTTGAGTGCCCTGAGGGGCATTCTCATCTTCTCATTCTCATTTTGAAGACAGAATCATAACTATGTATTTAGTAAAACATTATTGAAATGTTTTATGAAAATTTTAAGCTCCCAAATTAGGTACTCAAATTTCTATCTTTATAATAAAAGATATTTGATAACAGCCATCTGAAAGAGCCACTATTTGCTTTAATTCCCCTAAAAGAATTTAGTACAGAGATATGCATACTAGTGAGATAGATTAAAGAGTCTTTGGAGTAGAATTGATTTTAGCTTAATTCTAAAGCAGGCAAAGTTCGTCTTCAGTATCTCATCTTTTTTTTTTTAATACATAATTGTTGATTATAGGTACAATGTTGTTCAGCAGATCTCTAGGGTTTATTTATTTGACTTGACTGAAATTTTAACTCACCGTTTCCTCTCCCCCACCCCCAGCTCCCAGTAACCACCATTGCACTCTGATACTATGAATTTCACTATTTTAGATACCTCATATAAATGGAATCAAGGATCATTTGTCTTTCCGTGACTGGCTTATTTAACTTAGCATCATATTCTCAGGATTCATCTGTGTTGTGCATATTGAAGAATTTCCATTTTGTTTTAAGGTTGACTAGTATTCCATTGTGTATATTGTCCCACATTTTTTTATCCAGTCATGTGTTGATGGGCATAATAGGTTGTTTCCACATCTTGGCTACTGTGAATAGACTCGCAATAA
This sequence comes from Trachypithecus francoisi, assembly GCF_009764315.1. Taxonomy (NCBI): domain Eukaryota; kingdom Metazoa; phylum Chordata; class Mammalia; order Primates; family Cercopithecidae; genus Trachypithecus; species Trachypithecus francoisi. The sequence continues at coordinate 62,305,906 of NW_022681460.1, forward strand.
ACATGAGTACTAACATCTCTTCAAGACTTAAATTTCAATCTTTTAGATAAATATGCAGAAATGGGATTGCTGGATTATAGAATCATTCTATAATCATTTTCATTAGAAGTTTACTTTACTTCTTTGAACATATCTGCAATCACTGATTCAAAGACTTCATCTAGGAAATCATTGTCTGAACTTCCTTAGAGACAGTTTCTAATGGCCACTTTTTTTCCTGTGTATGAACCATAGTTTCTAGTTTATTTACATACTGAGGAGAGCCAAGATCACTTAGTGGCCATCAAGCAGACCATCCAGAGGCTAAACTCCTTATCTGAGAAATTTAGAAGTAATTAGACTTCCCTATTATCTAAAGCCAGCATCTGCTACTGGGCTTCTTTCCTAAAATGTATAAATAACTAGAATGTCTATACATCTCTGGAATGCGTTCATATTGAAACTCGTTCTGCAACCATTGTTAATATTAAGGAACCAAAATGTCTATAAATGTAATCATTTATCATGACCTACATGGCCAATGGTTCAGATTATCCTTAAGCTCCTGTTTTAAGGTCCATAAACACCCATAAAGGAAAATCCACCATGGCATGCTCAGTCAGTCCTCTCTTGCTGAGGCTTCCCAATGCACTCTTCTGCAGCATTCTTTCTATCTAAAAATAGACTTCAATCCTATCTAATAAAAGGATTTCAAACCTACACTATTGTCAGTAAATTCTTCTTACTACCTGTACGCTGATCACTTCACATTGCTGCGACTCTGACTCCTCATCCAGCACATGCCTCATATATTGTTTGTTATAATTGGATATTTAAAATAATACATGATAACTTTGAAAATCAGATTCCCCCCTTTCGAGACTGACATAAAAAATCTGCTAAATCCCAAAACCCTTCAGAGCCATAAGAGCTGAGAGAGTGAAGATTTCTGCAGGAAGGGCTAAATACTCTTAGAGCTGATCTGCTCTCTGGATGTATTCTCTCTGCTTTGAAAAAACTGGATGAGAAAAATATTTCCTATGTATAGCAGAAAGACATTCGTACAATGGTCTTCTTTTTATTTTTCTACTCTCAGAAGTTCTTTTGTTTGCTAAACATTTAGTTTACTCTGCCCTCTTAAACTGACTTTGGCATTACATGGTAAACATGTTCCTTTAGGCAATTCTTTGAAGCAAAATCAAAACCAAACTAAACTAAACTAAAATAAAATAAGAGTTGACATTTCCATAGTTATCTATTTACTTTCTTTATATTTTCAGGTTCTATGTGATCTACACCGATTTTATTTTTGGAGAAAAGATCACACTTGTTAGGCATATATTATCATTACAGGTAAAATATTTCTTTAGGTCTATAGTTCTGAGGAAGAAAAATAGTGAGAACTGTCCCTCCTCATAGTGATTCTATAAGTTATCAGAACAAGGTGAAAAAATTAGTTATAAATTTTCAGCTCTGCTTTTTTTAAACGTCCTACAAATAAACTAAAGGTGATTTTAATTTTTTTAAAGCATAAAGTTACGTACATGTCTCCAAATGTTTTGTAACTCAGAAGACAGCTGGAGCCCTCTTTAATCTCTGAGACTTAGATATCTCCAGATCTCCCTTGGAAGTTCAACACCTTTCTATCATATCTGCTTATATCTTGGTGTTCTCCCACTCTTTTGTGCCAGGCTCCTTAACTCATATATGCGAGTCTTCAAAGATTCATGGAAAATGTTTATTAAGAAAAAAACTATGCATGGATTTCAAAACTTTTTTTGCATCAATATAAACTCATACTAACTTGTTATAACATATTTGAACAGGATATAGTTTGAGATACTAAGAAGGATAAGACATTAGTTTACAGAGAGTCTCTATCAGAGCAACATGAGTTCTGCTAAAATGAAGAACAAATATCTATTGATAGTAAAGCTTGGGTGGAAGAATAGTGAAATCATTGATGCTTTTTGAAAAGTTTATGGGGACAAAGCCCCAAAGAAACCAGCAGTTTACAAATAGATAGCTTGTTTTAAGAAGGGAATAGACGATGTTGAAGATGCAGCCTGCAGCAGCAGACCACCCACGACAATTTGCAAGGAAAAAAAAATTTGTGCCCTAATTGAAGAGGACCAATTGCTAACAATAGAGACAAGAGCCAAGACTCTAGACATCTCAATTGGTTCAGCTTACACAATTCTGGGTGAAAAATTAAAAGTGAGCACATTTTTCAGTCAGTGAGTATCAAAACCATTGTGCCCAGATCAGCTGCAGACAGGAGCAGAGCTTTCACTGGAATTTTGAAACAAGCAGATCAGGATCCTGAAGCATTTCTTTGAATTGTAACAGGAGATGAAACATGGCCTTACCAGTATGATCCTAAATACAAAGCACAATCAAAGCAATGGCTACTGAGAGGTGGAAAGAGCCCAGTCAAAGCAAAAGTGGACTGGTCATGGCAATGGTGTTTGGGATACTCAAGGCATTTTGCTTGTGAATATTCTGGAGGGCCAAAGAACAATAATGTATGTTCATTATGAGAGTGTTTTGAGAAAGCCAAAGCTTTAGCAGAAAAATGCCTGGGAAACTTCATGAGAGAGTCCTCTACATCAACAATGCTCCTGCTCCACGCTCTCATCAAACAAGTGCAATTTTGAGAGCTTTGATGTTAAATAGACATCCACCTTATAGTCGTGAGTTGGCTGTGACTCTTTTTTTCCCCCTAATTTGAAAAATCTTTAAAGGGCATCCATTTTTCTTCAGTTAATAGTGTAAAAAAAGGCTGCATTGACATGGTTAAATTCTCAGGATCCTCAGTTCTTTAGGGATGGATGAAATGTTGGTGTCATTGCTTACAAAAGTGTCTTGAACATGATGGAGCTTAGATTGAAAAATAAAGTTGATATTTCTTATTTTTTTGTTTAATTTCATTTTTCCATGAACTTTTTGAAGGTCCCTCATACCTTGGTTTGTTTTGTTCATGTCAGATCAGACTCAGACAACTTAGTCTCTACCTTTTGTTTTTCCTGTAAAAAATCAATATATACTTTTGTGAGATTAATAATCCTTGTTGAAGGTTTAGAAAAAGATTCTCATTTGAGTGTGTGGACTTTTACTATCTCACCGAGTCTTCCTCCTCCTTTGCCTTTTGATATCTGTACTTCTTCTGCTCAGACTTGTCAATCTCCTTTGGTAGCTATTTACATGTCTCTCATTTCTACACCTAAAATTTGCATAATCAAATTCATCAATGATGAATTTGCAGAACCCACCCCACCTAAAAGATAGTTGGGTTACAGATAATGAAAGCATTTCATACTCCCAGACACAAAACATATCCATTGGAATTCTGAAAATATGAGAACAAGCAAATTTGGAAGCTAGTCTCAGTATTATTTGTCTCAAAATGCCAGCAGTTCTTTAATTAGGTCATACAAAGAATGATGTTAGGAATATTTACAAGATTATCCATGCCATTAAAGCTACTATAGTCCAATATGTTTTGGAGTAATTAACCAGCCTTTGTATTTTTTTCTGAGAATTGTGTACTCTCCTCTCATAAGCTGAAGATATAAAAGACACAAGATGACAAGATGAAGATGTAAAAGACATTGGGAATAAACCCTGAGTCAAAGCCAGATTTACATTTCTTACTATTTGTCTGTTAACACCAGGTGTAATTCTAAAACTGAACATCCACTATTTTATATAAGAGTTAAAAAGCAGCTTAATTTTTTATGAAAAAAATAAAGGGTATGAATGAGCTTTCTGAAACATTAATTTTACGGTTTAGAGCACAGGAACATGTTAGTTCTTGAACTAGGATTCTGGTTTTCTCTGCTTGTCTTTTATATTCTTTATGTTTGTAAATGTATGTCAGAATTCATATATGACTTATTTCCCTTGAAGTAAGTATACTTATATTAAAACAAATAGATGTTACCTGTCTAAAATTAGAAAAAAATACTTGCTTTATAATTGAGTGATCAAAGTCATGCTTGTGTCTGCCATTTAAAGTTGGAACAATTCTGTGTGTCCATGTGCCAGAGCGCGCTTGAAATTTATCATGCCTAATTCAGTAATGTTGACTCAAATCTTTCCAGAATTTTTGATAATCCTGTCTTCACTCAACAGTTATAGGCCATTTTTGCCTCTGAAATATAGGATTTGAAGAACTTTTATCTATTACAGTGTCTCTTTTATAGATCTGTTCATTTTTATAACCAAATCCTTTTATTTCAACTTATTCTTTAATCTTTCTTCCTAATCTTTATGATTAAACTTTCAACCTCCTCTAGTAGAATAGATTCTAGATGCTGAGGTATATAACTCAATTGTGCAATTCAGAATTGACCTCAGAGTTTTGTATGTCTCCAGTACAACTGTTTAAACTACTTGACATTAAAATGTTGAGCCATTCTGTCATTTTTGAGCAATTTCCTGAATAATTTCCAATTTCCAAGCTATTTGTACACAGGAAACTGCTGTTTAACAAAGGTTGCACCCAATGAAGTCAGGGGCCTTTCATCTAATTATAAACATCCCTTATTATCTTCAATTAAGTCTGCTGTGACCCTGAAATAACTTTTCATAGTTGAAACCAAACTATAAAAAGAATCTATTGGGTATCAAAAGTATCACTTACCTCCCCAAAGAACGAATTTTTAAGGCCTCTATCAAAATCTCTACTTCAGAGATCTCTGGAGATGCATGTTTGGCAATGGTATCTGTTTACTAAGAACTCATTTTCTGTGAGAATTCTAGAAATATCTTCCACTCAATTAGGAGTTGACGTTCTTCCTTAATTAGACTGAAGTCCCGCAGTATTAGAGTACAAAGCAGAGACCTGTGGGAAGAGGCATTCCTTACAGGAATGAGTCTTTATATTTAAGGAATAACCCCTGGGGAGGGCTAAAAAGCATAGCCTTGTCAAGCCAAGGGGTGTGAATTGCTGCTGTGAAGATTTACAATTCTAGAATCCTCTATATTTTAGTAACATTAGGAGAGGTACCATATGGAAGGGGTATGAGCAGATGGTACTGAGTAAGTGTAAAATGTAGATGATACGGTTTGGCTCTGTGTCCCCACCCAAATCTCATCTCGAATTGCAATCCCCACGTGTCAAGGAAGGAACTTGTAATCCCCACCTGTCGAGGGAGGGAGGTGATTGGATCATGGGGGTGGATTCCCCCACGCTGTTCTCATGATAGTGAGGGAGTTCTCATGAGATCTAATGTTTTTAAAAGTGTGGCACTGGCTGGACATGGTGGTTCACGCCTCTAATCCCAGCATTTTGGGAGGCCAAGGCGGCTGGATTACCTGAGATCAGGCGTTGGAGACCAGCCTGGCCAACACGGTAAAACCCTGTCTCTACTAAACATACCAAAAATTAGCCTGGTGTGGTGGCGGGTGCCTGTAATCTCAGCTACTTGGGAGGCTGAGGCAGGAAAATCGCTTGAACCCAGGAGGCAGGGGTTGCAGTGAGTTGAGATCGTGCCATTGCACTCCAGCCTGGGCAACAAGAGTGAAACTCTGTCTCAAAAAAAATAAAAAATGTGTGGTGCTTTCTCGTTAGCTCACTTTTTCTCTCTCCTGCTGCCTGTGAAGAAGGTGCTTGCTTCCCCTTCACCTTCCACCAGGATGGTAAGTTTCCTCAGGCCTTCCCAGCCATGTGAAACTGTGAGACAGTTAAATCTCTTTCCTTTATAAATTACCAGTCTCAGGTAGTATCTTTACAGCACTGTGAAAACAGACTAATACAGTAGACAAATATGCTAACCACCCTGATGTAATCATTACAAACTGTATACATGTATTAAAACATCATACTGTACCATGTAAATACATAGTCATTGTCAATTGAAAATAAAATAAAACAACATAATAGAGTAAGCTATGTCTCTCTCCATATATATTTTTTCACACACATGCAAACACACACACACACAATTTGCCAGATTACTATTACTTGAGCTTTTAATAAAATGTTACTTAAAATTTAATCTGAATCAGCATTTTACATCTTGATAGAATACTTGGGTTTTTGTTTTGGTTTTCTTAAGCCAAGGTCTCTCTCTGTCACTCAGGCTGGAGTACAATGGCATGATCTCAGCCCACTGCAACCTCTGCCTCCCAGGCTCAAGTGATCCTCCCACCACAGCCTCCCAAGTAGCTGAACTACAGGTACACAGGCCCCCAAAACCAGCTAATTTTTGTGTTTTTTCTGGAGACGTGGTTTCACCATGGTGCTCAGGCTGGTCTCAAACTACTGAGCTCAAGCAATCTGCCTGCCTCGGCATCCCCAAAGTGCTGGGATTAGAGGTGTGAGCCACCACGCCCAGGTTAAAATATTTGTAATATGAAATAAATGTAACTCTAGAAAGCATAGACACTAGCTGCTTGAGAAAATTGGTCTGAAGTAATCTCAACTTCAAACAAGTAATAGTATTTTCAAAATCAGCCCATATCAGTTAGCCCTGGCTCTTAATGTTTCCCCCACTCTCTTGCTATACTCAGGCTACAGGATCCAAGAACAAATGATCCATCAAGTCATAAAAATAAGGAGGTGACTCAAGTAAAATGAGTCTTCGTAAATATTAGAGCCTTTTTAGCTTGATAAAGTTTAACAAAGCAACTATTTTATTTAATAGCTGTACTCTTTAAAACTTAGTTTTACAAATGTCCACATTTCTATTTAAAATTTTTAATGTCCCTAAGGAAAAAAGCTTAAAAAATGGTTTTTAAAAACATTTTTTATTGCAAAAAATTTCAAACATAAAAATATAGTTTCATTCATATTTCGCGTAAACACCCCCATTCAATAGTTTAATCGAATTCCTAGATATGATATCATTTTATCTATAAATCTTTAAAGGGCAGGGACTTTAAAAAAATATGATGAGAATATCATGATCACACCTAAAGACAACAATTCCAGAGGATCAAATTGTATCTAAATACTGTTCCAGTTTTGCTGGTTCCATTGTAAATGTATTGTTTCAGTTGGCTTATTCAAATAATGATACAAAGTCTACACATTGCCTTTGTGTAATATGCCTCTTAAGCCTCTTGATATATTACAGGTTTTCTCCTTCATTTTTTTCCTGCCATTTGTTTGTTGGAATTTCCCACAATCTGAATAGCAGCATCATGGTATTGTTTTAAAGATGCTCATTTACTCTGTGAATGTCCTGTGAACTGGAAGTCAGATCTAGATGCTTAACTAAATTCCTCTTGACATGAACGTTTCATAGGTGGTTGTGTGTGCTTTCTGTTGCTCTGCATCAGATGGTACATGATATCTTGTTTCAATCTCTTTTACTTGATATTAAGATTGATCTGTGAATTCATGTGTGATCAACCTGATCCATCCATCATAAGGTTTCCTACTGACCTTCACCTAAGGATTTTAAAACCGATGAATGTTACCTAGATCTATGATTTGATTAGGAAAAATATTACATGTATTTTAAATTCTTTCTGAATTTGTTTAGAATTATTTCAGAAAGAAGGTTCTTTCATCAACTGTTTGATTACTCACAAATGCATTTTGTACAAGAAAGGTAGAATAGATGCTTAATTCCCAAATTTATTCCTAATAAACTAGGACAATTTGTATATCCTTATCAAGAGCTTTCCAACACAGCAGGCATTAGAAAACAGTTCTAATTTGATTTGATTTCCTTATTTTCAAGTGGGACAAAATTGTTTGAAGTTGATTTCTTTCATTTTCACTTGGTTATGAATAGCTAAAGAGTATAATCTTTTGTAAAAATATGATTGGTTGTCTAGAAAGTAATTTTTTATCCAACAATTATGTGATTCAGAATATTGACAATGAAAAGCTGGTGAACTGGAGAAGAAGAAATAAAAATGAGAAACTTGTCTTTCACCAGGGTGGTTTGAAATGAGATAGATATTATGGGGAGAAGGAATAGGGTAGGATAACATTGGAGTGACATTTTTCCTAGTATACATTCAGTATGGATTTGATTTTTAGAACATGGTATTTAATTAATTAATTTTAACTTTTATTTTAGGTTCAGGAGTACATGTGCAAGTTTGTCATAGAGGCAAATTATGTCTCACAGGGTTTTGGTGTATGAATTATTTCCTCACCCAGGTAATCAACATCATACTTGATAAGTATTTTTCCTGATCCTCTCCCTTATCTCACCATTCACCCTCAGATAGGCCCCTGTGTTTGTTAGAACATGCTATCTTTTTTTTTTTTTCCATTTTCAGGGAAAGAATATGTTTTTTTTTAATCTTCAAAAACAAATAAAATAAATAAAAAGGGAAGGGTAACATAGAATACAAACAGAAAGAAATGAATAACATAATACATTCAACTGAGAAATAAAGAACTAACCCAATTACTTGTTGAATCTGGTATTTTGACTATATACTTTCTGGCTAAAAAAAAAAGGCAAAAACGTTAGTAGTTTGTAGGTTAGTGTTTCAGAGGCATAGTTTAGAAATTCTGAAACTTCTTAGTACATATTGTAGGACTGAGCGATACATAAATGAAATAAGCATAGTAGAAGTCAGGTTTGTTATTATCAGAAAAGAGTATCACAAAATGGGAAGGATATTTGGAGCAGCAATCCATGAAGGGCTCTGGGCATCCCTGTGCATCATTGTTGGGTGTGCCAGGAATGCAACACCCTCACCAGTTTTCATCCAGGCCATTTTTCAGCGTTGGATGTGCTAGCAGTTTTGAGAGATGAAGTCATAACTCCCTACAAGACAAAAAACAGGTTTACTTATTTTGCTACCAAACAGTAAGTTCTTCAGCTGTGCCGTAAATCCACTGTGCATCCAGTTTCCACCTGCAGCTCATGCATCATCCCCATGGGACTTGAGAGCAAGAGGATCCCACGCAAATCATGTTGCTTGCTGTGCTGCGCATAAAACGTCCTTTGTCTCTGACTCAGAAGTCTTGTATCTTCTATCAGCATGCATGAAACAGTGGCAGGCTAACTCATTAAAATAAGGTAAAATCAAATTCCAAGTCTGAGTGATGCTAGAATGACATACGGTATTTTATTAGAATTCGAGGGATGGGGATGAGCTCATAGTTATAAAGATAAATGATAGATGATAAATGTATAGACAGATAGATATTCGTGTGTATGTATAAATAAATGTTTTTACAAAGATAAATGTTTTTATGAAGTAGATTGCTACAAGTTTCACATAGCCCTTAGCTCTTTGTTTATAAATACCTTTCCTCTCTAAAAAGATCCAGGGCTCCCTGGAGAACTGGCTAATTCTCAGGCATGGAATGAAAAAACACAAGATGAACCTGGAGAAGCTTTCTGTGTCAGAAAGTAAGGAGGTGCTCAAAGAATGATGGGAGCATGCAAAAAGGACATAGGAGTCTATTTGAAAGGCATTCCACTGGCCAAACATAGGATAACTCTGAGGATAAAAATAATGACAGGAAAGAATTATAACCCACTGAAACAAAAAATGATAAATGGATAAATGAAGGCATTGTTTATAGTAGAATGACAGCTAACACATTTTAAAAGAAAAATAGAGATACAAGATCAACATTTGGCAACCACCATAATAATTGTTCCAGGCAAGAAACATCCATGAAAGCTAAAAACTAATGGATGCAAATTGATGAGAAAGATAAAATTACATAACCTCAAAGTATCTCCTTCATAAAATACTTATTAGTGACAAAGTGAAAATGGTGACTATACAATGGAGAAACCTGGCAGACAGCATCTTAACCAACGGATCAAGATGGAACAATTGTGTACTATAATGTACATTCTTATATCAGGCACTAAGTACACAACATCACTTTTGTGCTGCTCTGCACAAAACACATAACTGAAATCTAACTCTGAAGAAACACCAGATAAAAACAAAATGAACAATATTCTTTGTAATAAGTGATCTGTGCTCTTCAAAATGTGAAAGTCATAAAAGACAATTCCAGGTCAAAAGAGACCAAAGGTACACAACAACTAAATAAAAAAAGAAACCTTATATTATATTTTTCACAATAAACTATTTTTTGCCCTTTCTTTAAAGAATATTAATGGGAAGTTGGTGAAATTTGAATAAAGTCTCTGTACATGAGTTTATAACATTATATCAAAGTTAATTTCTTAATTTTAATCACTGTTAGGTGGTTATATAAGTGAATTTGTTTTCCGGGGAATACAAACTGAATAATTCAGGAATAAAAGGATATATATCTATGATTTACTCCTAAATGACTCAGAATATATATATATATATGTATATACACACACATACACATATATGTGTGTGTATATATAAATTTGTTATATATATAACATATGTATGTGTTAATATAACAAATTTATATATACACATATATGTATATAAATACAATATAGATATTATATATATAATTTATATCTCTATCTATGGAGAGAGTGAGTAAAGAAAATGTGAAATGTTACCATTTGGGGCCTTTAGCAAACTGTTGACAGAGATTCTTTGTATAATTTATTTATTTATTTGAGATGAAGTCTCACTGTGTCACCCAGGCTGGAGCACAGTGGCATGATCTCGGCTCACTACAACCTCCACCTCCCATGCTCAAGCAATTCTCCTGCTTCGGCCCCCCAAATAGCTGGAATTGCAAGCCCGAGCCATCCTGCCTGTCTAATTGTTGTGTTTTTAGTAGAGATAGGGTTTCACCATGTTGGCCAGGCTGATCTCGAACTCCTGGGCTCAGGTGAACCGCCTGCCTTGGCCTCCCAAAGTTCTCTGTATAATTTTTGCAACTTTTTAGTACATGTGAAATTGTGTTTTCTAGAAACGTTTATAAAATTTCATTTCTTGCAAAATTCAGTACTTTTTTTTTACTTTTACATTTAGTTGAGGTTTTAGTAAAATTTAAAGTAATTGGAATTAAAAAGAATTGTTTCTAATCCTGGCTGAGCACAGGCTTGATAACTTAATCTCTCTGAGCTCCAAAGACGTATAATTGCTATATATATATATATATATATATATACACTTATTTTCCTCATACACTTAATACTTTTATATAGCAAACACAGATTGAATCCTGACTTGTTTTTTAATGAAAAGTTTATGGCAGGAAATTGAATAGAGAGATCTGATTATAACCTCAAACTGTAATTCTTAATCTCATGACATACTAATCCAAAGTACTGCAAGTGACTTATTTCCACAAATATTTAAAGTAAAACTTTAACTCATAACATTTTTTTGCAGAGTAGAACATGGTTATTGTCATACTAATGTTACTGGTGTTTTGGTAAATTTTCCTGAATTGGGGAGATAGGGTTGGATTATGGTCAGGACACTGTGCCTTGTACCAGCAGTTGATGGTCCCATCTGGGACCCACCTGTCATTAATAAAAGCAGTATGCATGAATTACTGCAGTGCTTAACATCTCTGTAAATATTGGGTTTCATCAAAATATAATTGTAGGAGCGCATCCATATTTGAACATCATCTGTCATGAATTGTTTGAAGAAATAACATTTAAAAATTATTGCTCCAAAAATGCAAATGATTTGAAGACACCATAACTTAAACGGTTCATAAATGTGTTCATAACTGAACAAGGTTTATGTGGGACATTTCAGTATTTGTAACTTATAGAAGTAAAAAGTGATAAATCTTGCTGCTTTATCATTTATAGGTAAAATAATTTGGAGAAAGAAAACATTTGGGAGATAGATATACTACATTTCCTAGAAGTCGTTCTAGCTCATTGCAGATGGTTCTAGAATAACTGTAAACAACCACATTGGATTTGATGAGCATACCACTGCTGCAAAGCACTGTGCAAAGGAGCACTCAGCCCCTTTAAATTCATTGCATTTGTATAAATGGAACTGGTTTGGTCAAAGGCTGTCTTTTAATGAGCGAGGTTTTATATTCAAGAATGAACATAATCCCTTGGTTCAAGAGTCAAAGAAATGAAAAAGTGATTAATTCACCAAATTAGGGCTGAATTTACTTTTGTATTCTTTATAGACTAGGAGCTACTGGATACATTTGACTCATTTGAAAAGTCCACTCCATCACAATTAACTTTTATCATTACCACCTACTTCAGGGCCTGCTTTCCCAGTTGTTTTCAAATATAAATTTCCTCAGGAATATAAATAGGTTTACTTAGTGATGATTCAATTTGAAGTGGAAACTCACTTAGATCTACTGGGGAATACAGAAAATCTAGTATATTAGTCTTAGTTATAAGGAATTATAGTAGTTAGTAAAACAAATTATATTCACATCAAATAGAGCATATCATAGATAAACAGCAAAAAATATTTGCTAAATCCTAACAGATGCCCAGATTTTTGGTTCTTTACTGTTCCCTCTATTTTTGTGTGGAGATTTAGAGAGATTGAAAAACTAAGCCATCACCCCACCATCTTCTCAGAATTGATCAATTGAATTAATAATTTTGAATATTTGGGAACAGTTAATATAATGGAAGACAAGGAATTTTAAAATGTGCTCTAACGCATGGATAGAATTTACATATTTGAAGGTTATTCTAATTACCATCTTAGAGATTGTTCAGCATGCTGTAAATCACACATATCTCATTTTAACATCGCGGAGGCCAAGTGCAGTGATTCGTGCCTGGGAGGCCAAGGCAGGAGGATCGCTTGAGCCCAGGAATTTGAGATCAGGTTGAGCAGCATGTGAGACCCTGTCTCCACAAAAGTAATTTTAAAAATTAGCCAGGCATTGTGGCCTGTAGTTCCAGCTACTTGGGAGGCTGAGGTGGAAGGTTTGCTTGAGCCCTGGAGGTCCAGGTGGCAGCGACCCATGAATGCACCACTGCACCCTAGCCTGGGCAACAGAATGAGACCCTGTCTCAAAATAAATTATAATAAAATAAAAAAAAATCATGGCATATCTGAGTCCTTTTTATTATGGTTCCTTTTTTTTTTTTTTTCCAAATTGCAATTTGCTTATACAATACTGAGGTAACAGGGCCTGGATTGAGGTAGAAGGGACTATGCATAGTTTCGGTTGTGTAGAGCGAAGGGACAGGTAAAGTAACTAGTCCTCTGTCACTGCAGCAGGCCTACACACCACTTTCGTCTTCTGCAGCTAGAGTTCAGGTCAGGTGGCTTTCTGTTCCTTCTGGTCTGCAACCTCCAGTTACCTTCCAAATACTAGGAATAATGGGCATGGCAGGAGAACCCCAAAGCCCCCTGAAAGCCATGAAGAAAATATCCAGACTCAGATATGTGACAAAAAATTAGGAGCAGGTCCAGATTTTGTGGACCCAGAAACTTTTACAATTGGGAGAAACTTTTTTAAAAATGCAAAATAAGAAACCCCGAATTGGGAATAAAAGTAAATATTTGTTTAGAATGAGTAAAAAAAACCTTCCTCAGTTACTAATTATAAAGGCTGATAAACACCACAAACATTAAAAATGCAAATAACTCAATATTTTTATTAATTAACTCCCTGACATACCTTTATCAGCTTTACTGGGATATAACTGTATAAAAAATGCACATGCTTAATGTCTACAACTTGAAGCATTTGGACGTAGGCACGCAACTGTGATACCATCATCAAAATCAAGATAATAAACACGTGAATCACCTCCAGAAGTTTCCCTATGCCTCTTTATGTGTGTGTCTCTGTGTATACATATGTGTGTATGTCATACCTTCTATTAGTGCTTACTCTGAAGGCTATACCTGCATTCTTGATTTGTTTACTGTAGTTATGAATTTTAATAATATATATTTTAAATTCAACAAAAGATTACATCATTGTTTGGAGACTTAACATAAGTCTACAGTCTTAAATTTTCAGGTGTACAGTACCAGTGTTATTTACAGGCACTATGTTGTACAGCAAATCTTCTCCTATTTCTCCTTCTTTTCTTATTCATAAAGATTTAAAAATATAAAAACCATACCTAGCTTCAAGAAACAGACTATGAGCAAGATTTGCTCTTGGGCCATAGTTTGCCAGTTCCTCTTTTGGTAGAGATATATATGTATTGTAGAAAACATTTATTCTATCATGCTTCACTTCATTGTGCTTCAGAGATACTGCATTTTTCACAAGTTAAAGGTTTGCGACAATCCTACTTCAAGCCAATCTATTGGTGCCATTTTTCCAACAGCATATGCTCACTTTGTGTCTTTGTGTCCCACTTTTGCAATTTCTTCAATATTTCAAACTTTTAAAATTATCATTACGTCTGATGTTGTGATCTGTGGTCAGTGATCCTTGATGTTACTATGGTAATTGTTTTGGAGCACCATGAGCTTGTGCCCATATAAGATGGTGAACTTAATAAATGTTTTGTGCATTCTGACTGCTCCACCAACCAGCCATTCTCCTGTCTCTCTCCCTCTCCTTGGGCTTCCCTGTTCCCTGAGACACAACAGTATTGAATTTAGGCAAATGAGTGCAATGCCCTCTAAGTGAAAGGAAGAGTCACATGTCTTTCACTTTAAATCAAAAGCTAGAAATGGGTAGTGAGGAAGGCATGTTGAAAGCCAACATAGGCCAAAAGCTAAACCCCTTGCAAAAAAAAAACAGTTGGCCAACTTCTGAATGTGAATGCAAAGGAAACGTTCTTGAAGGAAATTCAAAGTACTACTCCAGTGAACATATTAATGATAAGAAAGCAAAACAGCCTTATTGCTGATATGGAAAAAGTTTTAGTGTTCTGATTAGAAGCTCAAACTCACCACAACATTCCCTTAAGCTGAAGCCTAATCCAGAGCAAGAACTTCTTCTATGGAAGCTGAGAGAGGTGAGGAAGCCATAGAAAAAAGGTGGAAGCTAGCAGAGGTGGGTACATGAGGTTTAAGGAAAGAAGGCATCTCCATAACATAATTGTGCAATGTGAAGCAGCAAATACTGATGAATCTTTCTCTTTTTGCTTTTAATATGTACATTTAAAATTATAAAAAATTTCAGCTTGTTAAGGAATAACTGAAAAATAAAATTCACGTATTTAAAGTATATATTTAGCTATGTTGTCCAGGTTGGTCTCGAACTCCTGACCAGGCCTGGGCGAAAGAGCAAGATTCTGTCACAAAAAGTAAATAAATAAATAAAGCATATATGTAAAGTGTACAACATGAAGATTCAATATAGGTATGTATTGTAAAGTGATTATCACAATCAAGTTAATTAACATATTCATCCCTCAACTCACATAATTCCCCTTTTTAATTTTTGTTTTTTTGATGAGAACTCTGAAGATAAACTCTCTTAGCTAATTTCAAGTATACAATACAATATTATTGACTATTGTCACCATGCTGTAGATCCCCAGATCCTATTTTTATAACAGAAAGTTGGTACCCTTGGATCAACATAAGATCACAGAATTTTATTTAAGCACCTCATTTGCTGTAGCTCATGAGATTTTTATATGCTATATCTTTATTATCATTTAGTTAAATTTATTTTCTAATGTCTGTTTTGATTTCTTTTCTGGTCTATGTATTAAATAGACATTTATTGCCTAATTTCTAAGTAGGTGGGGATTTTTGTAGCTTTCTTCTCATTATTTTGTCTTAATTCTGCTGTAATCAGAGAATATATTCTGAATTAGTAAATTCTTTGATAAGACTTAATTTGTGGCCAGCATATGGTTAATATTGGTATCCATTGCACTTAAAAAATCATGCATTTCCTTGTTGTTCAGTGCACTATTCTATATATGCTAACAAGGTCAAATTAATGATGATATTCAAATCTTTTCAAACCTTACTAAAATTTTTTGTCCTATTATTCTATTAGCTTTGGTAAGTCTATTTCACTTTTATTTCCTTCCATTTCTGCCATATATTTTGAAACCTTGTCTATGAGTACATGCAGACCCAGGAGTATGTCACTGTATTGTTTCAATGACCCCATTATCATTCTGAAATGCCCTTCTTTAACTTTTATAATGCCCGTTTCCTTAAAGCATACTTTTCTGATCTTAGCATAGCTAGACGATCATTTTTTGTTAATGTTTTTCATAGTAAACATTTTCTGTTCTCTTACTTTTAATTTTATATATTCTCGTATTTAAAATGTGTTTTTTCTATGCTATATATTGCTGCGCTTTCTTTTCTATTCAATGTATTTTATTTCTTATTTGGTTTATTTAGTTTAACTTATATTTATTGTAATATCTGATATAGTTGTGTTTATGTCTTATCAGTTATTTCCATTTGACCTCCTGAGTTTATGGTTCTCTTTCTCTGCATTCGTTTTTCTTTAATTAATCAAAAGTTCTGTTCGTCCACTAATTTCTTATTAATGTGGTAGTCACACATTCTATTAGTTCTTACTCTGAAGGCTACACCTGCAATCTTGGTTTGTTTATCATAGTCATGAATTTTAATTACATATATTTTAAATTCCACAAAATATTACATTTTTGTTTTGTACAGTGAATGTCCATTTATGTTTGAGTTTAACACAAAAAAACTGAGAATAATGACTCAAATAGTTTAGTTTTAAATTTTTGATTATTTTATCTAAATTTTATTTACATACTACTTGGCTTTCCTTTTCTTATTCAGAAACCAAGGTCACAAGCAAAGATCCCAACATTTAAAATGTCAGTGCAAGATCCCTTCTCTGTTTATGAAGGCCGTTTTAAACCAAATGAAATTATATAAACATACCAATAAATGTTTTAATGAAATAATTTTAACTTTTACCTTTTAGTTTTAAGCAGTGAACATTAATATACAAAATTTTTCATCTTAAAATACTATCCATTTGTTTATAACAACACATCTAATAACATGTAAGCAGAATATGCTTCAACTTAGGTTAAGGAAATGATACACATAATTGTAAATAAGCAGTAAATGTTTAGAAGGAATCTATGAAAACTTTTGACTCAAAACCATTGAAAATGCAAAATCCCAGTTCTTGAAGATAACAAGTTAATGGATACATTTTCTTTTATAACAGAGAACTGTCTAACCTCAGTGATACTGAGTCTGAATGAAGCATGAATTTATTGATAATCTTAGCGAGGCTGGTCCTCCCTAAACGTTCGTTTACTTCATTTTAAAATTCTAATCTGTATTACTGCCTAAGCAAAAGCATCACTGCATGAGTTGTGTAGAATTTGTCATTTAATTCATTTGTGGCCTCTTTTCGAGCTCACCTGTGTCAAACAGTCAAGTGTCTATGCTTGGATATGTTAATTAATGTGTTATTTTCTAGGGAATGACTTTTACTCAATAACTTCTCCTCCATGGCCTCTTTAAAGACCACTTCTTGGTTTCTCTAAACTCTCCAGCTACTTTGTTAGTATTTACTGCAAACAAAATTATCTTGTAAAATGGAGAGATCAAGTCAAATTGGTTGCATCTAGTTCTAAATTCCCCCTTACCCGTATGTTCACTCCATAATACAATTCTCTAATGCAATTTAGGGAATTATCCCTGTACCCAGCTTCTTATTTTTTAAATTAATATCTTCAAGTATTTAGCCTGCTTGCCTTCCCTTTTTAACTTTGCCTCCCCTTTTTAACTTTGCCTCATCAAATATATGCTTTCAGAAGCAGTCCCATATTAGAGCCTAAAGTGTAAGGAAAAATAAGAACCCCATATGTATTTATCAAAGTATCTTCTCATAGTGTGAGCCAAGTGGAGAAGTCAATAACAGCTCTATATTTTTTTTAAATATGACTACATATGAATCTGTGTTGCCCAATCTGTTTTCACACCATCATCAACATTCAGATGTCCTGGCCATGGGCTGAGACAATTGCTATTGTACGATAATGCCACATGGTAAAACAGCCTGAATGTATTAAAATTTCTGATATTTTGTGCATCCCAAATTTTTTGTATTAATTTTAGTTTTTAAAAATATTGCACTAAAATATTATTTATCTTGATTACTGGAATTTCTAGCACCCTTTAAACAGTCGTGCCCCAGGAGAGTCCCTCCTAGGCCACACCCTAAGCCCCATCCTGAGCTGGAACCCTTTCCTTGAAAATTAATGCCTGAGCATTCAGCATGGTGAATTTCTTTGATCTTTCTCTTTGAGGAGAGAGGAGCCTGTACTTCTGTCTCAGTTCCTTGATCATCATCATCTCTCTCTGGAGAGGCTGCAGATGGGAAAAGAAGATTTTTCCACTTCCGAGTCTTCGGAATCATTTGGCAGGTCAACAAAACTGCTCTCCAGTGGTGTCTGCATTTTCCTCTCATTTCCCCTACTTCTGACTCCTCCTCCTGGACCTCCTTAGCAGGTTCATTTTCTTCTAACCTGCTCATTCCGTGATTTCAACCCAGACCTCTTCTCTCTCCCTCCCCGTTGCTACGCTTTCCCAGCTCTCTTGTGTCTGTCTCAGCTTCCCGCACCTCTTTTCTCTTGGGAACATCATGCAGCTACCTGCTGCCCTCACGCTGCCCCCATGCCAGGCTATGTTCCCAGGCCTAGGGACTATGAGAATGATGATGCTTAATGTCAGAATGTTTAATACACATTTAATCCAAATATTATACTAATGTGCTTTAAAAGTGGCCCAGATCATTACTTTCCTGCTTTTTCAAAAAAGCAGGGGGTTAGGGAAAAGATCCAATTTATAGCCTAGAGGAAGAGGGTGGTTCCTTAGTAGAAATAGAGAACAATTCGACTATTTCTAAACACCATTTTATCTCCTTAATCAAATGAGTTTGTACAAATTACAGAATCTCAAAGCCAGAATTTCCTGTAACTCTGTAAAGAGAAAGATTTAGTGCTCATTAAACATACTAATCATATAGATTCTAAATATTATTTATTGTAAATATATTTACTTTCCTTTTAACATTTTAAAATGCATATTATATGTAGTTTTACATTTTTAGTTTTACATCGTTTAACAGCATTCTATTTTACAATATAATTACTGCAGTAAATTATCATCATCAATTTTTAGAGTACATTATACAATTTTAAAACTATTTGCGGCCCAGAATCACAGGTCAAATATTTTTCACTAAGGTTGTTTTTTCCAATATACTGTCTGTGTTACTTACAATCTAGGCAAAACTGAGTAAGTGGCTCAAATTCCTGTTTATCAGTTTTGTCACTACAATAATGAGGAAACACGATTGATACCTACCTCTTAGGGCTGCTCCAGGGATAGAGCCAATTCAGTGTGTACAAAATGACCAACGCTACAAGTATTAACCATTATGTTTATCATTATTAATAGGGTTAATATTAATATGAGTTCTTTACCGTGAAAGTGAATTTACCTTCTTTTTTTCTAAATTCTTTCTCACATTGAATAAGTTGGATCATTCTGAATTCAAAACACAGCTCAATTATTGTATTAATGCCTCTAATTAGTATACCAATTAGTAAAAAGGAGTATCACAACATAACCCCAAAAGAGGTTATTATTTATTTTTACTCTTCATTAAAGACCAGGATTTTCAGGGACAGGTAGGGTTTCAAATATGGTAACAGCTTTGCCTTATTATGAAATAAAAATAAGTGATACAAAGTTTAGAATATTCTTTTTGTTATAATGTATTTTTTTTTAGATTGGAATAGATAGGAAATACTAATTAGGTAATACTGACAGGGACACAAAATTCTAAAGTTTTGGGTAGGGATTTTCGACTGGGAAAAAAGCATCTTATAATCCTTGAAGTTTAGATGAGGTGATCTTTGCTTTAGGAAAAGTACAGACAAAAACGAAACTTAAAAATAGAACAACTCATTCAGCAGGATTCCACTCACTTAATTGTGGGAAGCTAGAACCGAAGGGACATTAGATATGGCACAGTTTGACCTCTGCATTATGTTATGTGAGGCAATATGATCACACACATGCACACACTAGTTAGGGTAGAACATGGGCTTCAAATTATGAGCCTCAGCATTTCTAAAACTTGTCTTCCATCTTAATTCCTTTCGGGTCAAAATGTTTTCAAACTCATCATCGATGGAATATGTTTCTCATTTCCCACCTAAAAGATTATATCTTACGTTATACAATGCAAATGACTTAGTGAAACATACCATCATGCCAGTGAAATATTGATGTTCTGTACCTTTATTCTGATATATCCTTGGATAAAGTCTTAAGATAACTGAGTACTTAAGTTTGAAGCATAAAGTCTTAAGATAACTGAATATTTAAGTTTGAAGCAGAAGGATAACTGGCATTCTTTTCCAAAATGAAATTAATTTGTTTAAAAGAATTATTAGAAGAATTTTTCTCTCTCTTGGTTTTAGTCTGCCTTTCCACAAATCAAGTATAGAGGTTAACTGTGTCTTTCCACAAATCAAATACATAGGATAATATAGGATTATATTTTGTCAAAAATAATAAAGATAATTACTACTTATTTTAATTTTTAATGAACAATTTATATATATTTATGGAGTACAAGGTGATGTTTACTACTTATTATGGATTTTTTGCATGTCTACATGCCTTGTCTATTTGAACTCCTACAATAATTCTGTGAGCTAGGAATCACTAGGCCCATTTTATTGATGAGGAAGCTCAGGAGGTTGCATAATGCGCTCAAGGCCACAGTTCATAACCTGAACCCAGATTCTTCTCACTCAGGGTTCCATATTTTTAACTACAATGCCACAGTGCAGAAAGTTCTTTACCCAGAATGCTCTTTACTTGTTAAAATTATCTATTAATGTACATAGCTGTTTTAACTATTCTCCTATTTCTACGTATAATGAATGTTAATGATTTTAGTGAGAAGATTATAGAGTTTCAAGCAGAAATTCACTCTGACATCTAAGACTAACAATTCTTTGTTATAATGATTTTTTTTTCTGAATCCCAAGTAGATTATTTTTGCCTTTTTATCATAACTTAATTATTTTTAAACATAAATTAAAAGTATATGATGATAGGCAGGGTATCTATTTATTTCTAAGAACAGTGTCTATGAAGAAAAAAAAATCAGCATGATGGGTGATTTTTAGGAGAAGAAGACAGCGTTAGATAAAATTTGAGATCACAGTTTCAAAGATGCCATTATGTGATGGGAAAAAAACACTAGACAGAGTCTTGTTAAGGGCAGTGATTGGAGAAAAATCAAAATGTTCAGTTTTGACCCCATTGAGTTATCTGCTCTGTAAGCCAGGTGCACTTACATCAGACAAAATTTAACACAATGTGAATTTTGCGTTTTTTCATCCCCTAAGGCTTTCGTACTGCACTTAGTACTTTATTATGATTTTAGTTTATAGTATACACACTAAATATTAAATTTATTACGTCTTGGTTGGGCAGATGCCCTGTAATTCACACAGTGCCAGGTAACATAGACACTGTGTAACAAAGGAATATACGGTAAGGCTTCCTTTCCAAGCATTTACAATTGGCTGGGGGTAATATACAAGCACTTAAGTTATCCAAAAAGACAGAAGTCAATTAACAATATAAATTCTGCCAACATTTATGTGAAAGACATGTTAAAGAAAATATTGCATTTGTGTAATGTTAGAAAAAATTAAATACCATATGTTAAACCTTCTCATATATTCTTCAGCCAGCTCCTCCTAAATGTTTTCTTTTGAGTCAATATTTTATGTGTAGGTCCCGTCATTCGCTTCTAACTGTTACCATTAATTTTAAGTGCACAGAACATCAATGGAAAGAATGAGTGTTTGACAGCCTCCACAAATGGAACATGTCTTTATTAAGAGCCAAACTGAAGAGGCCAAAGCCCTCTAGTTTGCTGTTTCTGGCATCTGAAGTTCAGACACAAACGACTCTGACCGGTGCTTGCAGATGTGACATCTGTCTTTGCATTTGCTCTAGGAAATGCCCTGTTAGCCCTTTCCTGGACCGTCTTGACTCTGATACCTTGCCTGGACAATCTTATTATTTGTCATCTGACTGTCTGGCTACCATGTCCTCTTCCTGTCATCCTAAACTTCCTTTCTTTATCTGAAGCCAGAACTACACTCATTCTGAAACATGCACACAAACACACCGAAATAAAAATCTTGAAATTATAGTGACCAATATATCCTTTTACATTTAGCTGATTTAAGCAGCACTGTAAATGAGGGAATCATATCTAACATGAAGTCAAGGTATTCTTATATCCAGAAATAACAAGCTTTTGATTCACTTGAGAATATTTTGAGCTGACGTCAAGGCTTTTAATATAATTTTGCTGATGCGGGAGCATAATATGACAAACAAAACACTTGAGAATGTAGAGGTATGCTCTCAAATATGTTAACATGATCAGATAATATTTAGTCCTCAAACTGGAACAGAGCAGTTAAGGTAGCATGCACTGGCAGATAATCAAACTCAGGCTCGCTAATTAAATTGTACTGCAGCTGATAACAATGTAGTTGATGATGCCCAGCATATTCCATGCTTGTCACAAATTGCTGTTACTTATGAAACAGAGCAGTAGCTTTCCACTTGAATATTTTCCAGAGCAAAGGGAACTGCGGGTATATACACATATGCTCACAAGTGCTTGCTGGCTCTTTCTAAATATTTTTAAATGGATGTTTTAATACACAGAGAAGGCTTTGGATTTTTTTTTCTGTGATTCAGCATTGTCAAGTACCCCATCATTTGCAACATTAAAGTCAGAAACTTGTCATAGCTTGTCTCCACTAGGAATATATGTGTGCATATATATCTTACACCACTTTTCACTTGTCACATATCTCAGTGGCTGGATGAGAATACAGTGCTAATTGTTCTAACTGTTGGAAAGTAGCTACACTTTAATGCATTATATCAAACAAACATTTTTACAACCCTAAAAGATCTGAGTGTGGAATGTGCTGCCCTAAGAGAGCTCTTCTCGATGCCAGAGAAGTACAAGTATACACCAGGTAGTCATGTAGCTGTTATGCTGAATTCAAATTTCAAGTACTAGGTGATGGTTAAACATGTTTTGGTTGGAGCCTAGTCACAGAACACGGAAGCTATAGGTCTGATTGGTTGGCCTACGTCATGCTGGCAAAATTCAACGTAAATAACAACTCCTATATATTTTTCTCAGAACTGTTTCCTAAGAGAGCAGAAAATCAGCTATATGAAACCATGGCTAAAGAGATAAATGGCCTCAGTACTCAAATTTGTATACCACGCTTATCTTCAACTGTAGATCACCTGAACAATAGTGAATCAACTGATTGGGAAGAATTTATCTAATGTAAACTATGTGGTCAACAATCTAAGGGATTATTCTGTGAAGAAGAAAATCTGGTTCTAATTTATACTCTGTTCTAGCTGGTCGTAGAACCTAAGGAATGGTCCGTTTCCCCTAGTATATTCTCTTGTGTCGCTATAAATGCTTTCCCAAAATGCTGATCACAAATTTTAAATTTTACCTTTTAAGTGTCTATTTGATTAGTGGCTGAATCCCTTGGTCTGCATTGTATACACGACATTCAACACAGTACCAGCCACAATGTGAATGCTCAAACATTTACCGAATATATGACTGAATGAATTTAAATCTTCTGGGGCTCAGTTTCTCCATATTGAAAATAAAGAGATACTTGCATCGTGTCTAAATATTGCTCAAATTTCTTACATCTTTAAGGGTTGTGGACTGCCATTTTATGATCCTTATTCTTCAGAAGCATAATAATGTTTAGAAACAGAGGCATGTATGAAATTACTAGAGAAAACAGATATAGCCAACAATCAAGCATTCCCTTGTAGGTTACTGAGCTCAGAAAATGAATGAATAAATTATTATTTTGCATGATGGATGCATTTGAATAATGGAAAGAATGTAAGAAGACATTTTCAGGTTAGCAGTAGAATAGTAACAGGGAAAGAAGACAGCGACAACAATGAGGATGAGCTATGCAAGGGAATGTGAAGATTTTCTCCATATCTGTTTCTCCATGTTTGCTTGATTAAAATTTCCAATTTATTCTATTAATGTTTGTTTCTCTGCCTAATTAAATGATGAAGTAAATGTCATGGCCCGGATATTTGCAACTGGCTTCATCAGAATCATTTAATTATATTTACGGGTTCCTGGAAGTTCAGATGACAAATATCACATCCCGAATCCTGAACAGCCCAAGTGACAATGCAATACTCCTAGGGAGAAAAACATGGCCATACCCATCATGCTGTGTGGAGGCTGATTTTGACAATAGAGATGCTTGCCTGCTTTCAAAGAGAAAAGGAAAAACTCCAAGTTCTTTAATTCTGAAAAGCCGGTAAATAGTTACAGCTTATAATAGTCTCTAAAATGACCATAAAGAAAATCCCAATTGATTTAATGATTAGAAGTGAAACTTGAAGTCAAGAAATTCAAAGCCTCTTTATAAAGCCATGCCCTTCACATTTATTTAAGAATATATGTGATCACAGGCACATATTGTACAAGTCCAGCATCCTTTTGCTTATCCAAGAGAATATACAGCCACATGGCACAATGCTTTTGATTAATACCACTGAAATAAAAAATGAGAAATTTAAGTGGAAATGATAGCCAACTAAATGCACACACAATAATAAAGCGTTCCATTTGTTTAAGTGAAGAATAAGAACTTTTACTTATTTTAGGTAATTTTTTGAAAAGAAAGGAAACAAATATTTTTCAACAAGTAAAACATCATATGTATGTTCTATAGTTTTGACTAAGGGTACAAAATAAAAATGTCCTGGATATTAAAGGGTCGTAAAGGAATTTTATGAACAACTGTTTGCCCACAGATTTGATTATTGGTTGATTGTAGTGAATCCATTTTATGAAAGATACCGTCTGCCAATATTTGTAAAAGGAGAAATAGACAATCTGAATAGATCTATGTCTATCATAGAAATTGAATAAATAATAACCTTACAAAACATAAAGTCCTGGGTCCTCATGTATTCACTGGGATGAATTCTACTAAACATTTAAGGAAGGAATTAGAGGAATCCTCTAAGATCTCTTTTAGAGATAAAAGCAGAGGGCATACTTCCTAACTCATTCTATGAGGCTAGCTTACTCTAATACTGAAACTAGACAAAAACATGGCAAAAAAGGAAAACTGCAGACCAATATCTGTCATGAACATTGATGCAAAAAATCTCAACAAAATGTTAGCAATTCAAATGCAACAATGTATAAAAAGAATTATACACCATGACCAACTGGCATTTATCACAGATGTGCAAGGCTAATTCAACAAGAAAAAATCAATTAATGTAATCCATCACATCAATAGGCTAAAGAATAGTCATGAATTTAGACATAGACCTTACATCCTTCCTGAAAACCAACTCAAAATGAATCATAGACCTAACTGTAAAATGCAAAACTAGAAACTTTTAGAAGCTACTATAGAAGAAAATCTAGATGACTTTGGATATGGTGGTAATTTATTAGATACAACTCCAAAGGCATGATTTATGAAAAAAAATGATAAGCTAGATTTCATTAAAATTAAAAACTTCCACACAGTGAGAGACAATATCAAGAGAATGAGCAGAAAACCCACAGACTGGGATATAATATTTACAAAAGACACATCTTGTAAAAGTCTGTTATCCAAGTTTACAAAGAACTTTTAAAACTCAACAGTAAGAATACAAGTCTGGGTGTGGTAGCTCATGTCTGCAATCCCAACACTTTGGGAGGCTGAGATGGGTGGATGACTTGAGCCCAGGAGTTCGAGACCAGCTGGGGCAACATGATGAAACCCCGTCTCTACAAAAAATTAGTTGGCCATAGTGGTGCACCTGTAGCCCCAGCTATTCTGGAGGGTGAGGTAGGAGAATCATCTAAGCCCAGGAGTTTAAGGCCACAGTGACTGCCACTGCACTTCATCCGGGGTAACAAGCGAGATCCTATCAGAAAAGAAGGAAGGAGGGAAGGAAAGAAGGAAGGAAGGAAGGAAGGAAGGAAGGAAGGAGAAAGAAAAGCAGGAGAAAGGAAGAAAGGAAGGAAGAAAGGATGGAGGGACAGAGGGAGGCAGGGAGGAAGAAAGGAAGGAAGGAAAGAAGGAAAGAACGAAAGAACAAAAGAACGAAAGAAAGAAAGAAAGAAAGAAAGAAGAGGAAGGAAGGAAGAAAGAAAGAAAGAAAGAAAGAAAGAAAGAAAGAAAGAAAGAGAAAGAAAGAAAGAAAGAAAGGGAGAGGAGGAAGGAAGGAAGGAAAGAAGGAAGGAAAGAAAGAAAAAGAAAGAAAGAAAGAAAAAAGAAAGAAAGAAAGAAAAAGGAAGGAAGGAAGGGAGAGGAGGAAGGGAGGGAGGGAGGGAGGGAGGAAGAAAGGAAGGAAGGAAGACAACCTGATTAAAAAATGAGCCAAAGAACTTAACAGACACTTCATGAAACAAGTTGTACAAATGACAAACAAGCATGTGAAGAGATGCTCCATATTACGTCATTAGGAAAATGAAAACTAAAACAATAATGAGATACCTGTTTGTGTGGCTGAAATCCAGTACACTGACAGCACCTAATGCTGGGGAAGATGTGAAGCAGCAAGAACTCCCACTCATTGCTGGTAGGAAGGCAAAATGGCACAGCAACTTTAAAAGACAGTTTGATGTTCTCTCACAAAATGAAACATACTTTTACCATAGGATCTAGCCAACACATTCTTTGATATTTACCCAAAAATGTTGAAAACTTATGCCCACACAAAAATCTTCATACGGATCCCTATAGCAGCCTTATTTATAATTGCCCACATCTGGAAGTAACCAAGATGTTCCTCAGTAGGTGAATGGATGAATAAACTGTGGTACGTCCAGGCAAAGAAATGTTCAGTGACAAAAAAAAAAAAAAAGGAGCTATGAAAAGACATCGAGGAAATATAAATGTATATTACTAAGTGAAATAAGTCAACATCAAAAGCCTATAAGACATTCTGTAAAAGGCAAAATTATGAAGACAGTAAAAAGACCAATGGTCATCAGGGATTGGAGGAGAGAGAGAGATGAGGAGACAGAACACGGGATTTTTAGGGCAGTGTATATACTGTGTGTGCACTATAATGGTGGGGACATGTCATTATATATTTGTACAAACCCATAGATCCTATAAAACCAAGAGTAACCGTGATGTAAACTATGAAGTTTCCATGACTGTGGTACGTCAATGTAGATTCATCAGTTGTAACAACGTACCACTCTGTAGGGGATACTGATAATTGGGGAGGCTGTACATGTGTCAGGACAGAAGGAATATGGGAAATCTCTGTACCTTCCTCTCAGTTCGCTGTAAACCTAAAAGTGCTCTTTAAAACAGTGAAAAATTAAAACAAGGGCAATCTGGTTGATACGGAGGATATGCAGGAAAGGTAGAGGGGGAAGCAAGATTAATTTTTGAAATTAGGATCATGAATAAAATGAAAGAGTAATATGATTATAAAGTCTCCTTCAATATCCACAGATACCTTTCTTTTTCTTAAATGTTAAATTTCTCCATGATCCCTAACATTTTATGAACCAAACATTTACAATCTTGGACTATCTGATAGTTCAGTAATATATCTGATTTTGGAGAATGCATACTAGACAGGCTTGCCTAGAAAGTTCAGAAGGAAATTCTGAAAGCGGTGTTCTTATCTTAGTGGCAAGCCCTCATTCTCCAATGGGAAAATCATGTTTGTATTTAAGCATCATTTTTAGTGTCTGCAAATGTCACACACAGACCTTCTATTTTTACTTCAATAACCTGCACATGGTGTATATTTAGTTAGAGGCCCTGCCAGCTTTGAGGAACCTATTTACCCAAGTGCAAAAATATTTTTACTTAATACATAGATTGTATACATTCACTGACTAGCTTGCCTTCTAAAGTAATGATAAGACAGTGATTGTAATTCTTTACTTTTTTTTATAATAAGGAAGAAACGAAAGTCTTTCTCTGCAGTTAAATTATCATCTGTTAACAGTGGCAATATATGCTGTGTCTTAAAATTGAATTTGGCATATTTTTAAAATGTTTAATCTTGCCTTAATGTAATTTAACAATAAAGAGAGTTGTTTTTATTTCTTTTTAAAAGTTTTTAAATCTTTATGAGTAAACAAAACAATTACCCATAATGTTACATTATAGTATGCCTATTTCTATTTTTGTACTGGTTTGTCCACAGACATGTATGTACACTTTACCAATTTGTTCTTTTTGCTTAATACTGTATTAATATAGTGTTGTAAACATTTTTCCTTATTTCCATAGTTTTAAAAAGAAATATATTAGTGTCAATAATTAAATTTATTTTGTGCTTCTTTTAATCTCCCTAATTTTGAAGCATTAATTATGCTGTTTTTATTGTTTTGCTTTCATAATGATTATCTCAAACTCCTTTTAACTTTTCTAATGTAGTTACTATTTATTTATTTTTGTTGTTACTCTAAATTATCTTCTAAGGAAAGCAGGGTATAACCTCAAAGCCATGTGGCTTCTCCTAGCTCATTATCTAAATTTTAGAATCTGAAATCCCATTTTTTAATCTTTAAATAAACTTGTTTTATTATTCAAAATGTTTATTCTACTTTTTTTTTCAAAAATGTACTCCAGTTATTTAGACTTACAGCACCTCTTCCCTTGTTAGACCCCTCACTTACTATTATAAACAATAACCATACACTTTAGTGACTGCTCTGTAATGGGAACATGGTTTAAATGGCCACCAAATGTTTTTGTTTTTTGTTTGTTCCGGTCCATAATTCAATTGGAGAGCTTATATATAATTCAACGTTTTGGAGTTCTGTTTTATATCCTGCTGTGTATTTTGGAGAAAGAATTTCTAGATGGGAAAGTGGGAATCGGTAGTTCAAAGAATGTCTTCCTATTGTTTTCACACACAAATGACACATTTCCTGAGTGTCTTGGTTAAGATCTTTTTCCTTTCAGATACCAGGCGATTAATACTCTAATTGTGATGAGGTTGAAAGGAGTCCTGATTTTAATGCCCTGAAAGTAAGTTTTCTTTATATAAAAGCATGAAGACTTTTTTATAACCTTTAAAGAACTGCACCAAACTATGAAGTGCTGACTTCTTGTGACTAATTTTGCTCGGATATCAAAAGCACATTGAATATCCAATGATACCAGTTTTTTAGTTTGCCTCATGGCTTTTACTATAAAACTTGTTCCTACTCCATTTTGTTCCTCAGTAATTTCTATTATTTGAATGTTTTCTTTCTTTTTTTATTCCACACCTGTCATTTCTGTGTCATTCTCTTCATTGTTATTTTTTTCCTTATTTATTATTAGTTCCACCTTCCATCATTTACCTTCACTTTGAAAGAATTGATTTTTACATCTGCTTTCCATAGAAATCTTACTTGTTCATTTTCAAAATTAATTCTCATAGCTGTGAAAATAGATAAAATTTTTGCCTGAAAATACTGCCTTTCATATATTGGACATTTCTAGGGGAGTATTGGCTCCAGGATTTTTCTTCTTTCTTTCGTTTTTTTATCGCCAGAATTTTTTCATGAATCTCAATTATTTGTTTCTGTTTTGTTCATGTTTCATGGAAAACTAGTACTAATTTTAAGAGAAAAAGGAAACATGGACCCTTGCTTACAAATGTTCTTCCTTCAGTCCATTAACAACACAATGCCCTCCCTTCCAATCCACTAGATTTGTCAGGGTCAGTCAGACTCTTCGTGGTATGTTTGAAGTGTAAATTAATACAATGATTCTGACAGAGAAAGAAGTTGGCAAATATATCACTTGAATTTAGAATTGAGGAGCACACTTATGTACCTCCTATCACTACTTCTCACCAAGGATTTCTCCATGTTTTCAATTGGAACTGAAAATGGAAGGAGGAGTTGCTGTTTACCAGCTAAACCACGTAAGACTTACAAATTGGGGACTGGAGATACTTTGGGGTTAGAGAGCTGCTTCTGATTAATTTTTAAATTTTTACTACAAACATATGCATCTAACTTTAGATAAAAGTGCTTACAAACATTTGTAGAAATTAGTGTAAGCGTCTGTTTGTTGTCTTCATTTTTTTTTTTTATTATACTTTAAGTTCTAGGGTACATGTGCATAACGTGCAGGTTTGTTACATATGTATACTTCTGCCATGTTGGTGTGCTGCACCCATCAACTCGTCAGCACCCATCAATTCGCCATTTATATCAGGTATAACTCCCAATGCAATCCCTCCCCCCTCCCGCCTCCCCATGATAGGCCCCGGTGTGTGATGTTCCCCTTCCCGAGTCCAAGTGATCTCATTGTTCAGTTCCCACCTATGAGTGAGAACATGCGGTGTTTGGTTTCCTGTTCTTGTGATAGTTTGCTGAGAATGATGGTTTCCAGCTGCATCCATGTCCCTACAAAGGACACAAACTCATCCTTTTTTATGGCTGCATAGTATTCCATGATGTGTATGTGCCACATTTTCTTAATCCAGTTTGTCACAGATGGACATTTGGGTTGATTCCAAGTCTTTGCTATTGTGAATAGTGCCGCAATAAACATACATGTGCATGTGTCTTTAGAGCAGCATGATTTATAATCCTTTGTGTATATACCCAGTAGTGGGATGGCTGGGTCATATGGTACATCTAGTTCCAGATCCTTGAGGAATCACCATACTGTTTTCATTAATGGTTGAACTACTTTACAATCCCACCAACAGTGTAAAAGTGTTCCTATTTCTCCACATCCTCTCCAGCACCTGTTGTTTCCTGACTTTTTAATGATTGCCATTCTAAGTGGTGTGAGATGGTATCTCATTGTGGTTTTGATTTGCATTTCTCTGATGGCCAGTGATGATGAGCATTTTTTCATGTGTCTGTTGGCTGTATGAATGTCTTCTTTTGAGAAATGTCTGTTCATGTCCTTTGCCCACTTTTTGATGGGTTTCTTTGTTTTTTTCTTGTAAATTTGTTTGAGTTCTTTGTAGATTCTGGATATTAGCCCTTTGTCAGATGAGTAGATTGCCAAAATTTTCTCCCATTCTGTAGGTTGCCTGTTCACTCTGATGGTAGTTTCTTTTGCTGTGCAGAAGCTCTTTAGTTTAATGAGATCCCATTTGTCAATTTTGGCTTTTGCTGCCGTTGCTTTTGGTGTTTTAGACATGAAGTCCTTGCCCATGCCTATGTCCTGAATGGTACTACCTAGGTTTTCTTCTAGGGTTTTATGGTATTAGGTCTAACATTTAAGTCTCTAATCCATCTTGAATTAATTTTCATATAAGGCGTAAGGAAAGGATCCAGTTTCAGCTTTCTACTTATGGTTAGCCAATTTTCCCAGCACCATTTATTAAATAGGGAGTCCTTTCCCCATTTCTTGTTTCTCTCAGGTTTGTCAAAGATCAGATGGCTGTAGATGTGTGGTATTATTTCTGAGGACTCTGTTCCGTTCCATTGGTCTATATCTCTGTTTTGGTACCAGTACCATGCTGTTTTGGTTACTGTAGCCTTGTAGTATAGTTTGAAGTCAGGTAGCGTGATGCCTCCAGCTTTGTTCTTTTGACTTAGGATTGTCTTGGCAATGCGGGCTCTTTTCTGGTTCCATATGAACTTTAAAGCAGTTTTCTCCAGTTCTGTGAAGAAACTCATTGGTAGTTTGATGGGGATGGCATTGAATCTATAAATAACCTTGGGCAGTATGGACATTTTCACGATATTGATTCTTCCTATCCATGAGCATGGTAAGTTCTTCCATTTGTTTGTGTCCTCTTTGATTTCACTGAGCAGTGGTTTGTAGTTCTCCTTGAAGAGATCCTTTACATCCCTTGTAAGTTGGATTCCTAGGTATTTTTTTCTCTTTGAAGCAATTGTGAATGGAAGTTCATTCCTGATTGGCTCTCTGTTTGTCTGTTACTGGTGTATAAGAATGCTTGTGATTTTTGCACATTAATTTTGTATCCTGAGACTTTGCTGAAGTTGCTTATCAGCTTAAGGAGATTTTGGCTGAGACAATGGGGTTTTCTAAATATACAATCATGTCATCTGCAAACAGGGACAATTTGACTTCTTCTTTTCCTAACTGGATACCCTTTATTTCTTTCTCTTCCTGATAGCCCTAGCCAGAACTTCCAACACTATGTTGAATAGGAGTGGTGAGAGAGGGCATCTCTATCTTGTGCCAGTTTTCAAAGGGAATGCTTCCAGTTTTTGCCCATTCAGTATGATATTGCCTGTGGGTTTGTCATAAATAGCTCTTATTTATTTTGAGGTACGTTCCATCAATACCGAATTTATTGAGCATTTTTAGCATGAAGGGCTGTTGAATTTTGTCAAAAGCCTTTTCTGCATCTATTGAGATAATCATGTGGTTCTTGTCTTTGGTTCTGTTTATATGCTGGATTACATTTATTGATTTGCGAATGTTGAACCAGCCTTGCATCCCAGGGATGAAGCCCACTTGATCATGGTGGATAAGCTTTTTGATGTACTGCTGAATCCGGTTTGCCAGTATTTTATTGAGAATTTTTGCATCGATGTTCATCAGGGAAATTGGTCTAAAATTCTCTTTTTTTGTTGTGTCTCTGCCAGGCTTTGGTATCAGGATGATGTTGGCCTCATAAAATGAGTTAGGGAGGATTCCCTCTTTTTTAATTGATTGGAATAGTTTCAGAAGGAATGGTACCAGCTCCTCTTTGTACCTCTGGTAGAATTCTGCTGTGAATCCATCTGGTCCTGGACTTTTTTTGGTGGGTAGGCTCTTAATTATTGCCTCAATTTCAGAGCCTGCTATTGGTCTATTCAGGATTCAACTTCTTCCTGGTTAGTCTTGGAAGAGTGTAAGTGTCCAGGAAATTATCCATTTCTTCTAGATTTTCTAGTTTATTTGCATAGAGGTGTTATAGTATTCTCTGATGGTAGTTTGTATTTCTGTGGGGTCGGTGGTGATATCCCCTTTATCATTTTTTATTGCGTCTATTTGATTCTTCTCTCTTTTCCTCTTTATTGATCTTGATAGCAGTCTGTCGATTTTGTTGATCTTTTCAAAAAACCAACTCCTGGATTCATTGATTTTTTGGAGGGTTTTTTGTGTCTCTATCTCCTTCAGTTCTGCTCTGATCCTTAGTTATTTCTTGCCTTCTGCTAGCTTTTGAATGTGTTTGCTCTTGCTTCTCTAGTTCTTTTAATTGTGATGTTAGAGTGTCAATTTTAGATCTTTCCTGCTTTCTCTTGTGGGCATTTAGTGCTATACATTTCCCTCTACACACTGCTTTAAATGTGTCCCAGAGATTCTGGTATGTTGTATCTTTGTTCTCATTGGTTTCAAAGAACATCTTTATTTCTGCCTTCATTTCGTTATGTACCCAGTAGTCATTCAGGAGTAGGTTGTTCAATTTCCATGTAGTTGAGCGGTTTTGATTGAGTTTCTTAGTCCTGAGCTCTAGTTTGATTGCACTGTGGTCTGAGAGACAGTTTGTTATAATTTCTGTTCTTGTACATTTGCTGAGGAGTGCTTTACTTCCAATTATGTGGTCAATTTTGGAATAAGTGTGATGTGGTGCTGAGAAGAATGTATATTCTGTTGATTTGGGGTGGAGAGTTCTATAGATGTCTATTAGGTCTGCTTGGTGCAGAGATGAGTTCAATTCCTGGATATCCTTGTTAACTTTCTGTCTCGTTGATCTGTCTAATGTTGACAGTGGAGTGTTGAAGTCTCCCGTTATTATTGTATGGGAGTCTAAGTCTTTTTGTAAGTCTCTAAGGACTTGCTTTATGAATCTGGGTGCTCCTGTATTAGGTGCATATATATTTAGGAGAGTTAGCTCTTCCTGTTGAATTGATCCCTTTACCATTATGTAATGGCCTTCTTTGTCTCTTTTGATCTTTGATGGTTTAAAGTCTATTTTATCAGAGACTAGGATTGCAACCCCTGCTTTTTTTTGTTCTCCATTTGCTTGGTAGATCTTCCTCCATCCCTTTATTTTGATCCTATGTATGTCTCTGCATGTGAGATGGGTCTCCTGAATACAGCAGACTGATGGGTCTTGACTCTTTATCCAGTTTGCCAGTCTGTGTCTTTTAATTGGAGCATTTAGTCCATTAACATTTAAGGTTAATATTGTTATGTGTGAACTTGATCCTGCCATTATGATATTAACTGGTTATTTTGCTCGTTAGTTGATGCAGTTTCTTCCTAGCCTCGATGGTCTTTACATTTTGGCATGTTTTTGCAATGGCTGGTACCGCTTGTTCCTTTCCATGTTTAGGGCTTCCTTCAGGGTCTCTTGTAAGGCAGGCCTGGTGGTGACAAAATCTCTAAGCATTTGCTTGTCTGTAAAGGATTTTATTTCTCCTTCACTGATGAAACTGAGTTTGGCTGGATATGAAATTCTGGATTTAAAATTCTTTTCTTTAAGAATGTTGAATATTGGCCCCCACTCTCTTCTGGCTTGTAGAGTTTCTCCCGAGAGGTCTGCTGTTAGTCTGATGGGCTTCCCTTTGTGGGTAACCCGACCTTTTTCTCTGGCTGCCCTTAAGATTTTTTCCTTCATTTCAACTTTGGTGAATCTGGCAATTACGTGTCTTGGAGTTGTTCTTCTCGAGGAGTATCTTTGTGGCACTCTCTGTATTTCCTGAATTTGAATGTTGGCCTGCCCTACTAGGTTGGGGAAGTTCTCCTGGATGATATCCTGAAGAGTGTTTTCCAACTTGGTTCCATTTTCCCCCTCACTTTCAGGCACCCCAATCAGATGTAGATTTGGTCTTTTTACATAATCCCATACTTCTTGCAGGCTTTGTTCATTTCGTTTTCTTCTTTTTGCTTTTGGTTTCTCTTCTTGCTTCATTTCATTCATTTGATCCTCAATCGCTGATACTCTTTCTTCCAGTTGATCAAGTCGGTTACTGAAGCTTGTGCATTTGTCACGTATTTCTTGTGTCATGGTTTTCATCTCTGCCAGTTCGTTTATGGCCTTCTCTGCATTAATTATTCTAGTTATCAATTCTTCCACTCTTTTTTCAAGATTTTTAGTTTCTTTGCGCTGGGTACGTAATTCCTCCTTTAGCTCTGAGAAGTTTGATGGACTGAAGCCTTCTTCTCTCATCTCGTCAAAGTCATTCTCCATCCAGCTTTGATCCGTTGCTGGTGATGAGCTGCATTCCTTTGCAGGAGGAGATGCACTCTTATTTTTTCCATTTCCAGCTTTTCTGCCCTGCTTTTTCCCCATCTTTGTGGTTTTATCTGCCTCTAGTCTTTGATGATGGTGATGTACTGATGGGGTTTTGGTGTGGGTGTCCTTCCTGTTTGTTAGTTTTCCTTCTAAGAGTCAGGACCCTCAGCTGTAGGTCTGTTGGAGATTGCTTGAGGTCCACTCCAGACCCTGTTTACCTGGGTATCAGCAGCAGAGGCTACAGAAGATAGAATATTGCTGAACAGCGAGTATACCTGTCTGATTCTTGCTTTGGAAGCTTCCTCTCAGGGGTGTACTCCACCGTGTGAGGTGTGGGGTGTCAGTCTGCCCCTAGTGGGGAATGTCTCCCAGTTAGGCTACTCAGGGGTCAGGGACCCACTTGAGCAGGCACTCTATCTGTTCTCAGCTCTCAACCTCCGTGTTGGGAGATCCACTGCTCTCTTCAAAGCTGTCAGACAGAGTCATTTGGGTCTGCACAGGCCTCTGCTGCTTCCCCTGTTGTTTTTTAGCTGTGCCCTGTCCCCAGAGGTGGAGTCTACAGAGACAGGCAGGTTTCCTTGAGCTGCTGTGAGCTCCACCCAGTTCGAGCTTCCCAGCGGCTTTGTTTACCTACTTAAACCTCAGCAATGGCGGGCGCCCCTCCCCCAGCCTCGCTGCTGCCGTTTCAGTTAGATCGCAGACTGCTGTGCTAGCAATGAGGGAGGCTCCGTGGGCGTGGGACCCTCCCGGCCAGGTGTGGGTATAATCTCCTGGTGTGCCCGTTTGCTTAAAGCGCAGTATTGGGGTGGGAATTACCCAATTTTCCAGGTGTTGTGTGTCTCAGTTCACCTGGCTAGGAAAAGGGATTCCCTTCCCCCTTGCGCTTCCCAGGTGAGGCAATGCCTCGCCCTTCTTCAGCTCTCGCTGGTCAGGCTGCAGCAGCTGACCAGCACCCATTGTCTGGCACTGCCCAGTGAGATGACCCCAGTACCTCAGTTGAAACTGCAGAAATCACCGGTCTTCTGTGTCGCTCGCGCCGGGAGTTGGAGACTGGACTTTTTTGTGTGTGTGTGTGTGTGTGTGTGTGTGAGACGGAGTCTCGCTCTGTCACCCAGGCTGGAGTGCAGTGGCCGGATCTCAGCTCACTGCAAGCTCCACCTCCCGGGTTTACGCCATTCTCCTGCCTCAGCCTCCCGAGTAGCTGGGACTACAGGCTTGGCTTCTCCCTCTTCTTTCCCAAGCCACCCTCTTCACACTCCCCTCCACTGGTAACTCATGTGACAGCCTAGTATATATCAGTGTATACTTTCTCCATGTTTTCTTTTCTAAAACGGAATGAGACTTTACATACCCATCTGCATCTTTGCATATTCAACAACTCTTTGTGGAAAGCTATCCAAGTGAAATGATTTATTCTTGTTAATGACTACATGGTATAATGTATGCATGATGTTTCACTGTATGCTTGTACCATAATTTGTTCAGTCATTCCCTTGTTGAAGTGTTTTATCCCTGTGAGAAATGTTGTATCCTGGTACTTTGACTCCTATGGGATATATTTCTAGAAGTGGGGTTTTCAGATCAAAAGACAAATGATTTTTAATTTAATAGGTTATATATTTCTGCACCCAAAGCTGCTAAATATCCTATAATGGCAACGTATTGTAATAACCTTTACCTGATCTCTGTCAGCAATACAATTTGAAAAAGTTTTTTTAAATAGTCTGATTGGTAGAAAGCATATCTTGCTAATTTAATTGGCATTTCTCCGCCTTTTGGTTACTTCTTTCTAATCTGAGCTTTTCATTTCTTAAAACTTATACTTTAAATATTAATCCTTTGTTTTCTGAATTGCGATTTTTTTAACCAATCTATGGTTTATCTAGGGCTTTTTTTCCTGGTATTTTTCGAGGTCTTGATCTTAACGCTATTCTATGATAATAGAATGTTATTGAAAACTCTGCAAAATATGTAAATGGTTGTTATTATTTGCAATTGTAGCTCATATTTCATTTTCTGTTTGCAATGGAGTTTATTAACAAGATGGTCTCACAACTTTCACTCAGTTTACTCTTTTTCCTGCATATCCTGATTTTTTTATTCTCTCTCATAATAGAGTCTTATTACTTTACTCAGAGTGAGTGGGGAATAGATAAAAAACAACTTTTTGATATTGTAAGAAATAGTCCTTCCTGAAGTCTGAATTGTACTTTCAAAAGTTCCTTTTTAATGTAATATATTTTAATTTTTTAGCAAAGATAAAATAGGTTTTCTTTCTATTAATACAAAGGAAAAGGAATAATTTTTACATCATTGAGTTCTATTTTGAAAATCATCTTAGATTCCATATGACAGTGACAAATTAACATCTGTTAAATATTTTTACCATGCAGTAGGCATAGTGCTTTCCATACCATGTATTGTTTGATCCTTAAAACAATACCACGAAGAAGGAATTATCATAATTTTACAGTAGAGGAAACTGAACTCAAAATAACTTGCCAACATCACATAATTAATAAAGATTAGATAAGATTTTAAGCAAATACTATCCTTACTCCTGTAGCCCTCTCCGTGTGAGTTTAACAGAACAAACAGTTGAATCGCACAATCAAGTTACAAAATCAAAAGAGCTACCTGCAAACAGTTCTGAGAACTGCCCACCCACCTGGCCTGAGCATTTACAATATAAAAAAGAAAATTGCTGTGCGTGGCTCCCTTGTTATTTTGTTAAAGCCTTCAAATGAATAACTGAAGAACTATATGGTCACAGAAAATGAAGTTTACTTTCCATCTAGTCATTCAGGAAGGTGAAGCTCCCAGTTTGGGTGCGTAGATTGTCATGAATTTATCAAAGCTTTCCACTGAATATGATTTTCAAGTGAATGTTTTAAAGTACTTCACATCAGAGAGAAGTCCTGGAAAAGGGACCCAGCCTCTGCCAGGCGTTCCTACACTTCCCTTTCCAGGTTATGTAGGGTGGGGCTTCTCAGTTGTGCTCTGTGCAGCACATCGCTCTTGGGCCTCTTTGCTGGAAAGACATAGTTCATAGTTCAATATTTGATTTTCTGAGAGCACATATTGTTTTTCAAAGTGGCTATATCGGCTCACTCTTGACAAAAGTGCCCAAATGTTGTCAGTTCCCAGTGTCCTCGGTAGCATTTGACAGGTGTGAAATGTAACTGGTTGCTGTTTAAATTTTTTGCTATTCATTTTTCAATAGGATTTCCTGAAATATTCTTCTTGACTCTTTGGAGACTCTTTTTATTTCTATTATTATTTTCTTCTTGATCTACACATTACAAAGATTTCCTCCCTCCTTATCTTTCTATCTCTGGTATCTGTCTATACA
Organism: Trachypithecus francoisi; assembly: GCF_009764315.1. NCBI lineage: Eukaryota > Metazoa > Chordata > Mammalia > Primates > Cercopithecidae > Trachypithecus > Trachypithecus francoisi. The sequence goes on from NW_022681460.1 coordinate 62,344,241, forward strand.
GGACATTTTCCCTTAGTCATGACTTCTACTGTCCCATGGTATCAGAGTTTGTCCTTCTCTCTGTGTCTTGAACTAAAAACTCCCAATATCTACTTGGTCTAGTGTGATGGTTCATATTGAGTGTCAACTTGATTGGAATGAAGGATGCCAAGTATTGTTCCTGGGTGTGTCTGTGAGAGTGTTGCTAAAGGAGATTAACATTTGAGTCAGTGAACTGGGAGAGGAAGACCCATCCTCAATGTGGGTGGGCACCATCTAATCAGCTGCCAGTGTGGCCAGGATAAAAGCAGGCAGAGGAACGTGAAAGGACTGTACTGGCTAAGTCTTCTTGCCTCCATCTTTCTCCTGTGCTGGATGCTTCCTGACCTCCAACATTGGACTCCAGGTTCTTCAGCTTTTGGACCACAGACTGAAGGCTGCACTGTCAGCTTCCCTACTTTTGAGGTTTTGGGACTCAGATTGACTTCCTTGCTCTTCAACTTGCAAATGGTCTATTGTGGGACTTCACCTTGTGATCATGGAGTCAATACTCTTTAATGAAATCCTTTTCATATAGACATCTATCCTATTAGTCCTCTAGAGAAAACTCACACTAGTACAACTAGTTCATCATTGTCCTTCCTGTTTAGCAAAGTTCTCATGTTACTTCACCTTAAGACCATTTTCTAGCTTTAGTTGGAAACTGGATTATATAGTTTTTCATAAAAAATCAAGTCTGGGGTTATGGTGGCAGGACCAGTTAATTCCTACAAGGAACTTTATGCAGAAGACAGATGGAGGTGCAAATCTTTTAGAAGGGGATGGTGAACAGGACAGACACTGTGAAGCTTCAGCTTTTCAGGAGGAAGCCCCATGCATCTAATCCAAACTGTTAGTAAAACTGGTAATAAAGTTTGGTTTGTGTTTCCTTATATTTGTGATTTAAAGGTTGTATGAATAATATCTCATTTTTAAAAAAATTTTACATTCATGTTTTATTTCTTCTGGAAGTTGTTTTTCTGTATGATATGAGGTAGAGATCTAAAAGCAATTGTTCCCATACATTTATTAAATACTGCACCTATTTATTTGAACTATATTGATATTAACATATTTGATTTGTATCTATTTGGCTTATTTTAGGAACTTTGTTAAACCGATCCTTTTATTCTGGCATCAGTACTTTTCAAGTGGTACCACCTGGTAATACATTACTATTCTCTTGAAAAATGCTGGATTGTGTAAGACTTTGTACAAAAATATTAGCTTTATTGTGTGTTCAGGAGAACATTAATTTTATCTGGGAATACATTTGCGAAATTATTGTGTAATTCACCTTGTAAACAAAAGTTAAGTATGGATATTTGTTTTTAAAGCAAGTCTAATATAAAAGTCAAGTTTCAGTTTGAAAGACCTTTATGGGATGCTATGGAACTTGTTTCATGAAACATTAATTCACAAGTAATGTACAATTAAATAGCAACAAAAAGATAATAAATCTAGACATGATTTGAGTGAACTACTGGTAGTGATATCATGAAAAGGCTGATCATCTTCCATCTCTTTGCTGAGAAGTCTGGCTAGCATGCAGCCCTTACCAGTTGATGGCCATGTTTTTTTATCTGAGCTCATTTAAATGCATTTTTAAGAGTCTAGACAATGAGGAATAGATGGCTGTAGCTGCTCTCTCTGTGGTACATAGGCATGATCACATTGGATGATTTCACCTAGAAAATACAAGGACATCAGAGTATAACTTGACCTAAAACCCCAAATATTCAGCATTTTGATTTATTCATACTAATGCATATACTCTTCATCGTTTGTCTGGATAATTAAAAAATATCAGTATAGAGTACACTATTGAGATTTAAATGAGTATAGAATATCCAAGTGGAATATTATTGAAATGGAGGATTAGTGGAAGAGAAATGAAAGCACAGAAAGTCTGCAGTAAGAAAAGGGAATATTGGAATTTAAATTTTTAGAAGGTAAAACAGACAAGTAAAAACATGATGTAGTTATGGAAGAAACTATCTGAATTTACTATCTTTAAAAATGTTTATAGTCAAGGAGACCAAGAATCTTAAATCATGTGTCTATTTCTAGCAGCTTCGTACAGTACACATTTCACTAACTCTTTCCCTGAAATAAATAAAGAAAAAAACTAAAATGATTGGATAAAATATTTTTAAAAATTTTGAATACATTAATGAGCTGATAAAAAAGTGAGAAATCCACAAAGGCCCAAAACTAAATAAAAAATGAAAGTCAGAAAGCTAAATGGAGCAATGAAGTAAGTTTTTGCCTTGTGGACATTTATTAACCTGGGATAGCACAAACTTTGGATCCCATGGGTTATGAGACACAGAGATCAGGAGACAAAGCCCCAAAGACAACTAGAATTTGTGGAACTCTAAGAATAATCAGCAAAAATATTAAAAATAAACAATCAAACACACTAATTTAAAACAAATAGCTAAATAAAGACTGCATCTTTTGTTCATCAAGAGTGAGCAAGAAGTAGACCCACTGTACAGAAGAGATCTGAAAGATGGTAAGTACTTTTTGAAACCTTCATGTGATAGGAAAGGAAGTGAACCCTTGTAGAGGCTTGCAGCCTGAATGCACACTACATGGAAGATGCAAATATATAAAGTGGTTCCAGTGCCTGACACGATTTGGATCTGTGTCCCTCCTAAATCTCATGTCAAATTGTAATTCCCAGTGTTGGAGGTTGGGTCTGGTGGGAGGTGATTGGATCATGAGGGTGGTTTCTCATAAATTAATTAGCACCATCCCCTTTGGTGCTATTCTGGTGATAGTGAGTGAGTTCTCATGAGATCTGGTTGTTCAAAAGTGTGCAGCACCTCCTACTTTCTTGGTTGCTCCTGCTCCAGCCATGTAAAAAGAGGAGCCTGCTTCCCCTTTGCCTTCCACTGTTACTGTAAGTTTCCTAAAGCCTTCCCAGAAGCCAAGCAGTTGGCAGCATCAGGTTTCCTGTACAGCTTGCGGAACCATGAACCCATTTAACCTCCCTTTTTTATAAGTTACCCAGGTATTTCTTTACAGGAGTGCGGGAACAGACTAATAGAGTGTCTCAGTGAGTTGGCTCAAAGCAAATGCAAATCTTCTGAGAATGAACCTCATTTAATCACAAGCCTATAATAGTTTTCGTGTGTAAATCCTCAGGAAATAAAATCTCTTAGTGGAGAAAAACAAAACAAAACAAAACAACACCAACCAAGATCACAAGGCAGTATGAGTAGGAATCTACTGGAATAAAAAAAAAATTGAAAAAAAAAATAGCCTTCAAATATTGGTTTATCTAATAAAAACCATAAAATAAAGAAGTTTAATATATTTTTAAAATAGAAAAAGAAATATGAAGTAGAAAAACAAAGAATGATCTGACAAAGAGAAGGAATAGATTACTTTCAAAGGAATAACAACTAGGTTGATGGGTAATTTCTTAACAGAAACTATAAAAGCCAGATGACAGTGAAAGAAATGCCAAATTTTAAAAATTTGATTATTCTATGGGTACTTCCAGGTTTCAAATGAAATAATCAAAGCCTTGAAGCTTTTTAAATGCTTGCAAAAAACCTAGGGAAATGTATTATGTGTTGATTCAGTATTCATGGTTACGACTTAAGCTTTTTATTCATAAAAACGTTAAAAATGAAAGAAAAGACCTTTATTGTCAATTTCATAGATCGAATTCACTGACCGCAGCTCTAAGATCAATCAGAAACTGTTTTTTCTTGGTTATAATGAAATTTTGAATTTGCATGACAAATCGAAGAATAATGTTTTCCTCTAATAAATTAAAATCTGATTTTTAGTAGTGCTCTGTGCAAGGGCAAAGTTAGCCTCTGATTGAGGCTCTTATTTTTTTTTTTAACACGCATGATTGATAAACTAATTCAAGGATGACACTAATTGCTTTTTTTTTTTTTTTGAGAAACACAAAATAGTGGTCTTCTCCTCTGATATGGTTTTACTAAGTATTCCGTCACTCTTCAGTTTAGAAAGAGCTGAATTACTCAAAGAAAAAAAACAACAAAGCATTCTGTACTTCATCAGGTAGAACTTTTAGTTTTATGTCCTTACTGTTCAGACTCACAGCAAACATTTCTGCTATAGTGAAGTGCCTGGATTTCAGAGATCTTAATGTGATCTGTAACTGTTTCTCCAATTCCCACACCTTGCACGTAGGTTCAGAAGCTCAAATGTTGGAAAGGAACCAGAATTGTTATTGTACCCTGTGACTTAAGCAGGATATACACAGTCAAAAGAAGCTACTCACTAGAAGTTCATCTATATTAAACAATTTACATAATTTTTCTATTAGTCCATTTTCACACTGCTGATAAAGACATACCCGAGACTGGGCAATTTACAAAAAAAAAAAAAGAGGTTCAATTGGACTTACAGTTTCACATGGCTGGGAAGCCTCACAATCATGGCGGAAGGCAAGGAGGAGCAAGTCACATCTTATATGGAGGACAGCAGGCAAAGAGAGAGAACCTTGTGCAGGGAAACTCCCCTTTTTAAAAAACAGCAGATCTCATGAGACTTATTCACTATCATGAGAACAGCATGGGAAAGACCTGCCCCCATTATTCAGTTGCCTCCCACTGGGTGCCTCCCACAACATGTGGGAATTCAAGATGAGATTTTGGTGGGGACACAGACACACCATATCAATTCTCATACAGGAAATTAAGCAACGTAAGCATTAAAAAGTATTTAGACAATGGTAAATACACTCAGTCAGAAGAGAATCTTGAGATTCTACTAGCAAATGAAGATATAATATTTTATAAACACAAAAACTTTAGAGTACTTTCATTTGTAAATATGTTCAATTTAACCTAAAGGAGTTAGAAAATAGTAAAGTAAAATTCTTTTTTAAATAAAACTCTACTAAAGCTTAAAAAATAATTTCAAATGTTATTGAGAAATCCTAACCAGAGCAATCAGGCAAGATAATGAAATAAAAGACATCCAAATAGGAAAAGATGAAGTTAAACCATCTCTCTTTGCTGACAATATAATTCTATTACCTAGAAGACCCTAAAGACTCTGCCTAAAGGACCTTGGAACTGACAAATGACTTCAGTAAAGTTTCAGGATATAAAATCAACATACAAAAATCAGTAGTATTTCTGTACACTAATAATGCTTTCGCTAAAAGACAAATCAAGAACATAATACCATTTAGAATAGCCATACACACACCCCCCAAACCTCCCATTTCCCCCAACTCCACACACATACATAGAAATACATCTAACCAAGGAGGTTAAAGGTCTCCATAAGGATAACTACACAACACTGCTGAAATAAATCAGAGATGACACAAACAAATGGAAAAAATTCCATACTCATGGATTTAAAGAATCAATACCGTAAAATGGCTATATTGCCCAAAGCAATCTACAGATTAAATTACTAACCCCAATGTTTACAGAATTAAACAAAATCTATTCTAAAATTAATATGAAACCCAAAAAAGCCTGAATAGATAAAGCAATTCTAAGAAAGAAGAACAAAGCTAGAGGCATCACATTACCCAACTTTAGACTATAAGGCTACAATAATTACAACAGCATGACACTGGTTCAGAAACAGACACATAGACCAATGGAACAGAATAAGACCAAGAAATAAACCCACACATGTGAAATCATCTGATCTTCAACAAAATCGACAAAAATAAGCAATAGAGAAAGGACTCGCTTTAAATAAATAGTGCTGGGATAACTGGGTAGCCATATGCAGAATGAACCTGACCTCTACCCCTTACCATATACAAATCTTAAGATGGATTAAGGATTTAAATGTAAGACCTCAACCTATAAAAATTCTGGAAGACAACCTAGGAAATATCCTTCTTGTCATGGGCTTTGGCAAAAAATGTATGACTAAGTCCCCAAAAGCAAGCGCAACAAAAACAAAAATTGACAAGTGGGACCTAATTAGACTAAAGAGTTCTGCATAGGAAAAAAAAAAAATTACCAACAGAATGAACAGACAGCCTAGAGAATGGGAGAAAATATTTGCAAACTATACATTTGAAAAAGATCTAATATCCAGAATCTACAAGAAACTTAAACAAACCAACAAGCAAAAAATAAATAATCCAATCTAAAAGTGGGCAAACGACATGAACAGATACTTCTCAAGACATACAAGCAACCAATAAACATATGAAAAAATGCTCAACATAGCTAATTATCAGAGAAATGTAAATCAGAATAACAAAGAGATACTATCTCACACCAGTCAGAATGGCTATTACTAAAAAGTCAACAAAATAACAGATGCTGACAAGGCTGCATAGAAAAGAAATGCTTTTGATGGAAATGCAAACTAGTTCAGCCACTGTATAAAGCAGTTTGGAGATTTCTTAAAGAACTTAAAACAGAACTACCATTCAACCCAGCAATGCCACTACTGGGTATATATACCCAAGGGAAAATAATTCATTCTATCAATAAGACACTTGCAATCATATATTCATTACAACACTGTTCACAATAACAAAGATATGGAATCAACCTAGATGCCCAACAATAGTGAATTGGATGAAGAAGTTGTACACCATAGAATACTATGCAGCCATAAAAAGAAGAAAATCATGTCCTTTACAGCAACGTGGATGCAGCTGGAGGCCATTATCCTAAACAAATTAACACAAGAACAGAAAACCACATACCACATGTTCTCATTTATTAGTGAGAGCTAAATGTTGAATACACATAAAGATAAGGATGAGAGAACAGTAGGCACCGGGGACTACTAGACAGGGGTACATGGGATGAAAAACTACCTAATGGGTACTATGCTCACCACCTGGTTGATGGGACCATCTGTATCCCAAACTTCAGCATCACATACTATACCCATGTAACAACCCTGCACTTGTACCCACTGAATCCCCCAAAAAAAGTTATTCAAAGGAAAAGTAAAAAAAAAATCCTCAGATGAGTGGGCAATAATAGCTTTATTTATAAGTAAATTGTAGAGAAAATATTCCTTGTCTTACCTCATTAGAATAAAACTTATATGATATTGAATTTTGTAATCTATAATTCACTAAATATTGCTCTCATTATTGAAACTGGATCTTGGATTTTCTGTTCCTCAAAAAGAATTGGCTTCTTCAAATCTTTTCCCTGCAAATCTTCATGGAAATAGACCCCACAATAGGCAAGTTTTTGTTTTGTTTATTTTATTTTTTATTTTTCCATTTCATATAATATGATGTTATAATAATATTAAATGGATTTAAATGAAAATATTAATATAATTCTACCAGTGTGACCCTGCTGGTCTCCTTCCTAGATTTTTTTCTTTCAACCAGTAATTAGCATAAATAGAGTCAGGTGGGGTTTTACATAGTTGAAATCAGTGCATTGCTTGTGTGTGTATGTTGATATTACCATGACATATCAACACTTTTAAAAACATTGTCGAATTATAGCTTAAATAAATTAGCGTTTTTTTCTAACTAATTTGACAAAAACAATAAATTTATAAACCAATATAAATATCAGAGTTAGCATAGTAGTATGATTAAAAGAATGAATTCTGGTGATAGACTACCCGGATTAAATTCTAAATCAGCTCCTTGGACAAGTTACTTCTTTGTGCCTGATCTTCTTTGAATTCATCTGTAAAATGGACATATTTTGTCACTTTCATTAGGGAATTGTTATGAAGATTAAATGAGATGTAAAAAATGGAAAGGCCTTAGAAAACTTCCTGACTCATAATAGATGAAAGTATTAGGCATCAATATTTAGTCAACAGAGAAATGAACATAAAAAAAGGGCAAACTATTTGGGTACAACCTTATTAAGGTGCTTACACTACATTAATATTTTTTCTGCAAAATGAAATTGTTCTAATAATATGCAATATAATTTTACTTTATATATTTTCCATAATATTATTTCACACAGTTTTTCATTATTGCAAAGCCTTTAATCTTGTAAAAGCCACATATCATTCCATCTGGTTGATATATATTACAATATTTAGATTGTTTCAGTTTATCATTGTAAATATTATAAATTTCTTTGTCATAATATCTTTTTACTTCTCATGATTTGTTTCTTTAAATTCCCAGAAGTGGTATTACTGAGCCAAAGGGCATGGACTTTTTCAAACCCGTTTTATGTCCAAATTTTACTCAAGAAAGACACAGGAAATAAAAACAAGTGGAACTATGGAAGGACAAGTCTCTGGAGGGAGGAGGTGGAAAAATGCTCATGGAATTAAGGTAAACTGGAACGAGAACAACAAAGGGAGGACAGGCACACACAGGAGATGGAAAGAGAGACAGAAGACTTCGCAAATTTGCTTTGGGCCATCTGTGAGCTTTCTTTCTCATTCATTCACAACTGGAATTCATATCAGAAGTAAGACTGGAATCACACAACTTTTGATATAAATAAACTTTTTGTTGGAAGATATGGTGGATAATGATCAAGAAATTCACAAAGCTTTGGAGCACTGAGATAGCAAAGTAGATACATGACACCTAAGCATTGACTGGTAAGTATGACAATGAGATCATTTAATTGAAATCCCAAGCCCTGGGCAAATATCTTAGAAGAGCCACACTCTCATAAAGGTTGACAGGGGTTATATGTGTGTGTGTGTGTGTGTGTGTACACATATATATGTATGTATATGTATGTATGTGTATATATGTGTATGGATATGTACATATACATTCATATATATGCTCCTATGTTTTCCAAGGGGGGCCAGGCTTGACAGTGACTTTCGGCAGGAAGAACCAAGGAAAGGGAAGTCATCTAATAGATTTAAAATCAGAACTTTGAGGTCCTCTACAAAATCAGAGACCTAAAAATCTGGCAGCCATGGACATTTCCATGTGAAATTTTCAAGGGGGAACATGAGGGAATTTGTCTGATTCGAGGCCTAGGACATATGAATTATTGGTATGGATACCTTCCTATGCACCCCCCTAGCAAATGCTTAATTTGTCTTTGTGTCTGAGATGATAACCATTTAATGCAAACTATACATGGAAGTTGGGAAACCTTAGAGTGGAGAACATAAAAGCTTACAAAAAAGTGCCTTTGTGCTCAAGCTCCATGGAGAGAGGGAAGAATCCCTAGAGAAAAGAAATGAACTTAAAAGAAGTTAGAGAATCAAAACCAGCATCAAGAAATTGTCAGCAAGGGAACATGATGGGAAGAGAGAATTCTCAAATAATTGTTTACTATACAATGATGATTACTATTTATTGAAGCTTTGCTACTATAGAGCATGATCATAACTTCTCCTATTTTAGTACTGTGATTAAGCATCTCTGTTTTAGAAATGAGGAATACTAAGATTTAGAGGTATTAGTTAATTTGCCCAAGATTGCATATCTATTAAGTGGCAAAGAAAGGATTTGAACTCAGACTGTTTTGCCCTGAAAAAGCAACTAATCACTCCTATGAAATATTGAACCTTTTTTTTTTTTTTTTTTGAGACAGAGTCTCGCTCATTGTCCAGTCTGGAGAAGCACCAGCTTGCACTGAGAGAAATGAGAAGAACTGCAGCAGAGCTTCAGAACTGTGATCAATTACAAAGTAAATGGTCATCGATGAATTAACGCTTCAGATAAATTTTGAGGTAGATGACCTTGTTAGTCCCTTTCAATGAGAAGATTCTATGATTCTAATGTTTCTTAAGATGATCCTCTGAAGTGACTCAATGGCTTAAGGGACAAACATTACTCTCTGATTCATTGTAGCCCTTCCACTGTTTGGCAAACTAGCTAAGTGATTTGGGCTTATTTCTAAAATAAAAGCAGTAAGATTAGTAAAGTGTAGTTTCATTTAAGAAAAAAAGCCAAGGAAATAAGAAAAAATATATTTGGAGGAATAATTAAAAAGACTTAGTATGTAGTGGCATTATGAACTAGGCATCTTAGAGGTATATTTTTATTACACGTATTTGTTTGAATAAATGATTTAGATGACATGGCAGCTTTGGATTTTTTCAATTTCTAGTCTCCTATGGGATTTCAGATAAAATACACATAACTTTAACTCTATGGAGGCTTACTAGAGAAAAAATAGTTGCATTTATTTTCTGGTGGTTTAAGAAGAGAATGTAGAATTTGCACGGAGACCTCAGCTCCTGCTCCATTTCTGTTAGTAATTGGCTGTGTGACCATGGACTCATCACTGAATTTCCATCAATCTCAATTTCTATACCTCAGAAATTCTTTCCTTTCATTTCTGATATTAATTCATTCTTAAAAATCCATTCATTTAAATAAAAACATCTGTTTTATTTGACAATATATTGTAACTGGTAGGTTATATTGTGATTGAGAAGATATCGTTTCTGCTTTAGTTCACTTAAATTGAAGAAGAAGGGTTCCCCAAAAAGGAAAAAAAAATCATCTGAGAAGTATGAAGAGATACAAGTGAATGAAGTTCTAGATGCTGAGCAAGGGGCAAGCTTGACAAAGTAAGAGATTCACTAAAGAGTGGTCAAGTAGGATGAAGATGGATTTTCACTATTGGATTTGGATTGGATTTCACTTTTGGACTGTCACTAGTAAATTAGAGCAATTTTTTTTTAGTTTTTGTTTTCAATTTTTGTGGGTACATAGTAGGTGTATGTATTTATGGGGTACATGAGATGTTTTGGTGCAGACATGCAATACATAATGATCACATCATGAAGAATAGGGTATCCATCCCCTCAAGCACTTATCTTCTGTGTTACAACCAATCCAATTATACTTTTTTAGTTATTTTTAAATGTACAATTAAATTGTTATTGACTGTAGTCACCCTGTTGGTCTATCAAAAAGTAGGTGTTATTCACTCCTTCTAATTATTGTATTGATTAACCATCCTGATCTCCCCCCAACCTCACTCCCATTTCCCTTCCCAGCCTCTGGTAACCAAAGAACATTTTAGGTGGTACAAAAGGGCAAGATCAGTATTTAAACGAGCTGAAGGATAAATGCATGTAGAGGAGAGAAGGTCAAGATGACTATTCACAGAAATTTTGCCATGAAGGGAGAAAGGAAAGTAGGTAAGTTTGCTTAAGCAAGAGTTTGTGTTGCTTGAATGACTTTATTATTTTACTGAATACTTCCAGTTTTCAATGATCACATCCCTCTTTGACATTTTTACTAAAGGATTAAATGAAGGCATTTTTGCTTTTACACGGATGATTAATGACACAGAATTTTAACATCATTACAGTGAGAATTGTAACAATTTCCAAAATGACTCTAATGAAAACACTCTAATTAAGGGAATGATTGGGGAATGGAGCTCTACATCAGTTCATAAGCCTGACCTACCCCCCAATTATCCACCCCTTTATTTCTTTATTTGCATCATCGCATTTTAAATTGTTTCCCAAATCACACATCAATAGTTAAGTGCTTTATATTGAGAATCTCTTGTGTGCTAAGGATTATTCCAGCACTCAAATGAGAAGCAACCAAGTCAGTGGAATTATAGAAGTTCAAGATGCTATTATCTACCTCAGAGAACACACCAAAAAAAAAAGCCTATATGGCTTAGGAATTTAACATGTGTAAAACCACAGTGTCCAAATAGAACACATTATTAAACCATAAACAGATTTAATTAGCTACAAGTTTTCAGAAAAGAAGATGAGGTTTTAGGGCTCACACAACTGCAGGCCCTAGAAAGGGTAAACACTGCAGCCCCTAGAAAGAGAATCTCATCGCGGAAATAATGTCAGAGAAATCAAAGAGAAAGGTGTAATACTGAATATTGAACTTTTCTTGAAGCCCAGGTCTGACATGATTTAGCACCTTTAAGTGAAAAGAGACATATTTTGAAGGGAATGCATATGCTTTGATATATAATGTAATATGCAATATGTTGTTAATTTTCTAAGATCATTGGATAACAATTTGCTCCTTGACTGGCGTAAATTCTCCAAATGGGAAGGAACAAAGTCTGCAAATATAGTAGAAGGAGGGAGGGTCAATAAATAGGTTTTCTCTGATAATTATACAGATGTGGATTCAACAAACAGCAATTCAAGAAGAGCATCCTTCATGTGCAAATGACAATGGCATCTTTTGGCACAGGGTATGTGGTGTGAACTTGCCACATCTCTCTCATTAAATTTAAACTTCATGGGCAGCACCTTCTGGGGAAAGTGCACCTCTTGGCTGAGATTAGAGAATCTATTTCTTTTCTCCCAGGGAGCAAGGGGCAGGACAGATAAGGTATGCCTCTCCTGTGCAGTAGGGACCATGTTCCTGGCCAAGGAGGCAAAGGTAAGCTCCTTCATAACCATTGTCACTGATACGGTTTGGCTGTGTGTCCCCACTCAAATCTTATCGTGAACTGTAATCCCCACATGTTGGAAAAGTGGACGGGTGTGAGCTGATTGAGTCGTGAGGATGGACCTCCCCCTTGCTGGTTGTTTGATAAATGTCTGGCACTTTTACCCTCTCCCTCTCTCTCTCTCCTGCCACCATGTACGACGTGCCTTGCTTCCTCTTCCCCTTCCACCACAATTGTAAGTTTCCTGAGGCCTCCCCAGCCATGTGGAACTGTGAGTCAATTAAACCTCTTTTCTTTATAAATCACCCAGTCTTAGGTAGTTCTTCATAGCAGTGTGAAAATGGACTAACTATAGTCACATTTTTTCCTGAGAAAACAGTCACATTTTCCCTAATTTATTTCACATTTCCTATCCTTGGATTCTTGAGGAAGAGGAAAAAAATACTATGTATTATTTTTAGTTTTTTTTTAAATCACATTTCTTAATGTCATTTGCCAAGTCAACTAGCAGACAAGTGACACACACCGTAGTTTGCTTGTGTCCTGTTCCAGTTTTTGACACTTACATATACAGATTGAAGCCTGTGGTCTTAGGTGGTGGCATAGGTAGGACAACAAGTTAGTTTTGTGTCGGACTTGAAGAATGCCACATAGGAAGGAAAGCTCCCTAAGACCCTATAAGCCCACAGTGAATGATAAATCGAGGCGCTTATTCTTTCTGACTCCTCCAGAAAATTGAAGGAATAACACACAAGATTTGTCATCATTTCTGAATCATTTAATCCTGAAATGAAATCATGCCTTTTATCTTGGGAATTACTTTGAATACAGACCCATTTGGCATCTAAAAAGTTAGTCTCTTTGACTCATGCATCACACTTCTCAGACAAAGGAACACATTCTTCATTTGGGAAAATAACTTTAAAAAATTCTTGCTACTTGAAACAAGGCCTTGTTAGAGCAGGCTAAAGCTTTGGTTTAGAAATCGTATATGAATTCCCTTTTGATCAAACCAGACACTAACCTCAAACAGGACCCAGGTTTGAAACTGAGAAAATCTCAGAGGTGAGATTCTCTGGGCCAGGGGATGGCCAATGGATTAAGAATTCAGGATTATCCACAGGGCAGCCTGTTTCTCACAATAAAACTGAAACGCATATCAGGGAGTAACAAGGTCACCGTGCTATCAAAATGCAATGGGTAATCTCAGAAAGTTCTCAAGAATTAGTGTGTTTCTCTGAAATTGTCTAATTCAGAATGGAAATCTGAAACATTTTGTTGCTTTCAAGGCTAGTTGTTGATGAAACAGGCTGAAAGCCTGCACCAAGTACTTGCTTTTTCTTCTCCTGTTCAATAGCCATCTTTAAAATAAAAATGGAAAACTAAGACAAAGACTCAAAAACAATCCTTAAACTCCACATTCACCTCCAGCTACCATCCTATGTTTTGAGTCTGTCACTCACATGCAAGTATTTTGAAAGTGCGAATGACCCTCATGGTGTTTAGTGAACCTGTTAGCAACTCTGGATATGAACGGATGGCTTACTACTCTTATCAACTAGCTTTACAATAGATCTTTAAATCTAATATGAATCCTTAAAAATATTTCGCCCAGCAGAAAATGGCATGTGCCAAATTTTATTAGTAGGGAATAGTTATAATAGGGCAAGAAGAACTTTTTGCATCTTTAAGGTCAAAGACCAAGAGATGATATGAGTCAAAATCTTGTTTCCTAAGACAACAGAAATTCCTCTATTTTGAGGTTATTGATTGTCCTACACTTATTTTTCACTATAAACAAGAGAGGAAGAGCCAACAAAGAATCGTGCAATGGCCCTGCATTTGTAACTAAGCTGGAGCCAGGAAATGGCATTCATCTGTGAAAGAAGTCACTCACTGCCAAATGAGTTCACTGACATTTGGGACAGCAATGGAGAATTTAAAATGGTTAACCTAACTCATTAGAAGCAGGATTCTTGGAATGAGCCTTAAATAACAGAAATCTCATTATTGCAGGTCAGAAAAGCTGACTTTTGAGAAGATAAAATTTTGAAGTAGGAAGATATGGAATGATTTTTCATTATTCATTTCGAACTTTCAAATGTAATTGTCTCTCAAGTTCCTTACAGTTAACCTGAGGCACATTTTCTGTATTTTTATAATTGATTATGAGACTCGTTACTTGAATCTTTCTTTCTGATTTGTTTATTCTAGGATACTTTTACAAGAAAAATTAATCTTCAATGTTTTAAAATAAAATATCTCTAAACGTTTACAATGTTAATGAGTAGCTTACACAAATTCAATTATACTTCTCTCTTTTTAGTGATTAAAATATTATAGACTATATTAACACATGTGCTATATGTTATGGTATATATTATATATTGACAAGTCCATATTTAAGTATAGGTTTAAATATATATGTAAATATATAAAAGCAATTAACAACATATAATGCAAGTAAAAACTAGTTTAAGGACTTTTTTAGAGTAATTTAAAATTAATTCTATTTTGACCTATTTGCTAGCTTTAAAAAACATCCTCAAATAAGGTATGCTGCCACAAATGTACCCATGCAATCAGTTTATACAGTTTATACATTAGTGCCATGTTCACAGGAGAATTTTATTCAAATGAAAATAATCAATTTGTCGAACCCAATAAAATGCCTAATGTTTATCAGGTATTCACAAATATTAATTCCTGTCTTCTCTTAAGAAACAATATTCCATGCAGATGAGAAAGTAATTCATTACACAATAAGCAAGAAGTTGTTCCGAATAAGAAGACAGTAAAACATGGCATATACATTATAGTCAAATGCAGGAGCTCAAGTAACAAGTGGAAAGATATTTCATAAACAGAAGAAATTTTTAAGAATCAAAGAAGAATATGTAATTATATTTTCGCTGATTTTCATTTATTTAAAATTTAATGTACCCTTTGAGAAGTCAGTATCATTGGAAAGAAAATGCTCTTCATTTTACAGCAGAAGAATATTAGTGTTGAGAATAGTGTGGGAGATATAAATGCTGTGGAATCTATTAAAAAGGATACAATGGTAGAATAATATCACCTTTCTTTATTATGTGCTTATTATAGTTAAGTGACTGAGAATGAACTAGTCATGTCCAGCACAATGACTAAATCATTTGCATTTATTGTTCTTTTTCAGGGTAGGCACTATTTTCTCTCATTTATCCATCTGGAGTATTCACTGAATGAGATATCAGTTGATGACTCCCTGATTTTTAGGGTATGTGAAAGGATGCCTTGAATTTTCCCCCAGCCCAATGTATTTCTTTAATATTCCAAAGTTTCCCTAAATTTCTTTAAATCTCACTAGGGTGCTAGTTGATAATAAGTAAAATGCACATGCATCTTCAGACTCCTGCACTGGTCAAATTCATTCAAGTTATGAATCATCTCACCATCCCAGAAGCTCTCTCTGTGTTTGGGCAACACATAGAGTCACATGTGAAACTTATATAATGATGCTATCTATGGCCCCTCCCTCCAAATGATTCCCAGGGCCTTTAGAAATATTATAGATGTGATAATAATTTGGTAGAGGAGGATAGAGGAGTGGTCAACTTTACAACACAGCTTCAACTTCAACATTAGTCACTCCAGTTATTAAAAGTTCTTCAATTGTCCCAGCTTTCAGATTTGCTTTCTGCCTGTTGCTCTCGAGTGATACCCAGGTTCATGCCTTCTTTCTCTCTTTTGTATTGCTCTTTCCCCCTCTTCTTTTCTCTAAGTATCAAACAAGAAAACAAAACCCAAAAAACAAAAACAAAATGAAACAAAAACCCAAATCATTCTTTTACAAAACAATTTGGCCATTTCCTACAAGTCTGGCCAATTCTAAGGTTGCCTCAACTTCTAATATTACCTACGCCTTGGCGTTCTCATCTTTTACCAAAGCTATTCAAGACATTTATCGCTACAAACAGTGTTATATCCCTCAAAATAATTTTCATGCCCCATATTAAGGTTATAAAAGTTTCACCAACAAACCCTCCTTTCCTTTTTCCTTCCCTCCACTCTTATGTAAAGATAAACTCTTTAGAATACA
The DNA here is from genome assembly GCF_009764315.1 of Trachypithecus francoisi. NCBI lineage: Eukaryota > Metazoa > Chordata > Mammalia > Primates > Cercopithecidae > Trachypithecus > Trachypithecus francoisi. The sequence continues at coordinate 62,360,630 of NW_022681460.1, forward strand.
CTAGAGTTTTCCAAAATAAGACACTGAAGATACAATTTTCCTGTATCTTTTAGTTCATGAGTGAATGGATTGTTAGTAAGAGCCAGTTTCAAACATTACCTTATGATTTGCATGGCTGCTCTCCTTTTTATTTGAACTTAACAATATATAGGGAATGATAATTATGTGGCTGCAAAGTTAAATGTCCCATGAAAAGTCCTTCACAAACTGTATAAACACAGGACTTATTCATTACTCAATGTAGATGGCCAATGTATACCAATCCTGTTTTTAATTGTGACTCTGCCTCATCGACAGAAACAATTCTTTATATTCAAATTATTTCTCCAGTATGTGACTGTTCTTTAAGCCTGGCTTCAACACATTGCTGCATGACAGTTCAAACTAGAGCATTCATAATGACAAATCTACAAGAAATTTTCTTACCTACATACATAACAAATGGTATTTTAATGTAGCAGTTTTATCATCACTGACAAGTACTTAAGAAGTACCCACTGTTGTGTTTCTCTGTTCGAATTGCTAGAGAATCTTAGTGGATGGTTCCAGAATTATGAAAGAAAAATAATTTGGAACACAGAAAGAGCTAGACAATAGCTCTTATTTTTCTGGTACTAATGAAAATGTAGCTAGGTTATATAATTAGGAGAGTAATGATGTATAGTTTTGTTTTGTTTTTATCAAGAAGAGTTCAGTTCACCACTCAGATATCCAGTGATTTCACATGGCTGGCTCAGAGACTATAAAATAGGCATTATTGTTGTGTAAATTAGTTAACTTCTCATGGGAAATTTTTTAGGAGTGTGGAAAAACAGTAGAATCCACAGACCATTACAACAGAGTGGAACTTGTATACAACCTATGGCAGAGACATTAATTTCTCTGCCATATATCACTTCCCTCATGGGTTCATTTGCTTCATTCACAGCCATGGAAGAGAATTTCTCTGTATAAGGAATGACCTCATCCACCTTGGCCTCAGCTAATTGGGTCAGGACTCATAGGGAAGGCAGTTACTCCTGTGGTTGACTAAGAGCCAATCACATTGCCTGTCTCTTGAGAACTTCATCTGAGGGCAGATAACGGACTTGGGAGCTGTGTCTCCAGTGAGGCCAGTCAGCATCTGGTAGAGAAGGTGCTGAATACTTCATTGTTCATCCCTACTGCAGCCTGCTCATTCCTATTTTTTGAGACTCCTGGAATCTCAAATTTAAGTTTCAGTTATTTGCAGTTGGGGATATTGGAAGAATACTTAGAGTAAGTCGTTGTTGGACTCCCTTACAAAAATAAAAGGAATTCCTAAATGGAATGTGTTATCCTGGATTGGATCCTGGAATACCAAAAGGCCATCAGAGAAATGCAAATCAAAACCAGAATGAGATACCATCTCACACCACTTAGAATGGCAATCATTAAAAAGTCAGGAAACAACAGGTGCTGGAGAGGATGTGGAGAAATAGGAACAATTTTACACTGTTGGTGGGATTGTAAACTAGTTCAACCATTATGGAAAACAGTACGGCTATTCCTCAAGGATCTAGAACTAGAAGTACCATATGACCCAGCCATCCCACTACTGGGTATATACCCAAAGGATTATAAATCATGCTGCTATAAAGACACACGCACATGTATGTTCATTGCGGCACTATTCACAATAGCAAAGACTTGGAATCAACCCAAATGTCCATCTGTGACAGACTGGGTTAAGAAAATGTGGCACATACACAACATGGAATACTATGCAGCCATAAAAAAGGATGAGTTTGTGTCCTTTGTAGGGACATGGATGCAGCTGGAAACCATCATTCTCAGCAAACTATCGCAAGAACAAAAAACCAAACACCGCATGTTCTCACTCATAGATGGGAACTGAACGAGATCACTTGGACTCAGGAAGGGGAACATCACACACCAGGGCCTATTATGGGGAGTGGGGAGGGGGGATGGATTGCATTGGGAGTTATAGCTGATGTAAATGATGAGTTGATGGGTGCTGATGAGTTGATGGGTGCAGCACACCAACATGGCACAAGTATACATATGTAACAAACCTGCACTTTATGCACATGTACCCTAGAACTTAAAGTATAATAATAAAAATAAATAAATAAAATAAAAAAAAGAGAAAGGTCAATAGTGGGAAAACTGATGAAATCTTAAAGTCTGTACTTAGTAGTATTACATCAATGCTAGCTTCTTAGTTTTCATAAATGTACCACAGTTATGTGCAGTATGAACACTGGTAGAAGGTGAATGTAGGCTGTACAGCAACACTCTACTATCCTTGCAACTCTTCTGTAAATCTAACCTTATTTCAAAATAAAAAGTTAGATAGATATCAAGACAGATGATGATAGACAGATAGACAGGCAAGCAGACAGACAAAGATAAATAGATAAAAATACAGAAAGAAATTTGGAGCCAGAAAAGTGAAACCCATATTCTATGATAGTGAAAGGTAGAAATTGCCCTAAAATTTTATTCTCATTACTTAGAAGACTTGTGTTTTTTTCTTTATCAGAATTTCCTGATGTGGATCCTTTAAATATTGGTTCTTCAGAACATTAAGAGGTTGAAAACAAAAAAAAAAAGGTGAAAAGTAAGAGTTTTCTCATGATTAAACTAGGTTTAAGAAACACTGGGATAAACCAAGGTTTATTCCCTACAAATTTTTCTGAGCCTTCTTTGATGGGCTATTTTGTGGGACCGTTATTCTGAGGAAATCATATTGGAAAATGTGCCATCCCCATGAAGTCCACCTAGACTTTTTTCAATCACAAGTACATTTTGTATATTTCTCACAGAAAAATTCATGAGACAATAAGTACACATGATAACATACCTTGATAGCAGCTCTCACAGGCCCAGCACTTCCCAATAGTGTTGGTCATGCTGATATTTAACCTTAGTGTTAGTTATGGTGGCCATGAGGAGAAGTAAGAGTAGAGCCTGAGGAGGACAATCACTGATTGCCTTGTGAAATGCCTCATTTGAGGTCTCTGCATAGCATTCAAGACAGGAGTCATCTCCCTTACATCAAGGGTGTTGGAGCCACTTCTGAAAGCCAGGAGGACTCAGGGAAGTCAAGGGGGAAGTCCAGAGCAAAATCATCCTAAGTTTCAAATAGTCCTTCTTCCCTATCAGGGCCTTGACTTTGACATGGAGGAATTGCCTAGGTTCAGAATTAATTCTTAGAAAACTTGTCACTTTTCTAATGAAGTTTGTGCCTGTTTGCCCTTTGGCTGCAGGAGATGAATATCTGTCAATGCAGCTAAGGAGGCTCTTAGACACTCACACTTTGCTGCAAATTGTGGATTAGTCTGCCTGGGCCTGCCATTTTGAGGAGGATTTGCAGAAGAAAGGGCATAAGGAATGCAGGACAGGAAGGAAGGCAAGCAAGCAAGAAAGCGGTCTTGGCTGGAAATGAGTCTCATCTATCTGAGCCCCTGAGGGTCTCAGAAGTGGCAAGTATATACCCTAGAAGTTGTACCATCTTGAGACAAAGAAGCTGGTCTTTTCTTCTCCTGGATCAGTCAGTTATTAACCTCTAGCTGTCCTCTTGAAGTAAGAAGTAAGGTCCTGTTAGAAGAGGCAGCACCTGCTGAGCGCAGTGGCTCACTCCTGTAATCCCAACACTTTGGGAGACTGAGGCGGGCGGATCACCTGAGGTCAGGAATTTGAGACCAGCCTGGCCAACAAAAATTAACATGGTGGATTATGTCTGTAATCCCAGCTACTCAGGAGGCTGAGGCAGGAGAATTGCTTGAACCCAGGAGGCAGAGGTTGCAGTAAGCCGAGATCACACCAATGCATTCCAGCCTGGGAGACAGAGTGAGACTCCATCTCAAAAGAAAAAAAAAAAAGAAGAAGAAGAGGCAACAACTATTCAGCTGAGGGCGATTCTTAGGTGAAGCATGCCACTGTGAGGGAAGCAGAGTAACTCACAGCACCTGGGAGCTATCTAGCTGGAGTGGTGAAGGTGATCCGGGTGGGCCCCAGTAGCATTTCTACAGATTCCCCAATGCCAACCTTGAGCTACTCTAACCTTCATTGATTCCCCAGCTCATAGCTCCTCTACAGTAATAACCCATGCCCACTGTGTTTAATCTGCTGCATTTTGCTATGCATATCAATAATTTTATAGATTATCATTTTACCTGTCCAGCTCTATTTCTTGGCATCGAAAGATAAGAATTGGGTAATATATTTGGTTTTTATACTTTTTTTTTTTTTTTTTTTGAGACGGAGTCTCGCTCTGTCACCCGGGCTGGAGTGCAGTGGCCAGATCTCAGCTCACTGCAAGCTCCGCCTCCCGGGTTCACGCCATTCTCCTGCCTCAGCCTCCCGAGTAGCTGGGACTACAGGCGCCCGCCACCTCGCCCGGCTAGTTTTTTGTATTTTTTAGTAGAGACGGGGTTTCACCGTGTTAGCCAGGATGGTCTCGATCTCCTGACCTCGTGATCCGGCCGTCTCGGCCTCTCAAAGTGCTGGGATTACAGGCTTGAGCCACGGCGCCCGGCCGGTTTTTATACTGTTTAAGTCACAATGTTGAACTTTTGGTTGAGACATAAACACTCAGTGATTAGTAGAATAGACAAAGTGTCTATGATATATAACTATTAATACCGAACTTCTTCTAAGCTTACAAGAAATACTTTACTGATTAGAGAACAGCAGAAATTGAGTAAAACTAAAGGAAGTTAAAAAAATCAATGGGAAAATATTTATGAATAATGAGAATTCTGTATTAGTAGGAATCAAACATTACATGCAGCAGCCAAAACATTTGAACAAATGACACAGTAAACTATCAAATACTCTCCATTAGGCAAACTGTGAGACATAAAAAATATAAGATGTTACATTAAAAAAAAATCTAAAGACATTGTGGCTTGTATTTGCTTAACACAGCAGACATAGAGTGGATTTTTTTTCTTGTGGTGAATAAAAGATAGCAAAGTAATCAGAAGTGGTAGCTATATTTTTAAAGAAAGTAAGTAGAAGTGGATGATAACACAGATACATGAGGCCATTTGAGTAGAGAGAGGTGACTTCCAGAGAACTCAGAAATTGCCACACCTGTACAATAGAAGGACATCCTATGCTCACGGATGGCAAAATCAATATTATGAAAATAACCATACTGCCAAAAGCAATCTACAAATTCAATGCAATTCCCATCAAAATACCACCACCATTCTTCACAGAACTAGAAAAAAAAATCCTAAAATTCATATGGAAACAAAGAGAGCCTGCATCGCCAAAGCAAGACTAAACAAAAAGAACAAATCTGGAGGCATCACATTACCTGACTTCAAACTATACTACAAGGTCATAATCACCAAAACAGCATAGTAGTGGTATAAAAATAGGCACATAGACCAATGGAACAGAATAAAGAACCTAGAAATAAACCCAAATACTTACAGCCAGCTGATCATTGACATAGCAAACAAAAACATTAAGTGGGGAAAGGACACCCTATTCAACAAATGGTGCTGAGATAATTGGCAAGCCACATGAAGAATGAAACCAGATCCTCACCTCTCACCTTATTAAAAAATCAACTCAAGATGGATCAAAGACTTAAATCTAAGACCTGAAACCATAAAGATTCTAACAGATAACATTGGAAAAACCCTTCTAGATACTGGCTTAGGCAAAGACTTTATGATCAAGAACCCAAAAGCAAATGCAATAAAAACAAAGATAAATAGATGAGACTTAATTAAACTAAAAAGCTTCTGCACAGCAAATAATAATAATAATAATAATCACAGAGTTAAAAGACAACCCACAGAGTGAGAAAAAAAATCTTCACAATCTGTACATTCAACAAAGGACTAATATTCAGAATCTACAAATAACTCAAACAAATCAGCAAGAAAAAAACAAACAATCCCATCAAAAAGTGGGCTAAGGACGTGAATAGACCAAGCATGTGGAAAAATGCTCAACATCACTCATTATCAGGGATATGCAAATCAAAACCACAATGCAATACTACCTCACTCCTGCAAGAATGGCCATAATCAACAGAACAACAACAAAAAAATAGATATTGGCATCGATACAGTGAAAAAGAAACACTTTACCACTGATGGTGGGAATGTAAACATAGTATCCCTATGGAAAACAGTGTGAAGATTCCTTAAAGAACTGAAAGTAGATCTACCCTTTGATCCAGCAATCCAAATACTAGCTATCTACCCAGAGGAAAAAAGCCATTATATGAAAATGAATCTTGCACACACTTGTTTACAGCAGCACAATTTGCAATTGCAAAAATATGATATCAGCCCAAATGCCCATCAAACAATGAGTGGACAAAGAAAATATTGGACATATATAACATTTATATTATTGAATTTATATATATTGAATAAAGTCAATCATCTTCTGCCATAAATAAACACTTATAGGCCAGGCGCAGTGGCTCACACCTGTAATTCCAGCACTTTGGGAGGCCGAGGCAGGTGGATCACCTGAGGTCAGGAGTTCAAGACCAGCCTGGCCAACATGGTGAAAACCCATCTCAACTAAAAATACAAAAAAATGACCTGGGCGTGGTGGTGGGTACCTGTAATGCTAACTACTTTGGGAGGCTGAGGCAGGAGAATTGCTTAAACTCAGATGGCAGAGGTTGCAGTGAGCCAAGATCGTGCCATTGTACTGTAGTCCAGGCGACAAGAGTGAAACTCTGTCTAAAAAATAATAACAAATAAATAAACATTTATATTTATGGAAGAAAGTCAATTTCTTTATCCAATTAATGAGTGGATAAAGAAATGTTACGTATACACACACACACACACACGTATATATATAAAATGGAATACTACTCAGCCATAAAAAGGAATGAAATAATGGAATTTGCAGCAATCTGGATGGAATTGGAGATTATTATTCTAAGTGAAGTAACTTGGGAATAGAAAACCAAACATCATGTGTTCTCACTCACATGTGAGAGCTAAGCTATGAGACACAAAGGCATAAGATTGAGACACTGGACTTTGAGGACATGGAGGAAACGGTGGGGTGGGGGTAGCAAGGGATAAAAGACTACACACTGGGTACAGTGTACACTGCTTGGGTGGTGGGTGCACCAAAATTTCAGAAATCACCTCTAAAGAATTTATTAATGTAACAAAACACCACCTGTTCCTCCCAAAACCTATTGAAATAAAAAAATTAAAAATTAAAAAAATAATAATAGAAGGAATGGGCATTACTCAATATCATAGATGGAAAAATTCTAAATATAGTCATACTATTCATACATGGTTCCCACCTGACCTTTTAAAGAACTAAATATTTTAGACATTGAGACAAATCTTCAATGAGACACAAATGCATTATTTAGGCGAGCAGGTGCTGGCTTCTGCAGTCATTTCAAAACCTCTCAGTAGAATCAAAGGAAACATGCTTAGCTCACAAAGAGCAATTTTAATCTCCGCTACCAGGGTTGAATCATGGAAACACAATTTTGCTTAATTCTTGTCTTTTTCAAGGCCCAGCTCCCATGAATTTCTTTCTCAGTTCTCTGGACAAGAAATTTAAGTAAAAATAGAAAGTATGATTCTATTTAACATCTCTAAGACACTGGGAATCAAGGGAGCACAACACAAGTCTTTAACTCATGTAGTAGAACAGCACTACTGGTGATATGGTTTGGCTGTGTCCTCACTCAAATCTCATCTTGAATTGTAGCTCCCACAATTCCCACATGTCATGCGAGGGACCTGGTGGGAAGTAATGAATCATGCGGGCAAGTCTTTCCTGTGCTGTTCTCATGATAGTGAATAAGTCTCACAAGATCTGATGGTTTCATAAAGGGGAGTTTCCCTTCGCAAATTCTCTTTGCCAGTGGCCATGTAAGACGTCCCTTTGCTCTTCTTTCATTTTCTGCCAAGACTGTGAGGCCTTCCCAGTCATGTGGAACTGTGAGTCCATTAAACCTCTTTCCTTTATAAGTTACCCAGTGTCAGGTGTGTCTTTATCAGCAGCGTGAAAATGGACTAGTATGATTGGTAAAGAGATTCATGACATGTTGGCAAAGAACATGGCCTGGCTTCAGAATGTGAAGGTCGGGAACTCAGAGCCAGCTTTGACACAGAGGGCTTGGCTGATCAGCAGAGGTCAGCTTCAGCAGGTGATGGCTACACTTTGGTGGGACCATTGTGCCCAGAGGCACCACTTATAACTGAGAGGACTGACTGGTGAATCCTCATGAAATATTTCTTATGGTCTCCATGAAAATGTTGGAGACATAAATCTGCAAATAATCCCTAGAGATCCAGAGATTTCACAATTAGGGAAATATCAATCGATTAGGGTTTTCTGGATGAAAACTTCAGACAGCAACTCATGTGATCCAACAGGAAAGAAAATCATTAGAGTGATGGAGGGTAGCTCACAGATTCAAGGAGAAAGCAGAATAAGGCAGGAATCAGCATAGCTCTGGATGCCAATAGATATCCCCTTAGATCTGCTTCCTGTGTGAATTTTTGCTCTGTTTTCACTCTGTTCATGGCTTACATTCCAGAAAGATCAACTCTTTAGTCTAGCTTCAGTCGTGTGCTCATTCTTTGGCTACAGAAGAGCTAAGTGCCTTGACTGGCAGACTGTACTTAATTGGACACAAAATAGACTGTATTCTATGGAACAAAGACACTCCTCCCAAAGGGAAATCAGGATCTTGTTCCAAAATTAGGCACATTTTAGGAGGAAAAGTTGTACAGAACCACTGAAGTTTAGTTAATTGTTAGTATACTTAAATAAGTTGGTGTGGAACACCAATGAAGATAATTTCAATGAAAAGATATTCAGTTGTGCAAGACCAAAATGACCTACATTAAACAAAGTAAGGGAACCGAGACCAGTGGCATGAAAAGAAAAGGAAGGCATCTCAAAGTAGATTGGAAATGGAGAGAAAAAGAATAGAACTAGAGACCAGTCTTTCAAGTTCCTAAATACAATGTGACATCCATCCTTGAGGGTAGAATGTCTTCATGGGTGTTTTACTCATATTTGATTTCAAAGCTTAGTCCCTCCTAAGTATACAGCAGATAGATGTTCTATAAAGTTTTGCTGAATTTTTGGTGAATAAATAAATAAATAGACTAGCAAATGAATGGATGGGTGGATAGATAAAAGGGAGGACAGCTAACAAAATAATGCTAATTTGGCCAATAGAAATAGACAAAATACACCATGGTAGTGTGCTTCTGTTAGAGCAGAGGTCCATTAAGTAAAATCGGGTCATTAGGTTAACTACAAGGCAAGTCATGACTCATGCTTAAATTTCGAAGGTGTCTTATAAAAATCAGAGGGATCTAATTGTTTTCAATTCTGCATACTTAAAGAACACGGTTGCACAGTTGTCGGCCTCAAACAACTTATGTGAGTGAGGAGTCGACTTCAATGTCTCAGCTTTTGGAAATTACCCAAAATATACCAAAATCCTTTCATCTTGTAAAGTTAGGTACAATCGATATCTAGCCATTTTGTTTGCTGTTCTCCTCTGAAGTTTTCTAGAATGGTAGCTAGATTAACCTCATAAAAGCATGTAAAGTAAACCTGAACTTTGACATGCAATGGGAAATAATAAGTTAATTCAAGTCCTTCACAGAAATCCTGGTGAAATTGCCACAACTCAGCCAGGATCGTTGCTATGTTTTAAGGATTTTATTTCTTAGAACATTTCCTAGTTCAAAAAAAAGGAAAAAGAGAGAGCTCAATAATGTAGTCCTTTGTAATTAAAATCTTTGAGATGAGATTATCTGATTTCCTCTTTTATAGAAAAGTTTTGCTTGTGACAAGCTTTCTGAAAACCTATGAGCATTTCTGGCTTGACTTCAGCTTGCTGTTTTTAATGTGACTTTTTCCGACAGACCCAATTAGAAGTTTGATATGTTTTTTGTTGTACCGTTCACTAATATACTAAATACCTTCGCATTGTTGTGCAACCAGTCTCTAGAACTAGTCATCTCACAAAACTGAACCTCTATTATTCATTAAACAATAACTCTCCACTTTTTTCTCCTCCAAGTCCCTAGCAAACATCATTTTACTTTCTATTTCAATTAGTGTGACTATGGTATATTTCACTTAACCTATAACCTATAACCTGCTAACTATATTGTAGCATGTGCCACAATTTTAAATCTCCTTTTTTTAAGACTGAATATATTCCATATATTCAAAATAGCTTGTTAAGTGGGGCAAACCCAATGATTGTCTCACCCTCAGTAGGTTACTGGGTGCTTAAAAAGTGCCTTTAAAAGCAGGAAGCCACATCCTCCAAGGGCGAGACAAGTGGCCTTAGAAAGCTGCAGCTTTAAAAGTCAGGAAGTTTGTACAGAGAATAGAAGCACTGGAGGTGAGCAACCAGATGGAGTCACAGGAGAGCCAAGCAGATGGTGGCCTGCCACAGGAATGCCTGCTCACCCAGGTATATCTCTCCTCTTTCTTCCTTTTCTTTCTTCTGTCATTCCTTCTGCCAATATTTACAGAACAACTTTGTGTTGACACTATCTTAGGCCCTCAGGATATATTGGTGAACAAAGGAGATTTTTTAAAATTCTGCTCTCAAAGTGCTGGGATTACAGGCTTGAAATACCATGGGCCGAGGTTGGTGGATCACAAGGTCAGAAGTTCGAGATCAACCTGGCCAACGTGGTGAAATCCCGCCTCTGCTAAAAATACAAAAATTAGCCCGGTGTGGTGGTGGGCATCTGTAATTCCAGCTACTCGGGAGGCTAAAGCAGGAGAAATGCTTGAACCTGGGAGGTGGAGGTTGTAGTGAGGCGAGATTGCACCACCGCATTCCAGTCTGGGTGACGGAGCAAGACTCTGTCTCAAAAAAAAAGAAAAGAAAAGAAAAGAAAAAAAATTATCTGCTCTCATAGAGTTTACATTTTGGTGTAACATTTCTCATTTCTTCTTTCTTCTCTCTACTCTTTTCTGGAATCAGCTTTTAGAGGTAGAACCAAAGTTTTTGCTATGGCCAACAATTCAAAACCCCAGTCCCAGAGCAATTAAAAAACAAAAGGCTTCGGTCAACCCAGTCAGTGCTGGGCCTCAGGGGTTCTACTAAACGTCCCCAGATTATTTTGTTAAGCATTCCTCACCACTCATAAAAATATAAGTTTCTAACTCGCAGGGATGAACTAAGAGGCCACAGAAAGGAATGGGAAAATGGTTAAGACCATGGGGTTTGAAATTAAATTCAAAATGAGCTCTACTACACTCTGCTTGTCGATCAAGAAATATAACTGATGGATGCCCAGTAGGGTGGTTCTAGGCAGGCTGTTGGCTCTGGGTGTAGAAACTAACAACAAATTATTTCCCAATTTAAACTGTGGTCTCAGTTTGGTTTAAGCTGTCCACGGAAAATAAAGTGAACCATTCCAAGAGTAGGCTATTTTTCATATCTTCTTAGGCTTTGTACCATATCTGAATTGCACATAAATTGCATTAAGCCTTCCTACATACAAGTCAACTAAAATCAGCTAAGTTCTTGACAATGTTAAGTTGTCAGGTTGGCAGTGTAATAGTTCACTAGTGTAAACAATGAATTGAAAATTTTAGTGAGTGAATTCCTATCATGAATAGGATTAACAATTCCATGAGCATTTGAGAGTGTAATTACTTATGATCTGCAATATTTATGTTCCCTTTGGGCATCATTATGTTTTTCTATGTGAGTAATCTTATAACCCATACATCTATAAAGGTCCAAAGATATTCACGTATGCTGATATTTAATTTCATTTAAAATATCTATATTACACTCAAAAATTCAAAGAAGGATAAATGAGAATAATGTGAAACTGGTTACTGGAACAGAAAATAAATATAATTCTTCAAAAATGAGATTGGCTTCACATGTCACATGATAATTTCACGTACACTGTAAATATATATATAATTTTACATAAAGTATGAAAATATTAACTCTTCTATAAGTAATTATTACTGCTATTGATTTGCTAATTATTTTTAAATACTTAATGTATTGATTTAAGTTATAAGCAATGTGGTGTGTTAATAAAAGAAAAAAATCTCTCCCTCTCAAACAAGAAAAAGATACCATGGTCTATACATAACCAGAAAAGTTACATACAGATTAAACTATACAAGGGTCCTAGGGCAGTAAAGAATATCTAAATCTCATATTTCTCATTATTTGCTGTTTCCAGTTTGAAGATATTACAAATAGTGTTGCTAGGAATATTCTTGTACATATCTGCTGGTGATTATATACAAGAGTTTACTTTTATTGTCTTCTCTGACTAGGGCCCATAGTACAAAGTTGAATAGAAAAAACAACTGTATCTCTGACATACTCTTAATTTTTAAAGAGATACTTCTAATGTTTTCCCACTCAGAATTATGTTTGCTGTAATTTTTTGGTATAAACCTTTACCACGTTATATATTTCTACTTTGTTAATTTCTTTTTACCATGAAGGGGTACTGAAATACATCAAATGTTTATGTACACCTATTGTCATAGACTTTTACGTGCTTTAATCTGCTCATATGAATAGCACTTTTAGGTTTGCTAACATTAAAATACTTTTGAATTCCTAGGAAACCCAACTTAATCAATTTGTGTTATCTTATAAACACAGGTGAATTTGGTTTGCAAGTACTTTGTTTGGGGTATTCAGAGGAAGCTGGTAGAATAGGAGGTCCCAGGCTGCTCTCCTTGGCATAGAAAGCTCAACTACAACTATCTACTGATAAGAACACCTTGGTGAAAATCTCAAAACTTGGGAATAAGCTTGAGACACCTGAATGGACCATGGAAGCGAATAAGAACAGCGTTAGACAGGTGTTGCCTCTCCACATCCTCCAAGTCGACGCAGGACCACACACAGAGGATTCCCTGGATCAGCAGCAGGAAAAGAGAACAAAAAACTCACATCCAGGTCCCCTAGCATCCTGCGAAGCCGAAGCCCACTTTGTCTCATGGGGAACACAGGGGAGAAAGACATGACTAGATCTCCTTGGGTCAGATAGAAACAAAGCAAGAAGGCACTGCCTATAGTGACCTGCACTCAGATCTTGGTGGTAGCTCCATATTACTGCCAGCAGAGGTGCCGATTAGAGGTACCAGCAGCACAGCCCACCAGTAGAGCCAGACTGGTTGCTCCCAGAGCATATTTATTAGGCTTGAGTCTTTGTTTGTTTATTTATTAGAGACAGTATCTCCCTCTGTCACCCAAGCTGGAGTGCAGTGGCACAATCATAGCTCATTGTAGCCTGGAATTCCCAGCCTCAAGAGATCCTCCTGCCTCAGCCTCCCAGGTAGCTGAGATCACAGGGACATGCCATCATGCTTGGTTATTTACTTTTTGTAGAGATGGGGTCTCACCGTATTGCCCAGGCTGGTGTCAAACTCCTGGCCTCAAACAACTCTGCCACCTGGGCCTCTTAAAGTGCAGGGATTATAGATGTGAGCCACAGAGCCTGGCCTGGCTTGAGTTCCTAGATGGCTAGCCTCCATCCCCAGCCTCAAGGCCCCTTTTAGCAAAGCTCAGGCACTAGACTTGTACATCCAGGCTTTCAAACAATGGCTCAGTGCAGCCTCAAAGCCCACCTTAAAGCTCTGCCCAGATGAAGAGGAAAAACTCAACCACGCATTTCTACCAAGCAAGAAAAATATGTTCAACATCACTAATCATTAGGGAAATGCAAATTAAAACCACAGTGAAATATCATCTCATACCCATCGAAATGGTGATTAAATGTCTTATTAAAAAGACAAAGATTACACACACTGTTGGTGAGAGTGTCAACATAGCCATTATAGAAAACAGCATGGAAGTTCTTCAAAAAACCAACAATAGGATTACCATATAATCCAGAAACTACATTGAAGAGATATCTGCATGCCCACATTCATTGCAGCACTATTCACAATAGCCAAGTTATGGAATCAACTGAAGTGTCTATCAGCAGATGAATGGATAAAGAAAATGTGGTATATATACTGTATTAGTCCATTTTCACGCTACTGATAAAGACATACCTGAGACTGGGTGATTTATAAAGGAAAGAGTTTTAATTGACTCACAGTTCCATATGGCTGGGGAGTTCCATAGTCATGGCGGAAGGCAAAGGAGAAGCAAAGTTACGCCTTACATGGCAGCAGGCAAAGAGAGAGTGAAAGCTAAGCAGAAAGGGAAACCCCTTATAAAACTATCAAATCTTGTGAGACTTATTCACTACCAAGAGAACAGTATGGGGGAAGACCCACCCCCTGATTCAATTACCTCCCACTGGGTCCCTCCCATGACACATGGGAATTGTGGGAGCTACAGTTTGAGATGAGATTTGGGTGGGAACACAGCCAAACCATATTATATATGCAATGGGCTACTATTCAACCATAAAAAGGAAGAAAATTCTTTCATCTGCAACAGCATGGGTGGACCTGGAGAACATTATGCTAGGTAAAATAAGTGAGTCTGAGAAAGACAAAAACCACGTGTTCTCACTTATATGTGGAATCTAAAACAATTGAATTCACAGAAGCAGGGAGTAGAAGTGTAAGGGTGGTAGAATGGGACAATGTCAGTCAAAGGATAGAAAGTCACAGTTAAACAAGAAGAATAAATAAGTATTTAAGATGATGGGTATATTCATTCATTTGATACAATCATTGCACAACATACATATGTCATGACATCACTGTGTATCCCATAATTCTATACAATTACAATTTGTAAAAAACAAAATTAAAAATAATTTTAAAAATATTTTGTTTGGGATTTTGCGTCTATGTTTATGAATAAGATTGGCCTGTAGCACTCCTTTCTCATGCGTTTTTTATCTAGTTTTAGCATCAAACATTATGCTGACTTCATAGAATGAGTTAGATAGGAATCCTTCTTCAATTCCCTGGAAATGGACCTGAGATTGAACTAATCTGTCCCTTAAGTGTTTGCTCAGCTATAAATATACAAGGGGCCGGGCACAGTGGCTCATGCCTGTAATCTCAGCACTTTGGGAGGCCGAGGTGGGTGGATCACCTGAGCTCAGGAGTTTGAGACCAGCCTGGCCAACATGGTGAAATCCTGTCTCTACTAAAAATGCCAAAAAAATTAGCTGGGCGTGGTGGCAAGCACCTGTAATCCTGGCTACTCGTGAGGCTGAGGCAGGAGAATCTCTTGAAGCCTGGAGGCGGAGGTTGCAGTGAGCCAAGATGGCGCCATTGCACTCCAGCCTGGGCAACAAGGGAGAAACTGCATCTCAAAAAAATAGATAAATAAATAAATAAACAAACAAGACACTGCATCTGGGGCCTCCTTTGTGAAATGATATTTGTCTTAGTCAGCTCAGGCTGCTAGAACAAAACACCATAGACAGAGTGACTTAAACAATAGAAATTTATTTTCTTACTATTCTGGAGTCTGGAAGTCCCAGGTCCTGAAGCCAGCATGGTTGGTTTCTGGTTGGGGCTCCTCCCTGTCTTGTAGAAGGCAGTCTTTTCAATGTGTCTTCACGTGGCAGGAAGAGAGACAGTGCAAGGTTTCTGGTGTCATTTCTTATGGGGGCCCAGCCCATCCTGAAGACCCCACCCTCATGACTTGATCTACCCCTGATTACTTCCCAGAAGCCCCATTTCCAAATATTGTCACAATGGGGATTAGGACTTCAACATATGGCATTTAAGAGGACACATTCAGTCCACAGCAATGTTAAACAACTTTTAAAGTTTCCTTAATAATTGTAAAATAATTTATTCTTTCTATTCCTACTTGGATATATTTTTCATTGTGCCTATAATTTTAAATTTTTTGGCATAAAAGATGATCCCCTTAGTTTATTATTATATTTTAATCTCTTCTCAGTGTGCAATTAGTTCTTCATTCTCATGCTTAATATTTTGGTATATACCTTTACACCTTCCTTCTACTTTTCTGGATTAATTTTGCCAAAGTTCTTTTTTCAACTTCATTAATATTTTTCAAATAGCCAAAAGAGGTTTGTAGATCTTTTCTATAATTTCTTTATTTTCTACTTTATTGATTTCTGCTATTGCCTTTAGTTTGTCTAATATAGTTTGTTCTAAAGAAAAGACATTATGATTTTTTTTTTTTTGAGACAGAGTCTCGCTCTGTTGCCAGGCTGGAGTGCAGTGGCTCCATCTCAGCTCGCTGCAACCTTTGCCTCCCAGGTTCAAGCGATTCTCCTGCCTCAGCCTCCTGAGTAGCTCGGACTACGGGCATGTGCCACCATGCCCAGCTAATTTTTGTATTTTTAGTAGAGACAGGGTTTCACCATATTGGCCAGGATGGTCTTGATCTCTTGACATCGTGATCCTCCCGCCTTTGCCTTCCAAAGTCCTGGGATTACAGGCGTAAGCCACCACGCCCAGCCATAAAAATTTTTAATCATTTTTATTTCATACTTTCACACTAATTTAAAGGAGGATAAAAAGATGACAAGTCTCTTATGGGTGTACACCTGTACCAGTTGTCAGTTTATTGCCTCTCAGCCACAAAACCACTGTTCATTGCCCTGCTGAGGATACTGGAGCTGGAGCTACTAAATATTCTTCCTTTGCCATTAGAGGGTCTGGAAGGGATGCTGC
Source organism: Trachypithecus francoisi (assembly GCF_009764315.1). Classification (NCBI taxonomy): domain Eukaryota; kingdom Metazoa; phylum Chordata; class Mammalia; order Primates; family Cercopithecidae; genus Trachypithecus; species Trachypithecus francoisi. The sequence goes on from NW_022681460.1 coordinate 62,377,241, forward strand.
AGGAAGAAGATTCTTCCTGTGAGATGCCTGCTTTTTATTCTTGTTGTTCCTACAGTGCAAGGCTAGGCTGTGGTACACCCAGTGGAACTCACTGCCAGCTGGTTTCAATGGCGTCCCTATGGGTACTTCCCAGCATCTCCTATGGGTGATTTCCCAGTAAGTCCTACAGGGACCCAAACCCACTTCCCAGAGAATTTTATCTCCCTCCAAATTTCTCATAAATGTCATGGGCACTGCAGCAGGGGGTTTTCTGCCCACCAGCACCCCGGTGGGAGCTTTCCAGTTTCCCAGTACCAGTCCTTGGCCTCCACTTGCTATAATGGAGCAGCTTAAGCCTGGGGCAACTCCGCTAACTTCAGCCTCCACTGGGTTTTAACTTCATCCTTTCCATTGAGATCTGAATCCCATCCTTAAAGAGGAGTCCTCTTCCAAGTTGTTGTCTCCCTTAGCATTAGGTACTTTGTAGAACTCTCTTTTATCCCCTTTTCAGTAGCTAATCCCCTGCAAAGAGTCGATAATTTTTTTTTTTGCATGAAACCTCCCTGTTCAAATTACTTGGTGGTTTCTGTTTTCTGACTGAACCCTGACTGATACAAACCCCCCCACAAAATATATATACATACAAGAATATTTATAGCATCACCATTTAATAGACAAAAATGGAAAGCTACTGAAATACTTATTAATAATAGAATGGTAAATTAATTACAGTATATTTATACAGTATATATTTGATTTCTGTTGCTGTATAACAAATTACCTCAAACTAAGTCAATTAAAATAGCACACATTTATTTCTTATTTTTTATTTTAATTTTAAGTTCTGGGGACATGTGCAGGATGTGCAGGCTTGTTACATAGGTAAACGTGTGCCATGGTGGTTTGCTGCACCTATCAACCCATCACCTAGGTATTAATCCCTGCATGCATTAGCTATTTTTCCTAATGGCTTTTCCCTCCTCCCACGGCACCCCCAATATGCCCCAATGTGTGTTGTTCCCCTCTCTGTGTCCATGTGTTCTCATGGTTCAGCTCCCACTTATAAGTGAGAACATGTGGTGTTTAGTTTTCTGTTCCTGCGTTAGTTTGCTAAGGGCAATGGCTTCAAGCTCCATCCATGTCCCTACAAAGGACATGATCTCATTTCTTTTTATGGCTGCATAGTATTCCATAGTGTAAATGTACCACATTTTCTTTATCCAGTCTCTCATTGATGGGCATTTGGGTTGATTCCACGTCTTTGCTATTGTGAATAGTAAAACAGCACACATTATCCATAGTTTCCATGGATCTGGAGTCTTAGCACAACTTAACTAGGTCCTCTGCTCAGGGTCTCACAAGATTTTAATCAAGGTGCTGGCCAGGCTGTGCTCTCATTTGAGGGCTGTATTAGGGAAGAATCTGCGTCTAAGTGCATTCAGGCTGTTGGCAAAATTCCCTTCCTGTGGCTGTGTGACTGAGGACTCTGGCTTCTTACTGGCAGCCTGCAGTTCCCTGCCACATGGCCTTCTCCATGGGGAATTTATAGCAGACCTGGTGGCTTCTTCAAGGCCAGCAGGATGGAAATGACACTTCATCTTCTTTGACATATTCTATTGGTTAGAGACAAGTCACAGGTCTTTCCTTACTTGAGGGAAGGGGCCATGGCTCATTGTGGGCCTTTAGGGTGTGTCTGCCACAGAGTAGAATTCTTTATTGCAATGGGAATTAACATGGATGAAAAAAAACAATGCTGAGTCAAAGAAGCTGAAAGAGATCAAATGAAAAGACTAAAAGGCAGAAATGAAGTCCACAGGCAAACAGCCCGGGCGGCGCCCTGAGCCTAGTTAAAGATCGACCCCAGACCTAACCGATTAGGTTATCTATAGACTCCAGACATTGTAAGGACAAACGTTGTGAAAGTCTCTGTCCTGCTCTGTTCTGTTCTAATTACCGGTGTCTGCCACATATCTTAGTCCTGGGCCCAGTAATAACACAATCCTCTATTTTGTATTTTGTCCCAACTTCCTGAGCCCAGTACAAACACAATCCTCTATTTTGTATTTTGTCCCAACTTCCTGAGCCCAGTACAAACACATCCCCCCCCCCCCACATCTCAGAAACACCACCTAGAGAGCCCCTGATAAGGTCACAACCGTTTGTAGTTTTACTAAATGCGCGGGAACAAATAGAAAACTGCTAATTGTATAACTTAAAATATTAACCAATTACCAGTTGTGATGCTGCAACCAAAAGAATTCCTTTGTACCTCTGTAACCTTACATATCCTGTATACATCGGACTATAAAAAGCGGGCACATGCATCATTCGGGGCCCTCTTGTATGTTATAGAACGGAGGGACCAAGTTCGAACTTGCATTAAAGATCCTTGCCGCTTGGCTTTGACTCTGGACTCTGGTGGTCTTCTTCGGGGAATAAACGGTCTGGGCATAACAAAGCCAGACACAAAAGAGCATTTACTGTGGAATTCCAGTTATGTCCAGTTCAAAATCAGACAAACTGATCTATAGTGTTAGAAATTAGTGCAGTGGTTACCCTTGGGGGTTGTGTGTCATGCGCGACCATGTGAAGAGACCACCAAACAGGCTTTGTGTGAGCAATAAAGCTTTTTAATCACCTGGGTACAGGCAGCCTGAGTCTGAAAAGAGAGTTAGCGAAGGGAGATAAGGGTGGGGCCGTTTTATAGGATTTGGGTAGGTAAAGGAAAATTTCAGTCAAAGGGGGGTTGTTCTCTGGTGGGCAGTGTGGGGGTCACAAGGTGCTCAGTGGGGGAGTTTTTGAGCCAGAATGAGCCAGGAAAAGGACTTTCACAAGGTAATGTCATCACTTAAGGCAAGCACCGGCCGTTTTCACTTCTTTTGTGGTGGAATGTCATCGGTTAAGGCGAGGCAGGGCATTTTCACTTCTTTTGTGATTTTTCAGTTACTTCAGGCCATCTGGGCATAAACGTGCAAGTCACAGGGGATGCGATGGCTTGGCTTGGGCTCAGAGGCCTGACAGTGTGTATTACTTGAAATGGGGCAAGTAGGGTGCTGATAATGGCCTCTTTCTTGCTCTAGATGCTGTTATTTGAGCATATTCACTTTGTGAAAGCTCATGGAGTGGTACTGTCAGGCTAACTTTTGTATTTTTAGTAGAGGCGGCATTTCATCTTGTTGGCCAGGCTGGTCTTGAACTCCTGACCTCAGGTGATCTGCCTGCTTCGGCCTCCTAAAGTGCTGAGATTACAGGCGTGAGCCACTGCGCCTGGCCACCACTTTAATATCTCTAAATATCTGTCTTTTATTTATTTCCACTGTCACTGCCTTCATTCGAGTTTTCATCTTTTCTTATATTTTTATTTTTTTCTTTATTTTTGAGACTGAGTCTCACTCTGTTGCCCAGGCTGGAGTGCAGTGGTGCGATCTCAGCTCACTGCAAGCTCCGCCTCCTGGGTTCACTCCATTCTCCTGCCTCAGCCTCCTGAGTGGCTGGGACTACAGGTGCCTGCCACCACCCCCTGCTAATTTTTTTTGTATTTTAGTAGAGATGGGATTTCACCATGTTAGCCAGGGTGATCTTGATCTCCTGACCTCGTGATCAGCCCACCTTGGCCTCCCAAAGTGCTGTGATTACAGGCGTGAGTCACTGCACCTGGCCTTATATTTTTATTTTTGTAATAGTTTCTCAATAGGTCTAATATACAACACTGCACCTGACACATTTTCAAAACCAGTTACCTACACTTCTTTCAAGGTGATCTAGTTTAAATTATCAGAAGATCCTCTTACCACCTTCAAAGAGCCCTAGAAACCTATGGACTCTGTCAATTAAAATAGTAACTACCGTCCCGGGTGGAGGTGTGTGGGACTACATACTACAGCTGTGCAAAAGTTGTTTACCAATTGCCTCCACCTCTGAGACTATATTGAGTTCAGTGCCAAATGCTGTATAATCTACAAGTTAAAGATAGCTTCAGGATACGTAAGGATTTCTTCAAAAGCAAAAGAGGTTATTAATCAGCGAGGTGCTCATCTCTGGCAATAGAATGATACATAAGTCAAGTATCATTGGCCAAGCGGCTCTTTCCTTTGAAGCTGTATATTTCTCCACAGCAGTCAAGGAGTGACCACAGGCATCTCCGCACTCACCCTTTTAGTGTCTGATTTTTATAATGTGTATTTCCCCTGCAAGTTGTGTTTCAACTGACATTTTACGTTATCTTATCCTGGAGAAGTGAGGAAGTACTATTATCATCATATTTCTTTGTTCTTTTGTTTGTGTTTTGTTCCTTGGGTGTCTGGAGTACCAGTGGCTCTTTTATAAAGTCACTGAAACTCCAGTGAGGGCTTGGTGAGTGGTAAGGCCCATAGTCAGGACTCTGTTCATGTCTCCTCTCATATCCCGTCTTGCGATGCCTCCCATTTTGTCTCACCCTTCCATTTAGACATTTCCTTTCTCCATGAAAACTCCTGACATGCTTTTTTGTTGGGGCTGCTACCTAAAAGGTAAGTCCCAGCTCCAGCACATACGCCTGAAATTATAAGACTATAATATAATGATAGGATAAAGTGAGTGGTGCTTTGTTTTTTGAAGAAACTGACAAACTCATTCTAAAATGAATATCGAATGCCAAAGTCCTAGACTGATCAAAACAGGATTGAAAAAGAAGGCAATGGTAGAAGACCTCTGCTACATTATTTTAAGACTTATGATAAAGCTACATTAGCCAAAGTATTGTGGCACTGGGATTAGTATAAATAACTAAGCCAAGAGAAGAGAACACACAGCCATAAAGAGACCCACACATATACTGTCCATTGATTTTTTTTTTTTTTGTTTTTGTTGAGACGAAGTCTCGCTCTATCGCCCAGGCTGGAGTGCAGTGGCCGGATCTCAGCTCACTGCAAGCTCCGCCTCCCGGGTTTACGCCATTCTCTCGCCTCAGCCTCCCGAGTAGCTGGGACTACAGGCGCCCGCCATCTCGCCCGGCCAATTTTTTGTATTTTTTTAGTAGAGACGGGGTTTCACCGTGTTAGCCAGGATGGTCTCGATCTCCTGACCTCGTGATCCGCCCGTCTCGGCCTCCCAAAGTGCTGGGATTACAGGCTTGAGCCACCGCGCCCGGCCTGTCCATTGATATTTTTTAAATCAAGAAGCCAAGTCAGTTAAATGAGCAAAAGAATTTTTTTTTTTTTTTTATACGGAGTCTCACTGTGTCGCCCAGACTGGAGTGTAGGGTACAGAGTGCAATGGTACGACCTCGGCTCAATGCAACCTCCGCTTCCCAGGTTCAAGCAATTATCCTGCCTCAGTCTCCGGAATAGCTGGGATTACAGGTGTGTGCCACCATGCCCAGCCAATTTTTGTATTTTTAGTGTAGATTGGGTTTCACCATGTTGGCCAGGCTGGTCTCGAACTCCTGACCTCAATTGATCCTCCCTCCTCGGCCTCCCAAAGTGCTGGAATTACAGATGTTAGCTACCATGCCCAGCCAAGGAAAATTTTTTTTTTTTTTTTTTTTTTTTTTTTTTTTTTTTTGAGACGGAGTCTCGCTCTGTCGCCCAGGCTGGAGTGCAGTGGCCGGATCTCAGCTCACTGCAAGCTCTGCCTCCTGGGTTTAGGCCATTCTCCTGCCTCAGCCTCCCGAGTAGCTGGGACTACAGGCGGCCGCCACGTCGCCCAGCTAGTTTTTTGTATTTTTTAGTAGAGACGGGGTTTCACTGTGTTAGCCAGGATGGTCTCCATCTCCTGACCTCGTGATCCGCCCGTCTCAGCCTCCCAAAGTGCTGGGATTACAGGCTTGAGTCACCGCGCCCGGCCAAGGAAAATATTTTTAACAAATATTAAGGCAACAGGATGTTCAATGGGAAAACGCCTCAACTACTACTACTTAACTCCATTTATAAACACTAATTTGAGATCATACATTTAACTATAAATGTAGAACCATAAAACTTCTAGATGCAAACACACTCCACAACCTTGGGACAGGTGAAGATTTCTTGGGAAAAAAACACAACAAAAACTAACCATAGAATAGAAAATTAATAAATCGAAGTTGTCAAAATGGAAGTATCTCTTCATCAAAAGACAATATTAATGTTTTCTAACTCCTAACACTTATATCTTAAATTCATACTGTGGCCTTTCCATTGGAAGCTGCCTTAAATTTTATTAAGATAAAATCCTATGTTATAAATTTCTGTATTTATATATCTGAGTTCCCCCATCATAGTCTCTCCTGCTTCTTTCATTTACTCTGATTTTTCAACCAGATCTTCCTCTTTCAAGCTGCTCATTACTCTTGAAAGTAGAACCCTAATATGCTGTATGCTTATTCTTAGTAATGTCAGTTTTTAATAGAATTCGGGAATCATAAACTAACACCTAGACGTAAATTTGGCCCAAATACTTGGATTGTTTGGACAAAATATACTTTAAAAAAATGATATGACTTTATATAGGAGATTCCATCTCCAACAGATCAAATCTTCTACCAGTCTTATGATAGAACAGTGTGCAGATTCTCTTGCATGTGTTTTAACGACCTGACTCTTGAAATCCTTTGGGTTTGACCCTCATTGTTGGAGGTCTGACTAGTGGTTTCCCTCAGACACTAGTGGGCTAGTAAGAAGTAAACTGGAAAGAATAAATCTATCTCTGCATAGGCTGAGGTTAAAGGGCCTTCCAGCTGAGGGAGAACTCTGGAGGTTCATAAACTTTCCTCAGGGCATGAGAATCTGAGAAAGCTGGTCAATCCTCTTGTATATGGGAAGGTAGCGATTCCATTCAAGTTGCTGTGGGCACTTAGGAGGCAGTAGGACTGACTTACCTAGCTCAGGGCACAGTGAGAGAGCTGGTTAGGTGAGCTGTGATCTCCACAACAGCCCATTTCAAAGCCAGCCCTTCACCACTTCCACCTCTCCTAGGCTACAGAGACCCAACAATTCAATTGTAGCTTGTAAACTACATCCCCCTCTAGTCAAGAAATATGGGAAATACTGTATGTAATTCTACATTCTTGAGTAGCCTCAAAGAGTAATCGAGACAGGCAAGGGGCTTACAGTAGCTGTGGGGATCAAATTATTGCCACAATTTTCCCAACTCCTTTAAATTTTATAATCTCCTCTCTTAATGAACTACTTTCTGAAGGAAGGCTATCATAATCATCTGAAAAGATAAACTAAGAAAGAGTTTCAACAGTAGCAGTATTCACAGAAGTGCAGTTCTAAATTCTGGTGGATATCTGGACCAGATAACGAAGTTAAGTAACTCTTACATTATTTTATTGGAATAGGAAGTTTGGAATTTGATGAGGCTTTAGTACACTATGCTGAGGAAGGGAACACTGGGTTTTGCCTTCAGTAAAGTGTATTTTAAAACTAGTTTTAACATCGTATTTTCCACAACATTTATTTAGTTTAATTTTTGTCCTAGTAATAATTTAAGAATTGAAATGAGTTTATTAAAATGAGATGGAGCAGGATGAATTCACATTGAGTAATCCAAATTCCAAAACATTTTCTGTGCTCTGAATCATGGTTACAATTTGTGATCGGATTCCTTTTTATCTGAGCTGAATTATGAATTTAACACATGGACTTATTGATTATTTTTCCTCAAATCTTAATCTGTGATTTCCTTGCAAGCATTTTTGGCATTATAAGTGAAAAATAGGTAAACAAATATGGCAACTGTAAGCACGGAACAGAGACCTATTGTGTGAACTCCTGTAGCTATGTTTTAGGAAAAAATAAGCACCAAGGGTCCATGTGCACTGTGCTTTAGTGAATATTGACCCTTCCTGGAACCAGGAAGAGCTATTTCTGTCTCTGAGTTGATCTGTGGGTCAGATTGTTAAGCAACTGATCTTTGCAGTTTGGTGCTTGAGCAGAAATGAACTGTTGACCAAAGTTGAGGCAGGCTCTTGAGGCCATTCAACCTCCTTTAAAGCAGAGATGCTGGCCCCGTACTGGCAAATGGACCGAAGGAAAGAAAGGTCACTGAACCAAGAGAGACCAAAGGCAAACCCTGACTTGGGCAGCTCCTGGGCTGCAGAGGGCCCTCGGGATAGAGTCCTGATGCAAACCAGCTACTGCTTTAATACCCTGAGTGTTTGATTCCTGGAAAAGTGAATCTTGCTTCTCAGCCGGTCTGGGACTGTATATGTACCATGCAGTTCTTAAACACTCAATTCAATGTCCTGAAGCTGAATCATTTTTGTACCTTCCAGGCAGTGAGGCTGATGTCCTTGTGACTCCTTGATTCTGGGGGGAAGGTGAGCCTCTATTCTGTCTTATAGTAACTCACCACCCATATCAGGCAACAATAATGTAGGCATGAAAATTGCATCAGCCTATGACTTGCATGTCAACGTATGTGTGGGCACTTCGATTGCTCTGGTGTGAACCTCATCAGATTCTGTAACAGACTTGGGCTCTCAGTTCTATACTAATGCTACATTTTTATAGTCACATACAGAGGCTTCATTTGCAAACCTGAGAATGAGTTCCTGGGTTCCCATGAGACTGCATAGTGACATTAGAAGTTATGAAAAAGGGAGGAATCTAAACCTTCATCTTCATGCTCCAAAGCCATTCAGTCACACGAGTGGCCTCTCCCAGTTCTAGGAAAACCAGAGAATATTTGCATGTATTCTTTATTCATCACCCATCCTTTTAGAGTCATGTTTTCTTTCTAATAATACAGATTGTTAGGAAGAGTCACTAATTAGCAATTTTTCTTATTACAAATACATGATGACTAATGACATTAATATTCTAGTTCATTCAAGCTAATGGTGAACGGAAGTTGTTGGCTACCTACGTGGACAGTGTCCATTGAGAAACAGCCTCTCCTGTTTAGCCCCTGCTGTTTGTCCCCCACTGAGAGTCATGGGACAAAGAAAAGTGGTATTTATACTTTGTCGTTTGTTCCAATAAATCTTGTATCATCAATACTTACTTATTACTTCCCAAAAGGAAGTGTGAACCTTGGTAGCTTGAATTACCTTTCCACCTGCAACATCACTAAATTAGTATAATCCATACACTATCACTTCATTACAAATTATTCCCATTATCATTTAGTTTCCAAACATTTTCCAATTAGAAACAAGTTGGTAGTTATGTCCCACAATTTAGTAAATAGTATTCAGTTTGGGAAGTAAAATATTTTTATTTTATTTGTAAAAGTCAGTATATAGTTTCATCATAATATTTTAAAATATTATAATTATAACCTCTACATATAACCCAACTTCTACTATCATCTTTTGTTTATTTACAACTTTTCAGGTATGTTCTCAGCCCAGCTTCTCCTATAAGCAGCTGCTCAACAAGAGCTAAGATCTTTTTTTTAAACCAAGATTCACTTCTTTTTCTTTTTTCTTTTTGTTTGCTTTTATATTTATTTATTTTTAAAATTTCAATAGTTTTGGGGAAATTTAATTTAATTTTGGAGGGTTTTGGTTACATGGATAAGTTCCTCAGTGGTGATTTCTGAGATTGTGATGCACCCCTCACCTGAGCTGTGTACACTGTACCCAGTGTGTAGCCTTTTGTCTCTCATGCCCTCCCACCCTTTCCTCTGAGTCCCCAAAGTCCATTATATGATTCTCATGCCTTTGAGTCCTCATGAGACCTAATATCTTAAAATTGGAATTTTCTCAGTTCTCTTCCATTAGTTTTATCTTCACTACCTACACACAATTTCAGATTTACCCTTCTGTGATAAGCTCTCTTTTTTGGTATATGCCTGTTGCTCCAAATCCTTATTTCATTAATATCTACCCAAATTTATAAGGGTATAGCTAACATTTCTAAGAATCAAGGTAAGGGGAAATGTCTTTGAAGAAAAATTAAGAATAATGGCATAGTAATTTCCTTAAAAGTCAACTACAAACTTACAGATAATGGCAACTTCTAGCTCAAAGATTCTATGTTTTTAAAGCAGAAAGGTAAATGAAATGCAAATTGAGAAAAGTACCTTAACAAGTGTGATGCGTGTGTCTAAGATCCCATGCAAAGAAAATTTAAAAGACAAAAGGACATCTGGAGAGATCTAGATGCATTTTCTGTCTCTGGAACAGATGAGGTTAATATGTAGGTAGGGCATGAGGCAGAATGAGATACCCGAGAGAATGAACCCATAACTCTGTAGAGAACAGAACAGCAAAGGGGAAGAAGCAAAATTATGAAACGAGGGCGAGTTTCCAAGGAATAAGAAAAGAAAGAACACAATTGTGTGGGGGAAAAATGAGACAAGTTAAAGTCTGAAAAGAGATGCATCTTGCCAGAGATTTGCAATTACATAAGGCAAAAGAGAAGGACCAAGGAAATGTTTTCTCTCTAATAGTCAGGGAGAAAAAGCTGTTAACAGAGGGTTGTGAAAAGGCAGATGCTTTTCATGTATCCTTTCCCTCTTTCTCCTTTCCAAAAACTGCAGCTGTTATCAGTTAACCAGACAGGAGACTATTTGAATGTGGAACACCAAACAAGAATAGGGAAATCAGTAATTAGAGTATATTTTTCTAAAATCTAGATCTACTCAAAAGTTCAGGCCTAAGGGTCTTAGGAACTCATAGATAGGATTATGGAACTTTTAGTCTCTGTCTTTGAGATATCCTGTAGGATAGTTACTGCTTCTGAAGCCCAAAACCAGAGTGTGCATGTGTATGTGTGTGTATGTGGGTATGTGTTAGTATGACTATTAATATAGAATACAATAGTATTCATAGTCATATATATTATATTTTATCTTCTACATAAAAACGTATAGAAGAAAAGGTGTAACTTTGATTACTAGAATGGATAGATTCACCTTAATCCTTTCAGAGGTGTTAGAAAACTAAGTATTCACAATTTGCCTTCTCAGATATTGAAAATATAATCACAGTTAAGATGTCTAGAAACATTTTGAGTTATCTTAAGTGATTATTAAAGAAAATTTGGTGTCCTTCACCAAAGAATGTAGTTTCCAACTTACAAATTCAACACCTGAAACAGTTAATAATAGTATGCAAAATGCATTCATTCATGAATAAAATAAGCGTGCATCCAGATCTTACATGAATTACAATCTAGGGAAGGTAACATTACATTTCTGATATTTCTTTGATTATTTTCTCCCCTCTCTTCTCCATTATCTTTTTCTGAAACTTCTATTTATCAAATTCAAGACCTCTATTGATTTTCTACGACTCATCCTTAATCTCTAATTTATCTCTAATACTTTAAGAATTTGTTTCATTTTGACACACTTTTAAACTAAATTTTATTGTAATTTAGGCAATTTTTGAAGTCCATGAGCTTTTCTTCTCTATTCCTGAATGTCATGGTTAATATTGAACGTCAACTCAACTGGATTGAAGGATGTAAAGCATTGTTCCTGCATATGTCTGTGAGGGTGTTGCCAAAGCAGATTAACATTTTAGTCAGTGGACTGGGAGAGGCAGACCCACCCTCAATCTGGATGGGCACCATCTACTCAGCTGCCAACGTGGCTAGCATAAAAGCAGACAGAGCAACGTGGAAGGACTAGACTGGCTGAGTCTTCTGGCCTTCATCTTTCTCCCGTGCTGGATGCTTCCCGCCCTTGAACATCAGACTTCAAGTTCTTCAGCATTTGGATTTTTGGGACTTACACCAGTGGCTTGTGAGGGCCTCTTGGGCCTTTGGTCACAGACTAAATGTTGTACTGTCGGCTTCCCTACTTATGAGGTTTTGGGACTTGGACTGGCTTCCTTGCTCCTCAGCTTGCAGATGGCCTACGTGTGATTTCACCTGCTAATCATGTGAGTCAATACTCCTTAATAAACTCCCTTTCATATATATATATCTATCCTGTTAGTCCTCTCCTTCTAGAGAACCTTGATTAATACACTACATTAGGTTCTTTTATTTATTTATTTATTTATTTTTGAGATGGAGTCTGGCTCTGTTGCCCAGGCTGGAGTGCAGTGGTGCGATCTCGGCTCACTGCAAGCTCCGCCTCCCAGGTTCACACCATTCTCCTGCCTCAGCCTCCCAAGTAGCTGGGACTACAGGCGCCCACCACCATGCCTGGCTAATTTTTTGTGTTTTCAGTAGAGACGGGGTTTCATCATGTTAGCCAGGATGGTCTCGATCTCCTGACCTTGTGATCCACTGGCCTCGGCCTCCCAAAGTGCTGGGATTACAGGCCTGAGCCACCACACCCAGCCTGCATTAGGTTCTTGCTTTATATGTGCAATATTATTCATTTTCAGTTAGACTTTATCTTTTATTATCTAGCATCTATTTTCACTACATATTTAACTTTTTAAAAACTTTGGACTTTCTTCAAGTTTTCTTCAAATGCCAGGAGATCCTTGGTTGTTCACTTGTAGACACCGTTTATGATAGCCCCTTCCACCATTAATTTAAAATCTGTTGGATAAAATGGAAAGGGAAAGGAAGGGAGGGGGAAGGGGAAGGGGAAGGGCAGGGGAAGGGGAAGGAGAGGAGAGGGGAAGGCAGGGGAGGAGAGGGGAGGTTAGGGGAGGGGAGGGAAGGGGAGGGGGAGCTAGAAAGTCTGACTACGACATGTGGGATTTCTCCATGTGGATGAAGTTATTTGAAGGCAGGTTTCTTTTTAGGCTGAGCAGGTGTAGGAAGCCAGATGTAACCAAGGTGACCCCACTTGGAGAAAGGCTTAACTCTGGGTTCGACTCTCACAATTGTCATCTTAGTTCTCCCAAGGCAACTACTCCCCCGGCTCTGACCCCATTTCTTTAGAGAATGACTCTGTAATTATTTTTCTGCTGGGCATCCAGGAATTTCAGCATTCTGTAGCAGAAATGGGAGATCAATAATCTTGTATGTAACTCTTCAATTTATGCCCCTGTATTCAGGCCCTCCCACAAGCTTGCCCTCAGTTATAGTGTTTCCAAATTCCTGACAAATAATAATTTTTGGTATTCAGGAAAGATCAACCAGAATTGGCAGGAATTCTCAGGAATTTCCAAACTTGTAAGTAGTTTTGCATTTTTCATAACACATTATTTGTATGTTTTAAAATAATAAAAAAAATCAAACTGCAACCATGAAAATTTTTCTGTGATGGGATCACACTGAACGTTTCAGAGATTTTCTGTAACAAAAACAGCATAATAATAAATACATGGCTTGTTATTATATACCCATATATTGTGATGAAATATCTTTCAATAACATGTGAAAATAATTTCTTCCTGATAAAGACATTTGATAATACAAAACGTCACAAAAAGGCAACTCCACCAATCAGCGTTTCCTGCTCTTGCTTTTGACTTGACATCAATAGTGCCATGGGCTGAATTGGGTCCCCCTAAATTTTATATGTTAAAGTCCTAACCCTACAGAATGTGACCACAGAATGTGGATGTATTTGGAGATAGGGTCTTTAAAGAAGTAATTAAATTAAAATGAGGTCTTTAGGGTGAGCACACTAATTCAGTATGACTAATGTCCTTATAAGAAGAGGACATTTGGGAACAGATGTACATGGAGGGGGGACTAAGTGAAGACACAGGCACAGAAGAGAGGCCTCAGAAGAAACCAATCCTGCTGACACCTTGATCTCAGACTTCTAGCCTCCTTGTGAGAAAACAAATTTCTGTTGTTTAAGCTCCCCATTCAATGATTCTTTGTTATGGCAACCTTAGGCAGTCAACACAAGAAGATGCCTCCAAGTGAGTAGCACTTTTACCTTGATTGTTAAGCTTTAATTCTTGCATTCCTGATTTTGCAACTGATTTCTCTTTGGATTCAGAACTTGTGAAAGTGTATACATTCTCCCAGAAATATCAGGAAGAAATATCCACTTGTATTTGTCAAATCTGAGCTTTCCCATAGGACAGTTAATCTGCTACAAACTGTCCACATTAGTTCAACATTGAAGTTGCCCTATCAATTTCCTGGATCTGCTCTTCAATCCACTGCCCGTCTTTCCCCAGAAATGTATTGCAATCTCTTGATCATTTATGGCTCCTTTCTCTTATTTTGATTGCACGGGATAATATTTCTTTTGCACGGAAACGGAGATATGTTCATGAGCTTAATATACCACATTAAACCTGAGAAACTCCAGGAATATTACGTCTCTCCTCTTATTTTTTTGGTAGATTTTGTGTGTATCCGCTGAAAGGAAAGGAGAAGATAGAATATTATTTTCAGATCCGTAGAGAATGATTTCTAACATAATCTTAGTCTCACTTCAAACTCTTGTATGTAGCAATAAGGCTGAAATTTTATAACTGTAATTAATTTGTATCCCAAACAGCCCTTATATTAAAAAATACTGAAAAAATAATTTCAGTCAATTTTATAATTATCTTAGTCAATTCAGGATTACCCTAGCAAATCTAGATTTTGACACTTCCTCTCTTCCTGGAATTAAACTCAGTGTCCCAACAAGCATTTTATTTCAATGGTTTGCTGAGGCAGCCTTCCCTAAAGCAATGGGCACTAGACTCAAGTTCTATTCTTTCTCACTTCCACCAGTCTAAATCCAGATCTGTATTATCTCACCTTTGATAAATTTAGTGGTCTACATACCATTTTCCCAAGCTGTAGGGTGGTCTCCACATGACTTCAACCACTACATGATTCTGGAGTTAGGGATCTTAAACAGCAGCTGCTGAGCACTGTGAAATTTCATGCATGGGCATGCAAGATTTGGTGAATGCTCTGAAAGTACTATATTGTGTGTGTGTATGTGTGTGCGTGTGCACGTGTGTGCATGTATACACATATGTATTTCTGGAAAAAGGTCCCTAGTTTTCATTAAATTTTCAAAATAATAAAAAATCATCTTGTGCTACTTAATTTGACCCATTCTTCTAAGTTACCTCAGTCATCACTGGACTCTAAGTATAAGAAACATATTTTCTTAGTTCCTAGTTGATAATACAAAACGTCACAAAAAGGCAACTCCACCAATCAGCGTTTCCTGCTCTTGCTTTTGACTTGACATCAATAGTGCCATGGGCTGAATTGGGTCCCCCTAAATTTTATATGTTAAAGTCCTAACCCTACAGAATGTGACCACAGAATGTGACCTAGTTCCTTAGTTCCTAACTTAGTTTCCTAGTTATTTACTCTCCCACTCATCCACCAAACTCTTTTGTATTTTTCTTTTACTTTCCTCACATCTCCTCACTTATCCTTACTCTCAACTCTTTCCCTGAGAAAATAGGTGTAATCAGAAGAGGCATTCCATAAACTTCCACCACTTCATCCTTCCATTCATCCACCTTGGAGCCAACCACCCTGCCTGTTACTGTGATTGAAGAGAGCTTGTGCCAAGCAAAGGTCAATCCCTCTATTTTTGAATCACCCACTTCCCTCTCTTCTCAAGGACATCACTCAAGTAAAATCCCACTTTACCTTCTGCATCACCAATTTTCCCTTTCTTGCATCTTTCCCCTTAGCATGCAAACATGCTTTTGATATTTCTCCCACAGAAAGCCAAATTACTTGATGCCTTCTGATATGGTTTGGCTATGTCCCCACCCAAATCTTATCTTGAATTGTAGCTCCCACAATGCCCACGTGTTGTGGGAGGGGCCTGGTGGGAGGTAATTAAATCACGAGGTGGGTCTTTCCCATGCTGTTCTTGTAATAGTGAATAACTCTCATGAGATCTGATGGTTTTACAAGGGGGAGATTACCTGTGCAAGCTCTGTTTTTGCCTGCTGCCATCCTTGTAAGACATGACTTACTCCTTCTTGCCTTCTGCCATGATTGTGAGGCCTCCCCAGCCATATGGAACTGTGAGTCCATAATTTATCTCCTTTGCATTTATCATTTTCTAAAACAATATATATTTTACTTAACTATATTTTACTTGACTATTTTATTATCTGTTTCAAATCAAATAATGCAAGCTCCATGAGGGCAGGAATTTTAGTCTGTATTATTCACTGCTTTATTATCAGAACTTAAAATGGTGCTGGGTTGATAGTAAGTTCCTAATAAATATTTGCAGAAGAATTAAATAAATGAATCTTAATCTACACTGTAGCAGGATTTGATTCTGTTAATTATACCCTCTTCCTTGGAAGATCTTCTTCACTTGTTTTCCAGATAACATGGTCTCCAATTTTTCTCCTATTTCAATAGCTTCTTCTTCCAGTCCGTTTTTATCCCATTTGTTCCTCAAAACTCCAAACTCTTAATGTTGGCACGCCCCAGGATTATGGGCTGAACTATGTCCCCAAAAATTCATATGTGAAAGTCCTTAATCCTAGTCCTTCAGAATATAACCTTATTTTTAGATAGGGTTTCTACAGAGGAAATCAACTTAAAATGAGATTATTAGCATTGGCCCTAATCCAAAATGACAGATGTCCTTATATAAAGTGAATATTTGGAGACATACACACACCAGGGAGAATGCTAGCTGAAGGTCATGATAGAGATAGAAGTGATACTTCTACCAGCCAAAGGTTGCTTGCAAGCTACCTGAAACCAGGGGAGAGGAATGGATCAGATTCTTCCTCACAGCTCTCAGAAGGAGCCTACCCTGTTGACACCTTGCTCTGGCACTTTTTGTCTCCAGAACTGTGAGACAATAGATTTCTTTGTTTGAGACACCTGGTCTGTAATGCCTTCTTATGCCAGCACTCAGAAATAAAAACACTCAAGGATTATGTGTTGAGGTTTCTATTTTTGCTGTGTTTTGTTTTTTAGCAACACTTCGTCTCTTGCTGATCTCATCCAGTCTTGTGTTTCTGAATCCCATCTATATGCGAGGTCTCCCACTTGCCCATCTGCAGCTCAGCATCTCCTCTTCCTAACATCTCCAACTCCTTACTCAACATCTGCCTTAGTGCATCCAAACTAAGCTCACCTTTCCCTGAAACCTTGCTCCTCCCAGTCTTCTCTGTCTCACTTATTAGCAACCCCATCCTTCAAGTTGCCTCAGGTGATTTACCTTCGATATCATTCTTGACTTTCCTCCTTCTTGAACTCCTGGCCTCAAGCAATCCTCCTGCCTCGGTCTCCTAAAGTGCTGGGATTACAGGCATGACCCACCATGCTTGGCCTCTCCTCCTTCTTGTCTTCAGTCTATTTGCAGAAAACCTGACTCTTTTCAAGATATATTCAGATACCCCTTCTCAATACCTCCAGTGCTTCTGCCTTGGTGGCACCATCATCTGCCACTTGATTTATAGCACTTGCCCCCTAGTTTGTCCTCCTCCTTCCACCCTTAGCACTCCTTTACTCTATTCCCATTAGAGTATACAGAAAGATCCTGTTAAAATGCAGTTCAGAAAATATCACACCTCAGTCCAAAACTCTGCAGTATCTCATCTCACTTCACAAACAATCACAGTGGCCTGTGAGGCCCTACAAGGTCCAGTCCTTAGTAACCTCTTTGACCTCCTCTCCTACTCAGTCCCTGTCCAGCTCACCCTGCTCCAGCCACATAGGCTTCCTTCCTGTCCAGATATGCCAGGACTGTTCCCTCATTTGCACTTGCTGTTCCCTCAGCCCAGAACAATCTCTCAAATAGCTACATAGCACATCATAATCATTCAGTGAATACTTCTTCAATGAATTTCTTGAAGCAATAGGGAATACATTGAAAAGATTCATATTAATAAAATTAAATTAAAACTCTTTAGTTTCACACTCAAATTATGGTTCCATTTCATCTTTACAAGCTTGTTATGTACACTTAACACTCAGAAATTGTCTGTTTTCACTGCAGTGCTTCTCATAAAAATGTCACTTAATAAATATGTAATAATTTGAAGAATCAGATAAGAACAAGAGATACAAGAAGCTCAATTTACTTCGATTTGTGAAAACTGCTTTGCAATTACTGGTAGTTCTAAGATTAGTTCCTCCCGATGTAGCCATTTGTCCTAATTGCAGCAAATGAAACCAGGCAAAACTTTGCCTTCTGGGGATAATGCTGCTTCATTAATGGTTGGGCTCTGACTCTTACTCTCTTTATTATTTGTTTAAGCTTTTTGGATGAGAATTTAAGATCCAAGCCTGGAATTTTTTTTTAATCGCTGTATAAATTTATTCTTTCCTTGTTTTATATTAACAGAGTCTTAGTTTTAAGTTGGGTACATGATTACCCAGAAAAACAAAACAAAACAAAGAAAACATACTACATTTCCCAGCCTCTCTTGCAAATGACTGGCCATAAGACTATGTACCAGTAAAGGGGATATTAGTATAAGATATCAGTTCAAAGAGAACTGGCATATACTATTTGCTCCCTTTTTTCTGTGCCTCTTCCTACAGCCTGTTGCCTGGAATGCGTATATGATGGCTGGAACACTAGCTGTAATTTTGGATCATGAGGAATAGTGCCACACCGTTGGAGATGAGGGATGAGCTGAAAGGGGTGTGTGTTATTGAGGGTTTCGCTGAGCAGAACCATCATAATAACCCGGACATCTTCTTCTTGACTTATGTGTGAAAGAAATTTCTCTTTTATTTAAGCCACCATTATTTTAGAACTTGCACACAATCAAATACCACAAAAGCTATCTAGTGCCAAGAACTTTAGAGCTAAAATGAGTTACTGCTGAATCATACAAAAGAATCAAACAAAAAAATTATCTGCAGTGATAATCAAAGGTCTTTATTTTCTCTATTTGATTTCTTAAAATTATTTTGGAAAAATAGTTATGTCTTTAGATGTACTTTCACAGAAGGAAGCTCATATGACCAAAGTAATATTCTGAGTCATTATGGCAAAAATATTTATTATTGAACAACTGTTTCATTTACTTCACATTTTACACATACTTAACACAAGCAGAAAGGGAAGGTTCAATGTCAGAAGCAGGGGTCATTCTCCTTAACTGAAAGACTATCAGGAGAGAGCCTTTGGTGATTAGCAATCCAAATTTGAGATTTTTAAAAACACCATTAAAAATAAAGGTTGCCTATAAAATATGGAGACACATAATATTTTCTGAAAATCTTTTTGGAAGAATGTCTTTTTATCTTCATTGTTACTATCTTAGACATTTTGAGGTTTATTTAA
Organism: Trachypithecus francoisi; assembly: GCF_009764315.1. Lineage (NCBI taxonomy): Eukaryota > Metazoa > Chordata > Mammalia > Primates > Cercopithecidae > Trachypithecus > Trachypithecus francoisi. The sequence goes on from NW_022681460.1 coordinate 62,396,237, forward strand.
CACAGCATTCCATCTGCTTAACATTCAAATTTAGCCACACTGATTATCTGTTCTACTCTCCTGAATAGTTAAGTACACTCTATAAATAAACACATCAATTTTGCTCTATTACTACTCTTCCAAAAAAGTCTTACATAATTGGAATTAACCTAGCATTTACTTATCATTAAATATATTTTTTTTGTTAGAAAGGATATACAGCATATGAAATTGCAGGCTTTTTATGAGTTAAAGACAAAATGTAGAACTCTCAAATAATATTTACAATGTAAACATCACAGTTATTACATTAGCTAGAATACGTCACAACATTCACAACACAATACATTTTATTTGGTTTGGATATTGAAGTTTTTTTCTTGAATTACTGATGTAGAACTCAAAATTTAATTATGTTGCGTATTGTTTTCCTTCAAGAATTCTGAAAAAGAAAAAATTGTTGCTTTAGGTATAAAATATATTTTATTTCTAGCATCTTAGTTTCATTCACTGATTTACTTATCTGATAAACACTTATTTCTCTTTGTCCCTTGTTAGCAGCCCGTAGCAGGGGATCATGTCCTGGGACATATCAAGAGAGCAGCTTCTAGAGGACTGATTATCAGAGAGGAACTGGAATGTGAAAAGATGTCTAACTAACCATTATTAATGATTCACTTGTAATTTTCACAAATGGATGACCCACATGATTTCCTCTTCAAAGAATTTGTCCAAAGTCACCCATTTAAAAAGGAAAAGGATGGAGGATGGAATCTCTTAAGTGATCTTACCATTTACAAAGCACAATATGATTAATCAGTTTTCCTTTATATTTTAGTGCCTACTCTGTTTCTTAATTTGATGGAGAAGACTTCTTATAAACACTTTTTCAAAAAGCTGTATGTAATTAACTTTCTTCTTTGAGCAAAGGAACTTCTCTGAAATGTCTATAAAAGATAAGGAGTTTATGTGAGTCACATTCCTGCCTCTGCCTTTCTCTTAGAGGTCGGAGGGTAATTAATGGACAAAAGCAGTCAGTTAGCCAGGTGTCTTCCCAGACACCATGTCCACTCTTGATGACTCTTGAAAACCTTAGATAACTCCATCAGGAACTGAGGTAAGGCCATGAACCTTTAGTTTGAGCATGGGTGATTTTAATCTCCTTAACCTAGTTAGGGATTGGAATCTGGCTTGCCTTCAGGTTTTATGAATAAAGTTTTATTGGAACACAGTCACTCTTATTCATTTTACATCTAACTGTGGCTGCTTTTGTGCTACAATAGCAGAGTTAAGTCATTATAACAGAAACTAGATGGCCCACAAAGCCAAACATATTTTACTCCATAGCCCTTTAAAATCTGCTAACCTTTCATATGGTGACAGCATGAAATTTTTTTAAGCACTTGCCCAGTATTATAGATTTTTTATGAGCTAACGTAAATAATAATGTGACATAACTCAGGAAAGAAATATGTCTTGAACCCACATTTATATAAAATCAATTTTGATAGCAAGCTTATTACTTCACAAAGAAAAAAGTCTATCCATGTTTTTTCTGCTCAAAAAAAATGTTTACAGAGAATGCTGTTGGAGTCACGTAGATAAAACAAACTTACAGGTAAAACAAGCTGAATTTTACTTTTGCTGTATGAAGTTTGCCATGTTTCAAGGAATATTAGACCCAGAATGCCCTGATATTTTCATGATAATGGGCCATGCTCTAATTTGGTGGTATTTCCCTGTGCTTAATTAAGTGAGGTGCTAACAGTCAATTGTGGGACTAAACCTTCAATTAATAAAAGCAGCATGGGTTGATCCTCAAAAGGAAAGCCCATTTTTTTTTCTTGTCAGTTTGAGTCAGTCTCCTCTGTTTTTTACTCTTGATACAAATGTAGAAATAACCCCAAGTAAACCAGGAACACTATTCAGATCTCAAAACGTTTGCTTATTGTGAGTGCTCTCTTTTATGAGATCAAAAAATTGCATGAATCATTCTAAGCTGTTTACTGGGTTGGGGTCCACTGTTGTAGGAGTGTCTGTCTTGGATGAGGTCTCATGATGAGAAACTCTTTAACCCTAAGATGTTTCTTACTAAGTGACTCTTAGCTACTTATGTAATCAGAGACTGCCATAAGAATACAGAAGGAATGCACAAATATACCCACCACTGGGAAGTTGTCATCAGCTTTGCTCCAAAGGGCTTTTTCATCATTTTTCTAACTCTTCTGGAAAGTCAGGAGATTCTCCCTCACTGCTGCGGAGCAGAAAAACATTGTGCATATTAAGGCTCTCAGATAAGAAAGGTTCTAAAGAAACTATTATAACATAACGACTGTGCTGTTCTCTGTGCTCTGAAAGTGTGTTGGGGGCTAAACAATTACCTTTGAAGTTTGTTAGTACCTGTGAGTTATTTATCAATCTTAGAGTTTCTAGAATTATTCTTACAGAATTATCATCTGTAATGGGCAAAGAAGGTCATCTTGTCTGATCACACCCAAACAGAATTATCCTTAATACTCATCATTTAAACAAAAACAATTGGAATAAAAAGACAGAACACTACACTGGTTATGTATTGTGTCCGATATTTACACACCACAGAGAGATGCTGATTTTACAGAATCTAAATATACAAAATACCTAATGGTTTAATTTGATTAAGTAAGAGTATTGAATATGCACATGAAGTGAGTTCCACATGTTAGCAAATTGCAATTGACTATGCTTTACATGTTTTAAAAATCATCACTTTTGATGAAACTTGCTCCTAGATTCAGACTAGATGTCTCTATAGTCATCATTTTTAACACTGGCAGCACAGTAACGTCAACTGGGGAACTCTTAAAAGAAATGAATGCCTAGGGCGACACCACGGAAGACACTGATTTCCTGGCAATTGGTTTGGGGGAAGGCCCAGACATTGGTATTTTTAAAGTTCTGCAGGGTAGTCTAATGTCAGCCAAGGTTGAGAATCACTGCTTCATGTAGTATAGATAGTGAGATAGAGAGGTCTTCATGTGCAGCTTCTATTTTGAAAGTCAGTCATGATTTCTCATTTTAGCAAGCTCTTTTTCTTTACCTCCTCTTTCCATTCAGAATTGAGTTCAAATATTTCTTTACAGCCATTTGTTTTCTAAGGCGGGTATAGTTGTCTGTGAAGACTGCATCTGAGTGACGTTTGACTGGTACAGGGTCTTCTGAGATGTTACTGCTAAGGAACATGAGGAAAAGGAAATCAAAGAGTTTTCACAAGAAATGATAAATACACACATGTTCCAAGTTTCTTGGAGCCACATAAAAAGGAATTCCCACACCCAACTAATTTTCTATCATAAAAAGAAAAATACAACTAAACCTAAGGATGAAGGAGAAGCAAGGAATCATCTGCCACATTTTGGCATGACCTGGGACTGTTTTATGACACATTCTGTACAGCTGAGCAAATAATTCATCCAAAAATAAAAATTTGGGGATAGCTGAAGTTGTGCTCTGCCACTGGGAGAAAACTTTTTTAAAAAAACATAATTACTTCTTTAGAAGCTATACTACCCTGAGCAGCGTCATCTAAATATTTGACTGTTAGCCATTTGGCATTCTCCATTTAGTTTGAGCAGGAAGTAAAAGGAATATTCTATGGTTGACCTTAACATTTACCTCAGTCTATCCTATGTCTTCTTGATTGCTTTACTGAGTCTTGTTCAATTTGATTGCAGATTGGTAAACGATTGCTACTTGAGAAAAACGTGTCTGGAGTCAATGAGTATGATATTATGAAAATGTCTTAATCCATGGGCTTGTTAGATGTTATTGAACAATACAAGTTATTTCATTTAACCAAATTAAACATTATCAATGAGTTTTCAATTTCAAACAAGGTAAATAACTTGTTAAGAGTGAAAATACAGGCCGGGCGCGGTGGCTCAAGCCTGTAATCCCAGCACTTTGGGAGGCCGAGACGGGCGGATCACGAGGTCAGGAGATCGAGACCATCCTGGCTAACATGGTGAAACCCCGTCTCTACTAAAAAATACAAAAAAAAAAAACTAGCCGGGCGACATGGCGGGCGCCTGTAGTCCCAGCTGCTTGGGAGGCTGAGGCAGGAGAATGGCGTAAACCCAGGAGGCGGAGCTTGCAGTGAGCTGAGACCCGGCCACTGCACTCCAGCCTGGGCGGCAGAGCAAGACTCCGTCTCAAAAAAAAAAAAAAAAAAAAAAAAAAAAAAAAAAAAAAAAAAAAAAGAGTGAAAATACAATATTCAGGTTGAATAATAACACATTTTATAAAATAATAAGTTTCTTTACCTAACACGTTTTCCCATAAGAGACTCAAGGTACTTTTTGGCAGAAAGTTGACCCAATAGTTTACTGAAGTCACTGGTGAAAACTCCATCAGCATGCCTGGCATTTCTAAAACAAGGAAGAAAAAAATAGCTATTATTTTGTAAATGGTTTTCTAGAATATTATTATGGCTTGTTAAATAACAAAAAATTATGGGTTTATTATGAAAGTTTCTCATGAAAACTAAAGTTCAAAAGGAGATTTCTTAACTCCCTAACAAAAGAGATCTTCTAGCCACTTATATCAAGATATACCCTGTATTTCTAGCCCAAGACACTGAAAAATTAAAGAAACAGGCATTTCTAGAAGCACATTTCAATATTCCTTCATGGCTGAATCTTTATAACTACTTTTTTTCTAAGAAATATTGGTGTAAAAATATGATCTATTTAAATTAGCTGCTATTTGTACATGGCGCTTTGCGCCTGCCCCACTGAATAAAGACATACACAATGGGAAAATATTCTGATTTTGGAAAGTTCATAAACCCCAGTATAGCTTTTTTTTTCTTTTTCCAAAATATTTGGAAACAAAACCTCTTAAGATAGAGAAGGCATTAAAGCCTATCATTCTACCTTTTCTCTTTCAAATGAAGAACCTTTTATACTTTGTCTATACCAAGTCCTATAGAGCTACTTGGTCTGTACTTGAAATGATGCTCAGACAAGCAGTTCTATGAATGAACAGCTCTAACTGTCAGATACCTTTTCTTTATATAGAGACAAAACTCCTCAGCAACTCTTCATCATTGGAATGCTAAATGCTGTAGTTTTATCAGAATTGGTACAATCTGTGATGTTGGAATTATGTGCAACAGAATGGAAGTGAATGATATGTTCATCCTGGCTTGTTACAACCTTTCAGTATGAAAATCATGTACAGCTGTAAGAGCAGCAATAAATCAGGATGAGTGAAGCCATGACACATGGAAACCTCTAGTGTTTTGCTATTGGAATAGCTTCATGGTGAGATAAAATTAGCACGTTTGTAATTCTTAAATACATTTGCTAAAATAAAACTCACTGGATAGTTTTATAAAAAATAAACTCACCTGGATACATCATAATAGGGTGTGTCATTTTCAGCTAATGCATTTTGCAAGATGTCCATGTCTTCTTTTAATGAAACTTGATCAGGTTCGTTTGCTCCCTCAAAGGGTAGTCTGTCAGCCAACCTGATAGGGAAAGTTACACGAGAAGTATAATACATTTCTTTTTCAGAAGACAGTGCGAGTGGTTCCGCAACCATTTAAAATAAGATACTTAAACTCTTGGGAAGTATTACCCAGTCACAATATGAGAATAGCATAATTTGACTTAATGGCTCATATAGTTAATGAGAGCATAAATAGGAAATTCCTATTATCCTACAAAGTAGATGTCATATGACTTTTATAAGCTGAATATACAAAATGTAAGAACTACTTAATTCAATCTTATCGAAGCATTAAGCAAACTGTACTTCTTTGGTGTACTTTACTATGCCAAGAATCTGTTCACTTTGCAAAGTCAAATTTCACATGTAGAAAGATTTTATGCAAAATAGAAACTTGGAAAAAACTAATATTGAATGAGAACTGATAACAATGTATGTATTTGGTAATGTTCAGTATCACCTGTTCCAAACATCTCTGAAGAATGGAGTATTAACTGCTTCTCTCTCTCTCCAGACCCTCAGGCTTTGCTTCAAACATTTACCTTGGCATGATTTATTTCTCTGTATTGACAAAGTTCAAAGAATGTCTCCATAGATGAATAGCTCATCTATGAAGATGAATTTGAATTCAATAAATTTTATGGGGCCTTCTGGTTTCTAATCTTATGTATTAACACAACTTTAATAAGGGATGTACAATGTTACACTGAAGGACTAAGAATAGCCATATGCATACATGGAATATGACTATATTTGTAGATGCCTGCATATTTCAATCACTGGCAACTCTTATAATTTTGTGTGTGCAGATTTTCACTGTTAGGGCAAACCTCCAAGGAGCGTGTCAGCTCCTGGACACTTGTGTATCTTTCAGCGATTTGGGAGTTGGGAGTCACTAGCAAGTAGTCCTCTGTGGGTCTGAAGCTTAGCAATCAACAGAAATGTAAGCATTCTTATGATTGTTCATCTGCTGTGATAGAACTTCAGATAGAACCATTTTATTTAGTTATCAAAGCAACACAGGAGCTGTATTTAAACAGATTTCACAGAGAACACTAATAGCTCAGAGATTATTCTCTCTATTGAGCATAAGTCTACCTTAATCAAAAAATCAAGAATGAGCAAATAAGCAAAAAAAAAAAAAAAAAAAACCGAATTATTATTTTTCCTTTGGAGATATAGTGGTGCCCATATCTCCAACTGAAAGAAAAATTCAAGCTAATGTAGTTTTCATTTACTGTTTACTTCTTTAGCATACATTAATAAAGTTTTAAATATGAGTTGTGTTATACTTTATAGATTTGAAATATATGATATAACATACAGAACAAAAAAAAACTAAGGATTTATGGTTCAAACAAAGTATATCAAAATTTACCCATTGGGGGAGTGTATCTCAATAGATCAATTACCCCATATTTAATATTGGCAAATTGACTCTGCCTAGATAGATTTCTGTGCAACATGATTTTATACATGTTTCACTAATCAGCTGCTAGTCTTATGATTATTTACTGATTAATCTTGAAAATAAACTAAAATGTGGTTGGCAACTAAACAACTTTTTTTCCACCAGAAATTGAACTGACTTAACAATGGATAAAAGCTTATTATTCATCTAAAATTGGTTTTGAATAAAACGAAAGTCAGAGCCTCCTTTCACCATGTTTGGGAATGTGATCCACTCAGTCCATAAAACTAATCACTGACAGTATCTCTCATGCCCTGAAAGTGAATTCCAGGATTCAGAATGACCTGACGTTGACAAACACCTCTCACTCAACACATCAAGCAAAAATTTAAATAAATAATACATAATTTATACTATTCAGTTGTCCAACAAAACGTATAGGAAATTCCCATTTAGATGAAGAAAGAATGCTCAGATGTCTGAATTGAAAGGGAACTTACCTGAGAGCAGAAGGTGCCCTGTAAAGAGGCCATGCCGACGTCTGTGAGAACAGCACACTGAGAAGGGTCAGAAGCACAAGGAGCTGGGCCCTATTTCTAGTGTCCATTTCTGTGCCTCTAAAGAGAGAGAATCACCTTAGTTCTTCCAACCAAAGATGTCACCAGCAAGGTAATTCTGAGTGCCTAGCAGTAATTTTCAATGGCTCTTGAAGAGTTTGTAAAGAGTAATTTTCCTCTTGTAGAAAGAGATAAATTGCAAGATGATACATTCAAAAATCAATATTTCTCTCAGTGACAGGTACTTGAATAAAAAGTAGAATCCTTTTCACCTGCTGTCTGGGCACATGGTTGGCCCCAGTATCTATTGAATGTCATACTTCTATAGTGCTGGAAATAACCCTGGGGACAATCTTTTCATAACAGGGATGCACCACCCAAGCTTAGTGTATTTTTTGACAAAGGAAACAGCTTCAAGACATTGATTTTCTTCGCTTTAAGATTTCAGTATCTGATTAATGTAAGACTGGGGCACCATCTATTTAATAATTCTTCTGCTCGTGTTTGTACAAATGTATAAATATAATGTGTATATATACATATAATTTTTAAAAAGATTTTGTATATACATTACTTTTTCCTCTTTCAATTGTAGATATTACTGAACACTTATTTCCTTATACCTGAATTTGAACATCTTAACTCAGTAGTGAATATTAATACTCAAAATATCACTGAATCATATATTGTCACTGAAATTAATTTTTCCATCAAAGGAAAATATATGTTAAAAGCAAAGCTTGCATTTCTTGCACTTAATCAACTTACACATTTCATTTCTAGTTTCTAGATTAAAAATTTAGGAGTTCAAGGTCTGTTTCTCTTGCTGCCTATAAAAATTACAGAATTTAAACTTAAGGCAAAAAATAAATGCATCTTAGATTAACTTAACCAACATATGAAATGGGGGGAAAAAAGCACTGTAAAAATAAGTTGAAAATTTCAAAAGCAAATGTGCCCACTGAACTTTTCAGTCAAAAATCTACATACAAGTAAACTTGATTTGAGTGAATTATTTTTAAAAATCAGTATTCAGTAAAAGAGCAAGCAGGGTAAAGCATCTTACAAACAAAAGAATTCAGAAAATCTATCTATATGAGAGAAATTGAAGTATTTCTATCCTTACCAGGTAACTTGAGAAACTTGTCTTTTTGCTGTTGCAAAAGCAGAGCACTATCCAATTCTTTTCAATAGAGAGAAAAATTCAGTATGTTGTGAGAAAAGTTTCAGAGGCAGGAGGGAAAAAGAAGAGGAATGGTAAAGTTTTCACTTACCTTGCCCACTCGTGCTCCCCCGGAGCTGCCTGTTCTGGTTTGTTTTGGAGCTGTCTTAGGTGCTGAAGTCCTGGGAGTAAGAGGAAGGCTCCACCAGTTCTCTGCCCTTAGGAATGGCTGAGGGTTGGCTGTTACTGCCTGCTGGTGCTTCTCACTCTACCCTGACCAGCATTTCAAAGCCCATCATTTTATAGGGCTTATACTTAGGACTGAGCAATCACAAAGCGCTCTGAAAGACGTCACAGTATGACGGCCATGGGATGAATAGTGCTTGAAGTTCTTACTTAATTGTCATTATGTCTAATTTATATAAGTTTATAGTGAGTAACTTCAAGATGTAAGATAAAAGGAAATTTACTTTTGTTTAAACAAACAAAGTAGCAAGCTCAATGTGAAATGTTTTAACCTTTACTTAATTGTAGTGAAATGAGAAAATCATTGTAGTGTTATAGCCATGGCCACTGAGATTCCTTCAGAAAATAAAGACTTCATGTGTAGAAACAAATGCAGAAAGCAACAAACACTTATGTTCATTATGCTTATTAATGTGTAATTATACTTTATTACCAAATATCAATTCTGTTAATATTTTTAATTTTTATGCTATTCATATAGATCCAGATTTAATCTTTCTTGAAATCTATCCTAACTTTAAAAGCTCTAGAGATAATTTTCACCTTTCTATTATTACATTTCCTTTTTGTTGAAACTAATCCCAAGATAAATGTTTCAGAAAGTCTCTAAGATAGTAAGATATGCACGCTGTTGTACAAAGCAGTAGAAGTAGTGCTATTTCATATTTGTATGCAAAGGCACAATTTCCAATGCACTTTTACATACACTGTGCCAAATGATCCAAAAAATAAATTGTTGTCAGACTGTATACCTCAAGGAATTTAATTATCTTTTCTTTTTAAAGGTTTTCCTCATCACTTTTATAAGTCTTTGCATAATGTAGAATTAGTTTTCCACCCTCACCCCCAATGCACACACACATACTCAAACCAGTTTGGAACATTTCTGATTCAATCACTTGACAGGTGGCTTCAAATAATTAGTTGAAAAACATTTATGTAGTACTTTGATAAATACTTCACTTCTATTTGTGGATTCGTAACTAAAGGTAGCTTAGTACACATTCAATCAGAGTTTAAGGTAAAAATGCAGCCACATGAAAAATTTCCTTAACAACAGAGTAAAATACCATTTTTCCTTTTATGTTAAAGAATTTCTGCCATGTGTATTATTTTTACATTTTGTTTGTAAGTTTCATAAGAAAGAATGACTTTACAGTCCTCTTTCTTCTACTTTAAGATTTTAGTGCCTATTTGCTTCACTCAAAGTCAGACTGATCCAGTAAAAGACTATCCTGCTATGCTTAATCATATTTTCTAATCCAGTTACCAGAAAAATTAAATGAATTAAATTTCAAAATGTCTGGAAATTTGTTTCCCAGTTGACAGCTCTGACTTAAGCCAGAGTTCCTGTGGCTTAATTCCAGGAAATCTTTTTTTACCTGATTATTACAAACTAGAGGTTGAAATGGTTCTCATATGGAATTTTTTTATCCTTAGCTCTTCATCACCCAATTCTTCGTGAATCAATTTTATTTAAGAGCAGCAATGGCAAAGCAACTTAATTGAGGGTCACAGACAAATTACTGCTGAATGATAAGAAGAAAAATTTTAAACATAAAAGATGTAAAGCTGATTATTATTTGGCCTAGGCAAGCACTTAGCATTTATAAAGAGTAACTAGAGTAGCTTTTTTCAATAGAAAAGACAGTTGCTTCTATTATAATAATAATAAACTAAAATAAAAAGAAATAATTCAATTTTATTAACTCTGAATAAAAGTAAACTTAATCAAAGAACTGCATTTTCTCTTAAGAATTTAAACAAGAAAGCAAAACAATTTGAAAATGGAACCATAGCACCATCTGCAGGTTCAAAGTTTTAATTCACAGATTTTATAAAATTGTGTTTATTTTTTCTTTTCTTTCAAGGAAATGAATTGTAAACGTGAGGTCCTTTAACCGGCTTAACTTAAGGATGCTTACAGAAAAAATAAACATTAAAAAAAGTACTGCAGTTGAATTTATCCTGAATTCTCGGTTACCATAAAACTTAGTAAATAAATACAAATATACAAATGTGAATTTACTGTTTAAATCTGTCTTTTCCATACTTTGACATATTCTTCCATAATTTGCCTACATTTCTGGCAACGTTTATTTTTGCCTTACGCCTTCTTAGTAAAGTGGTGTTTGTAATAAGGGGAACTATAATTCATTTATATGGGTAGAAAAATCTTCAAGATCCTTTTACCGAGAAGTAACCCGATCTCCAGAAAGTTTCAGTAATTTTTGCCACGTGGTTAATAATAAATACGAGACTGGAAGATAGACTGTCTGATTTTGAGTCCGCATTCTTTCAATTTAGAATCGGTAATATTCTGTAATTGTTGCTATCACCATTTTGATGCTAGCAGGTCAGATATGGACATTGACAGCTCATAAAAATATTGGCATCCCCTCTCCCCTTTTTCACCAACAGAACCAAGGGCAGGGAAATAAAACTGGCATTCTAAATTCAAACATAGTGGATGCAAGGAAATTAGATGGAAGGGATTTTTAAGCTCAGGATATTAGCAGAAATCCAAATTTGCCTTTTTTTCTTTAGTGCAATATGCTAATAGCGGGTCCATATTCTTCTTATGGATTAAATGCCTAAGCTTATGCTCTTCTGCCTCTTTGTATGATGGTTTTACCTGCCTAATTTCCCCTATTTCACCTCCAGTCCTGAGACCTAGCCAGTGTCTACCATGGTCATCCTGAGTGGGTGAGTCTAGATCAGAGGTCTGGAAACTACAGGCTGTGAGCTAAATAGACTGACCCCTCTGGGTTTTGTTTGTTTGTTTCTTTTTTTTTTTTTTTTTTTTATTATACTTTAAGTTCTAGGGTACATGTGCATGACGATTATATCATGTATAACTCCCCAATGCAATCCCTCCCTCCTCCCCCCTCCCCATGATAGGCCCCAGTGTGTGATGTTCCACTTCCCGAGTCCAAGTGATCTCATTGTTCAGTTCCCACCTATGAGTGAGAACATGCGGTGTTTGGTTTTCTCTTCTTGTGATAGTTTGCTAAGAATGATGGTTTCCAGCTGCATCCATGTCCCTACAAAGGATCAGAGTGAACAGGCAACCTACAGAATGGGAAAAAATTTTTGCAACCTACTCATCTGACAAAGGGCTAATATCCAGAATCTACCAAGAACTCAAACAAATATACAAGAAAAAAACAAACAACCCCATCAAAAAGTGGGGAAAGGATATGAACAGACATTTCTCAAAAGAAGACATCCATACAGCCAACAGACACATGAAAAAATGCTCATCATCACTGGCCATCAGAGAAATGCAAATCAAAACCACAATGAGATACCATCTCACACCAGTTAGAATGGCAATCATTAAGAAGTCAGGAAACAACAGGTGTTGGAGAGGATGTGGAGAAATAGGAACACTTTTACACTGTTGGTGGGATTGTAAACTAGTTCAACCATTATGGAAAACAGTATGGCGATTCCTCAAGGATCTAGAACTAGATGTACCATATGACCCAGCCACCCCACTACTGGGTATATACCCAAAGGATTATAAATTACTCTACTACAAAGACACATGCACACGTATGTTTATTGCGGCACTATTCACAATAGCAAAGACTTGGAATCAACCCAAATGTCCATCTGTGACAGACTGGATTAAGAAAATGTTTGTTTCTTTATTAATTCGTTTTTGTTTATGTCTTTCAAGCTAAGAATGGTGTTTATAGTTTTAAATGGTTAAAAAATTAAATGAACTTTTTGTGACACATGACAATTATATGTTATTATTTTATTTTATTTTATTTTGAGACGGAGTCTCATGTACTCTACCATCCAGGCTGGAGTACAGCGATGCAATCTTGGTGCACTGCAACCTCCGCCTCCTGGATTCAAGCGATTCTTGTGCCTCAGCCCCCAGAGTAGCTGGGATCACTGGTGCGCACCACGTTGGCCAAGTTTTGGTCTGGAACTCCTGAGCTCGAGTGATCTGCCCGCCTCAGATTCCCAAAGTGCTGGGATTACAGGTGTGAGCCACTTTACCTGGCCAAAACTTATATATAATTTAAACATCAGTGTCCATAAATAGTTTTATTGGAACATAAAAACATTTCATCATATATGTATTCTCTATAGTTGCTTTTGTGTTACAACGGCAAGGTTGGATAGTTGCAACAAACTGCACAGCTCTCAAAGGTTAAAACAAGTACTATTTGGTCTTTCACAAAAAAAGTTTTTCAATCCTCTAGATCCTCCTGTTTGGCAGATATTTAAGATGACATGTTTGCTTTAATATTCCTAAATCCAATATCTTTCAATAACTTGTATTAAGAAATATATATTTGTGTATATATATATTTTATATACCTAATGTATAATGTATTATGTGCTGTATATATGTATATATACATAAATACATATATCCTATACAATATATTATACATGTATGTATGTATAACATACAGAATATACACATATATTTAATATACATGTAACTTTTACTAAAAGTATACATTTGCATAAGATGTATATACGTATGTATAATATTTGTATAGCATATTAAAAGTTTATATATTTAAAGCATACATATTAGAGTATATATAAACACTTTCAATTCTTTTAACTTAGAAAATTTGAATTTATTTTCAGGATTTTGTATTCTTGTCATATTAGTGATTCAATGAAAATAATGTTACAATAAAGGTCAATTTTCCCTTTAAAGTTACCTATTAGAATTCATTCTGGAATCTAAAATTATATCAGCAAATATAAAGGAAAACAAGTAATGATCTAAATGATATGCTTGAGGACAACTTCTCCCTTAACTCCAGAACCTCGTTATCTCTCCCACTTACTGATGCTGAGAAGTTTAGAGAAAATTATTCCTTTGTCTCAGAATTTTCTTGCTTCAAATCGAAATAGATGTAGAAAGAATAATGTGTAAGTGCTGCAAGTCATTTGAACATTATTAGGGTTGTATTTATCGGATGATTTCCTGAAAATAGATTTCAAAAAGAAGGCTGTAGAGAAATCACAAGAACACAAAATACTAGGATGTGGAAGTTGAAAAATAGAGTATTGAAGATTTTAAAACCAATTTTATCTACTTCACAATGTCATCTCTTACATATGTGTTCCCCCACCACATAGAGTAGTTCTCCCTTATCTATAGTTTCTCTTTCCATGATTTCAGTTACCCGTGGTCAACAGCAGTCTGAAAATATTAATGGAAAATTCCAGAAATAAACCATGTATTCGTTTTAAATTGTGTGCCATTCCAAATAGCATGATGAAATCTTCTGCCATCCTGCCCATTCCAGTCCGGGATGTGAATCATCCCTTTGTCCAGCATTTCTATGTTGTCTATGCTACCTCCCAGGTAGTCACTTAGCCAGTTTGTTGACAGATGGAAAATATATGGTTTATATAGGGTTAGGTGCTATCAGTGGTTTCAGGCTTCTGTCGGAGTGTTGGGAGATGATTGTACACATTCCATGTAACCAGGCTTTAACTCAATCACACCCTCTGTTTACTGTATGGATCAAATGAAAAACAACTATGTCTAATTTCTGGCTTTTAACCTTAAGAAAGCTGCAGTCTAGATGTTAGAATGAAGATTTGGCAAGAATATTTTCTTTTTCTTTTTTTTTTTTTTTTTTGAGACGGAGTCTTGCTCTGTCGCCCAGGCTGGAGTGCAGTGGCCGGATCTCAGCTCACTGCAAGCTCCGCCTCCCGGGTTCACGCCATTCTCCTGCCTCAGCCTCCGGAGTAGCTGGGACTACAGGCGCCCGCCACCTCGCCCGGCTAGTTTTTTTGTATTTTTTAGTAGAGACGGGGTTTCACCGTGTTAGCCAGGATGGTCTCGATCTCCTGACCTCGTGATCCGCCCGTCTCGGCCTCCCAAAGTGCTGGGATTACAGGTTTGAGGCACCGCGCCCGGCCTAAGAATATTTTCTGAGTTCTCATGGCCCCTCTACCACTACATCTATTCTCCATAGGCCAGGGAAGCGCCTCTGAGATGGGGAAGCTGGTGTGAGTTTACGGTAGAGTGGAAGGGGTGGATGACAGAACCCTGTGTTATCAAGTGAAGAGACTGAACAATAGAGGTTAACTTGGCTTCATTTCACATCTGATTGACATAAGACAAAGCAAATCATGGAGAAACACTCTGGATAATGGTACGGGAGACAAACCTGGATGACAGTTGCACACCCTGCTTGGGAAAACCTGAAATGCCATCCAGGGAACAAAGAGTGGAAAGGGCCTAGCAAGGGACAAGTTTTAAAAAACCTACCAAGAGCCAGTATGGGTGTCCACACCCAGGGACCAGATGTCACTGCATATTTCAATCAATGACAGCCAGCCCTAGATCATCTCCGAAGTGCCCAGAGGAAGACTCCCAGGTTTCATATTGCTCTGTCCTCCCTCAGAATCTTCGATGCTACTCTGAGGGAAAAGAGGAGACAAATCCCCTTTCCAAATCTGGAAAGACAAAATTTGAAATGACAGAAAATCTGAAATGACAGAATTTTAAATCTGAAGAGTATTGCCTTTACCTAGAAATGATTAAGTTAAACTTTTTTTCCCCCCTAGACTTGGAGTCTCTCTCTGTAACCCAGGCTGGGAGTGCAGTGGCACAACTGTAGCTCACGGCAGCCTCCAAATCCTGAGCTCCAGTGATCCTCCTGTCTCAGCCTTCCATGTCGCCAAGATTACAGGTGTGAGCCACTGTACCTGGCAGAGGTAAACATTTTTAAAAACAAATTTTTATGTTCATTATACTCTGTGGCCTGTGAAAATATATACTCACCGTTACTTTACAAATGGCCTTGAATAGTGTATGGTCATGGTTTGCCTGGGAAGAGCCTGCTAGGGACCCCATACCCTACTTAGTGTTAAAACCAGTTTGAAAGAGGCCCTGGTACCGAAGCTTGGTAACTTTGAGCTCTGTCCTAGAATGGAGCACGGGGGCAGGATGGAGGCCTGCCCTGACCCTGGAGGCCACATGTCTCCCTCCCTCTCTTTGTTCTTCAGTTGTTCTAGCTAGTCTCCAGCTTTGCCATCTGGTTCCTCACCTCAGGCTTCTCCAACCCATTCCATGGACCTAATGCTAAGCCTGTTTCTTTCAGTTTGCCTCAGCCCTAGAGGACCTCCCAAGAGCCCTGAGTTTCAGCTTACTCTTGGGCGAGATCTGACGCCACAGGCTCTCCCCCCAGCTCCTGCCTCTGCTGGGCACCCTCTCTGCTCTTCTCCATTGTTTTTGCTTCCTTGAAAGTGACTTTTATGGACTACATCTTCCACACCCTGGTCCTCTGGCTGCTGGCTGGGCTCAGCAAAAGAGATGTGCTGGTTGGAAATGAAAGGACCAAAGAGGAGAGAAAGAGAGCTCTGGGTATTTATTCCCCTAGGCCATGGCTTGGAAGATGCTACATTCTTCCCACAAGATCCAGTTTCTGTAGGGTGGCCTCTCTCCTGCAGCCCTAGATGGGCCAACGGCTCCCTGCTGAGGCTCATTCATGGATTACTTGCTACCTCACTACTTCTACCTCTTTATTAAACTCTCCTCAATTCTACCTCCTTATTAAACTGTCCTCAATTCTTCTTTGGAAAGAGCCTTCGGAGTCCTTCCTGGACCCTTCCTGTTGTATTCCCACTCCCACACCCAATATTTAATTTTAGGATTGGCTAGCTTCAGAAGGCCGGCACGTTTTAAAATTTTTGGTGGTTTTCATTTGAGTTGGAAGAATTCTTAAAATAATCAACATGGGAGCTTGGAGGAAGGGCCTTCTAGCCCCAGGCAGGTCTGTCCAATTGGTGAACAATTGATTTTTGAAGACTAGCTGAAACACAAATACATTAGAAGTGCATTCAGACCCTTGACGCTCCTCGAGTCCCTCCAGGAAAAGAAACTGGATGCTTTGCTGAGACAATTCCAGAGAAAAGGTCAACGTGCTGCCAGAAGCCAGACACCAAACCATCATGGGGTCTTTGTGAGGAGGTGTAGAGTAGCCTTGGGAAGGAGACTTGAGGCAAACTGGGCCCTGCATCTCCAGGGCTGCTGGCGCCTGACCCTCAGGAAAGAAACTCCCTCTGTCAAGGAAGCAGGAGCTGCAGCTATTTGATAAGCTTTTAAAATCACCATTCTTCTTAATCATCATTCTAATATCCTGTATCTGTAGTCACTTCCCTGTACTTCCAAGTCTGGAACACTAATGTTTTCATTTCTGACTCATAAAACCATCATTTTCAGCTAGAAAGGATTTAAGGTAATTTAGTCCTGTCACTTTGTTTTGAGACATTTTAGCAACTTCATAACTGAAAAGAGGCAAGTGACTTCCAACGAGTAATGGTGCTGATATCTGGACCTTTTTCACCTTTCTCTTTAAGTGGATTGTGAGGACAGCAAATTCAAAACCCACAGAATAGAGCATGGAGAGTGGGGAGGGTGGCGTGGTTGCCTTGCTGCTGTGACCCTCTGGATTTACCGGGATGCTTGAGCAATGTATAGTGATGATGTTAACAGGCAGTTCAGTCGAGTGGTTTACATTTGCTTGGAAATAGTTCTTATCCCCAAATGACAACCAAAAGAAATGTTGCTGAGATGCACCCTAACAGGGAGTCGCTTCCTAGGTCCACACTCCTTTCTGTGGCTGCAGTACCTCTAGGGTGTCTCAAAGAAATACCACGCAAGAGCCGGGCGCAGTGGCTCATACCTATAATCCTAGCACTTTGAGAGGCTGAGGCAGGTGGATTACTTGAGGCCAGGAGTTCAAAACCAGCCTGACCAACATGGCACAACCCTGTCTCTACTAAAAATACAAAAATCAGCCAGGCATGGTGGTGCATGTCTGTGTTCCCAGCTACATGGGAGGCTGAGGTAAGAGAATCAAGCAAGAATCGTTTGAACCTAGGAGGCAGAGGTTGCAGTGAGCTGAGATCATGTCACTCCACTCCAGCTTGGGTGACAGAGCAAGATTCTGTCAAAAAACAAACAAACAAAGAAACAAACAGAAACAATTGAAATACCATGGAGGGAAAGAGAGAAAGCCACTTTTTCTGTCAAAATAGTGTTGAGTCTAAGTACTAGACAGAGACGGCACAGGGTGCTTCTTTCTTCTCTGCATTCACAAGGACTATTCTTGGCATTTTTCTTAATAAGGAAATGAGAAACACTTTTTGCAGTCATCAGAGTTTCTAGAAACAGATATCAATGACCTCTTCCTCTGACCATCATACTTATGTGTATAAACAGGTATCAATGACCTCTGCCTCTGACAATCATACTTACACGTATACAATCATACATTACATGTGATGGGGGAAATCAATGTGGGACTTCAAGTTCTTTGGATAACAAAACGGAAAATCCACTAAAGAAGGCCCGTCCTCCATTCTCCCTCTCCTGTGCAACTTCTACAGACTCAAATAGAGTTCCACTAGCTCCAACCTTTTTTATTCCAAGCTCTTTTCCATAATGCAGCTAAAGTGATCTTCCCCCAGAATGTCTCTGATCATATCATTCCCTTGTTTAAAATCTTTCTATGGTTCCCCATTGCTCTTGAAGGAAACGGGCTTGCAAGCCTGGATCACGCTATTCTCATCAATGGCCCCTCATTGTCCCCTCCCCATCCACCCTCAATCTATTCTCAGCCACGTGGAACAACTTTGAGGTTCTCAAAAGTACCATATTCTCCCATGTCTCTGGCTTTTCACACATACCATTTCCTCCCTCAGAAGCACCCACTCCAATCTCTTTTTATCCTTTGGGTCTCAGCTTACAGTAGAACATTTTTTTCCAGGAAGACTGTAACCCATTCTCCCATCAAATTTGGGTGAGGTGCTGTGCTTTTGGGCTCTCGTTTAACCCCGTATTTCCCCCAGCTTAACACTGAGCGTGTTGGATCACTACAGTGTATGCCATATCCTCCATTGCCAGACACTTTTAGCATGAAAAAGCTTGTTGCTGTCAGGTAATAGGTGCTCAGTAACTATTTCAGATAAGAGAATGAAAGAGATTGAAATTGTACTTATTTCAGCTCTATTTGGTTTGGACCTCAAGTCTTTTAAAAAAACTTTTATTGTTTTACTTTTCAGTTCTTTTGGTCCAGTGTTCAATACTTCTTTCCTATCCTCAAATAACACTTAGTCTTAGTATAGGATGGCTATTACTCAAATCCTTCCAGCTTTGTTTTTAAAGATTTCTCAGCCATATCTATTTTTTCTCTAGAGCTAAGTTTCATTCAATGATGGTTGTTTTCCTAGTCCTTTAAGTCATCTGAATAATGCTTGCTTCATATATTGGGACGTATTTTTAAATGCATAAATGTTGGTCTAGGTCTTGTTAGAAAGAAAAATAGTGTAACTTCACAAAAGAAAAGGGAGTATTTTCTATTAAAAAAATACAGTTTTTAAAGTCTATGATTCATTACCCCTCTAGAATGCCTTTCTAGCCTTGCTTTTATTGCATTTTGTCTGTATTTTTTGTGATAATTTTTACAGTACACTTAAGTAAACAATTGATTTAATTATGCCTCTTACTGAAACCGTCTTATGTATTATTATATCCCCAATACCTGATACATTATAAGTTGCCCCCAAATGAGTGCTGAGCAGAATAAATATTCAAAGGTGGAAAAGTGGGAAGGTTTTTGTTTTTGTTTATTTTTGCAGCCAGTATTACTTAATCTTAATGTTGAATCTCCTCCTTTTTGCTGAAGCAAAAAGAAAACAATCTGGAAATCTTCTTATGTGAAAAAGAGGAAACAAGAGTTCCAATTAATGTTTTTAACTTTAAAGCCTTTAGAGTAATTCCAGGATCTAAAATCTCCACTTCACTCAAAAGCAAAGGGGTTTTATTTAGACTGAGTTTTCCTTAGCATGAATGGACACATTCGATGTCAAAACTTCATAGTCACTTTACCTAGACTGGAAACATTGCCAACGTTGGGATTTTTTTTCTTTGTTCTATGAAATAATTTCAAGTCAGTGCATCACACTAGGGAAAAATTATTCAGCAATTCACTGTTCTTAGAACCTTGGTACATTTATGCTGCCCTTTTTTATTTCTATAGCTCATATACATTTATCACAGGAAATAAAAAGTGACTGGGGTTTTCCCAAAACTCCTCTCTCAGCTTTGTTAACTGTCTATATAAACTTGACCTATAAAGACCTTTCAAAATTAACTTCATATTTCTAAAATTATTCTTATTAAGAATGTGCGTATCGCTAAAGAAAAATATATCTATAAATCAAATGTAACTAAATATGCTGTAAATTTTGGTATAAAAACTTAGTTTTTCAAAAGTAAAAAATAGTTGCCCTTTTGTTCTCACTTCCTAGCAGGACGGCTCCATCTAAAAAGGATTTCATCTGGGAGAGGTGTACTTGTTTAGAACAAACTGGAGCCGCTTTTGGAAGAGAGTAACTTACTGAAATGCATTTACGTCAGATGTATACATTAATTTCCATCACTTCATAAAAGTTAGAACTATTTTATTCTTATTTTTCAAGTTTAGATTTCTATTTTTGTAAAATGTCTACTTTTGGTTATTTAAGGCTCTTTTGTCAGTTTGCCAAAAATTCTATATGATTAAACAGTAAGAAAGAAGCAAATTTCTAAGCACTTTTAGAAAGTGAAATGGAAGTTATCATGCTTTTTGATAGGGATAACAATTATAATATTTCAGGCCAGGTACGGTGGCTCACGCCTGTAATCCCAGCAGTTTGGGAGGCCGAGGTGGGCAGATCCCCTGAGGTTGGGAGTTCAAGACCAGCCTGACCAACATGGAGAAACCCCATCTCTACTAAAAGTACAAAATTAGCCGGGCGTGGTGGTACATGCTTGTAATCCCAGCTACTCAGGAGGCTAAGGCAGGAGAATCGCTTGAACCTGGGAGGCAGAGGTTGCGGTGAGCCCAGATTGTGCCATTGCACTCCAGTCTGGACAACAAGAATGAAACTGCATCTCAATACACACACACACACACACACACACACACACACACACACACAGATACATATATATATTAAAATATTTAAGAAGGAGTCTGTATTTTTATATTTTTTATTTTTTCTTCTTACTCTGAGTCAAGAATTCTAAAGAGAAAGAAACTTGGAAGTGAATATAAACACCTTCCTCAGATAAATGAACAGCCAGCTGGATTCAATTTTCACCAGACTAAAGGGTTACATACAAATAAATGAAACTGCCTAACAACTTAGTATTTTTAAAAATATAGACTTGAATATTTATCAAATTTATGACATTAAAAATATTTAAAATTTCAAGTAAAAAAATTGCAAAGGAAATTATGGGTTTACTCGAATACATGTACATGTAAAACTTCTATCTGTTTAAAAATATTAAATTTAAAATGGAAAAAGACACAGAGGGAATCTTTGAAGAAAATATAATAGAAAGTTAATATTTTCCAAACCTAAAGCATTCATTACAAATTGGTAATAAATATTAAATGCCTAAAAAAAGGACAAACAATGTGAAGAGAAAATTCATGCAATACAAACTTAAAATGATCAATTAACATAGTTAAATATTCCATCATAAATTATTGCCTTTCATCAAAAATGAAAGAGGCTGAAGTTAAAATTATGGAAAATCTCATCTTGCAAAATTTTTAAATTATCTTTATTCATTCTTTGCTGGCAATGTGGTACATCAATCTATATCAAAATCATTAAAAATATTCACAATTTAAACCAATGATTCTAGCTCTAGAAAACTATGCTAAGGAAGTAATAAAAATAATCCTAAAACAAAAAATTAAAAAAATATATTTAGAATAGTTTTATTTTAATAGTGAAAAGGTATACTATTCATTGCAGGTTATAATTTATTAAAATATTCTAAAAACTACTTATTGTAGAATATATAATAAATTATAATCTCCGATTGATATAAAATAATGTAGCCTTTTTTTTTAGGGAAACTATTTGGTAGTGAAGAAACCACTTCTAGTGTTAAGTGTGAAGAGAAATATAAAACTCCCAATGTAATTTTATTTTTTAAAAAAGTATCCTTTGTGTATTTAAAAAAAGGCCTAAAAATAAACCTCCAAAATGTTAACAGGAGCTGTATTTTGGATGAAGCTATTGATAATATTTTCTCTTTTTCATTCTTTTCTGTATTTTTCAAATTTGTATTATTTATTTTGAGCTGTATTTAATTGAAATATCTTTGTTTCCAAAAGACTAGAAAAACTGTAGTTGTGCCTTATATTTAAAATTCTGTGATGCATTATATATATTTTTATCAACGTGGCTTTAAACACAAAACTAAATTTTGTTCTGACACATTAATTACATTTTTTTCTTTCACCATTAAAACGGTAATGTCTCACACATTAGTCCAAACTTCTGAATACTCAACAAATGGTAGCTAAATGTGCTAATCCATTTGGGTTATTTGCTTTGTTTCTTTTAAGCCCACACTATGTGCTGGGAAACACTGTAAACTTAAGGATTAATTTACATTATCTCATTTGATCTCAACAAGTCTATGAGGTAAGCGTTATTCGCTCCATATTCAGCAGGAAAAAAAATATGGTATAAAGAAGTTAATTAACTGGCACACAGTCATGCAGTTAATGAGTGGAGGAGCCAGTATTTGAAAGGTAGGAATTCCATTCATGGTTAGTGAAATCCTGAAAACCTCTAGTGAAAACCTAGGCAGTTGTCAAGGAATTGGCAATGTCCACTGGAAGATAAAAATCACAATATTAAGGAAAGAACAACAAAATAATTGTAAGTTTACTAAAATATAGCTATTTCAATTTTCTCCATATTTCCTTTCACAAGTATACATTTTAATTGCTGAAATTGTAATAGATGTTAAACATGTCTACAATATATGTTCAACATATGTCTATATATGTTGTTAAATATATGTCTATGATAGTTGTTAATGCTGTTTTTCCTTGACATTTAGGCAGACATTTTCCACGTTTTTACAAAATTGTTATAATTATTTATATTTGTGTTTATATAGCTGTCTTTATGTCCCTTAATATAAGACCTATGGTTTTCTCCACTAATGTTTTCTTATTTTCTGTTACAAATAAAGATACTCTAGATGTCTTCATGAATATGGCTTTTTGTTGTCTTCAAATTATTTGATTGGGATAAATTCCTAGAAACAGAATTGCTGTGTCAACTGGTTCAAACAGTCATAAAGCTGGCTGGAGGAACTGAGAGAGGAAAATAAATCACTTAAATAAACCCTCTTAATTTTGTACAAATGAAACAATACTTCCTACACTTCAACAGCCACTGGCTAAAAGAAGAGATGCCGCTATTATATTAGCTGCTCTGTACGCCTCTTCATTGTGAAACTTTAAATAAGATATGGATTATACTAGGTCTTGAAAGAGCAGTTACTAATTTCTAGTAGTAAATAAGAGGGGTTTATTCTTTCTTTCACAATAACTTGCTCTTTTATGACTTAATAGCATTTTGAATGAAATAGACGATGCCTTGTTCCTCTCCTAGATCCCTTTCACAGGGTGGAGAGTGAACATTTCTTCATAAGCAAGTAGTATGATCATATTATCGTACATAGAAGGAGTATAGTGTAATGGCTAAGACAGGAGCTCTGGAGCTGCACTGCCCTTGCTTGAATCCCAGCTCCACCACATAGATACAGTATAAGACCTTATGCAAGTTATTCAATCTCTCTGGGAGACTTTAGAAATAGATATAGATATCTCCAATATTTTTCTTAATATACAATATATAATACTAAATCTTAACTCATATATAAACACATACATACATAAGATGCATAGTAATTTTATCCTCATGATCTAGCCAAGACCTTAAGATACTTCTGCCCCAACTCTGTATTGCCAGAAAAAAAAAAATCTTTTAATTTATTTATAGCTAACAACCCCATTCAGCAAGGTACCTCATTCAGTTAAAGAGAAGTACATTTTGCAAGCAATTTATCTTAGCATATTGTTCCAGGAAATTACATTGCTCAAAGCCAGACAGTCTATGAGTGACTTATTCAACTCTTTCTTTTGTAATGTTCAAGATAAGCTTTTGGTTATATCTGCTTTAAAAATACTTGTGTTAAACTTATTAACACACTACATGATAAAAATGCAAAGTTTCATAATTTCATTTGGAATGTTCACAACATCATTTTCTGTTAAGATCTATATCTTTCCTAGGAATATATACCATGCTTACTTCCAAGCATATATGAAGCCAGGTTCTCTACCAATTAGCACTAAATCAGCATCTCAACTTTCTTAAGAGGAAGTAAAAACCAACCTTGTTGACTGATTCTTAGGGCTTATGTTTTTATTCTTTAATGTGTCATACAGAATTTTTTTATTCAGAGAAGTAGGCATGGAGCACACTCTCAAACTAAAGATCATGCATGTTCATGAATTTCCTTTTTTTTTTAAAAAAAAAGGAATTAATAATGGAAGTGCAGCCTATTCTTTTCTCTCAACCTTTTCTAAGGCAAAGTTTCTTTGTTAAAAACTGCAAACCCTGTTTTCAGAAAAATGCATCCATGGCCATATACACCCACCGATGTACATAATTTACAGGATTCCTAGAGCTTTCTTTCAAAATTTATCAATTCCCTTTGGGGTCTTGAACCTGGTCAGAAAGTTCTCTCCAGATACCCTCACAGGACCATGGAAGTGAATCCTGCCTCATTGATATGGTGGGGTTTGCCTCAATAGGATTATTTTCACTGATTTTTTTTCTGTCATGATGACAACTCCCTAAATTAAGACACACCCCAAAAAAATTCCTTACTGTATTTATCCTAAGGGTATTACTTAGAAATTTGTTCATTGCATCACACAGGATCCTTTTTATGATAAAATTAAATATTGTTAGGACCTAAAATCAGAACTCACTGTGCTTCTCTGGAATGAAAAATTTGTCTTTATCTTATGAGCACTGTGAATACGTATCTGTTCCTATTCCTTTCATTAAGTGCACAGCTAAAAAGCTAAGAGCTAAATCCACGGCCCTTTGCTGGTTTTTACAATGTAAGACTCTGTTTTTTTAGCACTAACCTTATTACTGGCTCCACTTTACTTCCCCTTGGCCCCAACTCTATCACCTACTTTATATTTATGTTATCTTGTTTAGAGACCCTTTTATAAAAATCGTATAACAAGGCAAAGGGGAAAGGAATAAAAGATGGAATGAAAGAATAAAGGGCTTTTTTAAAAACTGTAACATTCCTTTACATTCAATTTCATTCAAAGTAAGCAATTCATCCATGGCTATACCACCCTGAATGCGCCTGATCTCATCAAAGTAAGCAATTAATTAAATACTTAATTCTGAAATTAAGTAAATAGTTAAATATTTTAAATTTTCTATTTCAAATTGTTATAATACTTTAGAAATTTTATATTAAAACAGAAAAGAGTAATAAAAATTATTTCATCAATTTGTGTGATCCATTGGTGATTGCAAAATCTCAATTGCCAAAACTTCTAAACTTTAGAATGCATGAGGTAAGCATATTTGGAGTTCCTCTTCACCTCTATTTAGACATTTTGTTTACCTCTAAACATCAATATCCATGGATATAACTAAATGGTTAATATAAATGTAGTGACAGAATTCATCATTTGGTGATCCAATTCAGTAGCAAGAATTAACTCTAGACTACTTAAGTTATTAATAAAAAGTATCTACTAGGAAAACTTCAACTTTCAATATTACTACAAAATAAGATCTTACTTATTGTGAAATATTCAAAGGTTCTATTAATTCAAACCAATATGCATTTATTTCTTAATAAAGGCTCACTTACCAAAAAGTTTATCTATTTACAATATTTACAGCTTTGAAATAAAGACAATGTTCTCCTCCAGTTCTTTCAACAATGCTAAACATTTTTACCCTTTTAGCATTTGAGCCTCCTTTCTACCTGCTTTACAAAAAAATTGGATGGTATCCTTATAATTTATACCCTTCTTTGTATGTTTTCTTCTCCTGTTAAAGACAGTCTTATTCTTTTATGTGCTTTAGAAACATTGGAGATAAATTTCCTTTTTAGAAACCTTCTTTCGGCAGCATTATCTCATAAGCATTGCCTGATTTTATAAATCATCTGTAGATCAGGGATCTGGCATATGTTGTTTTATTTTAAAAAACAAATTTCCAGTAAATGCATTTTTCAGTTTACACTTAAGAAGTCAAAATGTCAAGATGACTCAAAAACAATACATTAAATTGCCAGTGAACTTTACAGATTTGATTTGGTAAAGATAGCACAAGATTCAATGAGACCGAGAGTCTACAATATGCCTGAGTGAGCAATCGGAGATCATTCAGGAAGATAACGTCAAAGGCCAGACCCACGCCACTTATGCAAATACCTTGGGGTGGAATTAACCTAATAGAATGAAACATTTTTCGAAAAAAAAAAAATGTCAAAGCATGTGGGAAATGTTACTGAAGTGTCTTTTCCGATGAGAATTTCCATGAGGTATAATCTGTGGAAAAGCATGCATGCACACAGGGAAAGAAAAAGGACAAATGTGTCACTGCACGCAGCTCCCACCTCTTACTTCCACCCAGAAAGAACACTGCTCATGACTATGTTCCCTTGCAGGCAGGTGAATGGAAGTGTCTAAACACCAACACTGCAGTTTTGCCAAGCAACACAGTTGTCTTTAGTGTTTAACACACATGAGCATCTCCTCACTTCAGAATCTTTTGGGGAGGAATTTGAACTATAAGTTTTGCACTTAACCAGAAATAAGTTTAATGAATTCAGAGATTTATTCTGAAGAGTTGGAGGATTGAAATCCTTAGAATAATATAGTTACAGTTTTAAAACTGAAATATGATGTGGGAACTTTTTAACCATCAGTAGGAATTCCACAATCTGGTCTCACAAGGTATTTATGATTGAGGAAGAGTATGCTCTTAAAAGCAATCATCTACCTCTAAAAGATAGTCTTGAATCCTACATTTCATTTCATAGCATAAGAAAAGCAGAGACAGGAGAAATCACCACAGTATTCTGGTGGAGGATTGATAGACTCTGTTTTTAATTTTTAGGACCTGGCTCTTTGTGCCAGTAGACTTTAAGAGGCAAGATTGTCTATATGTCAAAATGTTAACAAGCAGAAGCACTTCTGGAGTGATGGGATAAGGTCTTCTGAACATTTTCTCTGCCATAAAAACAGTGGAAATAAATGGCAAAAGAAAAAGCAACTTGTTAAGTACTCTGGAAATTAACCAAAGACTTGTGACAACTCCAGGAGCATTTATTCAAGAAAAGCAACTGAATCTTGTTAAGAACAGAGACCTTAGTGACATTTTAATTTGCCTATTCCCAGGTCCTTCTTGCCAGCTCCAAGGTAGCCATGAAAATCAGCAAGCTTACAGAAACCAACAGCCTAATAGTCATCAGAGAAGTCAAAATGGGTTAGAGCTTCTCAAAAAGCTCCATGCCTCAGCAGTAGTCACTATTTGACCTGACTGGCAACTTCTTGAAAACCCCATTCACAGGGCTTGTCTTTATATAACTTCATTCAGAGCTCACTAGGTGGAAAACTCCCTTTTTCCTCTAAGGCGCTTGTTAAAAACAATCAGCAGCAACTGTCTGATTTTGTAGCTGCATTATAAAGAGACACCAGTTGGAGTAAAAAGAGGCTGAGCACAAAATGTTTAAGAAAACCATGGAAGATCAGATATGGTGGCTTATGCCTGTAATCCCAGCACTTTGGGAGGCCAAGGCAGGCAGATTGCTTGAGCTCAGGAGTTTGAGACCAACCTGGCAACATGGTAAAACTCCACATCTACAAAACAATACAAAAATTAGCCAGGAATGGTGGCAGGTGTCTGTCATCCCAGCCTCTCTGGAGGCTGAGGTGGCAGGATCACCTGAGCCCAGGAGGTGAAGGTTGCAGTGAGCCAACATCATGCCACTGTACTCCAGCCTGGGTGACAGAGTGAGACCCTGTCTCAAAAAAAAACACAAACAAAAACAAAAAGCAAAACAAAACAAAAAAATAAAAGCAAAACCACACACACACAAATAAAAAATGAAGTGTCTATAGGGAAAAGCTCTGATATATTCCTGGGGACCTAGAAACCCACATACATGTGAAGGGCCATGCGTATGTCCAGGAAGGCTCTGAGAAAGCACTAATGTCTTAACTTTAGCTCACCCTACGGTTCTGCATTAAGAGCATCCATTCCTTGCATCTTCCATATTCTGACAGGGGCTGGCATTCCTTGGCTTGTGATTGCTTCACTCCAAAATTCAAGATCAGAATTTCCAGAAATCTCTTTCTGTTCTGTTTTCACATCACCTTCTCTTCTTTGTGTCTGTGCCAAATCTTCCTCTGCCTTTCTTATAAGGCCACTTGCGATAGTAAATAAATACTACACACTTATAATAAATCCTAATTATTTTGAATCTATATTTGAAAACTTTAGTTTTTTAAAAACTAATTTCAAAATTTTAAAAATTTTGAAATCACATTGTTCAAAGACTAGCTTAGAAAAGTTTTTCCCATGTAAATATTTAAATATTTATTTTTATTGCATGCCACTATTTCATTTTTTGTTTACATTCTTTATTCATTTTGAATTTATTTTGAATCAAAGAGACTTTTCTCTACAGTTAATTTTCTCCCAAACATTATTTAATCAATTGTTTTCATTTGTTGAAACTACCACTCTCATCATAACTAATTTCCCATATATGTCTAGTTCTATTTTAGTATTATTTATTTTCTTCTGCTGATTTGCATGACTTTTAATTTTTATTTTAGCTTTAAGACTAGTTTGATATCTGCTAGGCCAAGGATATTCTGTTACTTTTCTTTGTCAGAATTTTGATGACATTGTTTCTTATTTCCACATGACATTTTATGTTCATCTAAGTTAAAAGACAAAAGCAAATATAAAAAAACAAGTCTGTATGTCAGGATTCTGGCTTTCATCACATTGAATTATAAATTAATTTGGGTATAAACTATCTTAAAATGTTATACTTCTTATCCACAAATAAGACAAGGCTTCCAAACTTATTCGTATATTCTTTTGCAACCTTCACTCTGTAGTTTGTTTTATAAAGTCATTTCTGCAAACTAGGCCACATGGTGAAACCTCATCTCCTCAAAAAATATAAAAATTAGCCAGGTGTGGTGGCATGTGCCTATAGTCCCAGCCATTTGGGAGGCTGAGGTGGGAGGATGTCTTGAGCCTGGGAGGCAGAGGTAGCAGCGAGCTGATATTGTGCCACTGCACTCCAGCCTGGACAACAAGGAGATACCTGGTCTCAAAAAAAAAAAAAAAAGAGAGACATTTTCTGTTGCTTACTCATGATGCTTTACACCTTATTCCTCATTGGGAGTGTGCTCTTCATTAACTTAAAGTAATATTCTTTGTCCTATTTCACATAGTTCATCTTGACCAACTTTTTTTTCACGCTAGGTACACACTAACATACTTTTGCCTATCCTTTTACTTTCATATTTTCCAAGCCACTTCACTTTAGGCAAGATTTATTGACTTGCAGTTAGAATTTTTTGATTGAAAAGAAGTCTTCGATCTTGTGTATATGTGTATCTCATTGTATTTATTTTTATAAAGATTGTAATTTATTTTAATTCTGATATATTATGGTTTAAATTTTTGTTTTTGTTATTATTTTGTTTCTACCATTTGTTGTATAATGTATGCTTTATTTGTCTACATGCCTATTTTCCCAAAAGAGATCATCTCTATTTAATTTCACCAGCAGTTGCTAACACAGTTTCAGATAATACGCTTAGACACATATTTCTCAATTTATCAGCTTCAGAAATAAAGCAGTATATATTGAATCCCTGTATTAGTTAGAAATCTTTCTGGCAAGTTATTGTAACCTAATCTAATGTTGTTTATATAAAAATGAAAATTTGATAAAATGCGATTGTGCTATCTAGTAGATTCCAATAAAGATTTCATTTCCTATGAAGGAAAGAGAGATATAGTTAGGCTTCAGGGACTGCAGGGACCAATGTAACCAAATGCAAGTCGGGATGCTTCCAACTCACAAAGTCCAATTAACAAGAGTAAGGTCTGGTAGAAAGTGATTTTATTAAACCAAAGTAGCAATGGAGACATGGCCAGATTCCCATCCAAAGCAACCACTTCAATTTTGAGGGGCAAGGCAAGGACTTAAAAATGGAAAACTCGATATGGATGGCATACAAGACTTGTGCAGAGTATAATGTCTGTGTGTCTTGTTCCAGTGGCTATCTTGGGTTTCAGTCCACCGGGGAGCGTGGGCTGGTGTCATTTCGACAATGGCCAAGTCGTTGAGTAGCCACTTTGAAGTAATCTCTGGAATTTTGCACCTGAGTCCACATTGGGACTTTCTGTCTCAAGATTGGCCCCTGGAACTTCTAAGATGGCACATAATTAGATGCTAGCATACAGTTAGATAAATGTGAAGGGAGTATATATGGTGAGAAAGGGTGGAACATGGAATCTATTTTAAGGTTAAGGAAAATGCCTCTGCAGTTTGCTGCAAGGTTGTATCTTGAAATCCAAAAAAAAAGAAAAATGCAAGTTTTAAAATGCATTTTGAAGTTAAGCTGCCTGGTTACACTAAGAATTTCAATGTGATTGACACATCTACTTTTTACTGCCTCTCTCTGAGGGTTAGTTTAATTCCCTTCTTTCCATGTTGAAGAAAGGGGCCTTTAAATTTTACTTTTTATAGTTTGAGCCATCTGGAAGATATTTGCCTGACTCTGTCTGGATCCTTACCCCAAAACACTTTGCAAAGGCCACTGGATCTACCCAAGTCTGCGATTGGCCCAATTAGAATGTGGTGGAATCCCTTGTTTCCCTCAGACCCTTTTGGTCTGCTGAGCACCTGTGGTGTAGGTGCTCAGCAGTTCACAAGGTTTGAATATGCAGGCTTGAATATTCAGCACACCAAGTGGGTAAAGCAGGGGGAGTCTGCAGTCTGAGTTTTGACTCTGCAGTTTCTTCCTTAATTTGTGTTTTTCTAACTGTGGCCAATTCCATCCTACTAGGAAATGTTCTTGAATTGTGTGGCAGCTGTACCTTGGATTTCAGCTGGGTTCTCTGCATGATACTTTGATGATTTGGTGATAAGACATTCAGCAAGCTACTTTGGTGATAAGACGTTCATATTTAAGAGCAATCATTTAACTTTTGAAATTTTTCATATGTACATATACAGACTTAGGTGTTTATGTTTTTGCTGTAACACTATATATGTATTCCTCAGGTTGTATAAAACCAAGAGCTAAAAATAGCAGGGCTTATAGAAAAATAAGGTTAAAGACAAACCACTTAAAAAAAAAAAAAAAAAAAAACCTGGAAATTTGTCACTGGAGCACTAACCAAAACTAACAATCCTAGCAATAATATTAGTGTAGTTAAATTTCCAAAGAATATTTGCACCTAGCATCAGTGTGAGTCAATCCTTATAGCTCTGCAAAGCATTTTTATAGCGGTTTTCAGATATTGTTAGAGTTATTTTTCTTAATTTGAAAAGTTATATTCCTAACTGCTTCAAAACATGAGTGTCTCTCCAAACCGGATATTCAGAGAAATAACGGTTTTCTCCAATTAACTCATTCTCCACAAATCACACTGTGTCCCTAAGCTGGAAAGCACATGTTGTTCTTGATTCTTGATATGCTTGTCAATCATCAAAATTCGACTATATTTTGTTGCTATTCTTTGTGAATTATTTTTAGTTAATTAATTATCTATTTATTTGAGACAGGGTCTCACTCTGTCACCCAGGCTAGAGTACAGTGGCACGATCACAGCTCACTGAAGCCCCAACCCCCTGGGCTCAAGCTATGCCCCCACCTCAGCCTCCCAAGTAGTTGGGAATACAGCCTCCTGAGTAGCTGGGATTACAAGCCTGGCTATTTTTTTGATTTTTAGTAGAGATGAGGTCTTGCTATGTTGCCCAGGCTGGTCTCAGACTCCTGAGCTCAAGTGATCCTCCTTGCCTCATCCTCCCAAAGTACTGGGATTACAGGCATGAGCCACCATGCCCTGCCTCTTTGGGAATTCTTAATAGGAGTTTTTAGTGTTTCCACTTTCAGTGTTGTTGAGGGTTTTTTATTTTTTCTACTTAGGATTCTTTACGTTCATTTTCACCAGTGAATTTCTTAATTTCTTTCTTACAGCGATTTTTCTAATTGATCCTGTGAGCTCTTTATGTAAAAGCATTAACTCCTTGTCATGCATTTTGTCAATTTTTTTCCCTCAATTTGCTCCTCAGCTTTGAACAAGTACCTTAGGCTACTCCCATCATACCCTACAGTCGTCTACTCTCAGATTCCCATTGACCATTTGACTGATTTCTGTTACTTAATGGCACCCATTGCCATTCCTCCTGCCCAACTGTAGTCAATAATCTAATTTAACTTTCAGCCCTCTTGTTCTCTATTTTAGCTAAGCAGAGGCTTAACTATGAGGCCTGCTTTTTCCTTTTTTTTTTTTTTTCAGACAGAGTCTCACTCTGTTGTCCATGCTGAAGTGCAATGGCATGATCTCGGCTCACTGCAACCTCTGCCTTCTAGATTCAAGGGATTCTCCTGCCTCAGCCTCCCTGGTAGCTAGGATTACAGGCCCACACCACCACACCTGGGTAATTTTTGTATTTTGAGTAGGGACGGTGTTTCACCATGTTGGCCAGGCTGGTCTTGAACTCCTGACCTCAAGTGATCTACCCACCTTGGTCTACCAAAGTGCTGGGATTACAGGCGTAAGCCACCATGCCCGGCCTGAAACCTGGTTTTTCAATAAAGACTCTTCTCAGTCTTGAAGTCCCTGAGTCCCTGGCACTCTGAGGACCCCACAGATCATAAAGGTGTCCATTTCTGCTGTAGCTTTTCAGTAGCGTCAGAGTGACGGCTATTGACAGCAGGGATTTGTCACTGGCAGCAGTGACATCTGCTGGCCCTGCAGCTCTAGCTCCTGGTCAGGCATTTTGGAACTAACATCTGTCCTTTCCCCAGCATACCTTACAAAAGCCACCACATATGCCAGTGCACTTTCATGGCCGTTCTCTATTTTACTTACACCACAATGAAGATCTCATTAAATCTGTTCTTCCAGCATGGCTTCAACTCTTGGAACCACTCTCAAGCTATAGCTACAATATTCTAAGCTCTTCTGTGGTTACAGACACAATGTCTATACCACAAGGATGAGAGATGATCAGCATTTTACCACAACAAAGCATGGATGACTTGCTTTTCAAATCAGATTAGGCTCACGCTTTGTGTCTCCCCATGTCATCTCAGCACAGGGACAGAGCTACAGTGTGTGAGGCCCTGGACAGGGCCTTATCTGTATTTTAAAAATTGGTTAAAAATGTTTTACAAAATTCATGCGCACAAATGAGGTATAGTGATCTTTCCATAATTTTTTTTTTTTTTTTTTTGAGATGGAGTCTTACTCTGTCGGCCAGGCTGGAGTGCAGTGGTGCGATCTCGGCTCACTGCAACCTCTGCCTCCCAGGTTCAAGCGATTTTCCTGCCTCAGCCTCCTGAGTAGCTGGAATTACAGGCTCCCACCACCACACCTGGCTAGTTTTATTTTTAGTAGAGACAGGGTTTCACCATCTTGGCCAGTCTGGTCTCAAACTCTTGACCTCGTGATCCACCCGCCTTGCCCTCCCGAAGTGCTGGGATTACAGGAGTGAGCCACCGTGTCCAGCCTCCATAAATATTTTAAGTGAGTTGAGAAGAAGTACTTAGACAGTTATTATCCATAGATTCTTCATTCTGAGTTAAAGTCACCCCAGATCAACATGTCAGTACCATTCTGGCTGTCCAGTATCATGTGATTTTGTGAAAGAAATACGCTCCCATCAGCAGCAGTGACCTGATTGCCAGGCTGTCCTCCTGAAACTGGGGTTCAACCATGGAGACCCCATAGATAAAAGTCCTGGAGAGCTCCCGAGACATCTGGTTGACCTGACATGCTAGATACAGGGTCAAAGATCACCTGAAAGGGACAGAAAAAAACAAAAAAGGACTAGCATGCACACAGGTCTTGGTCTAGGTTCATGTGCCCTGTCCAGATGGCATTGCCAGCCCTGGCCAGTTCTACACACTGAACTGTGATTTAGAAAACTTCAAAGAAGGTATTCTGAAGTGTGGGGCCCCATGAGACATGGGTCCCACTTGCCTGAGTGAGGGTAGAACTATCCCAGTGTCTAGACTCTAGGGTCTATTTCTCATCAGCCTTTTTTTTTTTTTTTTTTTTTTTTTTTTTAGACGGAGTTTTGCTCTTCTTGCCCAGGCTGGAATGCAATTGCACAGCCTCAGCTCACTGTAACCTGTAACCTCTGCCTTCCAGGTTCAACCGATTCTCCTACCTCAGCCTCCTGAGTAGCTGGGATTACAGGCATGCGCCACCACACCTGGCTAATTTTGTATTTTTAGTAGAAACCGGGTTTCTCCATGTTGGTCAGGCTGCTCTCAAACTCCCGACCTCAGGTGATCTGCCTGCCTCAGCCTCCTGAAGTGCTGGGATTACAGGTGTGAGCCACTGCGCCCGGCCATCACTCATTCTTTGAATTGGTATTGGGATGAATTTATTTCAAATTGTAACGTCATAAAAATATATGAGTAATCTTGAGTAATGGAAGTTTATTCAAAAGATACTGCAGCCATTTTATTCCAGGTCTTTGTTATTTTAGTCTCTCCTTTCCCTTCGAGGTCTCTCAGTGGCAGTTCTCCCATTCTCTCCCTTCATTCCCACCCTCTCACGCAAAGCAGGGCATATCTAGTTCGGTCGGTTACTCACATCTGATACGGAATGCTCTGATCCAGTCCCACACGGCCAGCATAGCAGGCTTCGTCTCCATACAAGTTCATCGCCACTTTTCTCAGAGAAAACTGTGTACCTGGCAGGTGCTAGGAAACTTCATGGTCTGTCCAGTGCAAGACTCCTGATACATTTCATCAAACTGTCTTCCAAAAGGGCAATGCCAGTTTACCTTGCCACCAGCAATATGTGAGAGCATGCCCTTCTTAGTACATTTGCCAGCAGTGAGGAGATTCATTATTTCATAAATAATTAGCTAATATGGGCCGGGCTCGGTGGCTCACACCTGTAATCTCAGCACTTTGGGAAGCTGAGGTGGGCGGATCTCTTGAAGCCAGGAGTTTAAGACCAGCTTGGCCAACTTGGCAAAACACCGTCTCTATTCAAATAATAATAATAATAATAATAAGCTAATGTGATAGACGAAACTACTAGAGTGTTGTTTAAAGGTACATGGGCACTTTCTTAGTAGTAACATGCAGTATAAACTTGTTAATTAATTAATTTTTCTCTTTGGTGAATTGCTTATTTTGGTTCATTACTAATTTATCTGTTTACAGCTGAGTATTTTCCATATCTATTTATGTGTGCTAATCATAACTTCAAGATATTGGCCATTTTTGCCATATTTATATGAACTTAACTTCTTTCTTCATTTTTCTGTTCTTGCTTGTTTTTAGACTTGGATACATTTATCTTTTAATGAACAGAATTTTAAATTTTTTTAAATAATCAAAACTGTTAATATTTTCCTTTGTAATTTATTTCATCCCTTTGGCTCTTAAAAAGTGCCCCTTTTCTATTTCATAGATTTGCTAAACATTTATTTCAAATTTCCTCTATTTTTAAGATAGCCATTATTTAAAATGCTTATTCTCTAAAAACATTAATTAAATAATTCTGTAATTATATATTTAGCTAATGAGATAAGAATCTAAGTTCATGTTTTAAATAAATAATTTACTAATTCTTCCATCTGCATTAATTTAAAAAATCTTGTAAAATTTATTTGTGACATTACCCTTTCTCCATGATACATTTTTGTATGAAAAAGGATTTCTGTCTCAGTCCATTCATTTACAAATAGTCTAGATGAGGTTTAAATACTAAAGTAAAAAAGAGACTTTTCTTATTCAAAAACTTTTAATACTCAAATTCTGCAGTATAATTTTTCATCTAATGTGTTTTCCTGATTTGATCTGAATTTTATAATTTCTTGACTCCTTGCTTTTTAGAACAGTGTTGGCTTTATTTCATAAATGAATTTTGAATAAAACTTGACATCAATTTATTTTTATTTCATAATCCACAAAACATTTCAAATTGAAGAAATACAACATTAAAAGTCTCCAGTTTTTGCTTTAATTTCACATTTCATACACTCACAATATTTAGGAAATAGTCATTTTGACTGTCTTATAACTGGGATAAGGGTGCAGCAACAATTCTGCCAGATGGTTAAATGCCCCAGAGGATTTCTGGTCTTATCTTCCTAATTTGGGAGATATAAAGCAGTTTTTACTCCCAATATAAATTCTTGATAAAAATCATACTCTGTTGATTTTTCATGTTAGACATTAAGGATGACATGTAAGTAAAAAAAAAAAAAAAAAAAAAAAAAAAGTAGCCTTGATACCAAGTTAATATTCTCTTGAAATCTTACTTGGCTGCTAAATTTCTTTGTTGAAAGCCAACTTATAACAAATTGGTTATCCTGTTCGCCTTTTTCCCTTTTTCTTTTCTTTCTACCATTTTCTTCCTGCTCCCTCTTTCCCTCACTCTTTCTTTCTGGCATGTTTAATTACAGAACATGTTCTACAAGCATTATTGAGAATAATTGTCCTTGAGGAATGATGGGTAATGTAAGCGAAATGAAAATAATAAAGAAAATGCTACATGGAATCTCTTATTCTTGAACCATGTTCAGACACTATTAGCTGTGACCACTGCAATAGGAAATGAAAAAGAGAGCACTTTTTCATTGAAAATCCCAGTGTTCAAAGAAACAAAGAAATGGCCACATAAACTAAATATTCACAATACTGGAAATGAACCACAGGCTTTTTGAGTAATACTCCAGTTAACTCATGTCCTTAAATGAGAAGGGTGGCATCTGCCCACTGGAGCTCTCTGGTGCCCACATTTAGGGATGCATCCTTCCTTACAAGGGCAGCCACCTGTGGAAGTGGGTTCTTAAATAACTGTGTGCACCAAAGACCATCTGGCATGGCTTAATCACTGTACAAAGACTCTGCAGAGAAGTTGGAATTGAGATTCATAGAGAAGCAACAAGGGATGATGCCTGATGATTAAGAGTCAATCCAGGAAGGAGAATTCTTCATGGGTAACATCTATTTCAATAACAAACTCTCTCCGCAGTGACTCATACTTATTTGTCTGTGAAGTTACAAAAGAAGATCCCCAGAGAAAGTGCTTTCCAAGTTGCTAGATGTAAGTTTAAGAAAGAAAATTTTTACCTTAAGAAAAATGTGAGCTTGGTTTTAAACTTGAGGCTTGTTTTCAGGCCAAATGAATTGGGTTTTTTCCTGTTGCCTTTCTAACAACGTAACAACAACAGTGAAGAAAAGGTAAATCATCATGTTAGTAAATCCAAGGATTTTGCCTCAAGAAAGTAGATAACTATTCTTGGGAAAAACACATAAAGAGTTTGTCCAGAAAAAATTAGTGTCAAAAATGAAACATCCAATGACACCAAAAGAGTTCAGTTTCCTGTGCTTGAGTCCCACACTTTTCATAATGAGTAAAATCAAGGAACTTTAGAATGTCCTATGTTCTGTCATTTCGTGCCCATATATTCCATTAAAAATCCAAGATTGGCCAGACATGGTGGCTCATGCCTATAATTCCAGCAATTTGGGAGGCCGAGGCAGGAGGATCATTTGAGTTTAGGAGTTTGAGACCAGCCTGGGCAACATAGTGAGACTTCATCTTTACTAAAATTCAAGAAAATTTAGCTGGGCATGGTAGTGCACCCCTGTAGTCCCAGCTACTTGGGCACTAAGATGGGAGGATTACTTGAGCCAGGGAGATAGAGGCTGCAGTGAGTTCTGATCATGCCACAGCAAATCCAGCCTGGGCAACAGACCAAGACCCTGTCTCAAAAGAAAAAAAAAAAAAGAAATCCAACATTGTAAAATGTCAATATGATTCACTTGTCATTCTAAAGAAAGTAAAATCCAAATTCCTTAGAAGATTTTTCTTTAAAGTGACACAGTGATTTTTTTTTTCTCTTTCTAGTCACATTGGAAGTAAATGAGGATTGTAATCCACAAATATCTAAAGTTTTAATTTTAATTAAAATATATATAATGCATCTCAGCAGATTCTTACATTAGAATCACTATTTTTAATAAGCCTCACATTGAATACAAAATACATAAATATAAAACCCTTGGGAGAAAATATTACATTTTTTGAAACAAAAGGGAAAAATGTGCTCCAAGAAAATATGTTTTACATTGTAATGTCCAACTTGCACAACCATGTTTCAACTTGGAACTCATTAGTTATTTGGGCCATGCCCTCAAAATTCTGTTTAGCCTATTTATGATTTCCTTTCAATAAAAGACAAGACAAGAAAGAAACAAAAACCAAAAGCACCCTACTCAGGAATCTGGGAATGCCTTGATGATGGACTCATAGGCAGGTGGGGGCGGTGTTGAAAGGCCCACTCGAAGACTGTTACTGGACCAGTAATCAGGACGGCTCAGACTGTGGGAAGTGCTGATGGTGGGAGAGATACTGGAAGAAGGGAGAGTCACCAGCTGACTCTCAGTTTCCACAGGAAGTGGTGGACATTGCAGAAAGGGATGGAAAGTAGAAGCTCTGAAACTTGATTTTCTTGGAAAGGAATTTGCTTGTTCCAGGGAAGCTTGTCGCTGGAAAGTGAGACTGGCCAGGCTGAGGTTGCTGCGACGTTCACAACCACTGTGGCGGTAAAATCCAGTTCTGTTGAGGCCATGGGAGTAAGAAGACCTAGATCTCCTGCTTGAACTCCACTGTGAGATGGGAGCACTGGCTCTTCTTCTTCGAGACAGACAAATGAACACAGCCCAAATAAATCCTCCAAGTACCAGCCCGATTGCCATGGATACGGTGAAGGACATGATAAGGTCCTCTGAAACAAAGAAAACAAATTACTAAATCAATTTTTAAATTGGTTTTCAACTAAAAACAAGGGTCAGCATATATGCTGTAATTCATAGAATACTGATTAATTTAAACATACTTTGAATCAGGGAAATAGAAGACGGTGTTAGGTGGATATGAACAAATGAAAGCTGATAATGCTTCCATTTATTCAAGCAGAAAGATACAAAATAACACTTCCAGCTGTAGCATTCCAGGTCACTTAAGCTGTTTTATCATCTTTAAGAAATAAAAGATAAAAGTAGTCTTACTTGATGTCATTAATTTATGGCATTTAGCTCATACATTTTTTATAGAGTGGCAAATGTAGCCCAAAGTTGATTTCCTTTTGAGTTATAGTAGTAACTAATGTGCTGGATTGATAAAGAATTTTGTCAACACTTTAACGTTGCCTTTTCCTCTGTCTGCTTTCATCAATCACATTGATTTCTGCCACCTGCAGTCTTCATGATGCCTCACTTCCTTTGCTCTGTCTGAGATAGGAAGTGCTGGAATAGAACCATCTGGCCAGCTGACTGATTTATGTCATATTTCCTGAACTCCCAGACAGTCACCTATATCTCTGACTCTTTGATGACTTGACCTGTGCAGACTACTGAGCTCTTTCTTGTTTCCCAGTTTCCAGCTCATGCTTCTATTATGCCCTTGGGATGATGAAATTCCTGTAGCCCGAACCTCCATAGCGTCTCTGCTACACACCTGTATTCTCTAATTTGTAGAACTTGTAATTTCCCTTTCTGGGGAGAAAAATGCCTTTTCCTAACGGAAATGCTACCTTATTGTCTCTTGTAAACTAAATACATATTCTCAAATGCAAATGGGTAACTGAGTCTCCTCTTGCCACACCACTTTGTATAGAAAAACTCTGGATATTAGAAGACTCCTCTAGCCTCTTGGTCGCCCACATTTCCCCACCATGATGTAATCCACAAGTCATGTTGGTTTCTCACTGTACCAAAGCCTGTCATTCTCTCTGAAACTCTGTGATTTTCCACATATTTTTCCTTATATCTGAATTCAATATTTTAATCTTCTGTCTGGAAAACCCATTCTTCAAGCTCCACTTCAAGTATCATATCTTCAATAAAGACTCCGACATTTCCTAGACAAAAATGAGTTACTGCTAAGTGGAAAGGTAAGCTATCGTATCTAATTGCTTATCTAGGTATATTCTGTATCGAGAGAGCCATAGCCTGAAAATTAGCTGATGGGTGTTGTGAGACTGGGGAAGAGGGGGAGAAAATAGCCACAGAAGTTTTGCTGTTCCTCCCATCAAGAGATAGTCTATTTCTCTACCCCTTGAATCTGGGCGGGCTTCATGACTTGCTTTGATGAGTAGGATGCAATGGAATTGAAGCTATACAAGTTCAAGCCTAAGCTACAAGAGGCTCAGCTTCCACCCTTCCTGCTCTTGGGACCCCTGCCATTGTCGGCATATAAATAAGGCCAGACTAGCCTGCCAGATGATGAGAGACACATGGCCCAGAAACCCCTGCAGCCCTAGCCAAGAGCCTGCTAACCTGGACATATGAATGGCATCATCCTATATAATTCAGATGCTAGTCAACTCACCAAATGATTGTGACACATGAGCAAAGACCAGCAGAAAATCCACCAAGCTGACTTCGTCTCAAATTACCAATCCACAGGATTGTGAGCTAAGCAAATTATTATTATTTTAAGCTACTATGTTTGGGGGTGGATAGTTACATGGCAAAAGTTCTCTGATACAGGGTTCCAAACTCAGCTCTGTTCGTAATATGTTTTGTGATTTTTAGGGAATTTGTTTAGACCCACTGATTTCATTATATATATGTGTGTGTGTGTGTATATATATACACATATATATATGAAGGAGTTAGATTTTATGATTGCCAAGGTTCTTTTTAGCATATTGTTGTAATCTGTGATAATATATAGACTACCTAGAATGCAGAAATAACAAAACAAACTAACGTTAATAACTACAAAGGAATAATCACTGCTGTCTAATTTTAGGATATAGTTCAGTGTCCTTACACTGTATATTGTCACATTTATCTCCTGTGGAAAAGCTATATTTATTGTGTCCTACTTTCACAATTATCTGTACAAATAGTTATATCAACATTCTCTAAAACAACAGCTTTAGGCAAAGGTCCCAGGCACATTTTTTAGTGTATTATATCACTTAATCCTCAAACATCCCAATAAAGGAAATGCTAGTGTTATTCCCATTTAATAGTTGTGGCTACTGAGAGGTAAGTAGCAAGCCCATAGTCCTACATCTGGTGAAGGTCAAGTGAGGATTTGAGACCAAAGCATCTTAATTAACAGCTAAATTATTTATTTATTTTCTAAGTGTAAGGTAAGAAAATATTAATCTACAATGAAAATAAGCAATACAAAGTGCATAAAAATTTGTCGATTCAATACCAGAGTATCTTGTAACCTGTTATGAACAGAAATACTTGAGAGAATGGTAGTTAAATAATATTGTGTGTTCTACAGATATATTTCCATGAATCAATAGTCTTTAGTGGAGACTTTTAAATATCAACAAGTTCAGCTATGGACGCACAGAAATGGAGTTTCAGCTAAAACAAAATAAAAAATGTGTTGGACATAAATTCCTCATTTTATAGATATTGAAACGGAAGCTAAGGTTTGTGTGGTAGAATTAATACTTGATTTATTGTAATAACTGATTGGCAAGTATCACTGGTTAGGGAACTATTAGTTACACTGGTGTGTGACATAAATGAGAAGACAAATACTCAAATTTACAAAGTATATGTCCTTGCTATTGTGTGTAAATGTATGTAACCACTACTAGAGTCTGACTGAAGACTCTAAGTATCTCAGTATATAGGCAGGCATAATAGATAAAATTTAGAAAGAGATATTTCCTTGATTTCAGCAAAATGAAGTTAAAACCAGAATCTGAAAGGAGAAAATATATTCAGTTAGTCAACGAAAGCATTTAAGGTTTACAAGAGTCCTTATACATGGTCTCTGTGTATGCCCTTTGAGACTCTCATCTTCTGACAAATCAGATATTCCAAATATAAATGTTATTTATAGTGGAATAACAGCAAACTTTAGATTCAAGAAAAAAATAGAAACTATTTAATTCAATGAAATCAATGAAAAATAATTTCTTGTCTATTATTGTGATTGAGGCCAGGCACAGTGGCTTATGCCTGTAATCCCAGCATTTTGGGAGGCCGAGGTGAGAGGATCGCTTGAGCCCAGACCAGCCTGGGCAACATAATGGGATCTGTCTCTACAAAAAGTAAAAATAAATTAATTAAATAAGATACAGCGATTGAGCAAAACAGCAATTAACAAAAATACAGCGATTAGCAAAAACAACAAAAATAGATGGAGTGAGAAATACATTTAAATTTCAGATGACTATTTTATTTCCAAAATACATTATTGTTCTGATGTAAGAAAACTAATATCCAAACTCTAATGGACAAGTTATTATAGAATATGAACCATCACAATCTTCTTAAATGACAAGTTTCAGTTTGGGGAGTAAAAAGCTTATTTTTGTGGCACTAAAACTGTAACAATATTTCCATAAAAGGAATTTGACAACAAACCTATTTAAAATGATCATTCTCTGTGGCTTGGTAATACTTTGATTTGATACTGTAAACCTATTGTCTACGCCCAAAATTTGGGGAAATGACTTAAAATATCATCAAATATTGGGTTATATAGATATCCAAAAAAGATTAAATAATGAATTTAAAATGTACATGAGAATCATAAGAATAACATATACACACAATAATAGGCTATTTAAATTTTGAATGAATATAAAGTAGGATAAGATGGAGGTGCAACAGAAATTATAAAAATTACAAAAAAATTTCTTTTGATATGGATTTGTTTAACTTTTGCTCAGTAGAGTACACATATCATGAAAATGACTTTTTAATCCACAAAGTCAGTAAAATACACACTTTAGAAATTGTATTAGTCTGTTTTCATGCTGCTGATAAAGACATACCTGAGACTGGGCAATTTACAAAAGAAAGTGGTTTAATTGGACTTACATTTCCACATGGCTGGGGAGGCCTCACAATCACAGTGGAAGGCAAGCAGGAGCAAGCCACACCTTGCGGGGATGGCAGCAGACAGAGAGAGCTTGTGCAGGAAAACTCCCCCTTATAATAACCATCAGATCTCGTGAGACTTACTATCATAAGAACAGCACAGGAAATTCCTGCCCCAATGATTCAATTACCTCCCACTGGGTCCCTCCCACAACACGTGGGAATTCAAAATGAGATTTGGGTGGGGACAGAGCCAAACCGTATCAGAAATCATTGCACTAATTCTTATACCTTGCAGAATATTAAAACACCTACAAATAATACTGCTGACAGAAGAATTTCTAAGACTTCCTGAGATATGTGGTAAAATGCTTATCTAACTTCTTAAGCTCCCTTAAGTCCAAACAGCAAAGGCAAATGTAGAAATGAAGAAAGGCAATGAGGAAGAGATGCTGAGTCAAACAACAGCAGTGGTCTTTCATACACATTTTTTTTCATTTAATTATAGTTAATGATTTTTCTGACCTGCCCACACTAGAATTTAGAAACTGTGTGATGAAAGCAGCATCTACTGGTGATACAGCTTTAAATTTTCATATATGTAATTCCATTCTGGCAGACTTTTGACAATGTATTTTGGGATCCTTTTTTAAAACCTGGTGTAGAAGAAAATGTAACTGAAAAAAAAGACATTGGCACAGATATTGCTTTTTAAAAAATGATTTGCCTTCTTACTTCTCAACAATCTTAGGAGAAGAAAAATGAGCCATAATCTTTCTTCTTATAATTGCAATATAAGGCAACTTATAAGACCAAATGGTTACTTTTAAAAATATAACTTTCCTTTTGAAAGCAGAAGGAAAAAACTCCAACATTGGTAAGGTATGCCATATAAATTAAATATATGTCATCCTAATTTGTAATACATACTAACTAGCAAGTAAATGGCACATAACAAGCCCTCAATGAACACTGGCTCTTCCTGCTAATAGTTGTGTAATTTACTCAAGGCATTTGACCCTTCTTGGCCTAATAATAACAGCCACGTTCGTGTCTTTCAATTTTAATATTGTAATATTGAGTATGATTTTTAGTAAATATAATCAATACCTCAAATGCCTTCCACTGGTATTAAAATTTAGTAGAGGTCACCATCTAGTGGCTTGAGTTGAATCATTCCAACTCTGAAAGTGATTTGATCAATGACAGCAGAATGAAACATTGTTTAAAACATTCAGAAACCCTTTGCAGTTGTAAGAATGGTAAGTTCAACCTTCACCAAAGAAGGCCATGAAGTCCTTGGTATCATAGAGTGTACAGCAGAATGGTTCAGGAAATAGAATGACTTTTGACAAAAAGGATTTTTAGGGACAATAATATTTAGAGCCTAGAAATTTGATTGATTATAATAA
Source organism: Trachypithecus francoisi (assembly GCF_009764315.1). Lineage (NCBI taxonomy): Eukaryota > Metazoa > Chordata > Mammalia > Primates > Cercopithecidae > Trachypithecus > Trachypithecus francoisi. Next base: position 62,440,528 of record NW_022681460.1, read on the forward strand.
TGTAAACAGCCAAGGAGTATTTTCCATTATATCTCATCTGCCAGAACATCTTATTGGGTCTGTTTTCACAAACAAACAAAAAAAAAAATCCAGAATTCAACTTCTCACTACCCACTCTGCGACTTCACTGATCCAAGTGGCCACATTCCCACATCTGTGACATGGACTATGGTCTTCCTGCTTCTGTCCTTGCCATATCCTCACACCCCAAAAATGTGCTCAATACAGTAGTCAGAGAACATTTTAAAATATAAGTCAAATCATATCACTCTTCTGTTCTAAATCCTCCGCTTTTCCCAGAGGAAAAACAAATGCCTAAGAATGTCCTAAAAGTCCCTACTTGACAGGTTCCCAATTATCTGAGCCCATTTCCTCTACTCTTCCTCTGGGTCACTCGCTCTGTCTGCACTTCCCTCCTCACCATTCCTTAAGTACATCAGATGGGCTGGCTCCTGACTTAGGGCCCATCACTGGTTGTAATCTACTCCTAAAATTATTTCCTCAGCTATCTGTATAGTTAATTTCAGGTCTTTTGCTCATATGTAACTTTCTCATTGAGGCCTACCCTGGCTGCTCTACCTAAAATGACACCCTGTCCCACCTCTGAAGCCTAAATGGAACTCTTGTTTTTCTTTCTTCCTTTCTGATTAATGGAAACTAAATTCGTTAATTTATATTCTTTAAGAAAATGTGAATGAGATACATAAGCATTATGAGCTGGAAATGTCATTATATTTGAAAGATAGGAGGATAACATATATCTGGAATGCTTTAAAAAGCTTCATGGAAAAAATAAATTGTAGATGCCTTTTTGTGAATGGTAGTGGTCAAATAAACAAAAGGCTTGGAGACTTGAAAGTAGTTTTGATCAAAAGCATAAAGCACAAGCCATATTCTGAATATAATTAGTTAACAGTATTGCTAGAGGAGAGGGCAAATTCAAAAGGATCAAGGTAGCACACCGCTTTCTGTATATGATAGACTAACATGTATCAAGCCACCGAGAGCAAGCATACAATAGAGAATAAAATATTTTCTTAAATTTTTTTGAAGCCATCAGAGACTTATCAAAACTATTAAATCGAAGAAGCAAATTCCAGGAGAGAAGAAAATCTCTCATCACAATAATCTGTAAAGAGAAACAAAAATATCTGAGTAGAATGCTGTGCACTATCAGTAAGCTTAGAAAACATAAGTTGGTGTTCAGGGGCTGCCAAGGAAATTGGACCCTAGGAAACATCCCAGACTCTGGAATCAGGTGCCCTAGGATCTACTCCCTAAGATTAATGGTAAACAGGAAAAAGACCAGACCTCACAAAGATACAAATATAGATCAATCCCAAGTTGGACTGAGGTGATCTTTCCCTAACTAACTGTCAGAAGGAAAATTTTACATATAAATAAAATAGAAAGTTATATATTTAAATAGATTTATATATACCTAGTAATAAATTACAAGTCATCCTAAGAGGCAAGACAAAGTAAACAAAAACTAAGAGAACAAATAGAAAATTGAAAAATATCTGTAAGTTATGAAGATATTTGAATTATCAGACAAAATATTAAAATAACTGTTGATTAATGTGTTTAAAAAATTAACAAGTTAAAAATTTTCAGCAGAGAATGAGGATCTTATAGATAATAAAATATCTAATGAAAATTATAAAATATTTTAACTGAATTCTGATAAAATTGTGAAATATCAAAATATGTGAGATGTGCCTAAAGCCACATTCATAAGAAAATTTATAGCTTTATAGGTATATATTTTAAAAGAAGAAAGCCTAAAAAAATCAGTTATTTTGGTTTCCATATTAAGAAGCTAACAAAGGATCACTAGCTGACACATAAGTAAAGTAGCATACAGTAAATAAGAGAAAGCAGAACTTAACGAAACGGGCAAAAAAAAAAAAAAAGAAAGAAAGAAAAAATAGAGGAGATTATCAAAGACAGATATAAAAAAATCTAATAAAAATTAATAAAATACTAATTGGAATGACAAGGATGGAAAGAGGAGAGAAAGAGAAAGAGGGGAAAAGAATGGGCAGGAGCAAGAGAAAGAGACAGAGAGAAGGAGAGAAAATCACCAATATCAAGAGTAAGAAACATTAGAACAGATTATACAGGCAATAAAAACATCAAGCTAGGATTCCAAATCAGCTTTTATGAACTGACCCTTTCAAGTAATAATGACTATAAACACTGAAAACAATACAAAAAAAAAATTCTACCTAAGGGCCTTAAGAATGACCAAATGCTTGCAGCTACTAGAGAGGAGCTGACACCTGGAAGAAAAGAACACCAAATATTAGTCAAGCTCCAGTTTTCAAACCTTTTAACCTGAGGGCAGCTTCCAGTCTGGGACAGGTAAAGTGATAATTGAAAACCTGCACTGTTTCTAATCTTAAGAAACAAAGGACAGAGATTATGGAAACAAGAGCTGCTAAGAATGTGAGAAGGAAATCCTGGAGAAGAGAAAGCCAGAGAGAAGAATCCCCAAATTTTACTAATAAACATTTTACATATCTTTGGTTGACTCCTGAATCACACATATATGGGACATATTCCAAACAGCACTAGAGAAAAATAAAATAAAATAAAGTAATATTTAAGCTGCTGCCCAAGGGACAGGCTTTATAGGTTTCTGTAGTTGTAGTTTCACAGAGTTAATTGCCTGTGAAAATAAACTAGGGGGAAAAACATACATCACAACACTCTTCAGGGTAATACAGCAGAATCCATTCAAAATGTTCAAGATACAATATGAAATTACTTGGCACATGAAGAAACAGGAAAATGTGACCCATTCTTAAGAGAAAAGACAGTCAACAAAAACAAACTTTAAGATGACCCAGATATAATTAGCAGACAAAAATTTTAAAGCAACTCATATGTCCATGTTCAATGATTTCAAGTAAAACACTCACAATGAATAAAATGATAGGACATTTCAGCAAAGAAATAGAAACTATAAGAAATAACAAAATGGATATTCTAAAACTAAAGAAAATTGAGAACTGAAAAAAATTTATACCATGAGCTTAACAGTGAAATTAAAGTGAGAGAGAAAAGAATCAGCCAACTTAAAGGTGTATTAATAGAACTTATCCAATTTAAAAAATGGAGAAAAATATTGGAGGGAAAAAGCAAGCCTCTAGGACTTGTAGAACTGTATAAAAATATTTAACTGATGTGCAATTATAATCCCCAAAATAGAGGAAAGGGTGAGTTGAGCTAAAAACATTTTGAATAAATGAGGCTGAAATTTTTCAAAATTAGTGAAACAAATTAATCTACAAATCAAGAGTCTCAGTAACATCAAGCAGAATATATATAAAGAACTATGCACATCATAGTCAAACAGCTGAAAATCAAAGGTTAACAAAAAAAACTTGAACACAGCCAAATTACAAATAATAATAATAACACTACATTCATAAAAGACAATTATTTGAATAACTACTTGCTTTTAATAAAACACAATGATATTTTAAAGTGATTTTTAAAAAGCTGTCAACTAAAGGCCGGGCGCGGTGGCTCAAGCCTGTAATCCCAGCACTTTGGGAGGCCAAGACGGGCGGATCACGAGGTCAGGAGATCGAGACCATCCTGGTGAACACGGTGAAACCCCGTCTCTACTAAAAAAAAATACAAAAAAATAGCCGGGTGAGGTGGCGGGCACCTGTAGTCCCAGCTACTCGGGAGGCTGAGGCAGGAGAATGGCGTGAACCCAGGAGGTGGAGTTTGCAGTGAGCTGAGATCCAGCCACTGCACTCCAGCCTGGGCGACAGAGCGAGACTCCTTCTCAAAAAAAAAAAAAAAAAAAAAAAAAAAAAAAAAAAAAAAAGCTGTCAACTCAGAATTTTATATCCAGCAAAAGTATCCCTTAAGTATAGTAGTGAAATACATCCTCTTTCAGGTGAAACAGAATTCAAATTAATCACCAGCACACTTACACTAAAACATGTGCTGAAGAAAATCCTCAGTCTGCAGAAAATGAAAACTGGGATCTTTAAGAAGAAATTGAGACTATCAGAAATAGTATCAGAGTAAATATAGAAGATTCTTTTCTCTCAATTTCTTTAAAATTCATTTTTCTAGTTAGAGCAAAAATTAAAATATTTTCATATGAAATGTATAGTTTATATAGATTTAATATGTTATAATTATAAAGAATTGGGACAGGATATAAATAAATCTATTAGCTTGATTGATTTAGTTTTTAAGAGATTTTAGAGGCAGGGACTTACTATGTCACCCAGGCTGGTATCAAAGTTTTTGGCTCAAATGACCCTCCGAACTTAGTCTCCAAGTAACTGAGACTACAGGCACACGTCAATGCACCCAGCTATTAGATTGTTTTTTATATTGAAAATCTTATGTACTCTAAAATACAGCTACAAATTATATTAAGCAAGATTGCAGAATTTAAGATTTATATATAAAAATATGTTTATATACTAGCAGCAAACTACTGGAAAGTATAATTACACCATTACAATAGCATCATTAAGCATAACATACCTAGGAATCTTTTTCACAAAATGTATGCAAGATGTCTGCACCACAAATTTTGAAATACTACTGAAAGAAATTAAAGGCCTAAAAAATGGAGAGATATACTATATTTGTGAATTACAAGCCTCAATATTATTAAGATGCCAACTGCCCTTATATATAAATAAATTTATATAAATAAATCAACTACAATTCCAATAAACAGGCTTTTTGTATTATTTTACAAATGACACTAAGTTGTATATGATGACAATACAAAGGAACAATAAAAACAAAGCTGGAAGCATCACACCACTTGATTTTAAAATATACTACAAAGCTATAATAGTCAAAACAGCATGGTACTGGCATTTACATAGACATTTAGATTAATGAAACATAATAGGGAGGAAGCCCAGTAATAAATCCATGCATTTGTGACAACTGATATTTGACAACAATATCAAAAATGCTCAAAGGGGAAATTATTGCCTCTTCAATAAAAGGTAATGGGAAAACTATATATCCACATGCAGAGGAATAAAATTGAACCCTTATCTCATACGTATAGAAAAATCAACTCAAAATGAGTTAAAGATACAAACCTAAGACCAGAAACCCAAAAAACTACTAGAGGACAACATAGGGAAAAATCTTTATATTGATCTGGGCAATTATATTTTTGCATATGACAACACAGGAAAAAAGCAAAAATAGACAAGTAGAATTGTGTCAAACTACAAAGATTCTGCACAGTAAAGGAAACAACAGAGAGAAGATATGCCCACAGAATGAGAGAAAATATTTGCAAACCATATATCTGATAAGAAGCCAATATCTAAAGTATATAAGAAGCTCACACAACACAAAAGCAAGAAAACAAATAATCTGTTTAAAAAATGAGCAAAGGACCTGAATAGACATCTCTCAAAAGAAGCCCCACAAATGACCAACAGTTAGATGAAAAAATGCTCAACATAACTACTCATCAGGGAAATGCAAATCAAAGCCACAATGGAATATCACCTCACATGTGCCAAAATGCCTATTATCAAAAAGACAAAAAATAATGAATGTTGGTGAAGATGTGGAGAAAAGCAAACTGTACACTGTTGATGAAAATGTAAATTGATGCAGTCATTGTGGAAAATAGTATGAAGGTTCCTCAAAACTTAAAAATAGAACTACCATAGAATTCAGCAATCTCTCCAGGTGTACATTAAAAGGAAATGAGATCAGAATCTCTAAGAGATATCTGCACTTCCATGTTCATTGCAGCATTGTCACAATAGCCAAAACACATAATCGATCTAAGTGTCCATCATCAGATGAATGGGTAAAGAAAATATGGTGACATACATATGCATACACACACAAACACACACATATATGGTTTCTATAATGGAATGTTATATTTCAGATGCTCTTAGACTTATGATGAGGTTGTATTTAGATAAATCCATCATACATTGAAAATACCATAAGTCGAAAATGCATTTAATACCCCAACTCACCAAATTTCATAGCTTAGCTTAACCTACCTTAAATATGCACAGAATACTTAAAATAGCCTAAAATTAGGCAAAATCATCAAACAAAATCCAGCTTTATAATAATAAAAGGTAAAATTTTTAACTTTAAACAAACTTTTATTACATAAAAGTTGTCACATAATTGGATAATTCTCTACTTTGTACACGATTGTTCTCACTCTCCACAGAAAGGCGGCTTAACTTCTCATCTGGTGGTGGCAAGCACCAAAATCCTTATTTTAACAGAATAGTAGTAAAAATACCTCAGTGATTTAAGTTGAAAGCAGTACATTGGTACATGGCTCTTATACCCAGCATCAGGAATATACAAATGTCTTTTTATTCAAAAATACAAAATAAATTATCTGTAATCATGAACAATGATGGCAGTAAACCATTATATGTTTTGTCAACTAAACCAGTAACTGATGGTTACAATGATTTCTTAAACATCAGTCAGCCATTCCTTCATTTTCTTCGACTGACTTCTCTGAAGTTACTGGTGAGGAACACTGCCTTGGGCTTCCTGTCATAGTTCATTAATAAAGGTAAAGTACTATCCTAGTAGTTAGAACATGCCACCTCTCATACCACCTCCTCCCACACCTCCCATTCCACCCATTGCACCCATTCCAGGGTCCTTCTCTTCTTTAGGAATTTCTGTGACTACAACTTCTACTGTAGTTAACAGAGAGACTACACCAGCAGCATCCGATAAAGCAGCTCTCACAACCTTTGTTGGGTCAATACTTGCTTTTTCCACCATATTCACAAAATCTCTGACTGTAGCATCGTAACCAACTTCTGAGGAACTTTGCATAATTTTTGCAACTATCAAAGATCTTTCAACACTTGCATTCTTAGCAATGGTCATTGCTGGAATTTTGAGTGTTCTTTCAATAATTTCTATACCAATTTTTTTATCTTAATTAGCTGGAGTCAATGAGTCCAAGACTGGAATGCACCAAAGCAGTGGAGATTTTTATAATAATAATAAAAAATAAAAATAATAAACATTAAAGATCAAAATTCAAAATTCAAATTACAGTTTCTACTGAATGTGTATCACTTTCCTATCACCATAAAGTCAAAAAAGTGTAAGTTGAACTATCATAAGTCAGGGACCATCTGTATATAATAAGGGAATGTTATTATTCAGCATTAAAAAAAAATCCTGTCTTTTTCAGCAACCTAGATGAACCTGGAGGACATTATGCTAAGTGAAATAAACCAGGCACAGAAGGATAAATACAGCCAGCCTCCAGCTTACCATGGTTGGATTTGGGATTTTTGGCTACGATGGTGCAAAAGCCATATGCATTCAGTAGAAACTGTACTTCCAGTACCCATATGACCATTTTGTTTTTCATTTTTAGTAGTGTTCAATGAACTCCATGAGTTATTCAATACTTTTTAATAAATAGGCTTGGTGTTAGATGATTTTGCTCAACTGTAGGCTAATGTAAGTGTTTTGAGCACATTTAAGTTAGGCTATGCTAAGCTATGATGTTCAGTAGTTTAGCTCTAGTAAATACAGTTTTAACCTGATATTCTCAACTGACAATGAGTTTGTCTGGATATAACCCCATCATAAGTGGATAAGCATCTGTACTGCATGATTGCACTTATTTGTGGAATGCAGAAAAGATGAAGTTAAAAAAGCAGAGAAGAGAACTATGATTGCCAGTGATTTGGGGGTGGGGAGAAAAGGGAGATGCTGAGCAAAAAAATGCAGTTTCAGTTGTGCAGGAGTTTGGAGCCCTAACATACAACATAGTGTCTGTAGTTACGAAATTATTTCTTATACTTGAAATTGGCCAAAAAAGTAAATCTTAGATGTTCTTACCACCACAATAAAGCTAACTACCTGAGGTGATGGTTGTATTAATTAGCTTGATTGTGGTAATCCTTGTACAATATATATGTATATCAAAATATCATGTTGTACACCTTAAATATATTGTTTTTATTTGCCAATTATACCTCAATAAAGCCTGGGAGTGAGAAAATACAAAAGGTCCAGAAAAGCCAAAGTAATCTTGAAAGAGAAAAACAGTTAATAATGTATTGTATAGTTTCAAATAGCTAGAAGATATTTTGAATGTTCTAGCACAAGGAAATAATAAATGTTTGCGGTGAAGGAAGCACTGATTATCGTGATCTGATCATTACACATTGTATACTTGTTTTGATGTTTCACTCTGTACCCCATAAGTATGTACAATTATTATGTGATAAAAATTGTTTAAAAAATAAAAGGAGAACAAAGTTGGAAGATTTATATAACTCAAGACTTACTATAAAAGTCAACAATTTGTTTCATTGAAACAGAATGGAGATCTCAGCAACAGGCTTACACTTACATGACTATTTGATTTTCAACAAAGGTGCCAAAGGACTTGAATAGAGAAAGTCTTGGCTGGACACAGTGGCTCAGGCCTGTAATCCCAGCACTTTGGGAGGCCCAGGTGGGCAGATCGCTTGAGCCCAGGAGTTTGAGACCAGTCTGGGCAACATGGCAAAGCCTTGTCTCTACAAATACAAAAAGACAAAAATTAGCCTGTTGAGGTGGCATACACCTGTAGTCCCAGCCATGTGGGAGGCTGAGATGGGAGGATCACTTGAGCCCAGGAAGTTGAACCTGCAGACAGAATGAGACCCTGTCTCAAAAATAAAATAAAATAAAATAATAAAATAAAATACAGAAAAAAATATTTTCAAGAAATTGTGCAGAAAAAGCTGGATATCAATATGAAAACAATCCCTCAATTTCTACACTATATGCAAAAATTTAATTTGAAGTGGACAATTATGGATCCTAAATATGAAAGCAAAAATTTTAAAGTCTTAAAGCCTTTAGACTGGGAGGGGGCATTTGGAAACTTTTTGGGCTAGTGATTATGTATCTTGATTGGGCTTTGGGTTACTCAAGCGTGTGTGTCAAAATTCAACAAATGTTCTGTTATGATTTGTACACTTCATTTTTATTCACCTTATATGTTTCATTGTATGTAAATTTGACTTTAAAAGGAAAATAGTTGTAAAATATAATTGAATTCCTGTTAATGATATGCGTACTAAAGTAATTAGGGGGAACTGTATTGATGTCTTCAGTTGACTTTGAAATATATTGACTAATAAGATGAAAGAGAAAATGAGTTTTATAAAAATGTTACAGATAGAATTCAGATGGTAAGGTATATGGGTGTTCACTGTAGAATTCTTCTAAGGTTTATGTATGTTTGAACATTTTCGTAATAAAATGTTGAAAAACTAATAAGAATGGCATAAACAACACTTAAGCAATATATTTTGAAATTTAATTCAAATGGTCAAATTCCTGGAAAATACAAACTCCCTTAACTAACAGAATTGACAGAAAATCTGAGTAATCCCAGTAATCCCAATGAGATCACTTGGACACAGGAAGGGGAACATCACACACCGGGTCCTGTTGTGGGGAGGAGCCGGGGGAGGGACAGCATTAGGAGATATACCTAACATAAATGACTAAATGACGAGTTAATGGGTGCAGCACCAACATGGCTCATGTATACATATGTAGCAAACCTGCACATTGTGCACATGTACCCTAGAACTTAAAATATAATTAATTAATTAAAATTAAAATTAAAAAAAAATCTGAGTAGTTCACCATTGTTAAATAAATGGAATGTGCCATTAAAAACCCTCCAACTGAAAATACTACATATAGTTACAATAGTGAATTTTCCCAAGCACTTAAGCAATAAACAATGCCATCTTATACAAACTTTTCCAAGTAATAGAAAAGTAGGGAACATGTCCCAACCTGTTTTACAAGGCTTGCATAACACTGATACCTGACAAAGCTGTCAGAGAAAGGACAATTACAGGCCACTTTCTCTCATGAATTTAGATGCAGAAGTTTGAGGTCAGGGATGTATTAAAAAGTCCAGTCTTATGGGCTCCATCTCACATCTATTGAATCATAATCTCTGAGCATGGAGTCCAGTGAGAGATGAGTTTTCATAATTCTAAGTAATTCTGATGCAGTTTAAAGACAAGCATTTGTAAATGTTTTTCAAACTTTCTGGGTAACTGAGATAAGGGAACTAATGAATAGACTATTAATATGCAACATAGACGTTTCTTTTTAAAATACAAATTGAAAAAATGAATTTGTGAAATAGTATTTGTTTCCAAATTTGGGGAAGATATAGTGGAAATTCTTGGGACATATGCCCAGCCCATAAACCTGTTCCCCTCTCAACTTCTTTGGGAACATCCTATGCCCATCTGCTGGGGTGCCCCCTAAGAGTCGTATTTTTCTACAGGCCAAAGAGCAGTATTTTCCACTAGTAGCCAGGGATCCCTCCTCTTGACAGCACTTGATCCCTAACAAATCAGTTCACAACCCTACATCTCATCAATTACTTTAGAGAGTATTAAGTCTGTTAGCAAGGATGCACAGAAAAAAGAAAAATCAATGCTTCACGTTTAAATTACTAAATAATTTTTAAAATATATAGAATAAATAATAGCTTGAAAGTCAACATTTTGACTGCAATAGTTGGATACTTTGAAATAGAAAAGAGCGCTTTGAGTTTTTTTGTTTGGTTCAGTTTCTGAATGCTAAGAGCCTAAAGGACTTAAGAATATAACTTTTGATCATAAACAGTATAGGAAAGAATAAACCATGGCCTATGAGTCAATTTCCGTGCATCTAAAGAGGAGGAGCTTTGGAGAAGCAAAAAGGAGCTATACAGAATATGACCTGTAAGGGTTTTGGAGAAGCAAAGCATCACTCTCCATCCCTCCCTGTGATGAGCTACAGATTGATTAGGGAATCCCAGAGAAACTGGTACTCATGTTCAGCTTTCTGGGGAAGATGGCAAGCCGCTCTGAGAACCCCTGGGTGTCTAAAGGGCAGATAAGGAAGTGAGGTAGGGAGCGGGGGATGTGGTGTTACTGCATCCAAGCCAAGGGCACCAGATGTAGCCCAACCTCCTAGGGAAGGCTCCTGCAGTTCTAGGGTTATGGGATAATATTGAAATATTGTTCTGTGCCATTGAGACAGATGGAGAAGTACCTGAATAAGGGCCAGTAGACCAGAGGGATATACAGAAAGGAAAAGTCATGCTGTTAGCTAATGTTACACAGATCATGTGAGCCAGATTTTATAGTAGGAGATTTCAGTAGTGAAAATCAGAGAAAGGGCAATGTCTCAAAAGCTGATGAGAAATCCGTGTCGGTAGATGTCAGCAGAGGCCAGAACTTGATCAAGCACCAAAGGTACCCTCTCTCCAATAAACAGAATATAACCCCTCCACCCATCCACACCCCCCTCCAACCTTAAAGAAAATTCCCAGGGGGAGGAATATGGAGAGATTATAAATCACTGGATTGCAAGTGATCAGGTTAAATTAAATCAAACTTTTACGCTGACATTCAAAATCTTGCAGAAATCTGCCTCCAACCTGCCTTACCAACTATGTCCCTGAAACAACCACACACAGACTCTCTAGTCAAGCTGTTCTTTTCTCCACAAACTTGCCTGGCTGTTTTTACTTCTCCATATTTGCTGATGACATTTTTCCTGAGCTCCCCAAACCTCTTGAAATGCCTTATTTATATCACTGACTCCTAACACATTGCCTAATATGGTCAGTGCATGCTTCTGAGTGAACTAATGAACTGACTGAGAATGAGCTTACGAGGGAAAGAAATGAATGACTAGAATGTCCTTCTTAGAATTAATCTCCCTGTCTGAAATTTATCTTTCTAGGAACAGATAGCACCTCATTTTTTTTTTCTGAGAAAGATTTAGGGCTTATTTCTGCCATATATTGTGCTAACTCATATTATCAACCATTGCTATTTTATCATGTGTTATCTTGTGTTATTCCACAACTATATAGGTTTGTATGTGCATATGTATAGATGCATAATCACCTCCAAGAGCATAATCCTTTTGAGACAAACATTGTACTTTTAGTGAGAACTGAATTAAGTGAATAAATGCAAACTCCTGCAACCATATCTTCCCCCAACTTTTCATAATGCTAGCCATAAGGAAAAAAATGCAAAGTAAGACAGCAGAAACAACCAAAACTACATCTTCTACAGGACTCTCAAGTACTAAGAGAATGACTGAGTTCAGTATTTGTCTCCTATTGCCTTAGAGGAAGACATGGCAAATTTTAACGGGCCCTGTTTCCTGCAGCTTTTATGGGAATGTTTATAGAGAAAGGAAGTGCATTAAAGAAAGCAAAAATAGGGAGTGGAAGGTGATAGTCTGCATCTGTGTTGTCACTTTCAGGCCAACTTTGTTGCCAACCCTTGCACTTAAATGCGTGCACACCTTTAGGAAGTTTTAGTGGGTGATAGCTATGAAAATGCCACCTACTGTTTTTGGTAATAACCTGATATTACTATCCCATCATTTAGCGCTCATTAAAGTAAACCAGAAAAGTCATATTGAGAAAACAACTTTTTATGTAGCTTAAAGTGCTACGTCTGAGCGATTTATATGGTTCAATGTACAAGTTTTCCTTTTCTAAGCTATTTTTATTTATTTTCCAAATTCAATGTCCCAAGCAGATGACTGATTTGGGAAGCAATAACAATGCATTTCACTGCATTGTACAAGATTCTCAAAATAATATTTTTGAGGAGTCAGTGGTCAAAACAGACATCAATTTGGATACAAAAAAGCAATGGAAATTTAAAAGATTGACGTTTATATTTCAGGAAATGTACATATTTTATATGTTTGTGTTTTTATTCACATTTCATACTTCATATTTTTACCCCAGAAACAAAAATACAATCTTTTATATATTTTCCTAAAATCATCAAACATTATATCTGCTCTCCATATTTCCATTCGCTTTGTTAATGTTTATCAATGTAACACTCCCCTTTCTGGTTTTCATTATTTTCATCTAATTTTCATTACAGTCAGATAACAAGAGAAAGGAAAAACTAGCATTTGTCTTTGAAATAATAGGTTTTAATTCCCTCTTAAACAGATTTCCACATTAAAAATATCTAAATTTTTAGAATCAATAGGTGGACTCCAACTAAACATTCTCTTAATAATATCCAGTTTATTTTAATGATTATTATCCATGTTTTTAGTCAGTGAATAAAGATTTTTTTTTTTTTTTTTTTTTTTAGAGACGGAGTCTCGCTCTGTCACCCGGGCTGGAGTGCAGTGGCCGGATCTCCTGCCTCAGCCTCCCGAGTAGCTGGGACTACAGGCAGCCGCCACCTTGCCCGGCTAGTTTTTTGTATTTTTTAGTAGAGACGGGGTTTCACCATGTTAGCCAGGATGGTCTTGATCTCCTGACCTCGTGATCCGCCCGTCTCGGCCTCCCAAAGTGCTGGGATTACAGGCTTGAGCCACCGCGCCCGGCCTTGTTTTTTTAAATAAACCTGAAATTTAATTTTGAATGGTTTAAAAAAAAATAGATTGACTTCTACATATGAATTTTTGCAAAAAAAAAAAAGCTACTTTACTTTTGAATAATTTATACAGATAACTTTTTTTATAATGATGAATTTGATTTAGACAGACTATAGCTCTTTTTCAGTGTGTATTTAGCACTTATTTTCTCTATAAGTGAGGACAGCAAATAATATTTTAACAAGCATATAATCAGACATCCACAATTCAAAGACTTCTGTCTAGTGTTAGCTACCTAAAATAACCTATTACCAAAGCCTTTCTTTACAACGTACTAGAATAATCTATTTTCTTCTTAATTTTGTTACATAAATTTATTAGGAGCTCACCAATATCCTTTGTTTTCAGGCTTCCAGCAAACATAAATATAGGTGAGAAAAAAAGAATGAGCTAGTTCTTTTTTTTCTTATGCTGAATTTTTAATATTTTTTAAAACCAATAAATATTTGTCCCCACATTTTTCATCTAAGAAAGTACACAGGTTAAAGGACTGGAGTGAATTCTTTTCATGCAGATTTCTGTGATGGTAGACATACAGATTGCTGGGAAAAGTTGGCCACTGCTGCCCACTGTCTATGTGAAAGTTCCCAAAACTCCGCCTTGAATCACAGCAGAAAGTCTGAATCATTCACTGAGAGGATTAAAAACTTGTTCTGGGCATATAAACAGAACTGTTCATATATACTATTTTCTTCATTAAGGTGTTTTTCTGAATTTAATTTAAATTGCCTCCTTTAATATAAAAATGTCCCTGAACCCAAGAGTACATGTCAACTTCCCATGTGAGCCCTTCTTCTTTGTACCTCTAAGCCTGGAGCAACTGAGTTTTGACCTCAGCACAGACCCATTGTCAATATCAGGGAACACTGGACTGTTAGCTGTGGCTGGACTCAGACAAAAATACTCCAAAAAATACTTCTGTATTGTTCTTTTCCCCCACCCCCATGACAGGCTTCCACTGAATGTTACACGTGATGTTATTTCCATTTAATCTTTTCTACTAAAGTTTTCTCAAATTTCATATTTTTCCATATTTTATTTGTTATACTCTAAAGTCATTCATTTATTTTACCTGTGTTATCGCACTTTAAATTCACTCATTTAAGTACAGATGTTATTAGGCTTCACTTTGGAAATTAAAGCATATAACATTCACAACATAGGTGAAAATAGTCTCTATGGAAATCTTGATTTCATAAAATAAAATTATCTACAACCTTCAAACAAATGAAAGTTAATTTTTCCCACGCAATCTATATGCCATATTCTAATCAGGAATTACCTCCAACTTATGTTTTTTATTTTTATCCTCATTATTTCGTAATTTTATTTTGTAACACCAGCCAAAATCTGTACTTAACACCCAGATTCTTCTTGAATATCTTCATAGAACACTATAAAGACATATAAATATATTTCTATATATTTCTCTATATAATATATTTCTATATATTTCTCTATATAAATATATTTCTATATATTTCTATATAAATATATTCTATATATTTCTCTATATAAATATATTTCTATATATTTACATATATAAATATATTTCTATATATTCTCTATATAAATATTTCTATATATTCTATATATTTACATATATAATATATTTCTATATATTTACATATATAAATATATTTCTATATATTTACATATATAAATATATTTCTATATATTTACATATATTTCTATATATAAATATATTTCTATATATTTCTATATATTTACATATATAAATATATTTCTATATATTACATATATAAATATATTTCTATATAGAAATATATTTCTGCTAATAAACGTATGAAATAAATTTCTGTTAATAAACATATGAAAACTTTAAATAATCACTTTATAGTAAACAAAGTGTCTCAGAGATTTTCAATGCTTTAATAAATCACACAGTGCATTTCTCACATCCTAGTTTTAAATTTTAAACAGTAAAAGAAATACCTTACCCCAAAAGTTTTCTGGCCATGGACTCCCTAAACTTGTTGTGTTATTAGCCATAATATCCAGAAGAAATAGAAGAAGGAGAAGAAAAAGAGAAAGAAAAAACAGTATGTCGAAAAAAAGCAGTTTGGTTCTATGTCTTTGTAGTACAGCAAGAGAAAAATAATTTTTACGCAACCCCTCATATACTTGTGTTCGCATAAAAGGAAATAAGTGTATCATATTTCCTGCTTTTATACTCAAATTAGCAACTGTTTTTCTTATCTTGGAATTCCACATGGTTCCTGAGACACAAAACAATGTCCTTTTCATCATTTCCTCAGCTAAGTTCCTAAGTTCTCTCCTCTCAGCCACCTCCAAAACTGCTTTTAGGATAACAGGGGTGTGTGTGTGTGTGTGTGTGTGTGTGTGTGTGTGTGTGTGTGTTTTCTCATCCCATACTGACATAGAAAGGAAGACTCCAAACTCTCAGCTACAGTACCTTGAATTAAAAGTATACAGAATTGAGAAATAGACCACGTTCCAATGCTTGAAAGCTAGATTTATATAGTAAATTTGGGGGAAGAACTATTCAAAACTCAGATACTTACTGTTCTTTGTTGTTGTTGTTGTTTTTGAGACTTAGTCTCGCCACTGTCGCCCAGGCTGGATGGAGTGCAGTGGCATGATCTCGGCTCACTGCAACCTCCGCCTCCCGGGTTCAAGCGATTTTCCTGCCTCAGCCTCTGGAGTAGCTGGGATTACAGGCGCCCGCCACCACAACCGGCTAATTTTTTTTTTATTTTTACTAGAGATGGAGTTTCACCATGTTGGCCAGGCTAGTCACGAACTAGGCATGACCTCAAGTGATCCACCTGCCTTGGTCTCCCAAAGTGCTGAGATTACAGGCATGCGCCACTGCACCAGGCCACCAAATTCTTTTTTTTTTATTATTATACTTTAAGTTCTAGGGTACATGTGCATAACGTGCAGGTTTGTTACATATGTATACTTCTGCCATGTTGGTGTGCTGCACCCATCAACTCGTCAGCACCCATCAATTAGTCATTCATATCAGGTATAACTCCCAATGCAATCCCTCCCCCCTCCCCCCTCCCTATGATAGGCCCGGATGTGTGATGTTCCCCTTCCCGAGTCCAAGTGATCTCATTGTTCAGTTCCCACCTATGAGTGAGAACAGGCGGTGTTTGGTTTTCTCTTCTTGTGATAGTTTGCTAAGAATGATGGTTTCCAGCTGCATCCATGTCCCTACAAAGGACGCAAACTCATCCTTTTTGATGGCTGCATAGTATTCCATGGTGTATATGTGCCACATTTTCTTAATCCAGTCTGTCACAGATGGACATTTGGGTTGATTCCAAGTCTTTGCTATTGTGAATAGTGCCGCAATAAACATACGTGTGCATGTGTCTTTGTAGTAGAGCAATTTATAATCCTTTGGGTATATACCCAGTAGTGGGACGGCTGGGTCATATGGTACATCTAGTTCTAGATCCTTGAGGAATCGCCATACTGTTTTCCATAATGGTTGAACTAGTTTACAATCCCACCAACAGTGTAAAAGTGTTCCTATTTCTCCACATCCTCTCCAACACCTGTTGTTTCCGGACTTCTTAATGACTGCCATTCTAACTGGTGTGAGATGGTATCTCATTGTGGTCAGGCCACCAAATTCTTGACATGTCTGTTTCTCTATTTGGTATACAAATTTTGAAAGTTAATTCTTTAATTCATTTCCTAAATATCTAAGTGTAATTTATTAAAATTTGTGTTACTCTTTACTTAGTATTTAGTATGAAAAAACAGTTTCTACATTGAAGAAATATATTTAAAATCAAGGAGAGAAAACATAAATGCAAAATTTTTCATTACAAAGTTTGTTAAGTGCTATAGCAAGGGGTGTAGAATGTGAACTGCAATGGCAAAGGGTACAATGATCTCAGGAATTTGATTTTCATAGAGAAGTTTTAGAGCTCATATAGGAAAGAGTTACATGAAACATTTTGAGAGACACAGGTTAGTTTAAATTTCAAGAGTCTTTCCACAAGCTTTGCTTGTTTAGACTGGATCCTCTGAGGACTGGGAGCCACTGGAAATTGTGAATAACCGTGTCAAATTGCACCTAATAACTGTGCTAAACTGCATTCCACGATCTGGCTTCATCAATCTTTGAGTATCTCTAGCCTGAACTCTTGTATATATCTTGCATTAATCATATTCTAACTTAATAGTCATTAGAATATGACTTAGTGCAAAGTAGTATTCCTCTTTGTGAAGTCTGTAATATATTCCCAAGTAATTCTAAGAAAACAACACAAAAAAGACAGTTATAATAATTTTTGCAGTCTTGCTTCTTCCAAAATGAGGTTGTTTCTGATCATTCTCATTTTTTTGTGGATTTAAGTATAAATGTATTAGAAATTAAAATATAAATCATCTAAGATAATTATAAAACATCATAGAAAATTTAGAGAATTCACTGAGCAAATATACTCACCTCTGTAATATTATTGCTAAAGTTTATTTTCAAATAATCCAGTAAATAAAAACTCCTACTATTACTTAATAGACAAAAAGGGCTTACATTTCAACAGTTGTCTTTACTTTTCAATATTGTTAACAAAGTTCATAAAAATAGAAAACTAAAAGAACATGTTATTTCTGAAAGAAATGTAATCTGGGTGAAAGTATATTGAAATACTAACCACTTTACTGTTCTGAAAGCATCGAGTATGATTCTTAATTACTAAATGTATTTTTAAATACACATTTTGCATTATTAAAGGCTACCTGATTGCAATAAATCCTGATTTCAAAGGTGTATATAATTTCCCAAACACTGCATATATTGCATTTTCCTTAAAATAAACCAAAATGAGTGGAATGGGTAACTGACATTGTCTCAACTGCCTTCTGTGCAGAAACAGAGCTCATTCCATTTCAGGGCTGGGATACAGGCTGACACTTCCTTTCATTGTTCTATGTTTAACTATGTAGATTTTCTCCCAATAGGTTTTCATTTTTGCAGATGGCCAGAACCCAGTCAAAACTCTAGAGAAAATGTGTTTCTTAAATCAATTTATGACCTAGGAATAACTTGCTTGTGGGTAGCACTGGCTCTTGTCCATGTACGTAGTTTGCTTGGTAAGGATTCGTACCTTTCCCTGGCACAGATCCATCTAAGTGAATGTTTGTGTCTATGTGATTTTTGAGTCCCATGACTTGTCATGCCATAACAGGAAGTTGATTTTTATCTTCACAAAACTATTAGGTTTGCTTTTCTACTGCTCATTATTTCACAACCTGGCTCTTTAGGTCTGGGTTCTTCAGTGGTCATAAAATATATTGAGAAGTTTGTTCTTGCCTCAGATATTCACAGGACTTCCTCACTCTCCTCATTCAGGTCTCTGGTCAGAAGTCACCTCTTCAACAGGCACTCTCTAACCACCTATCTAAAGTGTTCCCACTTGAACCATGCTCTGTCTCCTGACCCTATGTTATTTATCACTCTCTGACATTATGCTATATATGTGTCTTAGTCTATTCCAACTGCTGTAACAAAATATCCTAAACTGGGTGACTCTAAAACAACAGAAATTTATTTCTCACAATTCTAGAGGCTGGGAAGTTTAAGATCAAGCGGTTGGCAGGTCAGTGTCTGTTGAGGGCTCACTGTCTCGTTGACAGTCATCTTCTCGCTGTAACCCCACACTGCGCAAGGAGTGAAGGGTCACTTTCAGCCTCTTTTATAAGGACACTAATCCCATTCATGAGGACTGGATAACTAATCACTCCCAAAGGTCCTACCTCCTCCTACCATCACCTTGGCATGGAGGATTTCAACATACTAATTTTGGGGGAATGTAAGCATTCAGGGTATATAAAAATGCTTTGCTTTTTTGGTTCTATTTTGTCTCTTCCACCAGAAATAAGTTTCATGAGGATAGGAGCTTTATTGATTTTGTTCACCAACTAAACTCCAGTGGCTAAAATAGTGCCTGGCTCGCAATAGGCTCTTCATAAATATTTATTAAATGGGGAAATGAAATAATTTGAAGGGATCTCAAGATGAAAGTATTTTGGACACTCCAAGTTAATAAAAGTGTCACTTAACACTAAAAAACAAGTTTAAAACTCTATTCATCTGCATTTTAATATTTTTAAATTTTAACTTATAACTTGATATCAAATGATACAAAAGAACATTATCACATTTAAGAGAAGGTACACATTTGACATTGAATTTCTTTTTTGAGCTTTATCTTTTAAAAATATAATAGGTTTTATCTTCCCAATATTAAATTGACTCAGTTTCACTAAACTGGGAGTACTCTCAGAACCTATAAGAACTCCCCACAAAAAATTAAATGTTTAAATCTATTTTTCAATTCAAGTTTTTAGAAAGTAACTAGGAGGATGAATAAAAATATGAACATGTCATTTTAACAGAGCTATGCCTTTTTTCTTTTACGTTTACACGGTATAAATGTTGGTCTTCATTTTCTTTCTCCTTAAAGTCATTCACTTTGGTAGGGAGAATGACAAAACTAAGAAGAGAGGTGATGATGACAACATTAAAATGGAGGTCAGGTAATAAAGTGAAAATCTAGCTGTTAAATTTTAGGATTTTACAAACTACAGTGGAAATAAAGATAATTTCCCAAGGTCAGTGTCACCAATTTTTTTTCTCATTAAATAAGACTTCATGAATGTCTGATTGTGACTATGGACAGTGATGATCAGATTTGAGAGGGAAATTGACTTAAATCTGAACAATGAGAGTCAGAGCTAGAGCCACAGGGAGAAAGTGCTGAAATCAGTTCTGATAGTTTTTTGGCTGTATCTTCAGGATTTTCTACATATATGGCTAAACCATCTGCAAATAAAAATATTTTTACTTCTTCTTTTCTGATGTGTACGCTTTGATTACATTTTCTTCTCTAGTCTCTGACTAGACGTCCAGTACTATGTTGAATAGTGGGCATTCTTGCCTTTTTCCTGGTCTTAAAGGAGAAGTTTTAAGTTTTAAGTTTTTTTTCCCCGTTGATTATTATGTTAGCTGTGGGCTTTTCATATATGGCTTTTATTGTGTTGAAGTAAATTATTTCTATATCTGTTTCTCTGAGGGGCTTTATCATGAATTGATGTTGAATTTTCTCAAATACTTTTTCTTCATCTATTGAGAAAATTGTGTATAGTTTTTAAGCTTCATTTTGTTAATGTAATGGGTCACATTGATTAACTTTCTTCAAACATTGAATTCCCTTTCATCCCAGAGATAAATCCCACTTGATCATGGCATATAATCCCTTTAATGTGCTCTTGAATTTGGTTTGCTAGCATTTACTTAGGATTTTTGCATGTATTTTCATCAGGGATATTGGCCTATATTTTTCTTTTTTTGTGGTAGGTTTCTCTGGCTTTGGTATTAGGGTGATAGCCTCATAAAATGAGTTTAGAAGCATTCCCTCTCTTCTGGTTTTTTGCGAGAATTTAAGACAATTGTTATTCTTTGAATGTTTGAAATCAGTACATTTGCAGGCTACAAAATCAACATACAAAAATCAATGGTATTCTATACACAATGAAGAATCTGGAAAGGAAATTAAGAAAACAATTCCATTTACAATAGCATTAAAAAGAATGAAATAGGAATAAACTTAACTAAAGAGGTGAAACATTTTTACACTGGAAATTATAACATTCTGATGAAGAAAATGAAAGAAGACTCAGGTAAATGAAAAGACATTCCAATGTCATCAATTGGAATAATTAACATTGTTACAATGCTCACTTGCCCAAAGTGATCTAAAGACTCAATGCAATCCCTATCAATATCTTAATGGTATTTGTTACAGAAATAGAAAAAAAAAAATCCTAAAATTTATATGGAATCACAGAAGACCCTGTATAGCCAAAACAATCTTAAGCAAGAAGAACAAAGCTGAAGGCATTCCAGTACCTGATTTCAAAATATACTACAAAGAACCAGGAATCAAATCAGTATGGAATTAACATAAAAACAGAAAAATAGACCAAAAGAAGAGAATAGAGAGCCCAGCAATAAATCTATGCACCTGCAATTAAGTGATCTATGAAAAGAACGCCAAGAAGACATAATGAAAAAGTATAGTCTCTTCAACAAATGGTATTGGCAAAACTAGATATCTACATGCAGAGGAAAGAAATTGGACCTTTATCTCACACCATATACAAAAGTCAACTCAAAATGGATTAAACACTTAAATATAAAACCTCAAATCATCAAAAGACTAAAAAGAAAACACCAGGGAAATGCTTCTTGACATTGGTCTGGGCAACAAACTTTTTTGCTATGACATCAAGAGTGCAGGCAATGAAAGCAAAACTATACAAATGGAATTGCATCAAACTGAAAAGCTTCTGCACAGCAAAGAAAACCATCAACAGACTGAAAAGACAACCTACAGATTGTGAGAAAATATTTACAAACCATGTATCTGAGAAGTGGTTAATATCCAAAACATGTAAGAAACTGAAACACCAGCAATAATAAAAATGCAATAACATGATTAAAAAATGGGCAAATAATCTGAATAGACATCTCTCAAAAGAAGGCATACAAACAGTCAGCAAGTGTATGAAAAGGTGCTCAACATGATTAATCATTAGGGAAGTGCAAATCAAAACCACAAGGAGTTATCACCTCACACCTGTTGGAATGGCTATTATCAAAAAGACAGAAGAAAACAAGTATCAGTGAGGATTTGGAGAAACTGGGATCTTTGTACACTGTTGGTGAAAATGTACATTGGTAAAGCCATTATGGAAAGCTGTACAAAAATTCCTTAAAAAATAAAAAACAGAATTACCATATTACCCAGCAACTCCACTACTGAGTATGCAGCCACAGGAAATGTAATTGGTGTCTCAAAAATATTCCTGCACTGCCATGTTCATTGCAGAATTATGCAAAATAGCCAAGATATGAAAACAACCTAAGTGTCCATTGACACATGAATGAATAATGAAAATGTGGCACATTT
Source organism: Trachypithecus francoisi (assembly GCF_009764315.1). Classification (NCBI taxonomy): domain Eukaryota; kingdom Metazoa; phylum Chordata; class Mammalia; order Primates; family Cercopithecidae; genus Trachypithecus; species Trachypithecus francoisi. The sequence goes on from NW_022681460.1 coordinate 62,462,988, forward strand.
ATACAAAAGAAAATTATTCAACCTTTAAAAAGAAGGAAATATTAGCATTTGTGATGACATAGATGAACCCAGAAGATATTATGCTAAGTGAAATAAGCTAAAGAAAGACAAGTACTGTATAATCTCATTTATAGGTGGAATCTAAAATAGTCAACTTGGCTGGGCACAATGGCTCACGCCTGTAATCCCAGCACTTTGGGAGGCTGAGGCTAGAGGATCACCTGAGGTCAGGAGTTCAAGACCAGCCTGGCCAACATGGCGAAAGCCTGTCTCTACTAAATACACAAAAATTAGCCTGGCATGGTGGTGCACACCTGTAATCTCAGCGACTAGTGAGGCTGAGGCAGGAGAATTGCTTGAACCTAGAAGGTGGAGGTTGCAATGAGCTGAGACTGCACCACTGCACTTCAGTTTGGGTGACAGAGTGAGACTCCGTCTCAAAAAAAACAAACAAAAAATAAGTAAATAGAATAGTCAGACTCATAGAAGCAGACAGAATAGTGGTTGCCAGTAGCTGAAGGAAGGGCAAATGGAAGATATTGGTCAAAGAGCATGAAGTTTTGGTTATACAAGATGAGTAAGTTCTGGAGGTCTAATGTACAGCCTTGGCTATAGTAAACAATACTGTACTGTATACTTGATATTTGTTAACAGGGTAGATCTTAAGTGTTCTCATGAAAGAAAAACATGGTAGCATGAAATGTTGGATCTGTTAATTAGCTTGATTGCAGTGATCATTTTACAGTGCATGAATATACCAAAACACGTTGTATACCTTAAACACATAAAATTTTTATTGGCCAATTATATCTTAATAAAGTTGAAAAAAATTGTTTGAGTTGATGTTTACCCTGAGGATGGCTGTGAGACTTCAAGGTGCAACTATAGTTTAGAGTAGTCAGTGGCATTAGCAGTGACCAACATACCTTGAGAAATAAACTTTCTTTTTTTTTTTTTTTTTGAGACGGAGTCTTGCTCTGCTGCCCAGGCTGGAGTGCAGTGGCCGGCTCTCAGCTCACTGCAAGCTCCGCCTCCCAGGTTCACGCCATTCTCCTGTCTCAGCCTCCCGAGTAGCTGGGACTGCAGGCGCCCGCCTCGTCGCCCGGCTAGTTTTTTGTATTTTTTAGTAGAGATGGGGTTTCACCATATTAGCCAGGATGGTCTCGATCTCCTGACCTCGTGATCCGCCCTTCTCGGCCTCCCAAAGTGCTGGGATTACAGGCTTGAGCCACCGCGCCCGGCCGAGAAATAAACTTTCTAAAGAAACACACTTTAGGCTGGGCGCAGTGGCTCATGCCTGTAATCCAAGCACTTTGGGGATGCTGAGGCGGAAGGATCACCAGGTCAGGAATTCCAGACCAGTCTGACCAACATGGTGAAACCCCGTCTCTACTAAAAATACAAAAAGTAGCCGGGGTGGTGGTGCGTGCCTGTAATCGCAGCTACTCAGGAGGCTGAGGCAGGAGAATCGCTTGAACCGGGAGGTGGAGGTTGCAGTGAGCCGAAATGGCGCCACTGCACTCAGCCTGGGCGACAGAATAAGACTCTGTATAAAAAGGAAAAAAAAAAAAAAAGAAGCACACTTTAAATCAAGATATCAAGTAATTCCCAAAGATAAATTCTAAGAAACATGAACTTAAAATTGGAAAACAGTCAGTATCCACATGTACTAGGCAGAATGACTTCCCAAAGATGTTTATTCCCTAATTTCTGGAACCTGTGAATGTCACATTACATGGAAAAGGGACTTTTCAGATGTGATTAAGGGAGATTATCCTGGATTATCTGGGGCAGGAGGGGCTCCAGTTAATCACATAAACTCTTAGAAGCAAAGAACTTCCTCTGCTTGGAGTCAGAGAGATGCGGTGGAAGAGAAGAAAGAGATACAGTGAGCATGAGAGAGTATCACATGGAAGGCAGAGAGATGATTCCCAGCATGCCCTGGCTGGTTCCAAAATGTGCAAAGACCAGAAAAATGCTTCTAGGAGCCAAGGGCAGCCCTCAGCTGACAGCCAGCAAGGAAATGGGTATCTCAGTCTTGCAATCACAAGGACCTGAACTTAGACAACAACCTGAATGATCTTGGAAACAGATTCTTCTCCAGAACCTTGAGTAGTGGGTACAGTTCTGCTGACCTCTTGATTTTAGTCTTATGAGACCTGGAGCAGAAAAATCAGCTAAGCCACACTGTGGCTTCTGAAAGTGTATAGAATATAGTCATCTTGATGAGAAAAACTATCAAATGCTTAAGGATACACTTAATTTTTATTGTATGATACCTATATCAAGAAAATGACAAAATTGAGATTGTTCATGAAAGAAAACTTAAATTCATAAAAAAAGACACTATGCTCTTGGAATGGGAAGATCACATAAAGATATGTGTCTTCCATTATATTCAAAGTAATACTGAGGCAGGATAGGTCCGTCAAGGAAGTGATCATATTCTCAGGTCACTGTGGTGACCTTACAGTCAACACAATAAGTTTCAGCATTGTGTTGAATGAAACACATCGTGATTGAGTTTATTCAAGGAAAGTTATCTTCAGTAGGAACTTTCCCCTGTAGAAAGCATGCACATTCTGATTTTACCTGTCCTCAAACTGACCTTTTACTCATTTTAATAGTAAAAAAGACATCCTTGGGTGGAGATTTAAGATGCTGATGAGACCTGCTACATATGAACAAACATGTACAGCTACTGCACATGTGCACCCCGAGGACCACCAAGAGCGTGCTTTCTAGTCGCACCTCTTTCCACCTCCCTATGAATAATCATGTCAGATTCCCATAAACAGGGTCTCCCTAGTGCCAGTCTTTGCTGTCTCATCCTTACAAGCAGCCTGCCATGAATTCTCTCTCTCTCAGGATGCACTACCTATTCCGCACCCAACTTTCAAAATCTTCTTTTTCTTTTGCAATAAATTATGCTACACTTCTTTTGCAGTGTGTCTCTTGTTTGAATTCTTTTAAACTAAAAAGACAAGAACTGAGGTATCACATCAGCCTTCAAAAATACCAAAGATTAATTTACAAAGATTTTGTTAAGAAAATGTATTTTATTGGATTTGCTGTTTCTAAAGTTCTCATGAAAAAGTAAATATGCAAGAATGTTTAAATGAATATATACTTTAATGCATAAACTGCTCTCAATAGATCTATTCCATAGAAATATACCCACAGCTTACTATAACACAGGTCGTGGTCATAAAATTCAGTATCTTTGTGAAATAAATTTTTAAATTCCAAAAAAATTAGAAACAGCCTAAATATCTATTAATGGGGACCAGTTAAATAATGTATGGCATGACTACACTGTCAAATTGTAGGCATCAATAGATTCAGATAAAACTATACAAACAAAATAGGACCATCTCTAAGACATATAGTTAAATGAAAAACCAGACTACGTAACAAAAATAGTAACATTTTTATTTGGTTTAAAAAGGCAGTTGAATAGGTGTATAGTAAATATGATATGTTATTATATGAAAATACAAAGAAGAAAGCATCAAAATGTTAATTGACAGTGGTTAAGTCTGTGGAGGAAAATGGATATGGAGTGGAATGTTAAGCAGAATTTTTACTTTGTTCTATACTTAACACATTTTACAAATAAATTTTAATGTGCACCTTGAGTTATTATCTTTAAGAAGAAAATGTGATGCATTATTAGTTCATGAGTTTCAATTGCTCATTGTATCTCCGAAAAGCATTCTCTTCTTATTTCGGAAAATGGATTTTTAACTCTTGCATAGCCTCCCAGCTAAAGCCTAATGTTCCAGTCTCCCACAGAACCAGGCGCAGCAAGCAATTAAGTGCTGGCCATTCAGATATAAACGGAAGTGCCCAGTGCCACTTCCTGGTCCTGACTTAACGTTAGGATAAATAACCCCTCTCCCTGCATTTTTCGTTTCTCCTTGCTGGCATGCATATGATATAGAAGTTGCTGGGCAGCCATCTAGGACCATGAAATGATAGCGACAAGTTGAGAATGGTAGAACCAAAAGAAGGGGGCTTGGGTTCCTGATAATTGGAGTTGCCATCCAGTCTGGATCTCCTACCAATGTCATTACATGAGTAAGAAATTCTATTATCTTCTTGGCTGGGCGCAGTGGCTCACGCCTGTAATCTCAGCACTTTGGGAGGCTGAGGCAGGTGGATCACGAGGTCAAGAGATGGAGACCATTCTCGCTAAACATGCTGAAACCTCGTTTCTACTAAAAATACAAAAATTAGTTGTGCATGGTGGTGTGCACCTGTAGTCCCAGCTACTTGAGAGGCTGAGGCAGGAGAATCAGTTGAACCCAGGAGACGTAGGTTGCAGTGAGTCGAGATCGTGCCAGTGCACTCCAGCCTGGCAGAGTGAGAGTCCGTTGAAAGAAGAGAGAGAGAGAGAGAGAGAGAGAGAGAGAGAGAGAGGAAGAAAGGAAGGAGGGAGGGAGGGAGGGAGGCGGGAAGGAAGGAGAAAGAAAGAGAAAGGGAAAGAAAGAGAAAGAAAGGGAGGGAAGGGAGGGAAGGGAACTAGTATTATTTTGGTTCTGTGTCATAGCAAGCAAAATTATATCTGCCCTACCATAATATTTACTGGTGCTTAACAATGGACTGGTTAACACAGAATTTATAACAGTAACTTATCTTAGCAAACCAAGCTTTTATACGACAAACATGATGATATCACCATATATGTAAAACTCTGATGGATTGTATATTCAAAACAAGAGTCAAAGCCATACTGAACAAAAAATTATCAAATTGGGGAATATTCAAAGGCTATTCAAACATACATGTGCACTGAGTTGTTTGCTGTCATTGATTTGCTATTCACAGTTACCTCAAATTTAAAGTGTATGGGTCACATGCTAAGTAAGTAAAAAAGAATTTATTTATTTATTTATTTAATTTACTTATTTTTGAGATGGAGTCTTGCTCTGTTGCCCAGGTTGGAGTGCAGTGGTGCAATCTCAGCTCACTGCAAGCTCCGCCTCCTGGGTTCACGCCATTCCTCTGCCTCAGCCTCCCGAGTAGCTGGGACTACAGGCGCCCGCCACTTCGCCTGGCTAATTTTTTGTACTTTTAATAGAGATGGGGTTTCACCATGTTAGCCAGGATGGTCTCTATCTCTGGACCTCGTGATCCGCCTGCCTCAGCCTCCCAAAGTGCTGGGATTATTGGCGTGAGCCAATGCGCCCGGCCAAGAATTTATTATAAAGTGCTTGGAAATGAAACTCTAGATACTCTTATTTGACTTAAAAATAAAAGTGTTGCTTCATTGATTATCACTTGAAAGAAATGAAGAAACATTCAAAACTGTTTAAATTTGAAAATTTGGGAGGGAAATATCTAAAAAATCAATTAAAATGTCTATTATAAAAAAATTTGAAGATAAACAGATTTTGGAAATTAAAATTTTTCTCTACTATGTCTTTTTTTTTTTTTTTAAAGTAACATGTTTTTCCAACCTATGGATACTATATTACAGATTTTCTCCAGTATAGTAGTTAAGAGTGTGGTCCCTGTGTGGATTTGAATCACAACCCTGCCGCTTCTTTTTGTATGACCTTGAACAAGTTAATTTTGTCTTCCTGTACGTCTGTTCCCTCACCTTTAAGCAAGTATCTTTACTGATTATAAGATTGCTTTAAGGGTTTAAATGAGTCATCAAATATAAAAATACTTAGGTCCATGTCCACCATATACTGATCTGCCACACATGTCAGTTACAGTTTTTTAACCAAATATTTATAGAAAAAGTGAAACAAAATTTATCTATAACTTAAATGAAATGCAAAGGTAAATTAATCAATATCCAACTACATATCAACATTTTGATGCAAATATTAAAGTTTGCATCAAAGTTTACTCAATATGGCTGCATGAGTTTAGGAGCTCTTTCATGGTTGAGTTCAAGAGTTCATTCATTGCTTTGGTTTGCCCAATAACTGCATCAAATGAACTGTTCAATATTTCCGCTGCATGTCCTCAAGGTATAACCAAATTCGGAGAGAGGAGATGATCAATCACTGCATCAAATACATTGTTCAATATTTCCTCTGCATGTCCTCAAGGTATAACCAAATTCAGGGAGAGGAGATGATCTGGCAGTCATCTCCTGGGGACAGGCATTGAGACTGTTGTAGTATGTTTTGTGCTACAGAACACATGAGCCTGGGTAATTTATAATAACAGAATTTTATTGGCTCAGAGTTCTAGAGGCTAAATCCAAGATCAAAGCATCACCATGTGGCAAAAGCTTTCTTCCTGTATCATCACATTGATACATAACTGCTGTGCTCCCAGCTAACCCCCCCCCCCCACTGAAGCCTGGAACTAAGTGAAAACAGCTGACCCCAGTTTTCTGCCCAAATGTTGCCCTTTTGGCCTGCCACACCCTATCCTGTGCCCATAAAAGACTTCAGCTGGCAAAGCGGCACAAGCGGCTGACTTAGATGGTGCAGCTTCAGGGAAAGATCACCTTCTTTGGGTACCATCCCCTTTCCAACTCCCGTCCCGCCGAGAGCCAATTCCATCACCCAATAAAATCCTTCACATACACCACCCTTCAATCCATTTATGTAACCTGATTCTTTCTGGATGCTAGACAGGAACCCCGGGGTCTAGAGAGCAGATGCTTCTGCGGGGCCTGCTCAGAGCCTGCTTCCGCCAGAGTGGAGCGACCCGCAGGTTCCAGCGTTCCCCCCCCCCCCGGTTCCCTACTTGCTTGCTTTCAAGCTCCCTCTAGAGAGGAGGGGTCAGCGGCCAGCTGAGTGAAATGAGCCTCTGTAGTTCCTGCCCACGAAGGGGGTGAAGGTCAAGGGAATAATCCCATCTCAACATGGCGGGAGGTAGAAGGGCAAAAGTGAAAGAGGGGAGTAAACTTGCCCATTATAACATTATTAATCCCATTTATGAGGGCAGAACCCTCACGACCTCATTAATGCTTAAAGCTTCCATTTCTTTTTTTTTGAGACGGAGTCTCGCTCTGTCGCCCAGGCTGGAGTGCAGTGGCCGGATCTCAGCTCACTGCAAGCTCCGCCTCCCGGGTTTACGCCATTCTCTCGCCTCAGCCTCCGGAGTAGCTGGGACTACAGGCGCCCGCCATCTCGCCCGGCCAATTTTTTGTATTTTTTTAGTAGAGACGGGGTTTCACCGTGTTAGCCAGGATGGTCTCGATCTCCTGACCTCGTGATCCGCCCGTCTCGGCCTCCCAAAGTGCTGGGATTACAGGCTTGAGCCACCGCGCCCGGCCAAAGCTTCCATTTCTTAATACTGTTATAATGACAATGAAATTTCAACATGAGTTTTGGAGGGGGCAAACATTCAAGCCACAGCAGGAAGCCACCTGGTAGGGCCTGAAGGATTCAGTATGAGAAGTAGTGATGCTTCACTGATTTTCCCTTGTAGCAGGACAAGCGGCAGACAAAACTCAGACACAGAGTTACAGAAGGAAGGGGTTTATTCCACCAGGGGCATTGGCAAGACTTCAGTCTCAAGAGCCGAGACCCCAGAGTGAGCAATTCCTGTCCCTTTTAAGGGCTCACAACTCTAAGGGGGTGCACGTGAGAGGGTCGTGATTGATTGAGCAAGCAGAGGGTACGTGACTGGGCGCTGTTTGCACCGGTAATTAGATCGGAACAAAACAAGATAGGGATTTTCACAGTGCATTTCTATACAATGTCTGTCATCTATAAGATAACGGAACCAATTAGGTCAGGGGTCGATCTTTAACTACCAGGCCCAGGGTGTGGCGCCGGGCTGTCTGCCTGTGGATTTCATTTCTGCCTTTTAGTTTTTACTTCTTTCTTTGGAGGCAGAAATTGGGCATAAGACAATATGGGTGTGGTCTCCTCCCTTACCCTCACCCATAAGAATATTTGACTTTGCTCATATGATCACAGTTTACAGCAGGAGTCCTACAGCCTAGGCGTATTTTAATAAGAAAATTACTTTAACATGACATGATTTGCTGTATTGAAATACAGGTTCCCAAAATAAATTTGAAAAATAGTGTTCATTCTTGAATATCCCCTAAGTCATTTATGTAAAAACTCATTCTAAAACCCATTAGGATTGATGGAAACTATTTATATTAAATTTTAGAAATCAATTTCATTTTTTAGATAAAAAATTTCCCAGTCACTCTGATTTTTGAAACCTACATTTGATACATTGATATTCAAATTCTCATTACGCTAGAATCCCAATTGCTCAGACCCAGAAGGTACTACTCATTTGAAGCAGCTAAATATTAATATATAGTCTTTTGAGACACCAAGGACTTCAATTCTTTCTTTTCCATCTTTAGTTTCCCTCTTCAGTGTAAAGATCTTTATCCTTAAGTAGAAAAAAGCAGAAGAGGTGAAGATTTTGGTTTCTTCACTACACCATTGGCTTTTATTTCCTTTGACCTGGCTCTGATCACAAATTTTTAAAAATTATGTTATTAGATTTGCAAATCTCATTTTGTGTTTTTCACATTACTGTAAATGTATAGCATATTTTTGTGCATATTTCCCTATTTTTTCTTACTTTTTCACATATTGCTTTAAAAAAAAAAAAAAGGGCTGAGCATGGTGGCTCAAGCCTGTAATCCTAGCACTTTGGGAGGCCAAGGCAGGTGGATCACAAGCTCAGGAGATCAAGATCATCCTGGCTAACACAGTGAAACCCCATCTCTACTGAAAATACAAAAAATTAGCCGGGCATGGTGGTGGGTGCCTGTTTGTGAACCCGGGAGGCGGAGCTTGCAGTGAGCCAAGAATTGCGCCACTGCACTCCAGCCTGGGGGACAGAGTGAGACTCCATCTCAAAAAAAAAAAAAAAAAAGAGAGACAAGGCCTTTCTCTGTCACACAGGCTGGAGTACAGTGGCACGATCACAGCTCACTGCTACCTTGACCTCCTCCGCTCAAGCAATCCTCCCACTTCAGCTTCCCAAGTAACTGGGACTACAGGTGCAGGCCATCACATCCAGCTTTTGGTTTGTTTATATTTTGGTAGAGACGGGGGTCTCACTTTGTTACCCAGGCTGGTCTCAAACACCTGGACTCAAGTGATCCACCTGCCACAACTTCTCAAAGTGCTGGGATTACAGGGATGAGCCACCACGCCTGGCCATATATTGCCTTTTTCCTGAGTTAGCTTCAGCTCCATTTTTCATAAAACCTTTTCTTATCTTTTTCTGAATTCCTGTTGAAATTTTAATTATGAAATTGTCTAACTGATTATTTTCTAAATGCCTTCCATATGTTGAGTTTTTCTCCTCCGATCATGATACATGCTGTGTGTCTCCTTCATATTTTAAAAATCTTACACTGTCTCTCTGGCATAAAATAGTTACTTAATAACTAACATATTTACCTTGTTTATTCAATAATTGATATGATGTATGACATGAATTATTTTGATTGTTGAATATTAATTAACTTAATACAATTAAGTATTGAAATGAAAATAATAGTAATTTTCTATTATACATTTATAAAATACAACAAAAACAATGTATATTTAAAGATGCATGATAAAGTTTGTTGATTCTTGGGAGGATGGAGTATATCCTCATTGATGGTTTGAAGGCTTTTGAATAGAGGAAACTTAGAAAGTATCTCCATCTGAGAATTAAAATGTTCATCTACTATACTTACCCCATACTTCTCTAAATGGAATTCATCAGCACAGGATTGTTTCACTTGTGTCCATGTGAAGAGACCACCAAACAGGCTTTGCCTGAGCAACAAGGCTGTTTATTTCACTGGGTACAGGCAGGCTGAGTCTGAAAAGAGAGTCAGCGAAGGGAGATGGGGTGGGGCCGTTTTATAAAATTTGGGTAGGTAACGGAAAATTACAGTCAAAGCCGGGTTGCTCTCTGGTGGGCAGGGGTGGTGGTCTCAAGGTGCTCAGAGGGGGAGCTTTTGAGCCAGGATAAGCCAGGAGAAGGAATTTCAGAAGGTAATGTCATCATTTAAGGCAGGAACCGGCCATTTTCACTTCTTTTGTGGTGGAATGTCATCAGTTAAGGCAGGAACAGGCCATTTAAATTTCACTTCTTTTGTGATTCTTCAGTTACTTCAGGCCATCTGGATGTATACATGCAGGTCACAGGGGATATGATGGCTTAGCTTGGGCTCAGAGGCCTGACAGATTGTTTCTGTGACCTGTTTCTCTAGGTAATTGCACATGTTTCATAGAGTGAGAGCCAATAAAGGAGTGGGTTGTGTTGATCTGGGGTTGTCCTTTAATTTTGCTGCTTTTTTCATGCAGAGGTTCTTAAGCTTAGAGGATTGGATTGGGTTGGCCATACTCATCCCTTCATAAGATGCTTCATCATCAGTTCATGCTTTCTTTTTTTTTTTTTTTTTTTTTTGAGACGGAGTCTCCCTCTCTCTCCCAGGCTGGAGTGCGGTGGCGCGATCTCAGCTCACTGCAAGCTCCGCCTCCCGGGTTCACGCCATTCTCCTGCCTCAGCCTCCGGAGTAGCTGGGACTACAGGCGCCTGCCACCACGCCTGGCTAGTTTTTTGTATTTTTAGTAGAGACGGGGTTTCACCGTGTTAGCCAGGATGGTCTCGATCTCCTGACCTTGTGATCCACCGGTCTCGGCCTCCCAAAGTGCTGGGATTAGAGGCATGAGCCACCGTGCCCCACCAGTTCATGCTTTCTAACATTCTTTTGTGTTTATTTTCACCCATCATTTATTATTATTTATTTACTCCTTTCATCCTCAGTCAGCACTTCTATTTCCCTTGCTCCAACCATTATTCTAATGTGTGACCTATGTATCATTTACTTGGATGGATCCTCTGAAACATATAGACGGTTTGAGTGCATACATTTTTAATAGGCATCATTGCACTTTAAGCTTCATTTTGTCTCTTACCTTTTTCCACACGGCACTGTGTTTTTCAGTCCCATCCATTTTGCTGTGTGACCATCTGTTCTGTTGTATGGCAGTTATTCATTACAGCTTTCGGTGGTGAGTGCCTCCGTTTTTTACTTATTAATGAGAAACACATTTTAAAGGTCTCTTTCATAGACACACCTTGGGTCATGTTTAGAGTCATTTGTTCCCTGCTCATTTTTATTGTCTTGTTTCTTTAAACATGTTATGCATAATCATTGAAGTTAATTTTGATTCTGATTCCAAGTTCTTAGGATGTAAATGTAGTTTTTTTGTCCTTTAATCGAGTTTCATTCATACTTATTTACTTCCTCATGTGTTTGGTCCTTCTTTTTAATTGTAAGTTCATGTTTGGCTGAAGGTTATGAGACTCTTGAGTGTCAGTAAGGGAGGAGACCAGCCCTCATATCATCTTATGCCCAATTTCTGCCTCCAAAGAAAGAAGAGGTAAAAACTAAAAGGCAGAAATGAAATCCACAGGCAGACAGCCTGGCACCACACCCTGGGCCTGGTAACTAAAGATCGACCCCTGACCTAATTGGTTCCGTTATCTTATAGATTACAGACATTGTATAGAAAAGCACTGTGAGGCCGGGTGCGGTGGTTCAAGCCTGTAATCCCAGCACTTTGGGAGGCCGAGACGGGCGGATCACGAGGTCAGAAGATCCAGACCATCCTGGCTAACCCCGTGAAACCCCATCTCTACTAAAAAAAAAAAAGAAAAGAAAAGAAAAGCACCGTGAAAATCCCTATCTTGTTTTGTTCCGATCTAATTACCGGTGCATGCAACCGCCAGCCACTTAAGCCCTGCTTGCTCAATTGATCGCGACCCTCTCACGTGCACCCCCTTAGAGTTGTGAGCCCTTAAAAGGGACAGGAATTGCTCACTCGGGGGCTCCGCTCTTGAGACAGAAGTCTTGCCGATGCCTCCGGTCGAATAAACCTCTTCCTTCTTTCATTCGGTGTCTGAGGAGTTTTGTCCAGGGCTCGTCCTGCTACAGCAGGATTGAGGCTGCTTTCTTCTAGAATAGATTTGCATTTTCCTCTCTGCGGACAGTGAGTGCCCTTCCAACCTGGGACCACTTTAATTGTTATCATGGTGTAGGGTTTTTCCACAGGAGATGTAAATTTTAAGCCCATACAACATGAGGGCAGATCAATGATTACAAATTCTCAGGGAAACACCTCTCTGGAAGCCTTGGAGCTATAGCTGAGAAGAGCAGACATTTTTCTCATTATCTCTCTTTGCCTACAGGCAGATTTGTTTTTTAACTACTCTTTCACTAAGGTGGAATTTTGTTAAGAATTGCAGCTTAATGCAAGGGTTTCAGATTCCTCCCTTCCCCTCCCCTCCCCTCCTCTCCCCTCCCCTCCCTTCCCTTCCCTACCCTTCCCTTCTCTCTCTCTCTTTCTTTCTTTCCTTCTTTCCTTCCTTCCTTTCTTTTCTTCTTTTCCTTCCTCCCTCCCTCCCTCCCTTCCTTCCTGCCTTCCTTCCTTCCTCTCTCCCTCCCTTCCTTCTCTCCTTTCCCTTCTTCCCTCTTTCCCTTCCTTCCCCTTCTTTCCTTCTTCCCTCTCTCCTTTCTTTCTTTCCCTCCCTCCCTCCCTCCCTCCCTCTCTCTCTCTCTCTTTCTTTCTCTATCATCTCTCTCTTTCTCTTTGTTTCGTCCTTCTTTCTTTCTTCGAGTCTCGCTCTCTCACCCAGTCTGCAGTGCAGTAGTGTGATCTCAGCTCACTGCCACCTTTGCCTCCCGGATTCAAGCGATTCTTGTGCCTCAGCCTCCAGAGTAGCTGGGACTACAGGCAGATGCCACCATGCCTGACTGATTTTTGTCTTTTTAGTAGAGACAGGGTCTCACCATGTTGGCCAGGTGGGTCTCAAACCCCTGACCTCCAGTGATCTGCCCACCTTGACCACCAAAAATGCTGGGATTACAGACATGAGGCACAACACCCGGCCCAAGGCCTATCTTTCTTATATCCTGTTAAATCAACATTTTCAAAACTGTGAATTCCTTCTTTCAATGGTTGTTCCTAAGCAACTCTAACTTTAGAGCTTGCTTCCTTCTCCAGTGTCAGTTCCATATTGTTTGTTATGTCTGTTGTCATTAGTTGTTTTTGTTTTTGCCTTTGGACATGTCTCTTACTTTCCAGAGAGCTCAGAAATTCATTTAAAAGTATTGATTTTATTTTTATCCCAAGAGAAATGTTCATTGATTTGGAGGAATACAGGAGTGAGGAGAATGTGTGTGAGGGGAGGGGAGATGGAATAATTTCATTTCAGAAAGGTTTGTTTGTTTGTTTGTTTTTGTCTGCAGAATGGAAACTAGATTGAGAGAGGTGTAGCTGAGGAAAACAAGTAAATAAATATAGATGACTGCTATTGCACTCATTCGGGAAAAGTATTTATGGTAATGTGTTCTAACCTAGTGGCAATAGAGCTGTAGAAAACTCTCATAGTCAATAAATATTTAGGAGATATAAATGAACAGATGTTGTTGAGAATTGGATGGGATTGATAGAACAGGATTGCTGGCATATGTAAACGATGGTTAAGGAGACCTGGATGAGGGTAGATTCTTGGGAAGCTCAATGGTTTAAATTGGGGCAAGTTGACTTTAAGGTGTCTCTGGGATATTCAAGCAGAGATTTCAGTTAGGCAATTTCATATAATGTCCAGGGTTCTGAAGAGAAGTAGCTTGTGGATATAAACTTGAGTGAGTCTTTGTGTGTGTCATTATTTTTGCTTTGATGGTCATTGAAGAGATGGGTGTTGATGTGTTCAGTCTGAGAGCACATGGAGAGGAAAAAGTGATTCTAGGATTGAACTTTGAGAAACTGATACTTAAAATCTAGGTAGAGGAAGATGAAGCAGAAGGATAAGATAAAGGTAGCAGCAAAAGAGAGAAACTCAGATGGGTGTACTGGTATGGACGCTAAGGAGAAAATATATTTTAAAAAGAAAGTGAAACTCAATATAGTAAGGATATCAACTTTTCCCAAGTTAATCTATAGATTTCATAAAATTATTATCAAAATCTCAGCAAAATTTGTAGTAAACGTAGACAAGTTTACTCTAAAATTTACATGGAAAGGCAGAGGCTATAGACTAGCTGAAACAATCTGAAAAATAATAAAGTTGAAGGAGTCACTCTACTCAATATAAAGGTTAACTACATAGCTTCAGTAATTAAGACAATGTGGTACTGGTGAGGAGTAGACACACAGATCAACAGAACAGGATACAGACCCAGAAGCAGAAGCACACAAATATGCACAAGTGATTTTTTATAAATGTGCAAAAGCAATTCAGTGCAGGGTCATCATCCAACAAGTAGTGCTGGAGCAACTGGACATCCGCAGACAAACAACAGCAAAATTTAAGCTCAAGTCTCACGACTTGTGCAAAAATGACTAAAAATAAATCACAGGCTTCAGTGTAAAACTATAAGAATGTAAAATATATAACCAAACAAATGTGGATTTTTTAAAAAATATAGGAGTAAACATTTGGAATCTAGGACTAAGTGAGGAATTCTTAGATTAGACACCAAAAGTATAATCCATAAAAGGAAAAACGTATAAATTAGACCTCATCAAAATTTAAAATTTTTGCTCTCTGGAAAAAACCTAAGAGGATAAAAAAGGAAAGCTACAGGTTTGGTGGAAGTATTTGCAAACCATATATCTGACAAAGGACCAGTACAAGAGTGTTGATGGCAGCTTTACTCATAATAGCCCCAAACTGGAAACAATTTGCATGTCCTTCAATCAATGGGTAAATGGTCGAACAAATTGCGATATATCCATACCATGGAATATTACTCAGCAATAAAAAGGGACAAATTGTAGCTCCATGCAACAGCTTGGATGGATTTTGGGGGAATTATACTAAGTGAAAAAAGCCAATTCCAAAAGGTTATATAATGTGTGATTCTGTTTATAAGACATTCTTAAAATGACAACATTTTAGAGAGAGAAAACTGATCAGTGGTTGTCAGGTGTTAGGAATGGAGGGTGGGAGTGGGATGGAAGTAAGTGTGGTTATACAAGAGCGATAGGAGAAAATCTTTGTGGTGATGGAACTGTTTTGTATCTTGGATATATGAACTTACACATGTGATAAAATTGCAGAGAAATAAGCAAATGCATGCACACACACATGCACACAGATGTATGTAAAGCTGGAAAAATCTAAGATCAGTAGATTGTATCCATGTCAATATCCTGGTTGTAATGTTGTACATTACAAAACTATGGTTTTGCAAGATGGTTCTATTGGGAGAAACTGGGTAAATGATTCAGGGGATCCCTCCATATTATTTCTTAGAACTGCATGCACATTTATAATTATCTCAAAATAAGAAGCTTAATTTAAAAAAAAGAATGGGAGTATAGAAATTCACTACAAGAAATACACAATTGGATTTAGTAAGGAATTTCAATGCTTTCTGAAGACTGACATGAATGATGGCATGGTGAATAAAAGAAGACAGAGAGAAGCTCATTAGGAATCAAATCCATCTACCTTGCCAAACCTCAAAGAACCTTGGGACATGAATATGCCTGGCTTGAGTAAAAGTATGTGTGAGATATGGGAATGTAAATAAAGAGATTAACTGTAAATATGTTCATTGTGAAGACTACTGCCCATTTCCCCCACAAGTCCCCAGCCTGAGAAGAGCATCTGACAGCCAGGTATCCAGGCATTCTCCCATACCATCTCCCCAAAGCCCACTCCTCTACTGCCAGTCTCCACTCCTCTCCCTCCTGCCCCTCCTCACCCACTCCTTCCCCACCCCAGGTAACAAGTGATGTCCTTTCCAAAAAGGTTCTGTGAAGTTTTTAGGGAAAAGTAAGACACCTAGTCTAGTGGGTCCATGCTCCAGAGTAAAGCCCATGAACCCCAGCATTTATGGGGTTTCATAGAGCAACAGCCATCTCCTCATCCACTCATAGTGAAGCAAAGGTCTTCTCTGTAAAATGAAGATTCTAGTAATATTTGCTGTGTATGAATATGGCAAGAATTAAATAAGCGAGGAGATATGAACCCAGATTCACAACACATAGCAGGCTATGCAAGGTTTGGTTAGTTAAAATACAACAAGAACAACAACAGTGTTGAATCTAAGGAGGAAAGAGCAAAATGGAGAGTATGGCTGAAGACTGCAGATGGGAGTGGGGAGTGACTAGAGATGGCTAAGATGCTAAGCGCAGTGGCTACCACAGCCTGTGGTCCTCTCTTCTCAATGCAGCCACTTCTGCTATGCCCCTTCTGCCCTCGTTCAGGTTTTCACTTGGCCAGAGGGTTTTGTTTTTCATGAGGACTCACAGTCAGATCACCTGCCCAGATTCTTTCTGTGCCTGTCTGCCATGACATCAAGGCAGATGGTAGAGTTGGAATTGGGAACTCTTTCCTCCTCTGAAATAATTGGAATGTTGGAAATGACTCTAAGGAGTGAAGGAGGTAAGCATCTCTTTGTTTTTTCTCTTCCATAATCTCCTCCTCTGAGACACCAGACCCTGGGCTAGACTTTCTTGTCGACATTCAGGTATAAAGGAGTCACTGGTGGTCATTGAACTCCTGTGAGCCTTTTTCCTAACCAGTAAAATGGGATCCAACAATTTAATCTAAAACCAGTATCACTAAATTTTGTTTGCCTTAAAATCTCATTTTACATAATAATTAGTTACCCAGTGCCAAAGGGCTTACAATAGAACACTTACTTCTATGGGAAACCATGAGAGCTTCACTTTTATCTTTAAAGTCAGTTCTAATTTGTATTTCTTCTTAAATATAACAATTTAGACTCCCACCAACAGTGTAAAAGTGTTCCTATTTCTCCACATCCTCTCCAGAATCGGTTGTTTCCTGACTTTTTAATAATCACCATTCTAACTGGTGTGAGATGGTATCTGATTGTGGTTTTGATTTGCATTTCTCTAATGACCAGTGATGATGAACTTTTTTTCATATGTTTGTTGGCCACATAAATATCTTCTTTTTAGAAGTATCTGTTCATATCCTTTGCCCATTTTTTGATAGGGTTATTTCATTTTATTTTATTTTATTTTTTTGGAGATTCTGGATATTAGCCCTTGGTCAGATGGATAAATAGCAAAAATTTTCTCCCATTCTTCAGGTTGCCTGTTCACTCTGATGATAGTTTCCTTTGCTGTGCAGAAGCACTTTAGTTTAATTAGATACTGTTTGTCAATTTTGGCTTTTGTTGCCATTGCTTTTGGTATTTTAGTCATGAAGTCTTTGCCTATGCCTATGTTCTGAATGGTATTGCCTAGGTTTTCTTCTAGAGTTTTTATGGTTTTAGGTCTTACTTTTAAGTCTTTAATCCATCTTGAGTTAATTTTTGTATAAGGTGTAAGGAAGGGGTCATTTCAGTTTTCTGCATATGGCTAGTCAGTTTTCCCAACACCACTTATTAAATAGGGAATCCTTTCCCCGTTGCTTGTTTTTCTCAGGTTTATTAAAGATCAGATGGTTATTGATGTGTTGTGTTATTTCTGAGGACTCTGTTCTGTTCCATTAGTCTATATATCTGTTTTGGTACCAGTACGATGCTGTTTTGTTACTGTAGCCTTGTTGTATAGTTTGAAGTCAGTTAGCGTGATGCCTCCAGCTTTGTTCTTTCTGCTTAGGATTGCCATGGCTATACTGGCTCTTTTTCGGTTCCATATGAAATTTAAAGTAGTTTTTTTCTAATTCTGTGAAGAAAGCAATGGTATCTTCATGGGGATAGGATTGAATCTATAGATTACTTTTGGCAGTATGGCCATTTTCACAATATTGATTCTTCCTATCCATGAGCATGGAATGTTTTCCATTGTTTTGTCCTCTCTTATTTCCTTTTTTTTTTTTTTTTTTTTTAATTATACTTTAAGTTCTAGGGTACATGTGCATGACGTTTATATCATGTATAACTCCCCAATGTAATCCCTCCCTCCTCCCCCCTCCCCATGATAGGCCCCAGTGTGTGATGTTCCCCTTCCCGAGTCCAAGTGATCTCATTGTTCAGTTCCCACCTATGAGTGAGAACATGCGGTGTTTGGTTTTCTCTTCTTGTGATAGTTTGCTAAGAATGATGGTTTCCAGCTGCATCCATGTCCCTACAAAGGACGCAAACTCATCCTTTTTGATGGCTGCATAGTATTCCATGGTGTATATGTGCCACATTTTCTTAATCCAGTCTGTCACAGATGGACATTTGGGTTGATTCCAAGTCTTTGCTATTGTGAATAGTGCCGCAATAAACAAACGTGTGCATGTGTCTTTGTAGTAGTAATTTATAATCCTTGGGTATATACCCAGTAGTGGGATGGCTGGGTCATATGGTACATCTAGTTCTAGATCCTTGAGGAATCGCCATACTGTTTTCCATAATGGTTGAACTAGTTTACAATCCCACCAACAGTGTAAAAGTGTTCCTATTTCTCCACATCCTCTCCAACACCTGTTGTTTCCTGACTTCTTAATGATTGCCATTCTAACTGGTGTGAGATGGTATCTCATTGTGGTTTTGATTTGCATTTCTCTGATGGCCAGTGATGATGAGCATTTTTCATGTGTCTGTTGGCTGTATGGATGTCTTCTTTTGAGAAATGTCTGTTCATATCCTTTCCCCACTTTTTGATGGGGTTTTTTGCTTTTTTCTTGTATATTTGTTTGAGTTCTTGGTAGATTCTGGATATTAGCCCTTTGTCAGATGAGTAGGTTGCAAAATTTTTCCCCATTCTGTAGGTTGCCTGTTCACTCTGATGGTAGTTTCTTTGGCTGTGCAAAAGCTCTTTAGTTTAATTAGATCCCATGTGTCAATTTTTGCTTTTGCTGCCGTTGCTTTTGGTGTTTTAGACATGAAGTCCTTGCCCATGCCTATGTCCTGAATGGTACTACCTAGATTTTCTTCTAGGGTTTTTATGGTATTAGGTCTAACATTTAAGTCTCTAATCCATCTTGAATTAATTTTCGTATAAGGGGTAAGGAAAGGATCCAGTTTCAGCTTTCTACTTATGGCTAGCCAATTTTCCCAGCACCATTTATTAATAGGGAATCCTTTCCCCATTTCTTGTTTTTGTCAGGTTTGTCAAAGATCAGATGGCTGTAGATGTGTGGTTATTATTCTGAGGACTCTGTTCTGTTCCATTGGTCTATATCTCTGTTGTGGTACCAGTACCATGCTGTTTTGGTTACTGTAGCCTTGTAGTATAGTTTGAAGTCAGGTAGCGTGACGCCTCCAGCTTTGTCCTTTTGACTTAGGATTGTCTTGGCAATGCGGCTCTTTTTTGGTTCCATATGAACTTTAAAGCCGTTTTTTTCCAATTCTGTGAAGAAAGTCATTGGTAGCTTGATGGGGATGGCATTGAATCTATAAATCACCTTGGGCAGTATGGCCATTTTCACGATATTGATTCTTCTATCCATGAGCATGGTATGTTCTTCCATTTGTTTGTGTCCTCTTTGATTTCACTGAGCAGTGGTTTGTAGTTCTCCTTGAAGAGGTCCTTTACATCCCTTGTAAGCTGGATTCCTAGGTATTTTTTCTCTTTGAAGCAATTGTGAATGGAAGTTGATTCCTGATTTGGCTCTCTGCTTGTCTGTTACTGGTGTATAAGAATGCTTGTGATTTTTGCACATTAATTTTGTATCCTGAGACTTTGCTGAAGTTGCTTATCAGCTTAAGCAGATTTTGGGCTGAGACAATGGGGTTTTCTAAATATACAATCATGTCATCTGCAAACAGGGACAATTTGACTTCTTCTTTTCCTAACTGGATACCCTTGATTTCTTTCTCTTGCCTGATTGCCCTAGCCAGAACTTCCAACACTATGTTGAATAGGAGTGGTGAGAGAGGGCATCCCTGTCTTGTGCCAGTTTTCAAAGGGAATTTTTCCAGTTTTTGCCCATTCAGTATGATATTAGCTGTGGGTTTGTCATAAATAGCTCTTATTATTTTGAGGTACGTTCCATCAATACCAAATTTATTGAGCGTTTTTAGCATAAAGGGCTGTTGAATTTGTCAAAAGCCTTTTCTGCATCTATTGAGATAATCATGTGGTTCTTGTCTTTGGTTCTGTTTATATGCTGGATTACGTTTATTGATTTGCGAATGTTGAACCAGCCTTGCATCCCAGGGATGAAGCCCACTTGATCATGGTGGATAAGCTTTTTGATGTGCTGCTGAATCCGGTTTGCCAGTATTTTATTGAGGATTTTTGCATCGATGTTCATCAGGGATATTGGTCTAAAATTCTCTCTTTTTGTTGTGTCTCTGCCAGGCTTTGGTATCAGGATGATGTTGGCCTCATAAAAAGAGTTAGGGAGGATTCCCTCTTTTTCTATTGATTGAAATAGTTTCAGAAGGAATGGTACCAGCTCCACCTTGTACCTCTGGTAGAATTCAGCTGTGAATCCATCTGGTCCTGGACTTTTTTGGTGGGTAGGCTATTAATTGTTGCCTCAATTTCAGAGCCTGCTATTGGTCTATTCAGGGATTCAACTTCTTCCTGGTTTAGTCTTGGGAGAGTGTAAGTGTCCAGGAAATTATCCATTTCTTCTAGATTTTCTAGTTGATTTGCGTAGAGGTGTTTATAGTATTCTCTGATGGTAGTTGTATTTCTGTGGGGTCGGTGGTGATATCCCCTTTATCATTTTTATTGCGTCTATTTGATTCCTCTCTCTTTTCTTCTTTATTAGTCTAGCTAGCGGTCTGTCAATTTTGTTGATCTTTTCAAAAAACCAACTCCTGGATTCATTGATTTTTTGGAGGGTTTTTTGTGTCTCTATCTCCTTCAGTTCTGCTCTGATCTTTTATTTCTTGCCTTCTGCTAGCTTTTGAATGTGTTTGCTCTTGCCTCTCTAGTTCTTTTAATTGTGATGTTAGAGTGTCAATTTTAGATCTCTCCTGCTTTCTCTTGTGGCATTTAGTGCTATAAATTTCCCTCTACACACTGCTTTAAATGTGTCCCAGAGATTCTGGTATGTTGTATCTTTGTTCTCATTGGTTTCAAAGAACATCTTTATTTCTGCTTTCATTTCGTTATGTACCCAGTAGTCATTCAGGAGCAGGTTGTTCAGTTTCCATGTAGTTGAGCGGTTTGGATTGAGTTTCTTAGTCCTGAGTTCTAGTTTGATTGCACTGTGGTCTGAGAGACAGTTTGTTATAATTTCTGTTCTTGTACATTTGCTGAGGAGTGCTTTACTTCCAATTATGTGGTCAATTTTGGAATAAGTGCGATGTGGTGCTGAGAAGAATGTATATTCTGTTGATTTGGGGTGGAGAGTTCTATAGATGTCTATTAGGTCCGCTTGGTGCAGAGATGAGTTCAATTCCTGGATATCCTTGTTAACTTTCTGTCTCGTTGATCTGTCTAATGTTGACAGTGGAGTGTTGAAGTCTCCCATTATTATTGTATGGGAGTCTAAGTCTCTTTGTAGGTCTCTAAGGACTTGCTTTATGAATCTGGGTGCTCCTGTATTGGGTGCATAGATATTTAGGAGAGTTAGCTCTTCCTGTTGAATTGATCCCTTTACCATGATGTAATGGCCTTCTTTGTCTCTTTTGATCTTTGATGGTTTAAAGTCTGTTTTATCAGAGACTAGGATTGCAACCCCTGCTTTTTTTTGTTCTCCATTTGCTTGGTAGATCTTCCTCCATCCCTTTATTTTGAGCCTATGTATGTCTCTGCATGTGAGATGGGTCTCCTGAATACAGCAGACTGATGGGTCTTGACTCTTGATCCAGTTTGCCAGTCTGTGTCTTTTAATTGGAGCATTTAGTCCATTGACATTTAAGGTTAATATTGTTATGTGTGAACTTGATCCTGTCATTATGATATTAACTGGTTATTTTGCTCGTTAGTTGATGCAGTTTCTTCCTAGCCTCGATGGTCTTTACATTTTGGCATGTTTTTGCAATGGCTGGTACCGCTTGTTCCTTTCCATGTTTAGGGCTTCCTTCAGGGTCTCTTGTAAGGCAGGCCTGGTGGTGACAAAATCTCTAAGCATTTGCTTATCTGTAAAGGATTTTATTTCTCCTTCACTGATGAAGCTTAGTTTGGCTGGATATGAAATTCTGGGTTGAAAATTCTTTTCTTTAAGAACGTTGAATATTGGCCCCCACTCTCTTCTGGCTTGTAGAGTTTCTGCCGAGAGGTCTGCTGTTATTCTGATGGGCTCCCTTTGTGGGTAACCCGACCTTTCTCTCTGGCTGCCCTTAAGATTTTTTCCTTCATTTCAACTTTGGTGAATCTGGCAATTATGTGTCTTGGAGTTGCTCTTCTGGAGGAGTATCTTTGTGGCGTTCTCTGTATTTCCTGAATTTGAATGTTGGCCTGCCCTACTAGGTTGGGGAAGTTCTCCTGGATGATATCCTGAAGAGTGTTTTCAACTTGGTTCCATTTTCCCCCTCACTTTCAGGCACCCCAATCAGACGTAGATTTGGTCTTTTTACATAATCCCATACTTCTTGCAGGCTTTGTTCATTTCTTTTTCTTCTTTTTCTTTTGGTTTCTCTTCTCGCTTCATTTCATTCATTTGATCCTCAATCGCTGATACTCTTTCTTCCAGTTGATCGAGTCGGTTACTGAAGCTTGTGCATTTGTCACTATTTCTCGTGTCATGGTTTTCATCTCTGTCATTTCGTTTATGATCTTCTCTGCATTAATTATCTAGCTGTCAATTCTTCCACTTTTTTTCAAGATTTTTAGTTTCTTTGCGCTGGGTACGTAATTCCTCCTTTAGCTCTGAGAGGTTTGATGGAGTGAAGCCTTCTTCTCTCATCTCGTCAAAGTCATTCTCTGACCAGCTTTGATCCGTTGCTGGCGATGGGCTGCGCTCCTTTGCAGGGGGAGAAGCGCTCTTATTTTTTGAATTTCCAGCTTTTCTGCCCTGCTTCTTCCCCATCTTTGTGGTTTTATCTGTCTCTGGACTTTGATGATGGTGACGTACGGATGGGGTTTTGGTATAGGTGTCCTTCCTGTTTGATAGTTTTCCGTCTGACAGTCAGAAGGACTGTCTGTTGGTCTGTTGGAGATTGCTTGAGGTCCACTCCAGACCCTGTTTGCCTGGGTATCAGCAGCAGAGGTTGCCGAAGATAGAATATTGCTGAACAGCGAGTGTACCTGTCTGATTCTTTCTTGGAAGTTTCCTCTCAGGGGTGACGCCACCCTGTGAGGTGTGGGGTGTCAGACTGCCCCTAGTGGGGGATGTCTCCCAGCTAGGCTACTCAGGGGTCAGGGACCCACCTGAGCAGGCAGTCTGTCCGTTCTCGATCTCAACCTCCGCGTTAGGAGATCCACGGCTCTCCCCAAAGCTGTCAGACAGAGTCGTTCGCGTCTGCACCGCCCCCGCTCTTTCCCCTAATGGGCTGCAGCTGTGCGCTGTCCGCAGAGGTATAGTCTACAGAGACAGGCAGGCTTCCTTGAGCTGTGAGCTCCACCCAGTTTGAGCTTCCCAGCGGCTTTGTTTACCTACTTAAGCCTCAGCAATGGCGGGCGCCCCTCCCCCAGCCTCGCTGCTGCCTTGCGGATAGATCGCCGCAGACGGCTGTGTTAGCAGTGAGGGAGGCTCCGTGGGCGTGGGACCCTCCCGGCCAGGTATGGGATATATTCTCCTGGTGTGCCTGTTTCCTTAAAGCGCAGTATTGGGGTGGGAGTTACCCGATTTTCCAGGTGTTGTGTGTCTCAGTTCCCCTGGCTAGGAAAAGGGATTCCTTTCCCCCTTGCGCTTCCAGGTGAGGCGATGCCTCGCCCTGCTTCAGCTCACGCTGGTCAGGCTGCAGCAGCTGACCAGCACCGATTGTCCGGCACTCCCTAGCGAGATGACCCCAGTACCTCAGTTGAAAATGCAGAAATCACCGGTCTTCTGTGTCGCTCGCGCTGGGAGTTGGAGCCTCTCTTATTTCCTTGAGCAATGGTTTGTAGTTCTTGAAGAGGTCCTTCACATCCCTTGTAAGGTGATTTTCTAGGTATTTTATTCTCTTTGTAGCAATTGTGAATGGGAGCTCACTCATGATTTTGCTCTCTGGTTGTCTATTATTGGTGTATAGGAATGCTTGTGATTTTTGCACATTGATTTTGTATCCTGAGACTTTGCTGAAGTTGCTTATCAGCTTAAGGAGCTTTGGGACTGAGAAGATGGGGTCTTCTAAATATACAATCATGTCATCTGCAAAAAGAGACAATTTGACTTCCTCTCTTCCCATTTGAATATCCATTATTTCTTTCTCTTGCATGATTGCCCTGGCCAGAACTTTGAATATGTTGTGGAAGACAGTGTGGTGATTCCTCAAGGATCTAGAACCAGAAATACTATTTGACCCAGGAAACCCATTACTGGGTATATAACCAAAGGATTATAAATCATTCTACTATAAAGACACATGAACACGTATATTTATTGCATCACTGTTCACAATAGCAAAGACTTGGAACCAACCCAAATGCCCATCAATGATAGACTGGATAAAGAAAATGTGGCACATATACATCAAGGAATACTATGCAGCCATAAAAAAGGATGAGTTTGTGTCCTTTGCAGGGACAGGGATGAAGGTGGAAATGAACCCACCATTCTCAGCAAACTAACACAGGAATGGAAAACCAAATACCACATGTTCTCACTCATAAATGGGAGTTGAACAATGAGAATCCATGGACACAGGGAGGGGAACATCACACACCAGGGCCTTTTGGGGAGTGGGGTCTAGGGTAGGGATAGCATTAGGAGAAATACCTAATATAGATGACGGGTTGATGGGTGCAACAAACCACCATGGCATGTGTATACCTCTGTAACAAACCTGCACATTCTGCACATGTATCCCAGAACTTAAAGTATAATAAACAAAAATCAGATTTTAGCTAAAATTTTCATTCTGTTATTAATAAGTTTTCCAGTAGCCTACCACTATTTATGATTTTTCTCTTTATATTCTGGTGTTTCCTGTTTTAGGAATTGGCACGTGTCTTGACTACATCACTGGCATTTTATATCCTTGGTTCTTTGCCTACTGATTTCCTTCTTTCATTCCTTCCACTCTTTCCTGCATGTTTGCTTCTCTGAATTTAAATTTCTTCATTTGTTAATAGGGGTGACAATAACACTCATCACACAGAACTGAGAAGTGATCTAATGAAATGACCCACGTAAAGCGTTTAGATCATTAGGTCAATACATAGTAGCTATAATTAGTGTCTGATATACACAAAGCCCTATTATTAATGTCTTATGAAAGCATTTGTATTAGAAAATCTCTAAGCTATTCTAGCTATTATTTTAATCTAATTTTATGGTAATTATTATCTAATTATAGTGAGTTCTTGTGTATTTTTTAAGTGTCAGGGTATTAACATGAGAAGATAGTTTTGTTGTTTTTTTTTTATACTTTAAGTTCTAGGGTACATGTGCACAATGTGCAGGTTTGTTACATATGTATACATGTGCCTTGTTGGTGTGCTGCACCCATTAACTCGTCATTTACATTAGGTATATCTCCTAATGCTATCCCTCCCCACTACCCCCTCCCCAGAAGATAGTTATTTAAAATGAAACAATGGTAGTGGACTTTAACAGAGACAAAATGGGTTTATTAAATGCCTCAATCAGTATTTTTGTAGAAATTATATTTATGCAATAAAACTGAAAATTAAATGACTAGTAGAAACAGAGAAAAGGGAAACAGTAAAACAATGGTAGAAAATCTTTTCAGTAAATATTACGTTTTGAACATAAATTATTAATTTTCACACTGCAACAGTAGCATAATTAATGCTTTTGAATAATTTAAAGTAATTTTACCTTTAAAAAAGTAGTTAAACAATAAAGAAGATAGTTTGTGTTTTCCTATAGGAAGAAAAAATATATCTTCATTATACCAACTTGTGTCAAGGGAATTCATGACATGTAGAAGCTTATGACTAACTGGCTCAGATAAATCATCCAGATACAAAATGTTCCCAATAGTGTTGTCTGCGGAATGTACTTTTTTGTCATCAATAAAAATACTGTCTGAACTTTGGAAAGGTATTATAGTAAATATAATAATCAATTTTTTTCCTCCGACTTTTGCTTCCATCAGTCTCTTCTCTATCTCTTACTAGTCATTGAAATTTTGAAAGCAAAATGCAAGCCAGTGCTGAAGTAGTTGTTTTTAAGTATATTAAATATTCATTTCCTCTTACTTGGTTCACACCCTTATGAGAGGAATTCCAGGGAAGGACACAGTAGAGAAATGTCCTTGAACGTGTGTGTATAATCAGTGGAATTGCATTCCACTGGGAGTGATTATGTTTTGTTTTTTTTTTATACTTTAAGTTCTAGGGTACATGTGCACAATGTGCAGGTTTGTTACATATGTATACATGTGCCTTGTTGGTGTGCTGCACCCATTAACTCGTCATTTACATTAGGTATATCTCCTAATGCTATCCCTCCCCACTACCCCCTCCCCAGAAGATAGTTATTTAAAATGAAACAATGGTAGTGGACTTTAACAGAGACAAAATGGGTTTATTAAATGCCTCAATCAGTATTTTTGTAGAAATTATATTTATGCAATAAAACTGAAAATTAAATGACTAGTAGAAACAGAGAAAAGGGAAACAGTAAAACAATGGTAGAAAATCTTTTCAGTAAATATTACGTTTTGAACATAAATTATTAATTTTCACACTGCAACAGTAGCATAATTAATGCTTTTGAATAATTTAAAGTAATTTTACCTTTAAAAAAGTAGTTAAACAATAAAGAAGATAGTTTGTGTTTTCCTATAGGAAGAAAAAATATATCTTCATTATACCAACTTGTGTCAAGGGAATTCATGACATGTAGAAGCTTATGACTAACTGGCTCAGATAAATCATCCAGATACAAAATGTTCCCAATAGTGTTGTCTGCGGAATGTACTTTTTTGTCATCAATAAAAATACTGTCTGAACTTTGGAAAGGTATTATAGTAAATATAATAATCAATTTTTTTCCTCCGACTTTTGCTTCCATCAGTCTCTTCTCTATCTCTTACTAGTCATTGAAATTTTGAAAGCAAAATGCAAGCCAGTGCTGAAGTAGTTGTTTTTAAGTATATTAAATATTCATTTCCTCTTACTTGGTTCACACCCTTATGAGAGGAATTCCAGGGAAGGACACAGTAGAGAAATGTCCTTGAACGTGTGTGTATAATCAGTGGAATTGCATTCCACTGGGAGTGATTATGTTTTGTTTTTTTTTTTAATCACACACAGTTTACATTAGTGGGTAATGAACCCCCATAAATCCAAAGTTCTCAATGCCCAAATACTTTTCATCTCATAACTGAGACTGTGTTAAACACTCTGAAGTGCAAACTTTTGCTTGAAACAACTCCAGTTTCTTTATTATTATAACCCGAATTAATCCTCGTCAAACTAATTTTAGGTGTATCATACAGGCAATAGATATGCTTCCTTAAAAATAATAGTAATCTTTTAATAAAACTTGGGAGTTCATGATTTAAAGGAGCCTTTAGAGGATTGTTTTTGTAAAATAGTGACTAATTTTACAATAGAAAAGGATCAAACAGTAAGTGACACTTTAAAAAAAGTAGAGATGTATTGTGTGGATCTATATTTTTACGTAACTTTAAATTTTATTTCAAACAGATTTTATTGCATGTTTTAGCTTGTTAAAAATGTATTTTGTGAAGAACATCTTTTTAAAAAACAATTATGAATAATAGTTTTACCCCAATTCATTAGGTCTTTAAAACAAAAAAAAAGTTTTGGTGCATAAATTATAGATGGTTCCCAGCTTACGATGGTTTGACTTATAATTTTTTTACTTTACAATGGTGCGGGCTGCCATTTGTTTTGCTTTTCGAAAAAAACTGACAATGACTTTGCCTTGAAATAATAAAAATTGCATTCTGCTTTCACTTTCTTTTTTTTTTTTTTTTTTTTTTTTTGAGACGGAGTCTCGCTCTGTCTCCCAGGCTGGAATGCAGTGGTGCGATCTCGGCGCACTTTCACTTTCAGTATGATATTCAGTAAATTACAGGAAACATTCAATATTTTATTCTAAAATAGGCCTTGTATTAGATGATTTTGTCCAACCGTAGGCTAACATAAGTGTTCTGAGTATGTTTAATGTATGTTAGGCTAAGCTATGATGTTCTGTAGGTGAGGTGTATTAAATGCCTTCTTGACTTACAGTATTTTCAACTTATGATAAGTTTATTGGAGTAAGTCCAAGAGCATCTGTACATGTAACATGTAATTTTTGACATGGAGATAATAACCCAGGGTGTAGAAGGTATAACCTCAGCCTCTTTTCACCTTATAACTACAAAACATACAGAGAGAAAGAAATGATGCTACGCAACGAAGAAAATAAGCTGTGAAGTAGTGGTGTTAAAGGAAACCCTTTACATTACACATTGATGCTAATTGTCTCAATTAAAGACAAAAGTGTTACCTTTTTCACATTAAGTGAAAAGAAGCTAGGCATCAACAAAGATACATTGTGATGCCATAATATTGCTCTTAGAAATTGACATTTCAAAGTGATTGCCATTAACACTCATTACTATGGTTACAGTCAAGAATTCATTTTTTTTTGTCCTTCTCACAGTAGTTTCAAAGTGGTTGAACGAAACAGAAGACCTAAAAGTGGGCAGGTGATGCTATAATACTGGAATAATTATAAAACAATCACAAGAAAGCTTGTGTATTCTATATCCGTATTATCCAATATGGGGGCCACATTTGCCCACCATAAATTTAAGTTAATTAAGACTAAATTAAATTAAAATTCAGTTTTTCAGTAATGCTAGTCATGCTTCATATGCTTGTAGCTAGCAAGCTTTCCTTCACTTGTAGCTAGCGCTGCCATATGGACATCATAGATACAGATTTCCTTCAGCACAGAAAACTCTATTGGACAGCGCCATTTTATAATCACCAGATTTTTTTAAGTTACCCATGAAATTATGTATTATGTATTTGGGGTTATCCATATTTTGTAAAATAGCGATGTCATAGTAGAAATATTCTTCTATAGTACTGAAAGGCTATGTAACCTCATGAGAAGAACACAAAATTCAGACTCACATAATTCTAGATTCTAATCTTTACTCTGTTGACTGACCTTGGACATACTACTTTTGGTTTCTAAGTCTTTGTTCCTTTATTTGCAAAATGAGGGAGGAAAATGCTTGCCTCATAAGAAGTTTATAAATATTAGAAAGAAGGTACATAAAGATGCTTCCTACGGTGCCTGACACATAGTTGGTATTTACTTATGGTTGTTATTGTTTTTATTAATTAGCAAAGGAGAAGACAGTAAGCTGTCGGTGGTCACATACACAAATCATACTTTTGCATAAAAGGTGAATCTTTATTTTCTAGAAAAAAATATCTTCTAAGGTCAGTTCATTTTCATAGTATCACACCAAAAATATTTGTGATCATAGTAATCACAGAATAGTGAGGAAATGACCAAGCAAGGATAGGAAAACATATAACCACAAAGGAATCAGTGAGTCAGGAAGAGGATAACGAGAATTTTAAATGATATAAAGCGGAAAGGACAGAGATAATAAAGAAGGACACAAATATTCAAGAACAGAAAGGAAGAAATAATCTCAGATACAGTTCCTCCTGGAATTGTACCAGAAAGATATGTGAAAACATAATGACACAATCAAATAGGGAAGGGAAAATGATTTCTCACTACAAGACTGTAAGGAAACATCTTTTCTGTAAAATTATTTTTCCTGTGCTAGAAAAGTATATAGATCTAAAAGATTAAAGAGAACAAAAGAAGGCAAAACTGCTGCAGAACATCTACTTCTGGTGTGCTTTCTAACCTTAAGCATGTTCTTCTAAACTGATGTGCCACTGTTTTTAATACATAAAATGAGTAGAATGAATTAGACATTTAATCCCTCCAGAGTTAGTATGTATTGCTCATGGTAAGAAGTTTGGCTTTGACGACCAAAATGCGCGCTCTCTGAGATGTTTCATCACAAAAAGGCACTCCTGTAAAGTCATGTGGCTCAATTGCCAGGAGGGGCATATACGAAGGATAACACAGTAATGGAGAACAGAAGAGTCACATGTCACTTGTGGCCAAAGCTTCCATAATGGAGAATTAAGGAGTCAATGTGATAAAACTGCAGAGCTAGGGAGGGATCTCAGGCATTGCCTGTATATTCCGTGGGGAAAACCAGCTGCTTGAATTTAACCTGGACACTGGAAGAGATAAGGTGTTTGGAAAGGAAAGCAAATCATCCCTTTTATATAAGATCGGGGCTTTTTAACATCCAGAATTTGAGTGAAACAAGAAGCAGAGTGAAAAATTTGGGCAGAAAATTTTGAGACAGCGCAGAGTCCTCAGACTCAGGAATAAATTTCCATTTGATCTGGGGAAGTAAAGTCAAGATCAAATAAAGATAAAAATGAGACCATTAATAGAACCCAACACATGTGTATTGAATCCCCATATTTGGCATAAAAGTATTAGGTGCTGAGGATGCGATGATGACCAAAACCATCACAATCCCAGCCTTTTGAAACTTAGCAACCATCTGTGTCTAAAAACAGGTAATTTTATTTCAGTCACTGTTAATATTGTTAGCTTAACAAACACATATATTCTTATTGATAAAGGCATTTGTTTGGAAAAATCAGTCATGTAAAGAGCCTATTGTAAAACCTCATCTGCCATCTCATTAAGTACTGCAAGGAGTTAATGAAACTCACCAGAAGATGGCAATACATAACTTCCTATCTCTGCTGTTACAAATGCTAAGGCCAAAAGCTAAAGCTAAAGACTCCTATGACACCTCTATTACAATTGCAAATAACACTTTTTATTTTACTTGTTTGCATCAGGGATGCTATGTATATTATGATCACCAGGCAGTATAAGTATTATTAGATTTACAAGATTGTCTTGATAAGTAGGTAGCTAAAAAGTGCAATGTTATAAAAATCTCAAATCTGAAGGCCCATAGCAAGACATCTCTTCGTTGCATCTTTTCCAAACTTAACACTAAAATACATTGCTCTCTTTATCCTTTTCTTATTTTGAATAATGTATAAGATTCAACAGTGGCAAAAATTTATGAATATAAAGTATTAATATAATTCTTATAAAAATTAGTTGTTTTTACATTTGAAACTTTAGCCTCAATATGTATTTATTGTATCATAAAAATATTCAAGTGCTTTTATTTTTCTTGAAGGGCAATTCAAACTTTTAACTTTAATTAGTTATGCTAAGTAGGTCTTATTTTCTGTTTTAAACTCAAAATAAAAATATTTCAGTGATTTGGTCAGTTTTTTTTTTTTTATGAAACCAGCTAAATATTCAACTATTGAAGTCAACTGAGTTATCTTTAATAAGAATATAGCAATAATAATCTAAAATTATGAGTGAGTCGGTTATATTCATTAAAATGTGGAAGAAACCTGTTATCTATTCAAGCAGAAAAGGATTATTACCCTAGACTTCTAAAAGTGGTTGAATAATAAGGATTTGTGTTTAATTTCAGTTGATGTTGTGATTGACTACAGTTAAAATTCTTAAAAAAAGGGAGACATAATAAAAACCGTAAAAGTTTGATCTTCTCTTTATGGAAGTAAAAAATACATTATAGTTCCCAATAGAGAGGTTGAATAGGCAGTGTCAAAAATAAATGCACTAAAGTTCTGGTGTACTATGTAGAAAATGGCCAAATACTTAAGCAGTATTTGTTGCATCTTTTCCAAACTTAACACTAAAATACATTAGAGCACCAAAACCAGTCAAAATTGTGGAAATGAAACTCAAACAACATCCGTAATTTAGGATAAATTTTACTCACTATAAAATGGTGGAACTGGATAAGAAATGAAATCAGTGACTTATTATTGTTCTGACATGCTAAAAACAGAGAGAATGGTTTTCCCCTTCTTTGTAAAGGAAAGTTCTATTTTTGTGGTGAATCCAGAAAACCAGGCATGCATTATTAATGGGAGTAATAGTAATAACAAAAATTTTTTTTACAGGTTTGAAAAAAGTTTCAACTAAGTAGATCAAAAGTATATATTTTTACAGGCAAATCAATTTGTAATCCAGATGTCCTGATTTTTACTGATGCTATATCTACCCTTGGTTCATTAAGAGTAATATTCTGTATCTTGAAGGTATATCATCTCTAATAAGAAAAATTCCTGACTCTTCCATAGTTTTCCTCTCTGTTGATATTTCCAGGAATCCTTTGAAATGTGATCAGTTATAATATGAATCCATAAATGTTACCAAATTTGATGAGCAGCCTCTGTCAAACATTAAATAAGAGTTAATATTCAGTAAATTAAAATAAGTAAAAGTAGAACTAGCAGTATTCTTACTTTCAAATGTAATTAGACTAGTTTCAGTTCTTTTATGGGCATGGAAGTCCACTGCAGTGCATCCTTTCTGCTAGTTACAACTAAAAACTCTTGGAAAATCCACTTCCCAGTCCACCAAAGAAAAGCCTACCTGAGTACTATGAAAAATACTAACTAAGAATTTAAAAACAGAAGGGAACAAATAGAAAACAAATAACAAAATAGTAGACTTCAGTTAAACTATATAAGTAATTGCATTACGAGTTAATGCTATAAAATAGTACTGCTAATAGGAATATAGTAAGTCATTTTACCATTAAAAAAATTTTAGCAGCCACATTAAACAAATAAAAAGAAGCCCATCTATCCAGATATTGTTTAAACATGCAATCAATCTAAAAATTATTAATGAAAAATATTGCATTCTTTCTTTTGGAACATCTTTGAAATCCAGTATGTATTTTACAAGTATATAGCAATTTGAACTAAGCACATTTCAAGTAGCTAATAGCTACTGTATTGGACAGTAAAGCTCTAAATCTTCCAGTTAAAAGGTTGACATTCACAGAGTGGGTAAAAGTAAGATCCTGCTGATTGATTATTGGTTCAGTTTCTCTGGAGTGCCCTGACTGATGCCTTCAGACATTATGCAAGACAATTGACCCATTTTCAGTAAGAAATCAATGGCAGGAAAACTAAGAGGGAAAAGGACAACTGCTCTATACTAAAGAGATGTAATAACCAAATGCATAATTCAACCATGTTTGATCCCATGTTAAAATCACTGTAAAAAGCATTTTCGAACAATCATGAACATTTAATTATAGATTGAATATTAGATGCATCAAAATGCTATTGCTAATTTTGTTACTGATAGCAGTACTGCAGTTGTGTAAGCAAATGTCATTTTTAGAGATGCATACTGATCTGTGTAAGGATGAAATAACTTGATGTCTACAATTTGCCTAAAAATGATTTATCAAAGGAAAAACTTTCAAGTATGGATGAAACAAATATAGCAAAATCTTGAAGATTGTTAAAATTACATAATGGGCATATGGGAGTTCTCTCTACTTCTATATTTGTTTAAAAATGTTTTATTATAAAAATGTAGAAAGCCACAAATAGAATCTTGTTAATAAAAGGAAAAGAAATATCTGCTTTAAGAGAGCATATTCATGGCCGGGCGCGGTGGCTCTAGCCTGTAATCCCAGCACTTTGGGAGGCCGAGACAGGCGGATCACGAGGTCAGGAGATCGAGACCATCCTGGCTAATACGGTGAAACCCCGTCTCTACGAAAAAATACAAAAAAACTAGCCGGGCGAGGTGGCGGGCGCCTGTAGTCCCAGCTACTCGGGAGGCTGAGGCAGGAGAATGGTGTAAACCCGGGGGGCGGAGCTTGCAGTGAGCTGAGATCCGGCCACTGCACTCCAGCCTGGGCGACAGAGCGAGACTCCGTCTCAAAAAAAAAAAAAAAAAAAAGCGAGCATATTCATGAGCCCCCATCCTTTCTGACATCAAAATGAAATCAAAGAATAGAAGCACAAAAAAGGAATAACCACAAAATGAGACAGATATTAGGAGTGAATACCTTGAGAAGGGGAGAGACTCCAACAGATTTCCAGGAGACTTTAGGAATTGTGTGTGTGTGTGTGTGTGTGTGTGTGTGCGCGCGTGCGTGCATGTAAGGATGAAACCAGCTAAGAAAGCCACAATCAGGAATACCTAACACGATTTCTATAGAGCAAACTAGGAACCCTACCTCAAAGTCAGGAAGGCAAGCAGAGTGGGAATGAGAAGTAATACTGAAAAGAAGTTAATTGAAGACCTGTACACACAACAAATACTCCAGGTGGTACTCCTATACCTTTTCCCCACCTGATTGTGCCAATATAGGTGCCCTGACTAAGATGATTAACTGTCTCCGCTTGCCTAAGATTTAAGGAGGGTGGGATAGGGAGAAGCAAATCCTATGACTCCTCCTAAAGAATTGTAATGAGCTTTCTGGAGGAGACTAAGGCTTCTATTGACAATGTTGATGCCCAGGAGGAAAGTTCTCTTCAATCTGCTAATCTGCAACTAGATAATCACTCAGCAAAAATGATGCCTATTAGATGACACACAGCCCACCCGTTTCCCACACAGGACTTCATTAGAAATTCTTAATGAGAAAAAAGAGAAAAAGAATAAAGACATTTATATATCACAGAAAGAAAACCCACACCCTTCTCCTGTTCTCCTTCTTAAATGTAAACAGGATTGGCAGCTGTATGAGAAGAATTGGCCATTTAAAGGGGAAAGACACATATACATTAATAAACAAACAAAATTTTTCTTAGAGGAAACCAATAGAGGAAACCAGATTAATATTGTAAGAGTGATTTAAGTTATTACATCCATGAGTGAAAACATAAGATAAGAAATAAATGTTCTGTAAGTTCAGCAGCCTGACTCTCTTGGTACATTGCTAGGGGTCTAGTGATACGAAACACAGTAATATCCCTTCTAGAGTAACAGGCTTATTGCTGTGCTTTGCACAGCTCACTGTGGAACCAGAAGTGTGATATGTGCTGAGCTTCCTGGGATTTTGGAGGTAACAATACCACCTTTAATCAAGTTGCTCTAGTCCACTTACTGTAATTGATAAAGCTACTAGTTTTGGATAGGACCTAGAGAAAGAAAAGGCTCTGCAGCAGGTCTGGGCTCTGGCAGCCATCCCAATCCTTGGGCCTTATGATGCAGCAGGTAACAGAAGTCTCTGAGGCAGACAGAGATGCTGTATGAAGCCTCTGAATAGCCCCATTAAAGGAATAATAGTACAGACCCTTAGGATTTGGGGAGTAAGGTCTTCATGCTCTCTTCTATAAACCACCATCCTTTTGTGGTTTTTTTTTTGGCAGAGTCTCACTCTGTCATCCAACTGGGGTGCAGTGGTGCAATCTCGTTTTGCTTCAACCTCCACCTCTCGGGATCAAGTGATTCTGGTGCCTCAGCCTCCAGAGTACCTGAGATTACAGGTGGGTGCCACCACGCCTGGCTGATTTTTTGTATGTTTAGTAGAGAGGGGGTTTCACCATCTTGGCCAGGCTGGTCTTGAACTCCTGGCCTTAAGTGATCCACCTGCCTCAGCCTCCCAGAGAGCTAGGATTTACAGACGTGAGCCGCCGTGCTCAGCCAAACCACCATTCTTGATTAGAAAAGAAGGATTTTTGGTTTTGGTGGAGTTTGAACACCTGACCATGGGACCATAGGTATACTGGGTTGAATGGTGTCCCTTTAAAATTCATATCCCTCCTGCAACCTCAGAACACAATCTTATTTGAAAGTAGGATCATTGCAGATGTACTTAGTTAAGATAACACTGGAACATGGCGGGCCCTTAACCCAATGTGATGGGTGTCGTTACAAGAAAAGAAGAAGACACAAAGCCAGACACACAAGGAAAATGCAGAATGTCATGTGACAACAGTGGCAGAGATTGGCGTGATGGGTCCACAAGTTAAGGAACACCAAGGATTGGCAGTGACACTGGAAGCCAAGAGAAAGCCATGGACCAAATTCTCCTCTAGAACTTTCAGGGAGAGTATAGCCCTGCCAACATCTTGATTTGGAATCTCTAGGTTCCAGATTGTAGGAGAAAAAATTCTGTTTTTTTTCTTTTTTTTTTTTTGAGACGGAGTCTCGCTCTGTCGCCCAGGCTGGAGTGCAATGGCCGGATCTCAGCTCACTGCAAGCTCCGCCCCCGGGTTTACGCCATTCTCCTGCCTCAGCCTCCCAAGTAGCTGGGACTACAGGGGCCCGCCACCTCGCCGGCTAGTTTTTTTGTATTTTTTAGTAGAGATGGGGTTTCACCGTGTTAGCCAGAATGGTCTCGATCTCCTGACCTCGTGATCCGCCCGTCTCGGCCTCCCAAAGTGCTGGGATTACAGGCTTGAGCCACCGCGCCCGGCCCCAAAATTCTGTTTTTTAAAGCCACCCAGTTTATGGTACTTTGTTCTGGCAGCCCTAAGTAACTAATGCAATGAGTTACCATGCAACCTATGTTTCATGTTTTGAACTGACCGTGAAGCCATAAACTTGAGTATACACAGCAAAATTATATTGTAAAGTGGAAGTGGTATCCATGAGGGCTGGCCCCAGTGTATCTGGAAGGCAAATACATTGCATAAAGCTCAGACTTTCAGTTTACTACTTTGCTGCCTCACCCTCGTCCCAAACTGAGGACATCCTGCGGAATTTCCTACAGAAAGTTACGAGAAAATCTTGGGTCTTATACAAAGATGAATTCCTGCTGTGTCAGCCCAGTTAAAAGTAAACAGCTGATGTACTAAAGCTCACATTGAGATGCCTCTGGAAAAATAGTAGTGATGGCAAGTCCTCCGGGGTGGCAGGCTTTCAAGTGTTGCAGATGATAGTTCACTTTGTGTAGAAGAAGAGAGGACCTGAGCTATTGATCCACCATGACTCTTGGACAAACTAGCAGTTTTGTCACCTGAAGAGGGACTTGAAAAGAAGAAAATTAGAAAGTTGATTATAAGAAAATTTGGAGGAGAACTATATAGTGGTTTGGAGGGGAACTATATATGTGTGTATATATGTTTGTGTATATATATAACTAACTATATATATGTATATAGTTACATATACATATAAATATATGTATAGATAACATATATGTATATATGCACATATAACTATATATACATATACATATATGTATATATACATATATACTTATATACACATGACATATAGTTATATATACATATATATAGTTGGAGGCCTTGTAAAAGGAAGAGAGTATGAAAGTATTTGTTTTCCACTTAATGCTTACCAAGGGCACACCAAGGTGGAGAAAATTCTCAGTAATAAGGTGGACAAGATTATTTCTCAATGGATGTGAGTCAGTCCCTTTTCCACTCCCTGTGCTGCTGATGGGGCCTATGTGCAAAGTGACCATGTGACGCAGATGGAGCCTAGGCATGAACTCAAAAACATGGACTTCCCATCACTGAGGCTGACCTGTCTGCTACAACTGCTAGGTACCCAGTCTGCAAACAGCAGCAACTAACTGTGACTCAATACAGCCAGCCACCTACTGGATTCTTCCATCACACAGAGGACAGTGCTTTGTCCATACATATAGGAATGGAAGCAAAATTTATGTAGACATTTGCCTCCTCACTCATAAACTTCATTAGTATCTCCTCCACTCATCACTATTAAGATTGTCTATACCATCTGCTATGGTCTGAATGTTCTTGTCCCCTTGAAATTCATATATTGAAACCTAATCACCAATGTGATCATATTAGGAGGTGAGGTCTTTGAGAAGTGATTAAATTATGAGAGCAGTGCCCTAATGGGTGGGATTAGTGACTTATAAAAGGAGCCTCAAGAGCTGCCTTGCCCCTACCATCATGTGAGGACACGGCTAGGAGGTGCCATCTATGAGCCAGAAAAGGAGCCCTCACTAGACACTGAATCTATGGGTGTTTAGATCTCCTCCCCTCCAGAACTATGAGAAATAAGTTTTTGCTGTTTGTAAGACTCCTGGTTTATAACAGTTTGTTATAACAGCGCAAACAGACTAAGACCTGATAGTATACCATATATCACCTCTGATCATGGGATATAATTTATAGCAAAGAAAATGTGATAGTCAGTTCATGGCCATGCACTCCACTGTACTTACATGTGCTCCAATAAAATATACTCTTATTTTTTATATTGACAAATTCTAGTTATATACATTTATGGGGTAAAAAGTAAGTTTATAATTTTTCATGTAATATGAGATGATTAAATGAAGCTAATTAACGCATCCATCTCCACAAATATTTAACATTTTTTGCGATGAGAACATTTGAAATGTACTCTTTTAGTGATGTCAAAATGTCTATATTCACTATGCTGTGCAACATTCCTCCAAAAAATCAGACTATTCCTCCTATCTAACTGAAGATTTTTACCCTTTGACTATTATCTCCAAGCTTCTGGTAACCACCCTTCTACTCTGTACTTCTATGAGTTCAATTGTTTTAGATCTCACAAATAAGTGAGAACATGCAGTATTTGTCTTCTGTGTTTGGCTTATTTCAATCAGTGTAATGTTCTCTACTTCCATCCATGTTGTCACACATGACAGGATTTCTTCCTTTTTGAAGGATAACTAGTATTCTATTGTGTATATACACCACATTTTGTTGATTGGTTTATCCTTTGATAGATGCTTAGATTGATTCCATAACTTGACTATGGTGAATAGTGTTACAATAAACATGGGAGTGCAGACATCTCTTAAACATACAGATTTCAAGTCTTTTGGGTAAATATCCAGAAGTGGCATTATTGGATAATACGGTAATTCTACTTTTAGTTTTTTGAAAAGCCTCCATACTTTTTTCCGTAATGGCTGTACTAATTTACATCTCCACCAACAGTGTACATGGGTTCCCTCTTCTCCACATCTTTGACAACGTTTGTTATCTTTTGTCCTTTTGATACAGCTATTCAACAGGTGTGAGATAATATTTCATTGTGGTTGCAATTTGCTTCTCTGTAGTGATTAGTGGTGTGGAGCATTTTTTCATATATCCGTTAGCTAAATATATTTGTATGTCTTCTTTTGAAAAATGTCTGTTCAGGTTCCTTGCCCATTTCTTAATTTTATCTTTTGTTTTCCTTGGATAATATAGATAAAACATTTGGAAAGCATTGCTAACACATAAGTCAGAAAATGTGGAAGAAAATATCTTCAAATAATACAATTTCCATTATAATCTTTTTTTTTTTAAATTTTACTTTAAGTTCTGGGATACATGTGCAGAACATGCAGGTTTGTTATAAAGTTACACATGTGCCATGGTGGTTTGCTGCACCTATCAACCCATCATCGAGGTTTTCTTTTCTTTTCTTTTTTTTTTTTTGAGACTGAGTCCCGCTCTGTCACCCAGGCTGGAGTGCAGTGGCGCTATCTCAGCTCACTGCAACCTCTGCCTCCTGGGTTCAAGCAATTCTCCTGCCTCAGCCTCCTGAGTAGCTGGGATTACAGGCGTGCACTACCACGCCAGGCTAATTTTTGTATTTTCAGTAAAGATGGTGTTTTGCCATGTTGGGCAGGCTGGTCTCGAACTCCTAACCTCATGATTCACCTGCCTTGGCCTCCCACAGTGTTGGGATTACAGATGTGAGCCACCATGCCCAGCCCATCTAGGTTTTAAGGCCACATGCATTAGGTATGTGTCCTAATGCTCTCCCTCCCTTTGCCCCCACAACCCCCACAGGCTCCAGTGTGTGCTGTTCCCCTCTCTGTGTCCATGTGTTCTTATTGTTCAACTCCCACTTATGAATGAGAACATGTGGTGTTTGCTTTTCTGTTCCTGTGTTAGTTTACTGAGAATGATGGTTTCCAGCTTCATCCATGTCCCTGTAAAGGACATGAACTCATCCTTTTTTATGGCTGCATAATATTCCATGGTGTATATGTTCCACATTTTCTTTATCCAGTCTATCATTGATGGGCATTTGGATTGGTTCCAAGTCTTTTCTATTGCAAGTAGTGCTGCAATAAACATACGTGTGCATGTCTCTTTATAGTAGAATGATTTATAATCCTTTGAGTATATACCCAGTAATGGGATTGCTTGGTCAAATGGTATTTCTGGTTCTAGATCCTTGAGAAATTGCCACATTGTCTTCCACAATGGTTGAACTAATTTACACTCCCACCGACAGTGTAAAAGCATTCCTATTTTTCCACAGCCTCACTGGCATCTGTTGTTCCCTGACTTTTTAATGATTTTCATTCTAACTGGCATGAGATGGTATCTCACTGTGGTTTTGATTTGCATTTCTCTAATGACCAGTGATGATGAGCTTTTTTTCATATGTTTTTTGGCCTCATAAATGTCTTCTTTTGGGAAGTGTCTGTTCATATCCTTTGCCCACTTTTTGATGGGGTTGTTTTTTTCTTGTAAATTTGCTTGAGTTCTTTGTAGTTTCTGGATATTAGCCCTTTGTCAGATGGGTAGATTGCAAAAATTTTCTCCCATTCTGTAGGTTGCCTGTTCACTCTGATGGTAGTTTCTTTTGCTGTGCAAAAGCTCTTTAGTTTGATTAGATAGTGTTTGTCAATTTTGGCTTTTGTTCCCATTGCTTTTGGTGTTTTAGTCATGAAGTCTTTGCCCATGCCTATGTCCTGAATGGTATTGCCTACGTTTTCTTCTAGGGTTTTTATGGTTTTGGGTTTAACATTTAAGTCTTCAATCCACCTTGAGTTAATTTTTGTATAAGGTGTAAGGAAAGCGTTCAGTTTCAGTTTTTTGCATATGGCTAGCCAGTTTTCCCAGCATCATTTATTAAATCAGGAATCCTTTCCCCATTGCTTATTTTTTGCCAGGTTTGTCGACGATCAGGTGGTTGTAGACGTGTGGTGTTATTTCTGAGGGCCCTGTTCTCTTCCTTTGGTTTACATCATAACCTGTTTTCTAACAACTGTCCATAAATTTGTCTAATCTGTCTCCTTCATAATCTCCTATGTGGGTCCCTCATTTCTGAGTTTGTGTAACCTTTCATATTTTAGTCAGTACTACTTCAGGAGATTGAGTTCCAAAAGTACATGAGATCATTTATAAAATGGTTCTTTTTATTTGTACTGCTTTTCCCTCCTTCATAATAAACTACCTTTAAAATGTTCTCTTTACATGTAAATCATCAAGTAATAACTTGGACATGATGGTTTTGGCAATAGCTGAGAC
Organism: Trachypithecus francoisi; assembly: GCF_009764315.1. NCBI lineage: Eukaryota > Metazoa > Chordata > Mammalia > Primates > Cercopithecidae > Trachypithecus > Trachypithecus francoisi. The sequence goes on from NW_022681460.1 coordinate 62,504,003, forward strand.
TGAATAAAAAATGACAACAGAAATAGGAGGGAGGAAGATTAACCAAGAGCAACAGAGGAACTAGTAAACAGATAAAGCAATCAAAAAGAAACAACTGCACTGCCTGACAATTTAGGAAGAGGGATAGAACAGGGCACAGTAGAAATGATATGTTGGATTTGTTTATATGGAGGATTTGTTTCCTGGAATTGTCTTAAGGAAGATTAACCAAGTGGAGAATGTCAGAATTTCTGCTGCAGTAGCAATTTGGAGGAGATAGAAATAGAGAAAGAAATGAGGGTGGAAGTGTGGTATCTAGAGAAAATAAATGAAGGACAAAGTGAAAGATGCAAATACACATAGAAAAAGAACCCATGTTTGTTTAAGGTCAGTATCTTTCTCCTTGCTACCCAGGTTGAATACTTATGATTTATCATTGATTTCTCTCTCTTGGCTTCTATATTCAGTCAACTGCTCAATTATTATAGCTTTTACCTATGAAATGTCTTTCAGAGCCACCTTCTTTTCCTTTCCACTATGATCAGCTTAGTTCAGATCCCAATTTCCTCCCCACAGTAAACTGATAACACTATTCTTGGCTTTGCTTTCATGACCCTCTGTTTTGGATTGATTGTGTCCCCGCCAAATTCATATATTGAAGTCCTAACCTTCAATGTGACTATATTTGGAGATACAGCCTTCACAAAAGTAATGAAGGTTAAATGACGTTAGAAGAATGGGGACATTAATCCAAAATGACTGGTGTCCTTATGAGGAGACACAGAGACACCGGGGATGCTCAGGCACAGAGAAAAGGCCATGTGAGGACACAGTGAGAAGGCTACCAGCCACCTGCAAGCCAAGGAGAGAGGCCTTAATAGAAACCAACACTGGTAGTTCCTCGGTTTCAGACTTCCAGCCTCCAGAACTGTGAGACAATAAATTTCTGTTGTTTCAGCCACTCAGTGTCAGGTATTTTGCTCTGGTAGCCCTAGCAGACAAATCTGTCCTTTCCCTGAGGTTGCATAAAGCTTTTTTAAATGCAGCACCCATGCTGTTACTTCCTTCCTCACGAATTGTTAATGACTCCACATAGAGATGAATCACCTTGGTCTTAAAAGCCATTCTTCCTGGATTCAGCTTTTGCCAGTCCCCCATTTCAACAAAACATGACTTTTCATCATTTCTACACATGCCAAATAATTTCTTACTTCCATGCTTTTTTCAATTTATGTATCTCTATCTGGAAATTTACTTCTTTTCTTTAACCCAATAACAGTCAGGAGTAGCAGGAACCCAGCCTAAAGAAGTCCCGGGAGCCACCTCTAGTAAATGCAGACTAATGCACTGTCAGAAAGTCCTTGGGACAGCAGCTGAAGCAGTACAGGCCGTAGGAGCCCCAGAAGGATAAAAATGTCTCTGTCATTATTACTGACCTTCCTGTTCTGTTAGTATTTGAGTCTTTAAGAGAGATAAGACTTCCAGGTGCATTGCTTCTGGCTCTTAGCTTGCCTGGCTTCCTGTCATTTAACCTGCTACACTTCCCATTAGGTTTCAGCCCAGTCTCGGCCTCTAATATCAGACCTGGATTAGCTAAAACAATATGAAGAGGACCGCAGGACTGTAGCTCAGTAGCTAAGCAGCATATTGGTTATGCTGCCAGCCCAGCTCTAGCCTTGATTCTCTGTAACTAGACCCTTCTCTGAACCAATGAGTGGCTGTCTTTTTCCACAATGACCAAACTACTGCCTAATACTCCAAATTTGCCACAGTCAAAATTACCATGATGCATGTTCTTAGACATGCCTGATGCCTTCCTGCCTGGAGATGTGCCAATCATCTGATACAGAACTGCCAATCACTTTCTCAGCCATTCTTACATCACCTTGATTCACTCTGGATCTTATCCTGGGCTTAGAATCTTTGTTATTCTGCCCATTCTGATTGGCCCAGAATTTCACTTGGAACTTACCCTATGAGAAGGATGCCCTTTTAATTTCAGACCTGTTAGAACTCCAATTTTCTCATGAGAAATCTTTGGAAACATTCCACTGATCTTAACATCCTGATGATTTTTCCATCTTTATTCACATCCAGTCTGTGAATAAATCTTACATGTTTCCAAATGTTTCCAGTATTTGATCACTTCTCACCACCTTCATCACCACTACCCTCTTCCAAGCCACCATACCCTTTCACTGTGTTGTAGCAATGGACTCCTAATGGTCTCTCTCCTTCTGACTTCAATCTGTCCATCTATTCTCAACACAGTAGTCAGTTATCTCCTGCAAACATAAGTCACTTCATGCCATTCTTGTGTTCAGGGCTATCCAGGAGATTCCCACCTCTCCTGGAATAATAGCAAATTGCCTATAATGACTTACCAGGCTTATACAGTTCATCTTCACCACCATCATTTCTATGACTTCATCTCCCCTTCACCCACTCCATTCTGGCTACTCTAGCTTCCTTCTCCTTCCTTAAATAGAACAGGAAGTTTTCAACCTCAGGGCCTTTGCCCTTGCTCTTTGCTCTCCCCAGAATGCTTTCCCCAGCTATCTTCCTTATGATATCCTCATTTACTTTTTTCAGGACTATTTTCAGAAATTCAGAAAAACTAAAATTTCAGCCATTGACTTCACATATCTTTTATCTCTTCTCTGCTATATTTTTTCTCCCTAGCAGCCATTATTATCCAATATGGTATATATTTGTATGGACATTGTTTGCTGTCTACATTCTCCACTAGAAGATAAACTTTATGAATGCAAGGTTTTCTTTCTTTTCTTTTCTTTTTCTTTTTTTTTTCCTGTGCACTGCTCTAGAAAGCATGAAAAACATTGCCTGGCATATATGTAGTAGGTACTCAATAAATATTGAGTGACTGAACGAATCTTGTATGCCCTAACTCGGCATATCTGCCTGGATTTTGAGACCTGCCTTTGCTGGTCTAGCCTATCATTTTATGCTTTTATCCCTATCATGACATATGAAATGAATGAAGGAGGCAGTTGAGGAGCCTGCTCTGCAGTGTGATCGCTTGGCCATCTGAATTGCCCAAGGCTAGCTCTGGATGGAGATGGAATGAAGCCCACTGCCCCTACAACCATAGCAGTTGTCACAGTGGGAGCCCCCCTGGGACACATAGTAATTCTGTGCTTGGGGAGCCGAAATTAATTATATCCATTTTAGGCTCCATTGGTTGCCAGATGGATTTTAGAACATAGGCAGAGAAATTGCAAAATGGTGCTCAAAGATAATCAGGGGGGAAAAAAAAACCTTTTAGAGTTTAACATATCTGATTACCAAAAATATCTACCTCTATTTAATCAAAATATTTCCTGCTTTGTGAACTCATTTTTCTATTATTTGATCTTCAAGAAAGAGAGAATATGACTTCTCTATCATCCACATGATCATCTTTCACATACAGAACATTTTCAGCCATGAAGCTGTCCTGGAAGTTAAGCAATATGACCCATCATTAGTTAATATCCTTTCTGTAACTAGTGATATAGCTGATGACAATAAATAGGGTTAATTAAGATAGTTGGTCTATGCTTCTCGCCATTGAGGTAGGAGAATAGATAGATAGAAAGATAGATAGATAGATAGATAGATAGATAGATAGATAGATAGATGGATGAGTGACATTATATTGAAAAGGCTTTCTGTTTGTATTATTTTTTGGAATACTAGGTGTTGTCCTAAGTATCTGAAGGTGCCTTGGTAAGATTAGTAAGTCAAACACTTCTGGTCTGTAGGCAGCATTGACTGGCTGTCTCTCCAGCATTTATTGTCCTCTCCTGTCGTCTTCTTTACAGTACCCATGATTTAATTCAGACACTGCCCAGAATACTTCCCATTTGTTCTTGTCCTTTTCCACTCTGCTCTGTCCTGGAAGAATGACCGGCGTGAGCAACATCACACTGCTCCTGCATCCTCAGGCTTCTGGTTTGTTTTAAACAATGGGGAATCCCAATAGAAACAGGAGAAAGCAGGAATATCAGAGTGCTAATTTTGCTAGTTCCCTGCCTAATCTCCTCTGAGGTTACCTGTGTTCCCAGGGTCATTGCTCCTATCAACATGCTTTTCTCTACAGGACTCTACCTCTGCATTCCAGTAAGCTCTCCCTCCCTGATTTCCTCTGGGCCTGGGATCAGTAGCGGCTCTGCTGTTGCTCACTCCAAGTTCGCTGGCTATGACTTATGGTTCCACTATGCCCCATTCATACTTTGTAATTGGCCCTTTGAATAAAACAGACCAAAATAAAATGCGCTTCACTTCATATTACCCTCATGTGTGACTTCTGACTTCTCATTCCTTTTGGGGCCAAATACAGGTATGTACATTTTGCTATGTAGGCCATTTGCTTCAGGAAGATCTTATGCCATTGATGGGTCTGACTGGGTGAAAGGTAATCAGAACATTTTATTTTTCTTGGCCACAGTGATTGGGAGGAGGCCGCTAGGCACAGAACCTAAACTAGCCTAATTAGAGCAATATTCAACACATTTGCCTGGAACTTTTAGACACAAATTCTTTCTCTCTCAGTGGGTGAATCAAAAGTATGTACCAGTCTAATTATTGCATGTACACATCCCACAAACATAAGGATCAACCTTAGAATGAACTCAACATGTGGACAGCAGAAGAGAAGGATAGAAAGAAACCAGATCATTGATGTAAACTTGGATGAATCCTGAAACTTATCCTTTTGGATTTTTCCAAGCTAATAAATCTTCTTTATTTTTATTTTTGCCTGTGTCCACTGGCTTTTCTTTTCCTGGCATCACAATGCATCTGAACTGATACATGTTCATCCAGAAATATGATTATGGTGATTTCTCACAAATTTTCCAGCTGGAAATAGATATGGGTAATCAAATAAACCAAGAAGGAGAAATTCACAAGTAAAGATGGTCTTTCTTTTTCAGAGGCTCCTTGAAGTATTTCCAAGTGGTGCATAAAACTGTGTGTACTAGTGAGTTCACTCAGTCACTCTGGAACACTCTTGGTAGGAATCCAGTTAAGAAATTATTTAATCCACATGATCCTCTCCCACTGCAAACTCAGCTACAACCTGATGTCATTACTGGCACAGTTATCTTGTAAACAAAAGCTCAGTTCTAAATAGTATTTGGCAAAGTTATTATGCACAAGTCAGATAGACTGATAGTGGCCTACAAAAAAGCTTAAGATCCAGAAAAAGTTAAGAATCTTTGGGAAAAAAATAAAAATAAAGACAGACAAAAGATAGATGATATTAATATAGGATGAAGAGCAAAGAAAAGTTGCCAAAATTCCCAAATAATTACACAAACTCAAGGGGAATACGAAAAGCTCTACAACATCTCAGAAGTGGATGTATCAGGAGATTTCAGAGCTGTCTACTTATGAGAAACCATTTCAGACATAGAACTGTATATCCAAACAGAGCCAAAAGCACAGTGACATAAGTGCTTTAGAGCAGTTAAAAAAATATGAACCAAAAAAAAAGATAATATTAAGAGCTGAAGAGAAAAAAATATATTTTTCTATTACTTTATACCATGAAACATGGGATTATCCTAACTGATGACCCGTTGAAGATGAGGATGTCTCAGAGATTTGAGCGACCAGTTTCTAATGGGTTTGGTAATAACGTAACTTTATAATTGAAGGTATGTAGAATTCCAGAAGGCATAGTGAGATTGGTATGTTCATTCATTTATTTATTCAACAAACATAAATTGTTTTAAATGCTAAGAACATAAGGGTTAACGAATAGGCTAAAATAGCTGCCCTCATGGAGCTTAAATTTTAGGGACAGACACAAAATAAATCAGATAAGTAAGAAAAATATATATACAATGTTAGTGCTAAGTGCTGCAGAAAAAAAGAAAGTATGGAATAAAGATAGAATGTTCAAAGAAGAGTGGAGGGTATTTAAAAATTTTATACAGGACATTGAGGAAATTGTTCACTGAGAGGGTAATGCTTCGATTGAAGACATGAAAAAAGTTAGAAGGCCAGACATGTGAATATGAGTAACTTTCAGAATTGAATTTGCCTGCAGAGAGAATATCATAGAAACAGGTCCTACAGTGGGAGCTTGCCTAGTAACCTTCAGGAACATCAAGGAATGCAGGCAGCTGCAGGTCAGTGAGTGAAGGGGAGGGTTGCAGTTGGGGCTAGGTAGTTAATGAGGAGATACGGGCAAATCATATAGGGCTTTCTAGATCATAAGAGGACTTCGCTGTAAGTAATATGGAATGCTATGAGAGGGTTTTGAGCAAAGGAGTGACATCATCTGGTTTATGCTATAATAAGATTTATGTGACTGTTACATTAAGAGTAGCCTGAAGGCAGCCAGGCACAGACACTCACACCGGTAATTTACCCAGCACTTTGCGAGGCCAAGGTGGGTGGATCTTGAGGTCAGGAGTTCAAGACCAACCTGGCCAAGATGGTGAAACCGTGTCTCTATTAAATGTACAAAAAATTAGCTGGGCATGGTGGCAGGCACCTGTAATCCCAGCTACTCGGGACTCTGAGGCAGAGAATTGCTTGAACCCAGGAAGTGGGGGTTGCAGTGAGCCAAAATCACACCACTGCACTCCAGCCTGGGCAACAGAGTGAGACTCTGTCTAAAATAACAAAAGAAAAAAAAAAGAAAAGAGTAGCCTGAAGGCTAGAGATGATGTCTAGGGTAGTAACGGTGGAGCTGATAAGTAACAGATTTTAGATTCATTATTAGATCTTGTAACCTATAGAAAAATTTCAAGAGTATTACACAGAACTCCCTGGATGCCTTTCAACCAGATTCATCAGTTCGTTGACATTTTGCTCCATTTACTTTCTTCATCCGTCCTTCTCTATGTTTCATTATATTATGTTTTCTGAACTACTGGAAAGTATGTTAGAGACACCATGCCCTACAATTGCTAAATATTTTACAGTCTTTTCTAAGAACAAGGACATTCTCTGAATATATTTTAAAAATAGAATCAACATGTTTGCCAATGGACTGAAGGTGAGCAATGAGAAAAAAGAATTGTCAAGTGTGATGCCAAGGCTTTAGGCTTGAGCAACTGAAAAGGATGGAAGTTACCATTAAATGATGTGAGGAAGCCAGACAAAGGGGCAAGTTTGGATGAAAAGGTCACAGATTTAGTTTTGAACCAGCTTTATTTGGGATGCCTCTTCAACTTCCTGGGAAGGCAATTGGATATACAAGTCTGGAGTTCAGAAGAAACATCTGGGCGAGATACTGAAATTTGGGAGTTCGTTACATATACATGATATTAACATCATGGAATTGAATTAAATCCCCTAGGAATTAGTGTAGCTGGGAAATAGAAAAGCACCAAAGATGTAGCTCTTGGTCCCCCAAAGTCTACAAGTTGAAGAGATAAGAGGGATGCCGCAAAGGAGACCAAGAAGCAGCCAGAAGAGAGAAAGTGAGGGAAGATGTAGGTTCAGAAGCCACGTGAGAAAACTGTCTTGAGAAGGAAAGAGGAAATAACTAAATGCTTCTAATAGGTCAGGATAGGGACAGAGATAGGAACACTATGTTTAGCAAAGAAGTCACTGGTAACCTAGCTAAGGTGGTATGCCGGGAGTGAAAGCTGGCCTGTGGTGAATTCGGAAGTAAATGGAAGGAGAGAAATTGCCAACAGTGAGTGCAGACAACTCTTTCAAGAAATTTTTCTTAAAACTAAGGAGAGAAATAAGGTAAAATTTGGAGTTTAGGTGTTGAACAAGAAAGTTTGTTGTTGTGAATATGGGAGGAATAGCATGTTTATATGCTGATGGGAATCAACTAGCACGGAGAAAAGAAAGTCATGATGCTGGGAATAGAGAAAAACGTTGACAGGAAGGGATAGACTGAATATATAAGTGGAGGAGGTGGCCTTAGCTAGGAGCTTAAAGAGTTCATTCCTAGCAACAGAAGACAAATTGGAACATATGCAGGCACTGACAACATCTATGCATGCATATGCTAGTGGCAGCTTGTGGAAATTCTCTTTGATTGCTTAAAATAATAAATAGGAAACAAGGTTAATAGCTGAAACTTTAGATATGGGGGAAGATTTAGGGGAAGTCTGGAAAGACAGGAAAAAGTGTGAGATTTGTTTAGGAAAGTGGGAGAGTATATTGATCAGAGAAATAGAGTATGTAGGGGCATTTGATTTAGTGATCATAAAGGCAAAGACCAGCTAGCATAAGGTAGTGTTCCCCCAGCCATCTTCAGCAGTGTGGGTGCAGGCACGAAGTAGGCAGAGCTGAATTTAACAAGGGATGTGTGTTAGCCAAGTGAGTATGACAAGGCGAGAGGGACAGAGCTTGAGGATAAATTCAAGAGGTGAGTAGGATGGTTACATGTGAAATTTAAACCATTTTAAAAGGGATGAACATAAAGGGGGAGATAGACAATGAAAAAAATGGCAAAATCAACTGTCACTGAGCGGCCACATATGGTTAATGTGAGTTATGCAGTACATACACCTAAGGGGACCTCTTTCAGGTGGGTACCATCCATAGCTGGAATTTATGATTCATGTATGCTTTATAATTTTCTGAAAGATGGCACTCAAACATCTTGTTTTACCAAAAAGTGATCTTTCACAATAGTTTCCAAAAGATAGAATTCAAATATCTGCTGGGCACGGTGCCTCATGCCCGTAATCCTAACACTGTGGGAGGCCAAGGTGGGAAGACTGCTTGAGCCCAGGAGTTCAAGACCAGCCTGGGCAATGATGAAACCTCGCCTCTGCAAAAAACAAAAACAAAATCAGCCAGGCTTGGTAGCAAGCACCTGAAGTCCTAGCTACTCAGAGGCTGAGGTGGGAGGATTGCTTGAGCACAGGCGGTTGAGGCTGCGGTAAGCTGAGATTGCATCACTGCAGTCCAGCCTGGGTAACAGAGTGAGACTCTGTCACACACACACACACACACACACACACACACACACACACACAAAAACTTGAAGAATTCAAACAAAGGCATCCTAAGGGTCATCAGGCCATCAGTGACCCTGCCAATGGATGTGAGGTCCTATTAAGTTGAGGGGTTATTGGAATTGGAATGCAACAGGGAGAGTACTGGGAACAAAAGAGTCAGTGATCAGAGAGTAGAGTGTTTCCAGTTGAGATTATCATCACAAATAATTGTTACTGTTAATCATGACAAGGTCAAGACTATGATCATGGGAGTGGGTGGCTAAGTAGAGGAGAGACAAATGGTCTAAGAAGACCAACTCCTGAAGGAAGCATGGGGAGGAAGGGGCAACAACATTTCACTGGGGAATTAATATTTTAAAATTTATTCAGCAATGCTAAAATGTTTCATCTTTTAAAAAGTACTAAAATCTTAACTTTTAAAATTCTAAAACAATATTAATATTAGAGTTATAAGAGATTTAAAAGATTCAACTTAATAAAGTAGAATTTCTGTACATTTTTCTTTTCTTTCTTTTTTTTTGAGATAGAGTCTTGCTGTGGCACCCAGGCTAGAGTACAGAGCACAATCTCGACTCACTGCAACCTCCATTTCATGAATTTAAGCGATTCTCCTGCCTCAGCCCCCTGAGTAGCTGAGATTACGGCCATGTGCTACCATATCCAGCTAATTTTGTTTTTTTGTAGTTTCAGTAGAGACAGGGTTTCACCATTTTGGCCCACTTGGTCTCGAACTCCTAAACTCAAATGATCCACCCACCTCAGCCTCCCAAAGTGCTGGGATGACAGACATGAGCCACCGCGGCCGGCCTAGAATTTCTGTAAATGTTAATTTCAGTAAACGTTTGCATTCACCAGTTCCACCCAAGTCTGTGTTTGTACTGGATACTGTTTGGCAAACAACCTTCATTCACACCTCTTTCTGTGCTCTCTCCTGTATCTCTGGAGCTAGAAGTCCAGGCACTACATTTCTCAGGCTCCCTTTCCTGAGGGGTTTGGGTGAAATTTGCATTCTGCCAGTGCTCTCACATGAGATTTGGAAGGCAAAGTGGACACCGAGAAATTCTCCCTCCAGCAGCAATGGCAGTAGTTTTCCAGAGGCTGGCTGAACACCCAGCTCCCTCACCAGGTCTAGCCTCTGAGCAGGGGTGGCCGTGATGCTGTTGGCGGTTTGCTGCAGTATCTTGACCTCTGGGTGGCAGCAGCAACTTGCCGAGCTCTGGATTGCACTTGCAATGGTGCTACCTGAAAGCTGAAGGCAGTCTGATGATGATCACTTCTCTAGCCTTTCCAACACTCCTAAAGTTGCTTTGATTTTTCTTTAATGAATCTGGACTGACACAATATTTCATGCCAAGATTGGTTCCAGAGCTTCAAAGATGAGAATCTTGTTTGACCTGGTTGCATTTGCTTACAGTGATGACCTAATTGCCTAATTCTAGTGCAAAATGGAATTATGAGGAGACAAGGCATGCGGTGGCAAACAGCTCCTTAAATTAACACCTACGGTTGTCGGAAGTGAAGGACCTATTGAAATCAAGAATTGAGGAGACTAAGTTGACCACTTCTCTAGAGTCTGAAAGTAGGAAAGAGAATGGCGAGGACCATGGGGTGTGTCATCTACTTACGACTGCACCAGAGACCATAGAAAGAAAATAGCAAACTGGGAAACCTTACACTTTTGGATCAAGGCCTGGTCAAGAACTAGAGGACTTCTAGGACCCTTGTAGCCACATTGTTGATATAGCCAAAAATCAGACCTAAGGTCTGCTTCTGCATGCTGCAAAATTACAGCCTAAGATAAATTCAAAGACTTGCCAAGTCTCTTACGTGAAAGTTAATGTTCTTATGGTAAAGAGTGGGCTATGAGAACTGGAACAGGGGCATTTGGAAGATTTGGGTGAAACTGAGAACTTTGAATGCAAATCCTCCTGAGGCTTACTTGTCAGGAAAATAAGTCCCTCCGTCTTCGTTTGTCCTTTCTCACTTGTCAACAGACTATTGATTCCACTTGAGGCCATTACCTAACACGTGACTCCTAGATTTCTGAAAACCAAGCCAGACCTCTACTGACTACATCAAGACCCTGACGGATAAAATGCCCCTTAACCTTTAAAAAGTAAGAGAGCTACTTTGATTGAAGTTTCACTGCACTGTGTGTATGAGTTGGTTTTGAAGAGATTTAAGACTAAGGGAGGGAGGTAGAAGAAGAGAGCCATTTGTTGAGTTGCACATGTGTTCATCTGAATAAAGATGTGTTCATTTGAATAAAGATGGTAGACCCTGGGGCCACTGCTTTTGACAGATCCACAACATATTTAATTATGGCAATTTTTTCATAGTATCAACACAGTTACATAAAGTGGGAATGACAGAAATAGAAATGATTATTCAGGTCAGGCACAGTGGCTCAGCCTGTAATCCCAGCACTTTGGGAGGCCAAGGCAGGCACATCACCTGAGGTCAGGAGTTCGAGACCAGCCTGGCTAACATGGTGAAACCCCCTTTCTACTAAAAGATACAAAAAATTAGCCAGGTGTGGTGGCACGTGCCTGTAATCCCAGCTACTCAGGAGGCTGAGGCAGGAGAATTGCTTGAACCCGGGAGGCAGAGGTTGCAGTGAGCTGAGATTGCACCATTGCACTCCAGTTTGGGCAACAAGAGTGAAACTCCATTTCAAAAAAAAAAAAGAAAGAAATGATTATTCTCTGATTTCATGTGGGCACAATGTCTTGTATTTTACAAATGTATAGAACACCATGATGCAGGCATTGGGATAAAGCTGGGCTGAAGGCAATCTGCAATTGTTGCTATCTTTGGTACCTCTTGCTGATGCAGAGAGGGGACCTTGGGGACCCATCTTCTGTGATATATATGAAGAAGATTCTTTGTAAAGTGAAATAGAATGAAAAGACGGACGAGGAGGACAGGCCCTGGGCCTGGTGGAGGAGGAAGTCAGGTTGCTGTCCTGGCATTTGTCTCTCAGCCTGTGATGGCCCTCGTATTATATTGTGTTGCTCTCAGGGTCTGGTGTCCTAGCTCTATTAGGCAATTGTGAAGTGAAATGGAGAGTGATTGTTTTCCTTTATTTGCCAACTTCAGAAACATCTAGACTAATAGTAATAATAACTAGAACCATAATAATGATGCTAATTATATCTTTCATTCATTGACCACATGCCAGGTACTGAAGCACTAAGTGCTTTTCAGGCATTAGCTCACTTAGTCCCCACAACAGCTCTATGAATGAGATACTATTAGGATCCTGAATTGCAGGTTTATAAATCTGAATTCATGAGAGGTTAAATTCCTAGCTAAAAATCACATAGGCAGTTAATGGTAAAGCTGGGACTCAAACCCAAGCCTTTCTTGCTTTAAAACCCAAGACTTTAACCGTTATACTCTTCTAAATCCCTTTTGACATGTCTTAGTCTGTTCGGGCTGCTATAATGTAATACTATAGTACGGGTGGCTTATCAACAGCAGACACTTATTACTCACAGTTTTGGAGGCTGGAAGTCCAGGATTAGTCACCTTCAAATTCAGTGTCCGGTGAGAGCCCACTTCCTGGTTGATAGATGGCTGTCTTCTTGATGTGTTCTCACATGGTGGAAGGGGCAAGGACCTCTCCGGGTTCCTTTTATTAGGACACTAATTCTATGCATGAGGGTTCTACTCCTATGACCTAATCGCCTCCCAAAGGCCACACTTCCTAATACCATTACACTGGGGATAGGTTTCAACATATGAATTTGGGGGTGGGGGGACATACATATTCAGTCTGTAGCACAACATGGCCTTATGCCATGTACGTTTTATCTATTAAGTATCTCTCAAATCTGTCTACATTTTCCCACCACCATCACTCTAATAATAAATACCATGGTCTTTTCTAAAGCATTACTGCACCACCTTCCTAACTAGTCCGTGGTTATTGATTCTGGCTCCACTTCTAATCTGTTTTTCACATTTTAGCCAAAGAGAAAATTTTAAAACATAAATCTAATCATGTTGCACTGAGAACACTTTAATGACTTCATGTAAAGGACCATCCCTTTGGGGCAGTTTTTAAGACTGGCATAGTCTGCCCTTGACTCTGTTTCCAGCTGCACTGGGCCCACCATTCCCTAAACCTCCTGGCCCCTCCCTTGCTTTTTCTTCTGCAGCCTCATTAGGCTTCCTCAGTTCTTGCAATGCACCATTTCTTCCATAGAGCCTCTGCATATGCTGTTCCCTCTGTCTGGAGCGCTCTCCCAATTCCCCACCTGCCCACGTTCACCTAGTTCCTGCACCTCACTCTTTAGATGTCACTCCCTTAGCAAAGCCTTTCTAATCCCAGAAATAAATTAATTCCACTCCTTTTATTTTTTATTTTTATTTTATTTTATTTTTTTGACTGAGTCTTGCTCTGTCGTCCAGGGTGAAGTGCAGTGGCACGATCTCGGCTCACTGCAACCTTCACTTCCCAGGTTCAAGCAATTCTCCTGCCTCAGCCTCCCGAGTAGCTGGGATTATAGGTGCCTGCAACCATGCTGGCCAATTTTTTTTTTTTTTTTTGACAGAGTTTCACTCTGTTGCCAGGCTAGAGTGCAGTGGAGCAATCTTGGCTCACTGCAACCTCTGCCTCCTGGCTTCAAGTGTTTCTTCTGCCTCAGCCTCCTGAGTAGCTGGGACTATAGGCATGCACCACCATGCCCAACTAATTTTTTGTGTTTTTAGTAGAGACAGGGTTTCACCATGCTGGCCAGGATGGTCTCGATCTCTTGACCTTGTGATCTGCCTGCCTCGGCCTCCTAAAGTGCTGGGATTACATGTATGAGCCACCGTGCCCAGCAGTTTTTGAATTTTTAGTAGAGATGGGGTTTCACCATGTTAGCCAGGGTGGTCTCAAACTCCTATCCTCAAGTAATCTGCCTGCCTTGGCTTCCCAAAGTGCTGGGATTACAGGTGTGAGCCACTGTGCCTGATCAATTCCCATCCTTGAAAGCTCTCACAGCAACATTTGCCTTTGTTTGGAGAATGGGCTTTTATAAGTATTTGTGTGGTTCTCTGATGAATATCTGGCTTTCCCCCATCATACTGTAAGCTCCGTGAAGGCAAGAACCAGGTCAGAGTTTGCTTACCACGGTAGCCCCAGCGCTTAGGACAATATTTGTTATGTGGTAAGCGTTCAAGCAATAATTGTTGAATAAATGGAGCTACAATACCCTTTCCTGGGGTGTGGGAAACTAACAAACCCTTTGCAAAAGTCTAAAATGTGCTTAGTCCTTTTACAGACGATAAAGTTTAGCTGAGAACGGGAGTTCAGCTGCATAGGGAACCAATGCCAGCAAGACAGCTCTATGCTTCTGTCTGTCTCAGCCTGTGAAAACAGAGATTGGGCCTAGTAGAGGAGTTTTAGTGGGTGGAAGCAACGTTTCAGGCTTGCGTTTTAAGTGACTCACTTCTCAAGTAAGTAAACCCAAAGAAAGTAGTTGCTTAATATGTAGAACAGCAAGTTGGTTTCCTGGCGCAGTGGCTCACACCTGTAATCCCAGCACTTTGGGAGGCCGAGCCGGATGGGTTACCTGAGGTTGGAAGTTCGAGACCAGCCTGACCAACATGAAGGAACCCTATCTCTACTAAAAATACAAAATTAGCCAGGTGTGATGACGCATCCCTGTAATCTCAGCTACTCAGGAGGCTGAGGCAGGATAATCGCTTGAACCTGGGAGGCAGAGGTTGCAGTGAGCCGAGATCGCAACATTGCACCCCAGCCTGGGGAACAAGAGCGAAACTCCATCTCAAAAAAAAAAAAAAAAAAAAAGAATAGCAAAGTTGGTACGGTAACTTTCTACCTATCTTCAAAAGCCAGCAGGGTGGATTGGTCCTATGAAGGTAGGGATTGAGAGGATGAGCTGAGCCATTCTGATCTGTTTCTTCTGAGTGGGAAGCCTAGAATTCTGGACCCCATTTTGTGGCCACTGGGCACAGAGTGCTGACCTGGAATAATTATGCTCTGGTGGTTGTCCCCACAAGGGGCTCTGGGCATGCCTCAAGATTGTTGCCCTCAGGCAGAGGCAGGGCATGCATTGAGACTGATCCCAAACACCCCTCCTCCAGGCCCAACTTCTGGATGTATCAAGTTCTGCAATTAGAGATCCATTATTTGGTCTCTCTTTCCCTCTAAAATAATAATAATAATAAGTCAACACAATGAAGAGGAACACATCAGATTGGTTTATCAGACTTGCTTCAGATGTTATTTTGACATGATCCAGAAGAAGGAGAATTTGAAGAAAATGGAAAGCTAGGCAGTGGGAATGTTGGCAGCAGGTAAGGGAAAGGTAGACAGCAAGGAGAAACTTCATCTACTTTATAAACTGCTCCTTCCATTCGGCAAATTTAGAGGATAAAAGACTGTTTTGTTCAGATTGGAGATTCAAGGGGGGAATTATTACTTTTAAGATTATTGCAACATAGCTTCGATTGTTTTAGCTGCAATCGTCCTGTTGGGCTTGGACTTCACTGTTGTTGAAGAGAGACTGTGTTTGACTTTCCTTGGATACCATAAAATCACAACAAAATAAATTCTCCTGAATGCTACCAGGCAACACCAAGATCTCTTACACCACGAGAAGGACTGGTGGCCAAAGATGCAAATGGTTCTGCAATGTACAGGGTGCATACAGTGCATCTGAAGAACCTAAAAGTGGTTTTAGAATAATCTTAATAAACAGTCAAGAATTAAAGATGTCAAGCGCTTTCTCAAGAAGTTTACACTTTATAAATAACATTTAAAAAATTCTATAAAGCCTGACCAGTCTTCCTCAAATTAAGTTATTTCCTACTGACTTGGCAGCCAAAACGGTTTAGGATCTTTTGGAAGTTGATGAAAAAGGAGCCGGCGGATTTTGCTCTTTGCTCTGCATCACGCCCTTCCTGGGACCATCAGGGAACCTCCCAGTCTTTCAGGATAGGTTCCGCTCAGAAAGGTCACCCGGGCAATGGAAATCCCGGGCAAAAGTTAGCTGGCAGGACAGCGCAGCTCCTCCAGGCAGCGGAGGCAGCGCGTCCCGGCTCTCAGGGACATTTCCTTCCCACCTCTACCCCCGGGAGGTGGTCCCGGTATAAAGGCTCGCTGAGAGGGTGGGTCACAGCACAGCTTTGCAGCTGCGGAGAAACGCCCAAGGCCGTGTATCTCCAGGAGGTAGGGAAGCCTGCGAGCCTCCAGGTCCCCGCCCCCAGCTTTCCAGGCACCGGCGCATCCCGGAGACGGGCGCTGGGCTCGCTGCACTGAGCTAGGGAGGGGGTGTGGCGGGCCAGGGCGGTGCGGGGACCCTGTCCAGAGGCCCAACCGTCCTGGCTGACCTTCCTTTCCGACAGGAGCGGTAGCTGCGAGGTGGGGAAGGCGAGAGGGGAGGCCTCACCCCACAGCGTGCAGCCGGGAGGAGGAACCGGTCGCGGAGGGCGGGGAGCCGGGCTGAGCAGCCCGGCGCGGGAGTGAGTGTGGGCGAGTCAGCCAGGGTGAGAGCGGGCGCCGGGCCGCGGCCGCCGGCCGCAGCGGGCTGAGATTGTTGTCCTCTGTCACCAGGGCGGCCGGGCTCCCGCAATCCTGCAGACCGCGCCCGATCCCGGCGACAGGGCGGGCGGACAGCCGCGCATCCCCGGGGTCCCGCCGAGCCTGGGCGCAGCGAGCCGGGAGGAGGCGTTCGCTTGCATCGCCTCGCTGCTGGGAAACTGAACGAGGCCGAGAGACAAGGTAAAAGGAAAGACAGAGACTGGGAGACAGGGAGAGACAGAGACAGGGAGAGGAGAGAGGTGCAAGACGAACACATTGCAGACAAATTGTCAGCAAGTTTGTGCCTGCACGCTTGGGCTCTGCGTGCTTGATGGGAGGGGGTGGTAGCAGTGATGTGTGTCTGTGTGCGATACTCATACATAAGGAGACTAGGAGGTTGGGGAGCCTCTTTGCATCTCGTACGTAGATGTCCCTATTAATATCCCCCTCTCTGAGGTTGTCATTTCCGCTTGTGGCACATCCCCTGGGCTCCAATGGTGCAGAAGCAAAAGGCAGCCACCCTCTTATTGTGATGGTCGGTACTGTTGCTACTATCAGATGGGAGAGGTAGGGCGTTGAACAGATTCTAGGAGCCTCCCTTCCTCCACCCCCTGACTATTTTTGGAAGGGCTGGGGGGGAGGGAAATGACTTGAAGGCTGCGCGGAGGCCCGGGCGCGTCAGACTCCAGCGGCGCTGTCATAGTGCAGTTGCTTCCCAGCAGAGCCTGCATTGGAGGGCAAGATAACTTTCATCTCCTCTTTGAAAGATACGTTTCACATAGAGATCTTGCATTGCTGGCGGAGGAGTTCTGGGAAATGGTGGTGGACAGGCGGCCAGGTGCATCGCAACGGGCAGGCATCCGTGCAAAATGAAGCAGCCATCAGCCGCACAGGAAGGAAAGCCCCTTGGGAAGGGAGGCTGGGTGTGCTGACTGGGATCCCAGGCTTTGGAAGCTGGAAGTTCTGCCCCCTTCGGTAAATAGAATCAGGTCCAGCCCAGAGGAAAATATCAGCAATGAAGCCTTAGCATCCCAGAATGTTCACTTCTGAGCTTTTCTTTTTGGGGTGGAAAATTTGTATCTGAAATGTTCCTGTGAATGTTAAGAAAGTTAAAAATTAATTATTTTTCTCTTCTTTAATGCCCATTCATTTTTCGTCTTGATCTGAGAATGACTTTCCCAAAGACAACAATCGTATACAGAAGCCAGACCTATGCAAGAGAAAGTATAATAATTTTCAATGAGGCAAAGGTCATTAATATGACCTACATCTTCATAAAATGCAGATTTAATCACAAGTCATGACAATTGTTCTTTGAGAGGCTTTTTATTCCCCATGGTGAAAAAAGATTTGTAATATGGCCAAAAAGTTCCTGACATCACCAGAACAGTGTGACAAAATACATACCTATTTTTTCTTGTGTGTTCATCACTTTGTGGCAGATTTAGAGCAAAATGTGAGAGATCTATACTAACTTAATACGTTTCATGTTGAAGATTAAGAAACAGCTTCAGACTGACCCAGATAATAATATTTGCTAGGCTTTGAAAATATTTGCTTAGCTCTTATTTTATAGACTCACTTTCATCTTTCTGAACTAATGATGTTCACAAACTGGTTTTCTTCTGTCCTCATTGACCTCATTTAAGAACTCTTTTTTACTTGATTCCTTCCTGCCAGGGAGTGGGGATTGGAGAAAGCTAGTTTGCCATTTAAAAATGTTCAAGAATTGTTTGGTGCTGCACTGGGCCTAATTTCTGATAACTATGCTGCACACACAGCATCTTGGAAATGAAAGGAGGTGTGACTGTCACAGGATGTAGGAAGCCCATAACTGGGTAAGGTTTCACAACTCTAGCTCTAGCTACTGCAGTCACACCCTGTGGTCTGACTGTGACAGGCATGCAGGGCCCAAACACCTCTGCAGGGTCCTCTGTGTGTCTGCTCTTAAATGTGTACTTCCTTGTGGTCTGATCTAAGGAGAACTAATGTTTGGCAAGGCATGCAATATATATTCTAGCAAGGGATGGAAAGAAGGTTGCAGATGTTTTTGGGTGTAATTTATACTTTAGGCTTACAATAAACAAAATTTAATTTTGACACTGAATATCTTTCATGCTGAACTGCTATACACTTTGTCTTTTGCTTACTTGTTCATGTTCTTCTAGGGAAAAGATCATTTCTTATTGTTACTCTGTGTAATTCATACTAGTGAATAAGAAACAGCATTGTTCCCTGATAACCTGCACACATATATTAGTAGTATACTTATACTAACTCAAAGATGTCCCTGTTCTTCTCTACCTTTTAGCCATCTTAGTGTTCATTAATTAGTATCATTATTAATGGGTGAATAGAAAAATAATAATTAAATTTAAAATTAAACAGCACATGAACTCTCTTCAGCAAAAGATGAATAGAAGGGAAACTGAAATTTATTCATGACTTGAAAAATTTTGTTCAATAGTGGGCTTCAATATTAGTGCTATTCTTATACATGTTTAGACATTTAATTAGTATCTGTGCTTCCTCCTGTTGTGAATCTGTTTATGTATTTATGTTCTCAGTTCATTTTCTTTTTGGTTAGAAATGAGCCACGTTGTCTCTGGTTGTTGCAGGGTTTGAAATTTTCTGCAGTAGTTTCCTAATACCTAGAAATTCAGTCACATTGCTTATATATGTTCTTGTGGCTTAGTAGTATTTCTTCAGTGCTTTTCTTAGTGTATTCCTTTTTAGTAACACAAACAAGAAACTGATTCAAGAGCCAATGTCCATTCTGCCAAGAGACAGAAAAAATTGAGTTGTGGTATTTCACAACTGTGCTTTTTCACAGAGTGATGTTGAGAAGAGTATGTCTTTCAGCTGGGAGCATCCCAAATAGCAGATAGTCCAAATTCCCTCTGTGTCCTGAATTTAAAAAAATGCAGCAGATGGTTATTGATTGGGTGGGTGTTTTTTTTTTTTGCTTCTATAGTAGCCTGGACTTTTCCATTACAATACTTGCCCTCCTTTGTTGTAACGTTGTTTATATCATCTTCCTCTACTGGCACATAAGTTCTAAGAGGGGCTTGTCCCTCCTGTTGACTGCTGTTTACTCAGTACCATGGTCCCTTACAAATAGCTACTCAATACATATTTATCGTGAAATAATAAATACGGGAGTCTTACCTTTCTGCTAATTATGAGGTGGATGTATTTAGCTGCATCATAATCTTAGTTCCGTCCCCTGGAAAAATTTGGAGATGGTGCAGGGACTATTTATTGGTATACAGCTCATCAGTGTCCACCAAATTCTCCCATTCCATCCCAATGCCTAGCTTCACTCTTCATTCCCTCTCCTTCGTGCCCCCGCAGTATCCTGCACCTATTAAAAACTGTTTTATTGATCTTGGGAATAGTGAGTTCATTGATGTTCTGGATCTGCCTCTGGTGTTCTGGTTCTGTCGTGTCCATAGCCAGAACACTGCTACATAAACAGTCAGCTGGAGGATCTCATGACCTTGCACCAGTCGTTGTTTTAGCTGTGCCTTGTGCTGCCATTGGTTTTGGAACTGAAGAGCACACTAGGGAGTACCTCTGCATTTTAGGGTCATCTCTCATATTGCAGGTGGAGAAACTGGGACCAGGGGAAGGAAAATGGAAACTAGTATTTGCTGAAACTCTGCTACATGCCAATCAATCTGCTGGAAACATGACATATTTATCTTTTAAAAAATTAATTTAAGCAGGATGAAATTAAACCTAATTTGGCGTAAGTATACGTCATTTTACAGATGAAGAAAGAAGGACTCAGAGAAGCTCACTTTTCTTAAGCCTGCGTGCATAGCAAGAGATAGAATTAAGATTCAGCTCCAGGTCTTTCTTAGTCCAAAGTCTGCGCATTTCCTGGTACCACACTCTCCTCCAATAGGCAGTTGTTGAGGACCTTCATACACAGAACCAGCTCAAAATCACCCAACTAGCTGGGATAAAGTTTAGCCTAGAACTGATATTTCCTAATTCCCAGTCTCCTTTTTATTAACATCATTTTAAATTTCTTATCAAATCATGTAATGAGATAAAGCGTCAGTAAAAAGCAAGAAAATCATGATTTCACAATATAGGAAATATGTGTACATGTGAATGATGAAAGCAAAATGTTTAATGCCTGAAAAAGGAAGGATATTGCATCCACTTTTTTTTGCATTGAAGAGGAAGAGGTTTTGTGGGGATTTTCTCATAAATGTAAAGTATTATGAACTTGATTCAGTGAAACAAAAAATATATATCAGAGGCCGAGGATGTGGTCAGGGATATACTTGGTGTCAATGAATGAGATTTTGCAATGTTATAGCCTCTATACCAGTGAAATGTTCATAGTTTGTTTAGAGTGAGGTAAGACTAGCAGTAGTGAAAGGTAGAAGCCAAATTGTACCTATGATAGTATGGATTACTAGTGTTAGAGGCCTGAGTGGAAAATAACGGTGAATGTTGGTTGGTGTGTTTAGGAAAAGCTTCAAGTGGTATGCGGTTCCTGGGTTAGGTATTTAGATTTGTTCAGCTGAAAGTGTTCTTCAGAGGGGTGATGTGAAGGGGCAATAAAGAAATTGCTCCTGAGTTGTTCCAAGATATGAAGCATGAAGGGGAGAGTGTTTGGCTGTAAAACCTATACAGCCCCTCTTCTGCTGCGCTCAATTAATGGCATCCCAAATCCTGAGAGTCATCTGAGACTCCTCAGATATACACCCTGGAAATCCCACCTATACCCACCCCTACCCCGGGTGACCAGTCACCAAGTCTTACAAATTCTGCTCCCTAAAGCTGTGTTGTATTTGCTTCTCCACTCACTCTGCTCCCTCTGTCTGATTTCTGTCTTTTGTCATCTTCCACCTGGATTCCTGAGATACATTCCCAACTGATCTTTCTGGATCTTCCAGTTTTGTCCTTCTCGAATACACCTTTTAAAACCATAGCTACAATAATCCCAGTTATACCTTCTCACTTCCAGCTTAAAATCTCTCAGTGGCTTCCAGTGGCCTGCTAGAGAGCCAGAACCAAACTTCTGAGCATAGCACTCAGGGCCCTCTGTCATCCGGACACAACCTCACTCTCTACCCTCTTTTTCCAGAATGTCACCTTGTAGAGTTTCTCAGTGTCTGACTAGTGGTAGTTCCATGTCCCAGTCATGCTGTTACTCATGCCCAGGCCTTTGCTCAAGCTCTTCACCCTGCCCAGGATGTGTCTTTCATATGTTTCACCTGAGTGACTAACCCATTTACCAAGACTCAGCTCGGGTGTCTGCTCCTTGCCAAGAAGGACACCTTTCCAGAACACCCACACTGGCATAGCCGCCATCCTCTGTATCCTCGCATCTTGGTATACGCACTTAGCCCTGGTATTTTTATATTATCTCTTCTATGTTTTATCTCCCACTGTGTCCTAAGCT
This sequence comes from Trachypithecus francoisi, assembly GCF_009764315.1. Taxonomy (NCBI): domain Eukaryota; kingdom Metazoa; phylum Chordata; class Mammalia; order Primates; family Cercopithecidae; genus Trachypithecus; species Trachypithecus francoisi. The sequence continues at coordinate 62,525,889 of NW_022681460.1, forward strand.
CCTCAAAAATAGTCTCTGTGTCACATCCACCTTAGTAATCCCAGCATTGAGCTCTGGCACTCTGAATGTGTTAGTTATGCTGTGAAAGTAAAACTGGATGAATAGTAGGCACATGCAGGGAAATTCTGAGTTTAATGTAATGAGAGAGAGAGAGAGAGAGAGAGAGAGAGAGGGCGTGCACAATATTTCAGGATTAGTCTACCAAGCTATGTGAATGTGAATTAGAAGACGATAGAAGCAGAGTGATTTCTGTTGCAATGATTTACTGAAATCCCTTTTAATTCCATAATTCTTGATTGAAGATGGGGACTGTGTGTTAATCATCTGTGAGCTGTGGTGCTGAGCCCAGCTTGGAGTGGGGTATCTGAAATGAAATGAATGTCTTTAATATACATGCAGATACATGATATAGATAATAGATAGAGTGGTTGGTTGGTTGATTGATTTCAGAAAGTTTTATTTTTGCATTTGAAAACCTAACTTCCTAACAGCTTAGGGGAGCCATTTTTAAGGTCCTTCATGCACTGTTCACTATCTGTTATTCTCCCAGATTAAGATAGCTTTTGTATGTGGGCAGGTGGAATATTTTTACCCAGGAGATACAGGCTGCTAATGGGCACACAATTCTAGCAGGGCTATAGGTATGTATGTGACAGCCCAGTCACAAGTAATTATTTCTCCACGAAGACTCCCTTGGAGAGTCACCCACTGAGAAGTACCTCTCTAGCCTATAAGACACCAAGTATTGGGTCCTACTTCTAGTAAATACTCCTTTCAAGTAGCCAAGAGAAGTTTGCCTGTATCTTCCTACCAATGACTGCTGTTCACTGCATCACTATCCCGTGTCTTGCTTAGTAATTGCTTTCTTGCTCCAGTACATCCTTCTGATGCATTGCACTTGGAGCAGCACCAGTGTGCAAAGGTTTGCATCCCCCCCCTTTTTTTTAAGGTAATAGGCTAAAGAGCATATTACTGGCTTTGCATTCATACATTCTGACCAGATACCAATATATAATAGTATTAGTAATGCCATTTTAAAATAAATTGTAATTCATAATTTCACTCTATTACTTAAGAAATCCTTCATGAGCAGTGCTCTTTTATGGACTGTAATCCAAGTTATAATATAATTTTTATAGCACTCACAGACTTCTCTCATTTTCTTTTTTCCTTCAGGAAGGTGGACCATCTCACATGTATGAGCTTTCTTTAGGAGTTTTGCTTTTGCCATTCTTCCCTTCTTCCCCTCTTCCCCTATTCCTTTTTTTAACTTTCATCATCATAACCTAGAAATGCAATGGGTACTGTGGCCAGGTACAGTGGCTCACGCCTGTAATCCCAGTACTTTGGGAGGCCGAGGCGGGCAGATCATGAGGTCAGGAGATCGAGACCATCCTGGCTAACACGGTGAAACCCCGTCTCAACTGAAAATATAAAAAATTAGCCGGGTGTGGTGGCAGGCACCTGTAGTCCCAGCTACTCAGGAGGCTGAGGCAGGAGAATCGCTTGAACCTGGGAAGTGGAGGCTGCAGTGAGCTGAGATCACACCACTGCGCCCCAGCCTGGATGATAGAGTGAGACTGTCCCAAAATGAAAACAAAAACAGAAACAAAATCTTAACCAACACAGATAATTTAGAAGGAAGATGTCCACTCCGCTTAGCTCACCCCACCCCTAGCCTTACAACTTTTGAGTCTTTACACGTAGGGAGGAGAAAAACTAAATCAGACCCATTTGGCTTCTAAAATTGGAGTACTTGAAACTCAAATTTTTAGAATGAAGTGGTTTTTACATTTATGCTGTTTTAATTCATCAAATTGGTATGGGAAACTAGGATTTGGTCCTATTCCTGGAAAGTGTACAACACAACAGAGCAAAACATGTGCAAAGCAGGCTAAATTAGCAGATAAGAGAACCCGTGCATGTTGAAAACTACAATTGAGTGTTTTCAGTATAAGGGAAACCACTTCATAGATCAATGGAAAAACTTTAGAGTTTAAAAAGAAAACATAGAATGAAAGTGAACGTTTCTTCTTTTAGCAACCCAATTTTATTTTATATATCTCATTTATGTATTTATTTTATCAAATATCATGGGAATTCCTAACATTTGTACAGTACTTTATAGTTTATAAGTGCTTTTCCCTAAGTTGTTTCACTTGATAATAGACCAGGCATTCAAATTAAATAGAAAGATTTCTCCTTTTAGCACTGTGGTGACCTTTGTGGATTGTTTTTTTATGTTGTACCTTTTATGTTTTTCAGGTTCTTCAGTTGATTTAAAAGGACTGTGTTAAAACGAAAGAAAAAGCAGTTCAGTCTTTGGGAGAGCTGCCTCCTTGTTGACTGCTGCAAATGCCTGGAATTCATTTATGACGGAATAGATCTAGAAAAGTCCAAGCATGTCTTCTAGAGTGGTGTAGCCTTGTGCTGCCTCCAGTGAAGAGTCTCTTGGTGTTGACTTCGTGCTTCTGGAGGGACCATGGCAACCTCCAGAGGGGCCTCCCGGTGTCCTCGGGATATCGCCCATGTGATGCAGAGGTTGCAAGGTAAGGGGAAGAAATTTCAGGGTTAAAAAAAATTCAAATACCGTCTTAACCCACAATCAGTTAAATTTTGTTTGGGGTTTTACTCAATTTCATGGAACTATAGCCTAGAATGGGATGGATGTCTTTTATTCCAGTGTTTTCAAACAGGGTCATGCTGTCTTCAGATGCTATCTTCATTATATAGAAGGAAAAGATAAAAATACAGCTTTTTTTATTTTTATTTTTTGTAATTTTGTGTCTGCATTAGCATGTCTTACATGTTATTCATTGTCCAGTTGGGAATTAAGAGTTATTGCCAAATGTACTGCTGCTGTCATTCAATAATACCAGTGACAATACATTCCCCAATTGTCTTGATAGATTACAGACAAGTTGTGGACATATAACTATATGCTATTGTCAAATAAGCCAGTGGCATTTCCCAACTAGAAGACCCTTATATATATATATATATATTTTTTTTTTGAGACGGAGTCTCGCTCAGTCGCCCAGGCTGGAGTGCAGTGGAGCGATCTCGGATCACTGCAAGCTTTGCCTCCCGGGTTCACGCCGTTCTCCTGCCTCAGCCTCCGGAGTAGCTGGGACTACAGGCGCCCGCCACCACGCCTGGCTAATTTTTTGTATTTTTAGTAGAGACGGGGTTTCATCGTGTTAGCCAGGATGGTGTCGATCTACTGACCTCGTGATCTGCCCGCCTCGGCCTCCCGAAGTCCTGGGATTACAGGCGCCCGGCCGATATTTAGAAACTTTTTAAGAAAAATGAGGCAAAAGAGGCCCAAAGAGATGAAGCGATGTGATGAGATGAATGGTTCGTGGCAGGGTACAGACTAGTCCTGTATCCCTCAGTGGTGCTCTTCTCGGCTTTGGATTTTCTTTTTAAGATGGAATTTTGCTCTGTCTTCCAGGCTGGAGTGCAGTGGCCCTATCTCGGCTCACTCCAACCTCCGCCTCCCTGTTCAAGCGATTCTCCTGCCTCAGCCTCCTGAGTAGCTGGGATTACAGGCATGCGCCACCATGCCAGGCTAATTTTTTTTTTTTAGTAGAGACAGGGTTTCACCATGTTGGCCAGGCTGGCCTCAAACTCCTGACCTCAGGTGATCTGCCTGCCTCGGCCTCCCACAGTGCCGGATTACAGGCATAAGCCACCATGCCCAGCTGCTCTTCTCTGCTTCCTAGAAGAGAACTAACAGGGAAATACTATAGAAACTCATAGGTGAACAGATTCTAATTGTCAGTTTTCTTTACATTTGTGTTTCAATATTCCTTGAAACACATATAATTATCACCTGTAGTTATCTAAAGATATTTTTTCTTTGTCGTAATCCCAATGATATATTCATTGCTTCATTGTCAGAATTCTAATGATATATTCAATGTCATAAGCCCAGCCTTCAAATGAATGGTTTTAAGGTATAAAAATACCCCCATTTAAAAGAGTTTTGTGCTAGTCTTTGCTAAGAGAGCTTAAAAATAATGTTATAGCTTGACTTTTAGGTTTTCTAGTATCTCCAACAAATGATCATTGTGGTTTCGCACGGTATCAGTGATATTAATTTGTCACAGACCCACTTTCTTTGCTTACAGTGTATTTGCTGTGCAGAGCAGTGATTTCCAGTTAAGCATTCTTGACCTTCAGATACATACCAGGCTCTTAAATCTGGATATTCATGACCCAGAATGTGCTCACAGCTATAGAAAATCAGGATATTGGTGGAACTAGGAGTTTCTCCATGTCTGTCCAGAGACCACCAACTTGATTGACAGCTTCTGTCTTCAAGTGACCTCCCTACTAATGTTTGTCTGCGTGGACTGGTTTGTGATGCTTCAGTGTAAGTGGAATGTGTTTCCTATTTCTTGCTGACCAATCCCTCATGTCATGCCAGAAAGAGCCTTGTTAGATAAAAGATCCTTGCTGAATTGGGTCTAGATCTTTTCCATGGGCTGAAAATTTCTCTGCTTGGGTCTGCCCAGCACCCAAGGATCTCAGACTTCAGTTGTATATTGTCACCTGGGTAGATGCAATGCTGAATTTGAGTTCCATTCCACTGTCTATGTTTTTCTTGGCTGTTTGTCTGAGGGTAAATTACTGAACCATTTTGTGCCTCAATGACATCGTCTATGAAATGATGGAAAGGAAGCCTGTGAATCCCTTACAAAAGTGTGGGGAAGATAATAAGGTAATAAAGCAGATTTTCCTTTGAGTATATTAGATGTGAACAGTCTCTGCATGACATACATGTTGACCATAAGTGAAAGTTGCAAACAGCAAATTTGAATAAACTCAATCAGAATCAGACTGTGTTCCTACAAACACTCTACTCTTCATTCTGATATTAGTTTGAGTGGAAGTCGTTTTATTAAGATAATTGGATTGGGGTGAGAGGAAAGTGAAGAGTATGGATAATTTAATGTTGTGTTTTATTATGTTTTTATAGTAGATTTAGTTTTGCTTGAGAAATCTGTGGCGTGGATGAAAGAGCTGGAGCCTCCCACCCTGTCACACACTAGGCCTGTGGCAGTGGATGCCTTATTTAACATCTATGTGTCTAGGTGCCCCATTTGCAAAATGTGGATTGCTCCCATCTGCTTAGCCCCTCTCAGAATTGTTGTGAAGCTCGATGAGATAATTTACTAAAGGAGCTTTAAAAATTATAAATTCTGTGATATGGTGAGTCATTCAAATAGTCATGGAAGAAAACTAGATGAGAAGGCACAGCCTGATAATTTGTTGCAATTTTTTCCTGCAAATTTTTCTAACTATCCAGATTTTTGAAGGAATGTTAATTGTTTCGTATACTCTGTGCTGTATAAAACTAGTAATTTTATTACATAATGAAGTAACTATACTTATTGCATTAATTAGCTTTCCTTTCTATAAAAGAGAGAGTTATAAGGTGGCATAAGGGTACCTGACAAAGTTAGAAGAGTAAGCCTTAAAATTCAGAAGACAAAACTCCTGAGCATAAGATACTTATCACCAGCCTTTGGTATCAATTACTTCATGTCTATAGGTTATGTTGGCTACAAAATGTAAAGTCTGTACTGCTACAAAATATGACACATCTAGCCTGCATCAAAGGAAACTGAGTGAAATGGCAGGAAGTGAAAGTGATCTGGTGAGTGTGTCTTAACAAATTGATCAGCTGGATTAATTCTGCTGATTCAGTTGGTGGCGTGCAGGTCTCTTGCTCTCAGTTGTCACTGTGCATATTTACTACTGCTTTAAGTCCAAAGAGGGGCCAATCTCCACAGAAAGAGGAGATCTGTCCCCTGTCAAGGGTATTTAGTAACGCTGCTTACCTGCTGAAACTTCCAAACAAGTGCCCAAGATCCTAATAAATGGAGGGCTGGTGTTATTGCCCAGATAATGAAGACAAATTTGAAGAAAAGTAAATTTCCATTAGCGTAAACAGAACCAGAGTTGCTAATTTTCAAAGTTTAAATTCATAAGAACATTCTCCTAGAATCCTTTTTCTTTGTCTAGATATATATAATGAGTAACTAATGTGTTTGGGTTCCCCCCCCATTTTTGGGTTTCATTGTCATTTCAGACCTGTGCATAACTAATAAAGAGCATGGAGCTTTGAATAATGGCAACTTGGCATTACTCCCTTGCTTATTTAGCTTACACCCATAATTGCTGACTATTTTTCCTGCTTTTAGTTTTTATTTCTAGGACTAGGAAATTAAAGCACACACAGCGATTGCTACATAATTTAGCTGCAACAGTAACCGTTCAATATTTCACCTTTGCCAATATTTGTGCTTGTTTGAGCATAATGTTTTAGGCTGGGATACTGAATTATGGATGAGCAGTCAGACTGCAATGCGGAGTTTCATTTGCTTTTAAGAATAATGAATGTTTCTGGAACTTTAATCAATTTAAATATAACCTTAAAAGCAAATACAGGACAATAGTATAATAAAGGAGTATTAAAACTTTAAATGCACATAATTAGTATATATATTTTCTGCATTTCAAGACTAAAAGGGATCCATTTAACAAGTGGCTTATGGAGTCACTTAGTTTATAGTCACAACTAAATGGCTGAACTCTTCAGATTATAAACTTCTTTTAGATAGTGACAACATTTTAAGGCTTTTTGTAATCTTTCATAGTTACTTAAAAAGAACTTGTTGGCTGACTTGTATTAACTACATTTTAAATGTGAACATACTATATTAAACCTTATGTTTTTAAAATGAACATATCAGTATTGGTTATTGTAGGGTGGGGTGACATCAATGCAATCTTATAGAACAAGTGATAAATGCCAGAAAACATTAAAATGTGCATGCTTAGGTGTTGTATATACAAAAAAATTAATAGGAGAATAGGATTATTTACTGCAAGGATAAATTTTGATTTTTAAACCTTCTGAATAGATTCAAAGAGAAACAAACAAACAAAAAAGGATAAGCATTTACCCTTGGAGGTACAGCTATGAAATTTGCTAATTGTTCAGTATAAGGTAATCACAATCTCCTCTTGAAAATTTTTTATGAGTAATAAAAACCTTAAACCTTTTTTGTTTTAAGTATAATATTTCCTATAAGTTCATTACACAAAAGAAAACTTCAGACTGACAGAAAGTATACTGAAAAGTAGAATGAAATAATAATAAATAATTGATGAAAATGTAACTTTCTTTTAATTTAGCATCATTGGCTGTGATCATAGTTTGGGAAATAAAAAACTTGGCATTTTGTGAAGATTGAAACATTTTTATAATGCTTTGATTAATTTTTATACTTACGATTGTTGGCCGCGTGTATATCTTCTTCTTTTGAAAAGTACCTGTTCATGTTCTTTGCCCACTTTTTAATGGCGTTGTGATTTTTTCTTGTAAATTTAAGTTCCTTATAGATGCTGGATATTAGACCTTTGTCAGTTGCATAGTTTGCAAAAATTTTCTCCCATTCTGTAGGTTGTCTGTTCACTGTGATGAGTTTCTTTTGCTGTGTAGAAGCTCTTTAGTTTAATTATATCCCATTTGTCAATTTTTGCTTTTGTTGCAGTTGCTTTTGGTGTCTTCATCATGAAATCTTTTTTCCTGTGTCCTGAGTGGTATTGCCCAGCTTGTCTTCTGGGGTTTTTTATAGTTTTGTGTTTTACATTTCAGTCTTTAATACATCTTAAGTTAATTTTTATATATGGTGTTAAGGAAGAGGTCCAGTTTCAGTCTTCTGCATATGGCTAGCCAGTTATTCCAGCATCATTTATTGAATAGTGAAGACTTTCCCCATTGCTTGTTTTTGTTAGGTTTGTCAAAGATCAGATGGTTGTTGCTATGTGGTCTTATTTCTGGGTTCTCTATTCTGTTTCATTGATCTATGTATCTGTTTTTCTACCAGTACTATGCTGTTTTGGTTACCGTAGCCCTGTAGTATAGTTTGAAGTTGGGTAGCATGATGCTTCCACCTTTGTTGTTTTTACTTAGGATTGCCTTGGCTTTCCTATGAAAAAAAGCTCAACATCACTGATGATTAGAGACATGCCAATCAAAGCCAAAACTATCTCACAACAGTCAGAATGGCTCTCACTAGAAAGCCAAAAAAAAAAAAAAAAAAAGAAAAATAACTGATATTGGCGAGCTTGTGGAGCAAAAGGAATGCTTATATGCTGCTGGTGGGAGTGTAAATTAGTTCAACCTTTGTGGAGGACAGTGTGGTGATTCCCCAAAGACTTAAAGACAAAAATATCACTCAACCCAGCAATCCTATTACTGGGTATATACCCAAAGGAATACAAATCATTCTATTATAAAGAAACATGCACTCAGATGTTCATTGCAGCACTACTCAGCATAGTAAATACATTGCATCAATCTAAATGCCCATCAATGGTAGAATGCATAAAAAATGTGGTACATATATGCCTTGGAATACTATGCGGCCATAAAAAGAACATCATGTTTTTTGCAGGGACATGGATGGAGCTAGAGGTCATTATCCTTAGCAAACTGATATGGGAACAGAACACTAAATACTCTATGTTCTCACTTATAAGTGGGAGCTACATGATGAGAACACATGGACGCATAGAGGGTAACAACAGACACTGTGGCCCATTGGAAGATGGAGGCTAGGAGGAGGGAGAGGATCAGGAAAAATAACTAATAAGTACTGTGTTTGATATCTGGATGATGAAATAATCTGTACAACAAACCTCCATGACACAAATTTACCCGTGTAACATACCTGCATATGTACCCCTAAACTTAAAAGTCAAAAAAACTTCATACTTTATTACTCTAACTTAATGACTCTTCTTATTAAAACACAAAACAGTGTCAAAAACTCATTTATTATATTTAGGCTGAAATCCCTTTGGGTTTAATCTCTCTTTTCCCACATAAATGTCGTGTAAAATTATCTCAAATTTAAGTATGATACAATAGAGTGATCATTTATTTATGTTTTGGAACGTCATAGTTAAATATATTTTTGATAAATAAATGAATAAATCATTATGCCTAACTTAATGAACTGAAGATAAAATTGGTCAAGGCAATGAACCAATTACACCAATTAAATTGGGTCCTGCTTTACCTGCCCTCTTTTTGAAGAATGTATATCTGAATTTTGGTTTTAATCAAGAGTGGTTTTTTACTATAAAATCAGTTTAAAGATACACATCTTGCCTGAATGAGTGATGTGTTTGTTGTTTTTGTAAACACAATGTTTTAAGCACATTTTCCTTTTAAATGGTATATTACTTGTTCACATTACTTTTACTAATAAATTTATGAAGTCTTTACATTTGTGTAGTGCTTGGTCCTCTAAGCCTCTCTGTTTGCAAACCTATTTCGTCCATTGTGCTTTATGGAGAAAGTGCTTCAGGCCTTCAGGGTCTTCAGTGACCTATAAAAAATATTGTCTCTCAAATAGAAAAAGAAAACTGTTAAAAAAAAAAAAAAAGCAAAGGTTTATAAATGCTAAATTATGGCAAGCAGTCAAATGTAAATCAAATCAATTCAAAAATTATATATGTGTCAATATATTTTATATGGCATGTAAGTACACTTTATTGCACCTTTGATATAGTGTGTGGCAGGCCTCTAAAAGTAAGAGTGTCTAAGGCCTACAAATAAAACATAAAGTATCCCTCTATATCATATTGCCTCCATATGAGTTTTTGTGAACATATTACCTTAATTTTGTTACTCTTACAATGTAACATTAAACACATGTACCAAACTTACTTCTTTGACCTCCCTGTGGAATTCCTAACTTCTTTGGCTCAGATTCCATATTCTAAGTCCACTTTAACTGTAACAGCTCTTTTTCCTCTAGCTTCCCTATATATCCACCTATGTCAGCCAAGTGTCACTACTTTCCATGCTCAGAAGATATCCTGACTCTTTCATCTCCTTCTGGGGCACCTTCTGGAATGAACTCAAGTCACAGTTCCTAAAACCTGACTTGTCTTCAAGGCCTAACTTCAATGCAACCTCCTCTGCAAAGGCTTTATTGCCAATACAATCAGAAATTTCCTCTCCTTCCTCTAAACCCCTCTAGCTCTTTATAGCACAATATGACAATTATCTCGTGTTGCTTGTATTGGGTTGCACATATATATCTAACCTATTCACCCAGAATATAAAAACCTTGAGGACAGGAATTGGATCAGACTCACATCAGTGACCTACACATTGTCTAGCATACTGCATTTCATCATATGGACACTTCATAAGTGTTTGTTAAGTGCATATAATATAAATAGTTAATATTATATTGATTTTCAATGGGGGAAGCTGGGAGTCCAGAACAGAGGTTATTTTTGACAAATCAAGAGACAGATGATGGCTTGAACGGTGGATGGGGAGAGAGGTGGTAACATTCTGGATATATTTTGAAGGTAAGATTAAAACAGTGTGTTGATGGATTAGGTTTGCTGTATAAGAGAAAAAATTAAAGTTGGTCCGCTCACTTTTAGTTTTGAAATAAAGAAAAACCATTATGGGGAACAGCATTGAGGAGGAAAACTGAGAGCTTATTTTGGACATGTTATATTTTAGATGCCTGGTAGACTTCCAGGAAAGGAGTTGAGTATATGTATGTAACTGTAGAGATCAGTGGAGGAGACACAGCAGGAGAAAACATTTGGACGTTGTCAGCACAGAGGTGGTGTTTAAAGCTGTGAGATTGGTTGGCACCACCCAGGGAGCCAGGACAGATAAGAAGAAAAGAGGTTTGTGAAATGGGGCACTCAACACTGAGGGAAGTGGGGAATGAGTAGAGTCCCATATATGAGACTAAGAAGCTGCAGCCTGTGTGGTAGGAAGAAAAAAGATAAAAGGAAGGAATCAAAGCCAAAGAAATAACGAGTTCAAGGAGGGAGCGATCAACTGTGTTAATGCTGTTAATTTTCTTTACATGTACATATTTCTACATGTTCATAAAGTATAAAAAGATTATGTGTATTTTACATATAAGTATCAGGTCTGAGCAGGTGTACGTGTGCCTGCCTATCGTTTAAAATCATTTCTGGAAAAATAAAGAATGGCTTTGTGCATTGCCCATAAGGAGGTTCGGGATGCTCGGAAATTCACTGGTTAAGAGCAATTCTTTAAAAACTCGTTAAATATGATTCTATTCCTTATATAGAGCCCATTTAGAAATAAGTCCTAAAGGTAAGACGTCTCTTCGTTCAGGCCCTCCCTCAATCGGCCTCCCGCTCTTGTGGAGTTGGGGACCGTGCTATGAGCTGACGATGACCCTTGTGAAATTCCTCCTCTCGGTACCATCTTGAACACTTGTAAGTGTGGCTGCCCCGCCTCTCAATGCCTTCTTTCCTAAAACTAGTATTATTCCTGCTTGTGTTTTGGGGAAGATCTTTATGAAGTCAGAAATGTCTATTTTCCTTGCTTTGGTCATTGTTTTATTACCTCTGCCAGGGCTCAGATTCCTTTTTTTTTTTTTTTTTTTTGAGACGGAATCTCGCCCTGTCGCCCAGGCTGGAGTGCAGTGGCCGGATCTCAGCTCACTGCAAGCTCCTCCTGCCGGGTTCACGCCATTCTCCTGCCTCAGCCTTCCCAGTAGCTGGGACTACAGGCGCCAGCCACCTCGCCCGGCTAATTTTTTGTATTTTTAGTAGAGATGGGGTTTCACCGTGTTAGCCAGGATGGTCTCGAGCTCCTGACCCCGTGATCCGCCCGCCTCGGCCTCCCAAAGTGCTGGGACTACAGGCGTGAGCCATCGCGCCCTGCCCAGGGCTCAGATTCTTGAAAAGAAAAAAGAAAGTATGATGCTACAGGTGACTGGATTGTCTGAAACATTGTAACTCTGGGATTTCCTCTCCATCAAAACCTGGATGGAACCCTCCCCAAAAGTAAGGCAACTGAATTGGGGAAATTGCATCTGCATTTGGAAAAACTCTATTAGCCACTGTGCTTGCTGGCTAATATGTGACCCTGTCTAGGTTGAATCAGACCTGAGGCCTTGGGTTGGCCTCTGTAATAGGAGAGAAGACCACACTAGTGCCCATGAAATTTAGAGTTCCATGAATGTATAATTTAAGGTAATATGTACTTATAAAGCGGGGAACCAGACTTTCAGTTTCTTGTGGCAAATCCCTCATATATCTTAAGAAACTTAGAAAAACAATTCACATCCCAGGTTATTATTATTCTCTTTTATATTCTTTCAGATTGGGGCTAATGAGGATATTGACACGTGTGTGTGTGTGTGGTGTGTGTGTGTGTGTGTGATTCTCACACCTAAATACCTAGTTTCTGATCTTTGTATGTAGTTTAATTCAGCAATTGCTAATCATAAGTATTCAGTGTTAATCATAAGTATTCAGCTAATCATAAGTAGTAATTTATTTTAAATAGTTGAGAATTTACTGTATAAGAATATATGCAACCTTTCTATAATGCTGAGGATAGACAATAAGTTTCTATTTGTTTCTTCTCAAATAAATACATGGAAATATCTCAAAGAAGTTGGTGACTGCCCCAGACAGATTCAGTATCAAATTATCCATGTGCAATTTTGAATTATTTTGATGTCAAGAAGTTTGTTAAGTATTTAACAAATGGTTTCGGTGGTAACTTATGTTCCTTTTTGTTTTTGATTGTTCACAATGACTCTTAGATTAAAAACAAACAATTCCTTCCTCTGCTGATACTAATCTTTCATATTTAGTAAACAGTGATCTCCACCCATATTAAAAAAGTTACTTACCTAGAATTATGCAGTTGCCTTCCATTGATTTGCTTCCTTTCTCCTCACATGTGTCACTGGCACTTTGAGTCCCTTTCATCTGCCTATTCTTTATTCTCCTGTTGACTTGTTTACTGACTTGGGAAGAATTTTGAGATTCTCAGGACCTATCTTGATGTTCTTTGTTGTTGTCATTGTTGTTATTCGTTGATGTTGTATCTGTTATATGTTGTTGTTGTTGTAAGTTAAGAGCCACTGTGTTCATCTTGCCAAGAATTACACTGATTCTATATTCATGGCCTGCCTTTTCAGCGTCTTCGCTTTTCTGGGGCTTCTCATGGATTATTTTCATTTTATCCAATTTTGGCTGATATGAGCATTCCTTGCTTTACTATTCAACAGAAAAAAGTGGAATTTTTACAGTACATCCAGAAACCTAGGAATTCAACTAGACCACATCCCAATGTTGTAATAAGACAGATCTTTAAACACATAACTCCAGTTACATCCATTGTCTTTTTCCCTATTTAGAAGCTTGCAGGGACTCACTATAACCTTCCAGATAAACTCATTATGGCTGGGTGTTCATTGACTGACTTCGATTAACCTTCCGTTCTTCATTTCTGTTCAGCCTCCATAAACCATGGAGTTGCAATCCCCTGAACAATTTCTAGATCCCTTTAAGCCAATCTCAATCGCATTTCCCTGCCTTACATGTTCTTTTTACCTTTTGCCTTTCTCAAGCTTCAAGACTCAGCTCAAATCCTGCATCCACTGTGAAGCCTTTCCTAATACCACCAGCCAGAGTGAGAGGATTCCTCGTTTGTACTCTACTTTGAACATGTTTCTATTAAGGTGTTGACTGCATTAGTCCGTAAGGGTTTATGTAAGCATCTCTGTGCCCCATTAGTATATTAGAACCTTGAAAGTAGGCATCTTGTCTTATTCAACTTTGGATATCCAGCACTAAGCACAAGTAGGTACTCATGTTTTTTCAGCTGACATTTAGCAGGTACTCAGTTTATTCAATCATACATTCATGCATTTAACAAATATTTGTTGGGCATCTACTGTGCTCAAGTCTTCTGAAAACAAATGTAAGAGTAACTTAAAGACTTTGTTTCCTCATGGAGCTGTGGTCTACAAGAGTGACATAATAATTGGGGAAATTTAAAAACTGAGTGGTAGATACTATGGGTATTTATTTAATGAATAGTTGAATA